>NC_057356.1:66012266-66616016 GCF_016509475.1 Prionailurus bengalensis | reverse complement strand
GAACGCCTTGCGGGCCTGAACGGAACAAAAAGCAGAGGAAGGAAGTATTTGTCCCCTTCCTGCTCACCTGCTCCAGCTGGACTTGGGTCCTCTCCTGCTGTCGGACTGGGATTCTCATGATCGGCTCTGCTGGTCCTCAGGCCTTTGGACTCAGAGTGGAGCTCCATCACGGCTTTCCTGGGCCTCCAGCCCACGGGCAGCAGGGGCCGGACTCAGCCTCCAGAAACACGCAAGCCAATTCTGCTCAATACATCTCCTTTTGAATATATCTCCTACTGGTCTGTTTCTCTGGAGAACACTAATAGAGACTCTTCTTCCTTCACTTGACCTCCTGGGGGAGCGTCACAGTGCCTGGGAGTCACAGGCCTGTGCGGAGTGTGAGCCTAGATGCTCTCTGAGGTATTTCTTTCCTCCCTGGCACTGCCTTAGAAAGGTGGGGGGAAGCGAGGTTGGAGGGGATTGGGAAGGGTGTACATTTGCCCATTGCGGGGGGCGGGGCATAAAATCCACAGAAAGAGAATTACTGTCCCAGCCCCCTGCCCCCACCCCAAAGCTAGCCCAGGCCTGTCCTCCCAGGGTCACCTCCATTGCAGGTATAGAGACTGAACAGACAAGGATAACGGAGGGACGCAGGGCCTGTAAATAGAAACCCGTGGAATTCAAACACTGGAAGGAGCCGGGTCTGCCATCCATGTTTTTATAGTTTGCAAGACCAGGGAAGGGAAACGTCTCTCCCCTGTGCACCTGATGGTTAGTAGTGAGTGGTGAGCTAAGGACTACGGAGCCCCGGTCCATGGACCAAGAAACATACATGGAAATATGTGGAAAGCTACAGCATTTTGGATCACTCACCGGCACAGCAACCAGGGATTTGAACATTCATCCATCTAATGTAAACTATGGGTGGGGCGCCTGGGTGGCGCAGTCGGTTAAGCGTCCGACTTCAGCCAGGTCACGATCTCGCGGTCCGGGAGTTCGAGCCCCGCGTCGGGCTCTGGGCTGATGGCTCAGAGCCTGGAGCCGGTTTCCAATTCTGTGTCTCCCTCTCTCTCTGCCCCTCCCCCGTTCATGCTCTGTCTCTCTCTGTCCCAAAAATAAACATTGGAAAAAAAAAATTAATGTAAACTATGGGCTTTAGTTAATAACAATGTCTCGATATTGGCTCATCCGTTGTCACAAACCTGCCCCGCTAAGGAGAGATGTTAATAGCAGCACCTAAGTGAGATAGTACACGGAAACTCTCTGTACTTTCTGCTCATTCTTCTGTCGACCCAAACCTGCTCTGAACAGTGAAGTCCATTACTTCAACAACAACAAAAAGGCTTATTAATGTGGGCTCTGTTTCCAGGTGATGCAAGAGAGTCATCTTTCAGTTTGCTAATCCACACACTGAGAAACGGACTTTAGATGATGCAGAGTATCTGGGTTTGGGCTCTTACAAAGAAATGAGAAATCCATGACAACCGCTGAAAAGCCGGACTCCTTCTCTCTTAAGAGCAACTGGGGAGCCCTCACGTTCAGAACACCAGAGGCTACATTTGAAACTTGATCAAGGGGCGCCTGGGTGGCGCAGTCGGTTAAGCGTCCGACTTCAGCCAGGTCACGATCTCGTGGTCCGTGAGTTCGAGCCCCGCGTCAGGCTCTGGGCTGATGGCTCAGAGCCCGGAGCCTGTTTCCGATTCTGTGTCTCCCTCTCTCTCTGCCCCTCCCCCGTTCATGCTCTGTCTCTCTCTGTCCCAAAAATAAATAAACGTTGAAAAAAACAATTAAAAAAAAAAAAAAAGAAACTTGATCAAAAATGAGAACTTTCCCCTTTAAGATTCGTAAACTAAACTTTAGGAAACAGGTTAATTAGATCCATGGCATTGAACAAATTTCTTGAGAGATGAATAGGTAAAAAAGAATGATAAGAGGGAAGGAGTGGAGGAGGAAGAAGAAGGCTAGGAGGGAGGACGGAGGTGGAGGAGAGGGGAGGGAGGAAGAAGGGGGAAGGAAGGAGGAAGAGGTAGGAGGAATAGAGGAGGAGGAGAGGGGAGGGAGGTGGGGGGAAGAGAGGGAGGAGGAGGAGGAGAAAGGGAAGGGGAGAGGGGGAGGAGGTGGTGAGGGGAGGAAGAGCGAAGAACAAGGAGGAGGGGGAGGAAAGGGGAGGGGGGAGGAAGGAGGAAGAGATGGGGAGAGGAGAAGGGAAACAGGTGAAGGACAGTGAGGAAAATGGATGGGGATGGTGTTACCTAACTTCTTACAAAAGACAGGTCTGTGAGAGGCTTCCCGCAGACACGCCCTGGATACGCGTGGAAATAAGCACCCTGCACCAGCGAGGTGTAGTTAGCAATGCAGTTCATTTTTATTAGTTATAAATAAAGTACAAAAAATCCACCAAAAGTGAATCTAAGCATTTACACAATTCCTAATGTCTCCGCCTTTTCATTGATGCACTATTGCTTTAATATTCATAATAAATATTCTTCTAGCTTTCTGCTATAAAATAGTCTATGTAGCAAAATGTTGCACAGCACAACAGAACAGAACAGCAGGAGGATTACAAAAAAGGACAATCAACACTGAGGATAATCCTTTCACTTACCAGGGGCAACCAAATTACCCCAGCGGGCCTGGCGCCGGGCGTGGCTGGCTCTGGAGCTGAGAAATGAGCCACGTCCGAGGCCAGGGTGGGGCTAGGGAAAGGCGAGGGGCCGGGAGGGGGGGAGGGGGGGCACAGGCCAGCCACGGCAAAGGGCCCCTTCCCACTCTGACCCCGCAGAGCGGCGTAAGGCATGTCCGTCCAGGAGCCCTGCCGAGGGGGCCGTGTCCGCCGGGCCTGGCAGTGTGGTGGCCATGCCGTCTCCAAGGAAAAAGCAGGAGAACACGGCTCCGGGGCAGAGGCGGAAAGGGAAGCTGGGCAGGCAGCAGGCAGGAAGCCCAGGGAACGGGGCCCACAGTCCGGCCGGAGCAAAGGTGGAGCTCAGGGACCCTACGCGGCCCGGCCACTCCTGCAAGCCTAGGCCGGCAGTGTGGTGGGTCTGGGCCTCCGCCTCCTCCCCCATCAGCACCATCCCGGGGCCTCATGTGGAGGATGGACTTCTCCACCAGGCAAAGGCAGTGATGTCAAGAGGCAAGAAGGAAGGATGAGAAGGAAAAGAAGGGAAGGAGGACAGGAGGGGTCCTCCTTCTCCCGGCCAGGGACACAGCCCCGGCTCAGAGGACCCCCGGGGGGCATGGACCTCCTCTCTCTCTTTTTGGCTCAGAGGCATCTGGGCTCACAGCATTACCAGCCTTGGAGGTGACCGCTTCCCCCAAACCCTCCCCTAGCATTCGTGGTCCTCAGTAGTGAGACCGGAAGGCCCTCCAGTCCTTCACAGCAGCCCCTCCCCTCCCCACAGCTGTGGAACAGGGGCAGAGGCGGAGACGACGCTGGGAGGAGAGATCATGGGTCTGAAATCCTTGTCCCAATCTGTTGTCCAGGGTACTGCTCAACAACAGAGGCTCCAAGAGAGGACAGGACGGGTGCCAATCCCAAAAACCACACTTCGGGGCTGCTGTTCTGCCTATGCGCTCCCCACATCTAATGAGATGTGGACTTCAGCTCGCTCTGCAAATGACCACGGAACCCCGTGAAAGCACACGTCCTGCGTCTGGGGATGTGTCCACCTATCCCGCCTCCCTGACTCCCGCGGGATGCTGCGTATAAAAGGACAAAACCCTTTCCCGGTGTCTACCGTGAGCAAATCCACTGAATAAATTCTCAGGATGCTCTCTTTCTCTCCTTTTTTCTTTCATCTCCTTCTCTCCACCCCTCCATCCTTTCTCTTCCCCTTCCTTCTCTCCTGAGAGGTTGAGAAAGCCCAGCGAGGGGTCCCCACTGGGTCTGTATCCTAGTCTATCTGGGTCTGAGGGACCCTAGATACCCTCCCTTTTGCCTCCCTCACCTCTGCCCAGAACCCTGAGACTCAAGGAGGCCAAGCGACTTGCTCAAGGTCACAGGCAAGTTTGCAATAAAACTGGTCTGAGAACCTGAGCCTCCTGACCCCCCAGTCCAGGGCTCTTTCTAATAAATCAGGCTTTCAGATTTTGGCTTTCAGATGCCCCAGCTGGTAATGTCTGAAGGCCCCAGTTCTGGAACCAGAGAGATACGGAGCCCAGGTGGAGAGAGTGACCCCTAGGGGCCCCTGACCTTCCTCGGAGGCAGGGTCGGCTGAGGTCGTGGGAAGGGTTAGGGAAGAAAGAAAAATAGGTTAATGGTGAGGGGGCTGGGGAGGGGGCAGGGGTAGCAAGTGAAAGGATTACCCCAGTCTGCTGACGAGTGCAAATTATATTTATATATGTGCTAAATACAGTCACTATATTGGAGTTTTTCACTAGGTCACAGCATACAGAATCAAAGGTTTGCATTTCGTATGGAATGTATCCAAAGAGGCCAGCACCACAGTAGGACAGCTTGCAATCACACACCCTGATAGTTTGGACGAAATAAAGTTCGCGGAATTTTATTTAAATTTTTTTTTCGTATTCATAGTTGTTTGTCATCGTACCAATGCATGCAAAGCATTCCACTCCCAGAAACAACGCCAAAATGAGGTAATAGGAGTAATAAAAAAAATTAGTATCCTTTCTAAATAAATAAATTATAATTAAAAATGCAAAACAACTATAAAAATAATTAAATAAGAACCCACGATATCTACAAGTTAGTCATAAATTATGATTGTTAAATATAAGGCATTTAAACTCACAAAACCCTGTAAACTAGCAACGTGCCATGTTTTTTGTTTTTTGTGTTTTTTTTTTTTCATTTTTGTTTTTCTATCAGCTGAAATCGCTCTAGCATTTGCTCTACGCGCAGGAGATGAAACACGACAGGGGACCTGACAGACGTTGCTACAGCCCCACGCGGGGAGTGTTTGTCCCGCCGGCGGGCGGGGGGCTTGGGGGATTTCTTCAGGAAAAAAAAAAAAAGAAAGAAAAAAAGATCTGGTGCTTTTTCTTCACCATTGAAAAAACTGTGCTTGTTCATTAGGCGTAAAGAGTTGAGAATACTTGCAGGGAGGCTGGGACATTTGCAGAAGAGTAGCTTGAGTCCTGTCACGACTGCTGGGCCAGGGCCACGGGGGCCAGGTGTCCGGGCCAGTAGAGGAGCCCCGCGCCCTGGCCCGCCCCCCTGCTGGCGCCAGCCGGCGCTGGCTGTGGCTGTGGCTGTGGCGTTGGTTTCGTTGATTGGCGTCCTCTGCAACCCGCTGCGGCCAGGGCTACACTGCGGCTGGGAGGCCCAACTTGAATCCTGGGGTGGCTCTCGCCCCAGAAGGCACTCATGCGTCTCAGTCAAGAAAGGGTCTGAGTCCCTTGAGTTGAGCAGTAGGAGGACTACCGGGGGTCTCCCCTCCCGGAGGTGGTGGGTACAAGATGCTGAGGCCCGAGCCTGCCTCTTCTCCATCTTCCCGGGCTCCCGGGCGAGGGAGAGGGGGCTTCCAGGGAGCAGAAGCACAGACCCCTCTCCTGTCTTCTCACCCAGAGAGCTGCCCGGCTAAGGAGCCTGGAGCTGGCAGGAGCCTGAGTCCACGTCCCCTCCTGTGCCCCCCCTGCAAGGTGCGAGGGCCCCAGAGAGATGGGGAGGGGAGGAGGGCTTCAGGATCCACCCCCATAGTCAGCGGCTGACCTCTCCCCACTGGGTGATCCCCACCCCAGTTAGTGCCTAGTGTTGGCCTGGGGCACTCAGAGCGTGCCCAGAACAGGGAGGAGGAGGGGACCGCACTCCCACTCTCAGCCCCTGAGACAGATGTTGGTGCCCACAGGAAGTTGTTTTCAACAGCTCGGTGGGCACGTGGCCCTACCACTTGGAGGATGTGTTGATGTCAGGGAGGATCAGAGAATGTGAGTGTCGGAAGGAAATTTAGCAAGCATCCAATCCAGACTCCTTGCGGCGCAGCTGAGGAAACTGAGGCCCAGAGAGAAGGAGGTTTCCAGCATTACGCGCTTGGTCACTGAAGAGCCAAGACTAGAACCCGCGGACACCAGCCCTCGTGCCATCTGGCTCCGCACCGACTCCCTCTACTTGCTAGCCTTCTGAACCAGCCTCAGAGAGAACAAGAGTCCCAGACTAAGAGGGGAGTGACTTCCCTAGACCACCCTGGCTGCCTCCCGGTCCAAAGCAGGCTGGGGAGAAGTCCCAGCTTCCTGTGGCTACTAGTGATGAGCTTTCCCCCCCAAATCCTGATTGGGAAGCACTTTCTGCACTGGTGGGTTCTCCAGCCTTCAGCCCTGGAGAGAGTTCATGCACTGAACTATGGAACTGGACGACATAATGCTCGCTGCTGTTAACCCTGTGTCAGTGACTCACCACTTTTGTGCTATTGTATGTGTCTTGCCTCCTTGGCTAAACTGTAAGCTCCTCAAGGCAGGGACACTGTCCTCTCTCCCAGCACTGAGCAGGCACTCAGGAAAGATTTTATAGAACACGAGAGTATTGGTGCTGGAAGAGGCTTCAGTCTGAGTAAGATCCTTGAGTAACCCTTCCACCAGAAGCCACATCCCCATTCTGTGCCTGCAGGTGTCCAGAACAGCCATGCCTCTGCCCGACAGCTCTGGTTGTGTTAGAAGGTTCTACCTCAAGCCAAAATCTGCCTCTCAGTCATTTTTAACCCATTGGTACTGGTCGTACCCTTAACCTTACAGAATTTCTTCATATAGGGGATAAGTATCCTGTCCTCCTTAGTCTTCTCTTACTGATTTGAGGGCATTGAGATTGGGGGAGGGGCGAGGAGAGGGGGAGGCTTCGAGGGCAGTGCAAATAAGGGAGGGGGAGGGGTAAAGGAAGAGAGCAGAATTTCAGCTAGGCTGGGGTGTTCTGCACATGGATAAAGAAAGCTGGGTTGGGGTTGGGGTTGGGATTTGGTGGATTTTCCCATCTCCATTCTTCTGTCCTCCCATCTCCCTGCTCCCTTTGAGGTTCAGAAAAGTCGCGGGGTGGTGCAGAAAGACACATTGGGTGGTGTCGCTTGGAACTTCCGGATCTCTGTCTCTCACCACTCCCATCCCTAAACCCCCAGGAGGGTCCCAGGACACAGCACGAATGCGTTGAGTGGACGGTTATCAGTCCTCACAACATGTAGGTGAGGGCGAAGAAGTGGAGATAGGGAGGACTGTCGTTTCTCCCCCTTTCAGGAGAAGGCAAATGAGGCACAGAGAAATAGAGGGACTTGCCCAAGGTCATCAAAGACAGAAAGAGCCAGAGACTAGGGACACAGGGCCTCCCAAGCCCAGCCGACACCGTCTCGGGGCCAGGGCCATCTCTGAGGGACTCCACTGGGATTTGAGACATCCCATAGGAAGCAGAAGTGTTCCCCCAGGTCCGGGGTGTTTGACCCCAGCCCCTGAGTGCCAGCCAGAGCACTTTGGCCAAGGCCAAGGGTCCACCACCAGCTGTACTAATATATCTTCATCATCCAGTGAATTTTTTGCATAGGGAGGCCGTGGCCAAATCGCCTCTTTGTGACAGGGCATACACACAGCCAAAAGGAAGAAGGTGGCATACCCAGGGACGTCCTGGCTCTGAGGAACACGGGGGCAACTCGAGCGGAAAGCTAGCTCCGCCCTAGTTCCACAGGGGACCGTGGGACCCGGGACATGGCTGGAACTAAGTGCATGTGCCCTGGGACTGGGGAGCCCTCCTTCAAGACAGAATTTCCCCTTTCACTGACCCAAACTCTGCCTTCCTCGCCCTGGCTGAGCCCCTCGGGTGCCCAGCGAAGCCGCCGTCTCCCCCTTTTCCTGCCCTCCCCTTCCCCAGACGCTCCCCTTCCACACTCCGTGCACTGTAAACATGAGAAAAACAAAAGCAAAGGAAAAAACAAAACCAAAACCAAAACAAGAACCACCCCCCTCCCGCCTCCCAACCCGGGTGAAAAAAAAAAAAAAAAATCATCCTTTTTCACCAGAAACAGGATTTGGCTTTTTTTTTTTTTTTTTCACCTTTGATTCCTTTTTCCTTTTTTCTCATAAAGATGGGAAGATTTGGGCTGTCGTTGGTTGGTTCAGTCAGGCACCAAAACAAGGAACTCAATGAGAAATATTTGGTGCGAATTCGTAATAGCGACATGTCCACCACAAGATGACTAGAGCACCACACACAACATTTTTCTTAAGCTAACATGCTCCGGCTGCCATCCACAGAAATAGCTAGAGACCCCTACATGGTTTCTACGTGGTCGAGAGGTATATACACAATCCTTCAAAGGACAGGATTGAGGGGCCTGTCTATCAGCTAGGACCTTCCAGTTCGCGTCCAGATTCTCAGCAGCGTGGGCCCCCCCTTCCCACCCCTGCTCCGGGCACGGCCAGCTCCCTCCCGCGCAGCGAGGTGGATGGGGGCAGTCACCGCTCTGGATGGGGGGGGGGGGTCGCCCCCCCACCCCTCCTTTCCCTCAGACACTGATACCGCCAACTCCTCTTTCCACAAAATGTGCTTGCAGGCTTTTCCTCTACATCAAATGGCTCAGAAGGCAAAGTTTGGCTGCAAGGGCTATGGCCGTGGGGGGGACCTGGTGAAGGAAAATGGGGTGTCCACTGGCTAATTCCTCCCTCAGCTGTCGGCTCCCAGTTGTGTCTCAATGTCCACTCGGCAGATGGGACATTTCTTGCTCATGGCGAGCCACTGGTCCACACACAGTTGGTGGAAGAGGTGCATACAGGGGAGGCGCCTGGAAGAGAAGGGAGGGTCAGAGGACCGGTGGAAAGAGAGGGGCCCGGGGCGGGGCCAGAGGCGGAGCAACACCGGCTCTCACTGGACTGGGGACCACACCAACACCACGGGGGATGGGCCAAAGAGGGTGTGGGGAGCCCTGTTCCAGAGCGAGGCTGTGGCTGGGATGGGAAGTCATGACAAGGCCCTCCTCCACGAAGCCCTTTCAGACCAGCTGAAAACAAAGCCATGACTTTGTCTTAGACCCATCCAGGCCAAATATCACCCTGCTCTCTCACACTCTGTGTCCACCAGTCCACACCATAGACATCGCACATCTCCGGTGTTCCACGCCCACCTGCCGGGAGCAACCACGCGGCACACTGTGGCACGCCCAGCACACACATGCACAAGTGAGCAAGCACCACGCCCCTGACATACAGCAGGTGACTGATCGCAAATGCCTGTGCGGGAAGGGAGGGGGAACAGAAGAGTCTGGCCTCCTACCTCACATCTTCTCCATCTTCCAGCATAGACAGGCAAATTGTGCATTTCTCATCTGTGTCTGACTCCTCCCCCTCTTCCTTCTTGCCCTTGCCATCCTGGGGTCTTCGCTGTGAGAAGAGGAGGGGCGTTAGTTACCTGGAGCAGACGTACCTGGTGCCTACTGTCTTTCATCCATAGCCTCCCCTCCCTTACATGTAAGTCAGTGTCTCTCTTAAGTTCTTAAGGAAGCCCAGGCTGGTGTGCCGTCGCTAGACCCTTCTCCTGGCCTCCTCTCCAACTCTTCCTCCTTGCCTCAGGATACAGGGGTGGTATGCTGGCCGAGGGCACATAGGGTTTGGACAGGAAGCGGGTGCCTAATGAATCGATCCTTCGCAAAACAATGGTTTGTGCATGAACGGTTTGCTCTATTCCCTTCATACTCTCCATCCTCCTTACATCCTTTCCAACATAGATCCCTGCCTCCAGGCTTTTCCCTCACATTCTGGTCCAGCAAGCTCCACCCATCCATCCACCCATTTAAACCTCCATCCATCCATCTATCCATCCATCGATCCATCCATCCTGTTTCCCTCCCTCCCTTCCTTCCTCCCTCCCTCCCTCCCTCCCTCCCTCCCTTCCTTCCTCCCTCCCTCCCTTCCTTCCTCTCTTCCACTCAACTAACGTCTACTCATTTATTCATCTATTACTAGATGAAGGCAAAACTCCTCAACCTGGCATTAACTCCTGTAATTTTATATTGTTGGATCTCTTCCTATCCAGAAAGTTCCTTTAGCATAGGCAACAGCTCCAGACACAAGTCTGGACATCAAACATTCTGTTTATACTTACTGACTTTAGTTGTCCTGTTTTAAATTCTATGCTAATTACTTGAAAATAGTTAACTAGTTTATAGAAGTTCCAAGCTCTTAGATGCTGTGGACCATGGTCCACCCTTCTTTAGGTACTGTTCCACACTTGGCCAAGTAGAAGGCACATCACTGGTGCTTAAAAACATATTCTGGAGGGGCGCCTGGGTGGCGCAGTCGGTTAAGCGTCCGACTTCAGCCAGGTCACGATCTCACGGTCCGTGAGTTCGAGCCCCGCGTCGGGCTCTGGGCTGATGGCTCGGAGCCTGGAGCCTGTTTCCGATTCTGTGTCTCCCTCTCTCTCTGCCCCACCCCCTTTCATGCTCTGTCTCTCTCTGTCCCAAAAATAAATAAATGTTGAAAAAAAATTTAAAAAAAAAAATAAAAAATAAAAAAATAAAAAAATAAAAACATATTCTGGAGAGCAAGGAATCTAATCAGTGAATGAAACCAGCCATGTTTCTTGTCCTCATCTCCATGCTGTGCAGTGAAACAGTCTGATAATATCCATGGGAAGAAAACTAGCCCTTCTGGCCCCTTTTCCAAAGAGAAGCAGGGGTAAAGGCCATTCTTGCCAAGAGAAAAATCTGAAGAGTCACAAGATAAGAACCATGCACAGAATGACTGTAAGCTTCATGCCAGGCTTGGGGGCCAGGTTTCCCCACTCTGGTCCCTGGTCCAAAGCCCTGGAGATCCCTAGTGTGATATGGCGTCCAGAGTACCGTAGCCTCCCTGGAACACTGAAGAAACTCTAAGCTTCTGCTCTCAGCCTCCCTGTGCCCTGCACACGCTAACTGCAAACCATGCGATGGCCACTGCATAAGTGTGCCCTTATCTAGAATCCAGAAAATCAAAATTACGCCCTTAGTCACATATAACCACCGTGGCTTTTGAGTCTGAACGGAGTCATGATAGTCGGCCTGCCTAACAGCCCAGCAGTGTTTCTGGTGGGGAGTGGCCTTCTTTTAGCTGGTCCTTTGAGAAAAGGGATATTCCATAAATGACACTAATAAGAGTCACTATTTGCCTATTTTCTATTGTTTCTCCCGACCATTATTCATGATTTCCTTTTTATAGCTAATGGTTTAAACCTAATTGTCTTACCTTGTTTTACCATGTCTAATCTATATTTAATGATTGTCTCTTTTCGAATCTTTTCCTATTTTCTCTTTTGTGTTTGTAATCTTTTAGGTCTTCTGGGTTTTTTCTTCTCTTCTCATCCATGTAACTTTTATTTTAACAGTAACTTTTCTCAGCATTTATTTCTTTCATATTTATTTTACTCCTTCTGTCTGTCCCTCTTTGTCCGCATGCACAATACCTTTTCATGTCAGTGTTATTGGTTTTAATTCTGTATGTTGCTTCCGTATCTTTTTTAAAAAGTGTTTATTTTATTTTTGAGAGAGAGTGTGCAAGTGGGGGGGGGGGCAGAAAGAGAGAGAGAGAGAGAGAGAGAGAGAGAGAGAGAGAGAATCTCAAGCAGGCTTTGCACTGTCAGTGGACAGCCTGAGTGGGGCTCAAACTCAGCAACCATGAGATCATGATCTGAGTCTAAATCAGGAGTCAGACCCTTAAACAATGAGCCACCCAGGCACCCCCTATTGCTTTCATATCTTTGCCTAATTCTTATTTTTTACATTTTTCTACATGAATAGATTTATTTTATATATTCTATTCTTATATCACCATTGTAAAATATTTTTCATTTTGTTTTGTATTACTTGACTCTCAGTTAAAATTTTTTTAAATGTATTTATTGATTTCTTTTGAGAGAGACAGCCATCAGCGCAGAGCCTGATGTGGGGCTCGAACCCACGAACCATGAGATCGTGACCTGAGCCAAGATACAGTTGGATGCTTAACCAACTGAGCCACCCAGGCACCCCTCTCAGTTCACATTTTCAAAGTTTTTTTCACAATTTATTTAGGTGGGTCCTAAAGTTTATCATTTCATATTTTTAATTCTTCTGGTTTCTTTTTTATAATATTCTATTCCCCTAATTGTCCCTTTAGTCTCATCATTTTTACCTCAATTCTTTATATCATTGGCTTGGTCCACATTCCCTTCTCATTCTCAATGTATGTTCTGTTCCTGTCTCCTCACGGCCTGTTGCCACGAGGGCAGGTGAGAGTGTGGCCCTGGCAGGAGTGAGGACACCCTAATCGGTGATGCGGAAGCTGCTCTGGGCTCCTGAACACATCACTCATTCCTTCCATGTTCTCCTCCAGTAGCCTAAAGCTCTCCCTGCACAGAATGATCGTTTTCCACTTGGAGATGACACCTTTAGTTACTGAAACACTGTCATTTCCTCTACGAACACACTACCCATACAGGACACATCGAGGTTAATAAATGTTGATTGAAATCACTTACGGGTGAATCCAATGCCTCTATCTTGGTCTGCAGAGACCAAGATTCATAGTCTGTGACACTGACTACATGGACACCTGGGCAAGCCTATAACAAGTGAGCCTTGTATCAAGGTGAGAGTGGTTCACCATTCCCGGTCACTCACCAGATACCAGGCACTGTACTAAGCTGTTCTATGCATTGTCCCATTGAATCCCTGGAGCACCCCTTATGGTCGCTACTAACACATCATTCCCATTTTACATTATAAAGGTCAGAGAAGGGGCCAGAAAAGCCAAGTAAGTTGTCCAGAGTACCTAGCTATCAGCAGTGGTTATGAACTGAATGTCTGTGCCTCCCATCCCCAAATTCACATATTGACGCCCTACCCTCCAGTGTGATGGTACCAGGAGATGGGGGCTCTGGGAACTAATTAGGTTTAGATGAGGCCATGAAGACAGAGCCCCTGGGATGGTATTAGTGTCCCTATAAAAAGAGGAAAAGACACCAGAGCTTCCTCTCTCTGCCATGTAAGGTTACAGCAGAAGGCGGCCGTCTGCAAGGCAGGAAGAGAGCCATCACCAAGAACTAAATCTGCCAGCACCTTGATCTTGGACTTCCCAGCCTCCAGAACTGCGAGAAATAAATGGCTGCCATTTAAGCCCTCCAGCTGGTAGTATTTTGTTATAGCAGCCCAAAGACAGTGGTAACACTGAAATTAAAAGCTGGCCCTGTCCGACTTCAACGCCGGGTGATCACAACCACTGCACCCTAGCACCTCATGAGGAAGTGAGGATGGGCTCTGGCCTGACCACCATGAGCATTTTCCCACTCCAAGTTTCTCAGCACAGCCAAGCTTTTAATTCTTAAATTTTAAAAAACTATTTAATACTTGTTTCCATAGAATTTATTTTGTAGGGCGGTTTTAGTTTACATTAAAACTGAGCAGAAAACACAGTGCATTCCCAAATCCCTCCCCCTCTCAACACCACACACACACACACACACACACACGCACACACACACACACACACACATTTTCCCTATTATTAACATTTTGCATTAATGTGGTATCTCTGTTACAACTGAAGGACCAATAGTGATACACAGTTATTAACTGAAGAACATTCGTTTACATTAGGGTTCATTCTTTGTGTTGTAGAATTCTATGGGTTTTGACAAATGCACAATGTCATGTGTCCACCATTACACTATGTATGATACTTTCACTAAAAATACCCAGTCACCCACGTGCTCATTTATTTTCCCTCCCCAAAGCCGTTGGCAACAGGGATCTTTTAACTGTTTAGTTTCACCTTTTCCAGAATGCTATATAGTTGGAATCATATAGTATGCCACCTTTTCGGGCTGGCTTCTTTCACTTAGTAATACGCATTTAAGGTGCCCACATGTCTTTCCATGGCTTAATAGCTCATTTTTAAAAATCATGGAATAATATTCCATTGTATGGATGTACCACAGTTTGTTTGTTTATTCATTCACTTATTGCAGGACATCTCGGTTGCTTCCAAAATTTTTTATTTATTTGAATGTTAAAATGTTTTAAAAACCAGGGGCGCCTGGGTGGCTCAGTCGGCTAAGCGCCCGACTTCAGCTCAGGTCATGATCTCGCAGCCAGTGAGTTCGGGCCCCGCGTCGGGCTCTGTGCTGACAGCTCAGAGCCTGGAGCCTGTTTCAGATTCTGTGTCTCCCTCTCTCTCTGACCCACCCCGTTCATGCTCTGTCTCTCTCTGTCTCAAAAATAAATAAACGTTAAAAATTTAAAAAAAAAATGTTTTAAAAACCAAATCCCTGGGTTCTAATCCTACTCCACATTCCTGAGCAATAACTCTGGAGAATCTACCTCTACAGGCTTAGGGTAGAGCCTGTAAACGTGTGGCTTTAAAAGCTCCCCAACTGATCCTGCTGGTCAGTGAGGATTGGAAACCCCTGCTCTGAAGGTTTACTTGCCTATTTGTCCACACAAGGGATTGGACTTGGAATTCTTTTCTAAGGCAAATCTCAGCCTTCACTGCAGGTGCTCCCTTGGCTCACCTCATTCAGATACAAACATTCACATACCTGTACCCCTACCTAATATACCTACTCACAAGTCCATGTGTACCACACACCCAGCCCTCCTCTTTTATGATGAGAGGCACCCCCATCTCCTCTCCTGGTCACACCTGACAGAGACAAGGGAGAAGACCCTGGGAAAGCATCACAGCTTCAGAGCATCTAACCACAGCACCTCAACTATGCAGGCTGACCTGCTTGCAGACGCACCTTCTTGTATTTGTGGGGGAAGGTGAACCTCTCGATGGTGTTCTGTACGGCTCCCCGAGTCACATTTCCCAACCTGTCCTCAAGCTGCAGCAGCTCCTGCAAAGAGAAAAATGTGGATATGTGCACTCTGCATGTACAAGCTTATACACACACACACACACACACACACACACACACACACACATAGAGGATAAGGAGGAAGGGCACTGAAAGATGTTAACAGGAACCATTCACATAGCCATCAGGAAGAACTTGCCTGGTACTGAAAGACCCCACATCTCTACTCACTCTCTCTTTTTCTCTCTCTTACTCTTAACCCTGAAGCTCCCTACAACCTCCCATGCCCTCCCCACCAGCAGGGGAAAGAGGGAGGGGACAATGAACAATAATGGTGTCTCCACCAACCCAGCTGGAGCCAGACAGAGGGGCAGGCATACCTCGTAGCTCTCCCGCACTGCAGAGGTGTGTCTGCTGGGGTTCAGTCCCTGGAGAGCAAGGAAGTGAAGCTGAGGGTAAGGGTAGTTTCGGATTTCATGGACCACCTGTTGGGGAGGAAATGCTCAGATGGGATTCCCGGCTGCATGAGCCCGGCATCCAACTCCTCACCACCCTCATAACCACCAATCTGCACACCCTCAAGTTTCTTCAGGCAGAAGTTCTATCTTTCCTGCTCCTCTGTCCTCCTCTCCTCATCAAGAACAAAGCCTGTACTAGACCAGCCCCAGAAAAAAAAAAACAAAATCAATGAAGTAAATATAAATTAGGGGCACCTGGGGGCGCCTCGGTGGCTCAGTCGGCTAAGCGTCTGACTTCAGCTCAGGTCATGATGTCGCACCGTGTGAGTTTGACCCCCGTGTCGGGTTCTGTGCTGGCAGCTCAGAGGTTGGAGCCTGCTTCGGATTCTGTGTCTCCCTCTCTCTGCCCCTCCCCTGCTCACACTCTGTCTCTCTCTTTCTCTCTCTCAAGAAATAAATAAACATTACAAAAATTTAAACTAGGGGCAGCTGGGTAGCTCAGTTGGTTAAGCATCTGATTCCTGATTTTGGCTCAGGTCATAATCTCGCAGTTTGTGGGTTCGAGCCGTGCATCAGGCTCTGCACGGACAGCAAGGAGCCTGCCTGGGATTCTCTCTATCCCTGTCTCCCTGTCCCTCCCCCGCTCACACACACGCATGCTCTCTCTCTCAAAAATAGATGGATAAACATCTAAAAATATATATAAATTAGTAAATATATATACCATATACTAATATAATTAGAAAAATAACTGAGCTGATTGGGCATGTATTTCGTGACAGGCACTGTCTAAGCACTTCACATGATTAAGTTAATGATCTCATCTGCTCTAGAATGTGGGTGCAATTACACATTTTCCTGATAGGACAAATAGGAAAATCCCCACTTTCCTGATGGTGCAAATGAGACACAAATAGATAAAGTAGGTGCCCAAGTTATGCAACCAAGTGGCAGAACCACAATTTCAAACCCAGGCAGTTGGGTGGCCATGGGCCACTTCCTTCCTCTCTACTCTGCACTGCCTTAGACGGGCAAGAGCTGGGGCCAGGGTCCTTACTGGGAAATGCAGTGAGAGCACAAAATTTAAACACAAAAGACTCAGTAATCAAGGTAAGTAATATCTTCACGCACTATCTTTTAAATGGAAATCAATGCGGAAGTCCACAGTGAACAAAATATCAAAAGCTTACATAAAGACAGAATCTGACCCTGTGCTGGCAGGGCTCTGCCTCCCTCACCTCGCTCTGGCATCAGCTTTGTGTCAGAGGGGCCAGATCTCCATCACAGCTCTTCGCTGCATGAACCCTGTTAGCTAACCCCCCTATACCTCAGTTTGCCAATCTGTGAAATAGGGACAATGCCCTTTTGGGTAAGGTTATGGCTAATTCACGCAAAGTGCTTAGAACAGGGCCTGCCATGCAGTAAGTGCTCGATAAACGTCAGCTTTTTTCCCCAGGAGATGGTGCTTCATGACACGAACCATCACGCCTCAGAGCTGACGAGGGCTCCAGGCCTCTTATTTGACAAATACGGAGACTGAGGAACTGAGTGGCTAATGACACAGGCAAGGGCTGGAAGGGTGGAACTGTGAAGCAGCTGGGAGGAGATAAGATTTTGCCATCTGTCTTTTGCCGCTTTGATGGAATATCCAACTTCGCTCCACTTAGCTCGCAACGCCAGGGACCGACCGAAGGCCCCCAAACCCAACCTGCCCCCTTCTGCCACCCTGATGCCTGCGGTGACAAAGACCAGCCCCCTGCAGAAAGCAGAACTGGATCAGCAGGCAGGGCCCAAGGGCCACCTGTGGGGTCTCCTCTGTCCCTCACAACAGCCCTGTGAGAAGGACGAGGCAGGCTTCCTCCTCCCATCCCACAGATAAGCAAAATCAAAGCCCAGGGAGGCACTGACTCCAAGAAATTAATTAAGTGAGGCCAGGGACCACCAGGACTGTTCCGTTCTCGGCCTCTTCCCCACAGACCACAGCCTGCCACGCACCCCCTTGGCTCCTCGAGCGCCCCACTCAGTCCTGCCGCAGTACCGACTTTGGCCGGGCAGGTGGGAACAGGAGTGGGGAGGGGAGGGCAGCGTGACAGCAGGACCCACGGGAGCCTCTGGCCTTGGCCCACCCTCGGCACCCGGCCGTCGGCACCCGCCGGCAGCGAGGGGGGGTCTGTTCCCAGCAGGGCCCTTCCACTCACCATCTGCGTGGAGGAGGAGTTTCTGGGAAAGTGGTGCATTCGAGGAGTCGCTAGGTAATGCTGATAGTGCTGAGGGATGGGCCGCACCTGGAACTGGGCAGGGCTCAAGCCGGCGTCCACGCTGAGATCCCTGCAGGGACGAGGCCACAGGGCGGTGTGACTCAGCCGTCTGAAGGGGGTCTGGAGGACGGACCTCAGACCTCAAGCCCAGGGACAAGAGTCAGAGTCACAAACCACCAAGGCTGCAAGGGGCTTGGCATCACCAGCCCCATCGCCTCTCTTTAAAAACGGAGACTCAGAGGAGGCAAGGGGTCTGCCAGGCCTGAAGGGGCAGGGATGGTCTATGCCTCACAAAGCTTCTTCAAATTAGTGCACCAAGACTCCCTCCCAAGATAAAGCCCGGCCCTGGCAGAAATGCTGAAAGAAGAATCCAAATAGAGCTGCTCAGGGAGGGATATGCAGCAAAGGGAAGACAAGGGAGGCAGAGACAGAGGTGGGAGCAGAGGCCGTGTTTGGAGAAAACCACAGAAGAGGGACGGACCTCTAGAGCGGTGAGGTTGGAAAATCTATCCTGGACCCCTGCCCCCCACTCCTGCAAGTACAGGAAAACTCATTTCCCTTAAAAATTAGCCAGTCAATGGGGTGCCTGGGTGGCTCAGTCAGTTAAGCGTCTGACTTCAGCTCAAGTCATGATCTCACAGTTTGTGAGTTCAAGCCCCGCGTCAGGCTCTGTGCTGACAACTCAGAGCTTGGAGCCTGCTTGGGATTCTGTGTCTCCCTCTCTCTCTCTGACCCTCCCAGCTTGTGCTCTTTCTCTCTCTCTCTCTCAGAAATAATAAGTGAACACACTTTTTAAAAAAAATTAAAAAAAAATTTAACCAGTCAATGTGACTGAAAAGGAACCAGGTCCTTGGGAAATGGCTAATTTCAGGTCTGGGGCAGAAAACGCACAAAATGTTTTGAAACGTCTTGTCATAACTGCGAGTAAGGAAGCTACCCCAGGTCAGAGGTGAAAAGGATTCAGGAACCATCCTGAAGAGGTTCCCCCTGGCCAGTCTGGACACCTGGCAAGTCAGTGAGCATAATTACGATGGATGGAAACCCATCGCATAGGTTATGTGACGCTAAGGAAAACAGGGCCCTTTGAAGCATGTCAGGGAACCCAGACTTCATTTTGAAAACTAGTAAAGAAAGGGAAAGAACACAACGTTTACCCTGCCTTTCCTCTATTAGCTGTACTTGAGGGTAACCAAATGGCTGAAGAAGGGAAATTTCTCATCATAAAAGCTTCCTAGGTAATAAATGAGGAAGCAAGGATTGAATTGTCGCCTTTTTGCAGCCCCTAAAGGAATAGAGGCTCCTGGCGAAGATCATTTGATGTTACCATCACAGAAGGAAAGGCAACCAGCTCTCTGCTGGAAGAACACACCCCCTGTGAAGGATTTTTGCCAAGAAATAGTAAGAGCTGAACCGGAATCTGCTCAAACCTTGATCTAAGCACCAGAGCACAGGGAACATAGAGAAACTGAGGGAGGTCTTAAGGGATACACCAGAGTACAAGTGCAACTAGCTGAATCCAGAAAAGGAGAAACTCCACAGAAGCAGCCAAATTCTTCAACAAATATGTCAAAAGAAACAAAACAAACAAGCAAACAAACAACCAATATGAGAGGCATTTGGCATTAAAGGGATTTCTGTTTCTAGCCATGATATACATATATATTACGATGTACATGTAGTGCTGTATTTCCTGAATATATTAGCCCAAATCCCTGGGATAACTTTTCATGAGTCTATCATTTGGGAAATGAGCTAAATTCTTGGATCCAGTTGGAAGCAAACTTAGAAACCCACTAATCCAGCCCCCGGGCTCCCCAGGTCCTTCTGAGGCCTGAAGAGTGGCCGTGCCTGACCCACGGTCCTAGGCGAGGCAGTTTGGGCCACCTGGGTTCTAAGCCTTGCCCGGGCCCATTCCATTGACCTGCCTCGGGGAAGGTGTTCCATGGCGCACCCTCATGTGGCCGAAGCTCTGGCTGTATTTACTTAGCAGCCTCGGGGGGGGGGGGGGGCACCAAATTCAAAGCAGCAAAGAGATATTCAGGGAATTCTACCAAGAGCAATGTCCAAAGGAACTTAGAACAGAGTCGACCCAATTGCAAGAATGCTAACTGGGGGACCAATGGCACCTTGACCCTCAGTGAGTGGGATAACCTGCCCAGGTTGGCCCTGGGTGGTCTCTGGGATACCCCTCTTATCATCTCACCAGAAAATTCCTTCCTAAACCCAGGATCCCTGAAAAGGGGACACTCATTGGGTGCAAAAGAAGCCTGGATTGGGACTTACCCTAGGACACATCAGCCCCTGGAAAAGCAGTGTCTCCCACCTTTCTGCTGTTGCCCCAGACTGTGAGAACCTGGCTGAGGGTTGAACAGGGTCACAGAAATACCTTACAGCCCTAGAGCCACAGGGTTAACCCAGAACGGTGTTCTGGAGATTTCCTGTGGGCATTGTCTCAATGCACAGTTTATGTCAGCTCTGTCTAAATATCAAGCTAAACTTGGAGTGCCTGGGTAGTTCAGTTGGTTGAGCGTCCGACTCTTGATTTTGGCTCAGGTCATGATCCCAGGGTCATGAGACTGAGTCCCATGTTGGGCTCACTGGGCGTGGAGCCTGTTTGGGATTCTCGCTCTCCCTCTGTCCTTCTCCCCTTCTCACACACGTTCTCTCTCTCTGTCTCTCAAAAAAATGTACATATATGTATATACATATATACATATACATATATATATACATATATATACATATATATATACATATATATATACACATACACACATATATATACATATAGCTAATATAGCTAATATATATATCGCTAATATAACTAATATATACATATAGCTAAACTTTATTTTCCACTATCAATGGCCTTGAAGCATGCCGTGGTCCGGTTGCTACACAGACCCTTACGTTCTTCCCTGGGGGAGCATCCGTGCTGGACCATCTCACAGGGGAACCTGGAGGCTTGGCAGAGGCACAGCTGCCTACAGGGGAAGGACAGCAGGAGGCTCTTGTTCGCTGCCCCGCCTCACAGGTCCCAGGTGCCCCTGGGGGGCTCCGCCTGGGCAGGGCTAGGGCTGGGGGTAGGTAGTCAGAACAGGGCATCAGAGTTGGAACTCTGAAACCGGGACTGAGTCAGAGAAGGAGCACCATGAGGACAGAGACATTGGAGCTCAAGTTCAGGGTCGCGTTATCAGGCATGGACCCAAAAGGGGGCATATCTGGGATTGATCCCCCAAGGCCTGCTGCTCCCACACACTCTGGGGCCAAGGTGCCCAGCTAAGAGAAGCTGCCTAGGTAGGGTTCACATATCCGAAAGTAAGGGTGACAGGCCAGGCAGAGAAAGCCCAGGGTGGACCCAGGTGTGCCTCGGGGCAGGGGCCTCCCCTCTTCCCCCGCTAAGGCCTCTCAGGGCCTCAGTCTTTATGTTTCTTAGGCAGACAGAGGTCAGGAGGGCAGCATGATTGAGCTGCAGGAGGACAGAAGGTCTGGCTACAGCAAGCAGCCTGGCAGGGCTCACACCCACACTGCACCTGACACCTCTCCAGGCCACCACTCTCCACTCACCCGTGTCACCTACCCGGTCCCAACCTGCTGCACTGGCCCCGACATGTTTGTTCAAATCACTCGGTGTGTGCTGAATTGAATTCAATCGGATGGGCTTGAGTGCCGAGGGACAGAATTCAATCCAAACTGCAATTAAATCTTCCTGATTTGAATCTGCTAATTAGAAAAAGCCTGGGCTGAAGTTGGCCGCCATGCAGCCTGTCTTTTAAGGAAGTGTTCAATTTAACAGTGTCCCCAAGAACCAGCAGAGGGCTGAGAGACATCGGAATGCGCCAGAACAACAATTTCCTGCCCCTGGAAGCGCCCTGCACATGTAACCAACCAGAACTTTCCAGTTTTTGCATCATTCATTCCTGGATGTCCAGTTCGCCCAATGACTGAAGAATGACACAGTGGATGTCTTTTTTTTTTTTTTTAAATAGTCCATCCCTGGGGCCCCCCGGGTGGCTCAGTCGGTTAAGCGTCCAACTCCGGCTCAGGTCGTGATCTCGCGGTTTGTGAATTCGAGCCCCGCGTCGGGCTCTGTGCTGACAGCTCGGAGCCTGGAGCCTGCTTCCGATTCTGTGTCTCCCTCTCTCTCTGCCCCTCCCCTGCTCATGCTCTGTTTCTCTATCTCTCAATAATAAATAAACATTAAAAAAAATTAAAAAAAAATAGTCCATCCCTTTCCATAGAAGTTTCTTGTTTGCTTTTGCATTCTTTCAAGAAACATTTTTGACCTCAAAGTTGCAAAACCAGCACAAAGAATTCCTGGATACCCTTCACCCAGATTCCCCATGTGTTGATGTTTTACTGTTTACTGCATTCTTATTTCTCTTTCTCTCTCTCTCTCTCTCTCCATGTATACATATATACATCTACACACACACTTCTCCAGGGTTTGTTTTTTTTT
This sequence comes from Prionailurus bengalensis, assembly GCF_016509475.1. Classification (NCBI taxonomy): domain Eukaryota; kingdom Metazoa; phylum Chordata; class Mammalia; order Carnivora; family Felidae; genus Prionailurus; species Prionailurus bengalensis. Next base: position 66,594,125 of record NC_057356.1, on the reverse strand, counting down.
TTCTGAACTATTTAAAAATAAATTACAATCATGATGCCCTTTAAGCCTAAGTGCTTCAGTAAACTACACGTCTTTTTCATGTGTTTGGGTGTTTGGATCTGACTCTAGATTAGGTCAGCCAACTCTTGAGCTAGAACCAGAGAGTCAGGTAGGGCAGAGGACCCAAAGCCAAGCAACGCTGCAAAGACATCTGTCTCAAGTGCAAGAGATAGTGGAAGGCCTCGTAGGGACCTGGTGCCTAAAAGGCATCAGGCAAAGCTCTTAATCTCTCTCCCCAGCTTCTCTCCCCAGCCCTTACCTCCAACCCTGCTGGCTCTGCCTCTATGAGCTTGTGTTTGGTCTTGCTGACTGGCCCTGGCTCTTCTCTGTGGATCCCTCAAGGCCCACCCCCTCCAGGAAGCCTTCCCTGACTAGCTAGCTCTTGAGACTCTCCTTTCTGCCCGCCTCCCCAAAACCACTGGTTTCCAGCCCTCACTGACGTTGGGAAATGTTTTGTAACTCTGTCCCCTCCTCTCTTGCAGGACCGTGAGCACAGAGCCCCAAGCCGGGTGCATGATGATATCCAGCCACATAATGAGCTAATTGCTGAAACCAGGCCCACTGGGGGCCATTTGGCCTTGAGGGTGACTGGGGGCACAGGCAAAGGCAAGAGCTTGAGGACTAGGCCTCCTGCCCCATTCAAAGTGAAGGAAACAGGGTCTCCACGGACCAGCAAGACCTTCCTCCGACCCTCCTCCCTCCCTCGCTCAGGGGCCCCAAAGACTCACCAGTCAGTACCCTCAGCCAGATACCTGGGCTGAGGCGTCTGGAGTTGGTGGCCGAAGTCGAAGCTGGGGTGGAGGCGGTGGGGGTGGACAGACACACGCTCCTGACTCCGCCTGCACAGGAAGGGAAGGAGGGCCCGCGGTGTCACGGCTGCCCACGGCCAGCCCAGCTCCCAGGACCACCGAGCAGCCGTCGTCTGCCTGAGCCTGCAGCCTACAGAGCAGTGGGCTCTGCCTCCCTTCCCAAACTCCGAGGACATTCCCCAGCCTGGCAGCAGCCTGACCATTCCTGCTGCCCCGGCTCTGTCCACTTTTCTGAGGCCTCTCCCCGGGTGTGCCTGCAGCAGGCCACCCGTCCCACCCAAACTCTCTCGCCTCCTCTGTTCCTTCTACTTCTTCCTTCTGAATTTGGTAGGCTGTCCCCAGGACACACAGATACGCCTCCTGCAGGCTTCCGCACCCCTGTGCACCCCTCTCCTCCACCCTTCTCTACACTCTTCCCAGCTTTCTTGTGCCGGTCAAAGCCGCCGCCTGCAGGAAGGCCTCCCTGAACACTCCAAGCATCGTGACCTCTTGTCCCTCCGGCCTGCTACAACATTCATCTCTGCCCCTGCACCTGCACCCCTACAGTCATGGATGAGACTCCACTCAGAGCCTTAGAGACCATCAGGTCCAGCAGTCTTCAAAGTGTATTCCAAGCACCCCCTGGGGATTCCTGAGGCTCCGTCATGGGGTTTGTGAGGTCAAAACTATTTTCATAATAATACTGGGACATTATTTGCTTTTTTACTCTCATTCTCTCATAAGTGAATGGTGAGGTTTTCTAGAAACCAAATGTGATTCTGCAACAGACTGAATATGCAGAAGCAGACATGAGAACACAGCTGTCTTCTATTAAGCCAGGCATTAAAGAGATTTGCAAATATGTAAAAAAAAAAAAAAAAGCCCCTCTTCTCACTACATTTATATATAGCTCGTTCCCCAAAAAAGATATTATTAGTGTTAGCATGAGTTTGTTATTGTATTTTGAAGTGAATTAATAAATACTTTTAAAATTTCTTAGTTTTAACTTCCATCGTGGTAAGTATTAATAGTCATAACCCACACAAACAGAAGCTTGTGTAATACTTAATAATTGTGAAGGGTCCTGGGACCCCTGGATGGCTCAGTGGGTCAAGCGACCAACTTGGGCCCGGGTCACGATGTCACACGACTCATGAGTTTGAGCCCCGCGTCGGGCTCTGTGCTGACAGCTCAGAGCCTGGAGCCTGCTTCAGATTCTGTGTCTCCCTCTCTGACCCTCCCCTGCTCATGCCCTGTCTCTGTCTCCGTCTCTCTCAAAAATAAACATTCTTTTTTTTTTAAAGAGTGTAAAGGGTCCTAAGGCAAAAATATTTGGGAAGCACCAGTGTAATCTCTTTCTCTTGAGAGAGGTGAAGTGACTTCCCCAGGGTCCCACAGCCCTTCAGACCTATCTGATTAGTATTATCTAATTTTACTCTCCATTTGTTTCGGAGCTAGTCACCTCAACCAGACCTCGGGCCCCAGGGCGGAAGCAGCCACGTCCTTTGGTGTCCCTTGGAGAACCGAGGTGTTAGAATCAGGTGACCATGGAGCTCAAGGAGACATAAGGAACCCCATCTCCCCCACCGTGAGCATTAGAAACCACCAGTCCCTCAGTCCCCGTCCCTGCACCCGGGTGGTATGAGGACACACACTAGCTACTGACGGAACCCGTGTGGGGTCCAGGTGGTGTTCCCTGCCTGACACCAACGCCTCTAACGAGCAAAAGCCGTCCCCCCCCCCCCAAAGACGGGGAAGCCCACTCAGGACCGCCTGTCCAGCCCGCGGGGGGAAGCCAGGCATCCGGCGCTAGGCCCAGCCCCCGGCCGCCCCCGCACCCCCTCCCCCCTTCCCCCCTCCCCCCTCCTCCCCCCCCTCCGCTCCCCGCTGCAGCGCCCACCCCACCTCGGGTGCGAGACGAGCCTGCGGTGCTGGGCTTCCAGGAGCTGCTGCTGCAGGAGGTATTGCTGGTGCAGGGCCTGAGGTAGGAAGGAGGGACCTGTGACGTCCTGGAACTGCAGGGTGGGCAGCGGAGTCAGCGACTGGTGCAGGGTGCCGCTGTGCTGGTGGGCCGGGGCCATGTGGGCGCTGAGGCCCGGCTGCGACTGCACGGGGTGCGCCAGGGGGAAGTCGGGGGCCAGCTGCTGCGGCTGCGGGGGGCCCAGGTGGAAGTGGCGGCAGGAGGTAGCGTGAGGATGCTGAGACCTTTGAAAGGGGGCACCTGGAGAGGAAGGACAGAGAAGACTCGGTGAGGACCCGCCCTGCGCCCCTCCCCCACCGAGGGGCCGCCCCGGCAGCTGGTGAAACGCCCGCATTTCGCCGGAACGCACGCACGCGGCCGTCTGTAATGCCGCCAGGTAGAGGCTCTGTGCCGTGTGTGTTGGAGGAGAGAGGAGCGTTTCGTTTACTGACCCGATTCGCAAGCGTCCTTTTAAAAATCAACACACTTGTTGGAGGAGGTGTCAGGCCCCTCGCGGCAGTTTGGCCTTCTTGAATTCGACGCCTGCCGTGCACCCTCACTGACCCTCCTGCCCGTGTTCATAGATGCCACCTAGAACACAGGGAGTCCAGCCTAAGGACCCAACCCCGGGGGGAGCCCTAATTTCCAGAGATGAAACAACCAGATATTGTTTTCCATGCAGTTTCGGGAAAAAGACTAATCCACGAAAAGTCATTGTTTTGTTCCATAAAAGTTAAGTAACTTGTTACAGTGTTACAATGTATTTAAAAGCAACCGTCTCCAAGAACGAGCTGGGCTCAGGGTACGCTTAATCTAGTCTCCACGACTTTTCTAAATAACATTGACCTTGATGACAGGAAAGCCTTACAGATTCTCCATGAGGAAAGAGCCAGCTCTCAGCTTGGAGGCCCTTTATGAAGACAAGGGAGAGAACTTGGCACTTCACAAACGTTCACCGGGGCTTCCTGCTAAACGTGGCAGGTTCAGCACACGTCTGCTCCTTCCTTAACCCCACTGAAATGAGAGCAAAGTTGTAAAGAGAAGATAAACAGCTAGGGACAGAGAGAACAGTAGAAATGACACGAGCCGACAGCAGATGTCAACAGATTTTGGAAGATGGAAAGCAAATGGAGGAATTTGCACAGCTGAGAAACCGGAAATAAGTGCCCGTCCGAGGGGGCGGGCAACAGGAAGTGGACAGATTTTGCCGCCCCTCTGGGTCAGGAATTGGAGGTGGTGGCTACTTTGGAAGGCTGGGGAGAGGGACACCGATGACAAGGCTGTATGAGGACCAGTTCTGCCTGGGGCTTCTCCCCTTTCCCACGGAGGCACTGACGACCCCCTCCCTCATCCTGGCATTTTGCAGGGAAACTGGGCCAGAATGCAGCAGCGTGCTCAAACGGGGGCGCTTAAGTGAAAGTCTATGCACGAAACTTTGGAAGCCCCTGCCCCCTTCTGCCACTTGGCTCTGAAAGCACAGTCACCCAGCAGCGCACTGGAAACTGGTCCCAGAAAGACATCTGCAGATACTTCTGGTTGGGAGGGCCCAGTAAAATGGCTGGGTCCCCCACTAGCCGCTCTGTAATGAAACCTGTACATTTAAAAGTCCATACAGGCACACACAATCGCTCCCACTTTCTGGATAGCTTTAACTGACCCAGTCTTCACCATGAACAGATAGCCCAAGGGTAATCAGTCTCTGAGGAAGATTATTGAGTGAAGAGAGACAATGTATCAAATTTTTAAAAGAACAAAACAAAGGAACCCAAAGGAACAGAGGCCATGCAAAGGAAAAACCCTATAATTGACATCCTCCGAGAAATAAAATGTTGGATCTATGAAACAAGAAGTTCTTTTAAAAGGAGCTAAGAGAAAACCAGAGCTCTTGGACATTAAAAACAGAAGGGTCAGAAGACCAAGCTGGGGAAATTTCCCAGGAAGCAGAACGAGAAAACCGAGAGACAGGAAATAGGAGAAAACAGATGTAAACATAGACAGATGGGTCGGAAGGTTACATACGTGACTCGTGAGAGAGAAAAGACAGAGAAAACAAGGGGGAGGAGAATATGAAAAACATTGTAAAAGATAGTTTCGGTTTGAGTTTCTAGATAGAAAAGGTCCTCTGAGTGCCCAGCAAAATGGATAGGAGAACCCACACTGAGGCATCTGACTGTAAAATATCCAAATTGTAGGAGCCAAGATGATTCTAACACTTTCCAGAGAGAAAGCAAACAGGGGCCACACAAGGGGTCAGGAAGCAAAATAGCATGAGATTTTTCAAAAGCAACATTGTTAGCATAAAAACAGTAGAGCAATTGCCTTCAGGATACTGAGGGGGAAAAAGATTTCAATCTAGAGCTCTATGCCCAGCCCAACTGTTGATTGATCAAGCATGAGAATAGAATATAGACATTTTCGAACATGCTGGGTCTCAAAAACATCAACCTTCTCCGCACGTTTCTCAGAGACGGACTGACACAAACCAAGAAAGAGGAGCAGACACTAGGGGGTGCGGCCTGAAAGAGATGGGGTTTCCCAAGCCGTGCAGTGGCTCCAGCACTGCACAGGAAAGCAGCTGGAAGGGAGGCGCTCTGAGAGGGTGTCGTGGGGGTGGAGATGGAAACGACAGGACTACCAAGAGATTTAGCCACATAAAAACAGTATTTGAAGGGGGTGCCTGAGTGACTCAGTCGGTTAAACATTAGGCTCTTGACGCTGGCTCAGGTCATGATCTCCCGGTTTGTGAGTTGGAGCCCCACGACGAACTCTGTGCTGACAGCTCAGAGGCTGCTTGGAATTCTCTCTCTCTCCCTCTCTCTCTCTTCTCCTACCCCACTCACACATGTACGCTTTCTCTCTCTCAAAATAAATAAATAATTTAAAAAATTTTATAGTATTTGACAGAATTTTGCAGTTTGACAGAATTTGGTAAGAATTTGTGCAAATGTCATAAAAAGCAAGGCAACCACAAAAAATAATGCTAAGCTACAAAAAGAGGCAGTTATTACCTCCCAGGAAAGAAAAAGTTATGCAAGAAAGTGTAATTACTATGTACTACTTGGTTCAGCAGTAAAAAATATTTATATTATATATTATATTATATTATATTATATTATATTATATTAATTATATGTATAATAAAGCAAACATTAATAAGCTATATTAGAACAGAAAAAGACATTTCTCTCTTAATAAGAAACTATAAGGGTGCCTGGGTGGCTCAGTCGGTTAGATCTCGGTTCAGGTCATGATCTCATGGTTCGTGAGACAGAGCCCCGCGTCACCAGCTCTGTGCTGACAGCACAGAGCCTGCTTGGGATTCTCTCTCTCCCTGTCTCTCTGCCCCTCCCCTGCTCACGCTCTCTCTCTCTCTCTCTCAAAGATAAATAAACATTTTTAAATTAATTAAATAAAAAGAAAATGTGTAATGTCAAAATTGAAAAATCAACAAATAACATTATAAGAATTTATTTGGAAATTTACTTAGTAATTTATGTGTTTCAGGAAGTGAACAGCTAAAGACCAGTGGCATGAGTTGGGCTTTGGGCTGTAGGAGAGGGGAAGAGGCGGATACATTGCTACATGTATCTTACATACTGGTGCCTTTTGACTCTGTAAATGATGGGCATGCCGTTGATAGACGTTTTTAATCTTTTAAAAATAACTCTTTGCAAATCCAAATGAAAACCAAAAGAGTTTCTGACTGCCCTCAAATGAGCCAGGAAAGAATTATCTAGAAGGTTTATTTCTACAAACATTCTGGATAAGTAGGACTTCTCTGCCTGTTGAATTCTGGCTTTGCTGAGTCCAGGGGCGGTGGCCTGAGCAAGTAGGTCCTGGATTCCCCCTTCTCCCTCACTCACGCCTGACCATCAAAAGAGAAGAAAAAGGCCAAGGTGACAGAGGACAGGGGCAAGAAGAAGGAAGGAGGGCTGTTGAGAGATCACGGAAAGAAGTGAAAGGCGGCGTGACTGCCGGGAAAGGGAATTGCGTAAAAAATACAGACTCTAATCCAGCCCTGTCCAAAAGAATTATGACGTGACCCACGTGTGTAACTTAAAATTTTCTGGTAGCCACCCTTAAAAGAAGTAAAAAGACATGGGTGAAATTAATTTTAATAATATATCTAGGGGCACCTGTGTGGATCGGTCGGTTCAGCTTCCCGACTCTCGATTTCGGTTCAGGTAGTGATCTTGCGGTTGGCGAGATAGAGCCCCGCGTCGGGCTCTGTGCTGACAGCGTGGAGCCTGCTTGGGATTCTGTGTCTCTCTCTTTTGCTGCCCCTCCCCCCTCTCCAAATAGATAAATAAACATTAAAAATTAAAATAAATAAATAATATATGCTACATAAGCCAATATATCCAAAGTGTTATTATTTCAACAGGTACTCCAGGAAAAAAATGAGATATAGTACATTGCTTTTTTAAAAAAATTTTTTTAATGTTTATTATTGAGAGACTGAGAGACAGAGAGACAGAGCATGAGTGGGGGAGAGGCAGAGAGAGGGGGAGACACAGAATCAGAAGCAGGCTCCAGGCTCCGAGCTGTCAGCACAGAGCCCAAGGCGGGGCTCGAACCCATCAACTGCGAGATCATGACCCGAGCCAAAGTCGGACGCTCAACCGACTGAGCCACCCAAGCGCCCCTAGTACGTTGTTTTTTTTTATTGTGCACTAAGTCTTCAGAACCAAGTGTGCATTTTGCACTTATAAAGCATCTGAGTTCCGACTAGCCCCCTCCCAAGCTGCCCCTTGGGGTTAGTGCCTCCCCTATTGGACAGTGAGCTGTGAAGGAAGAAAGCCAACTCCATGCACGGAGCAATGCATTTGAGCCAAGTTTCCTAACTGGTCTGCCTTCAAATGGGGAGCTCCCCATTGCTTACAGGTGAGATGCACACCCCTTTGCCAGAAAGTAAGCCCCATCCTCCTGATCCCTGCTAACTCCACTAAGCTCCCCCCCCCCCCAGCCGTCTGCACTGGTCAACTCAAAATTCAGACATGCCACACATATGCCCACTGAGGGGCCTTGGCTCACACCTCACCGGCCGCCTTCCTCATCTTTAAAGGTCGCCTCTCAGCTCTTCCCAAAACGTCTCCCCTGCCCACCAGCCTCCCCTGGGTTCGTGGAGAACGCCCCGTCTCTATCACTCATTTGGCACCTGGCAGGGGCTACCTTGAGCTGTTTCTTCACACTCGCCACCCCCAGCTGGCTGAGCTTCGTGTCTTACTGTTTCTGGATCCCCACGCACGTCTCTGGGAGCTGCATTCAGTGGAGACCTACTGGCTGATTGTTGGAGGGTCTGAGGCAGAAACAGTAGCTCAGGAAACTGGTGCACTGAGACTGGTTGGTGGCAAGCTGGTTTCAAATTGAGAGGGAGAGAGAATGGCAAGAAGGGCCTGGGTGAGCTTCCGGGTTTTAACGCGGCAGCTGGGCGGGGACAGGTCAGGCAGGGCTGGCCAGAGGCCTGCCGCCAGGGTGCCCACCCTGCCAGGGGAGCCTTCAGGGTTCCTTCTTCTTAGAAAGAGGGCCGAGCGACTGTCCTAGCCTAGAGAGGCTTTGCTCCCTGCGGCCTGGACCCTCACACTGATGCACTGGGAAGTGAGGACAGGTGCCTTCCCTCCGGGAGGGGCGGCAAGAGAAAGGTGAACCAAAGTGTCTATTTGTCCCATATTTGAGGCAGTTTTTACCTGCAAAAACCCTTTGACTCCCGCTCTGGGACTTTGGGTCCCTCTCCCCATCGCCTCCATGCCCGGGAGATCTTAGTCTCAACACCCCTGCTCAGGAGGGAATTGAAACCAGGAGACAGCCATTCAGGGACCCCCGGCTCTCCTCAACCCTATGTCATGTGGGGTCTGTGAAAGGAGCACGTAATAGCGATTCTGTCTGGCCTCTAAGACCAGAGGAGTGAAGTTCTCAGGGTAGAATATCTGGGCCCATGACAAGCCAATGATCAATGACGTCTGAACAGCACTTACATCCCCAAATGGCCCCATCAATAGACAACCCACAATTTTTCCCATTAGAGCCACTCCCTTGGGTTACAACATAATCTCCAGATGTCCCTGATTACACTATCCATTTATCATACTTCCTCGGGGCTGATACGCCATCAATTGCAAGATCCGCCATGAGCTAAATGACATTTTTAGGGAGTGAAGAGAACGAAGGAGCTCCCCGAAACAAAGCACCCCACTAAAGAAACACATCAAGCATAAGACACAAATTAGTTTGGGAAATGGAAGAGAAGCATGTGCATCTCTGAATTCAGAAAATCAGTGTTCATAGCAACCCTCCACCCCACCCCTCCGAGAGCTGGCAGGGAGCCATACCTTCAAGCGGGGGCCTGGCACATGCACAAGGTAGGGCAGGGCTGGGGAGGGAGGCCCCGGGCTGGCCCTGCACATCTGGGGCAGGGGAAGCACATGGTGTGGGGGTCTCCTGATGCCCACCTGACACACGGGACACAACAGGTACTCCACACAAGCCCGGGGATTAGTGACTGATTTGTGCCTCGTGGGCAGGGAGCCTGAACAGGCTGGCAGCTGGGGAGTGGGTGGACCAGGGGACAGAAGAAACCATACAACCCCACAGCGGAGGGAAAGGTAAGGAGAAGCCGAGGACTGTGGGGCTAAGGATGGTGGGTGAGGTGAGTGGAGACAACGGTGACAGAGGTCCCGAGTCTCTGAAAGGCTCATGGACACTCATCTGATAAATAACAGAGCAGAGACTTGAACCGAGGTCTTTCCTGAAAGCAAATCCTCAATGGGAAGGAGGGCCCAGAGCCCAGGGAACTAGGAGGCTTGATAAATAAAGCAGAGGTAGCAGCGAGGGGACCTACCAAGGAGGAAGGTGGTATAGAAGTGGGGCCAGGACACCCAGAGGACACACTGGGCCTGTCTGCGGTTTCTGGCCTGGGGACAGAATCAAGGGGGTTGGGGGAACCTCAGGGCTGGGCCTAGGTGGGAGCACAGAGGAACCAGGCCCACATGTCAGAACGCCAGGGATGGTGACTGAGACAGCAGAGCCCTGAGGCCTGACGGAGGCTTCTTCAGCGCAGGCAGCCCCCTGAGATGTTGGAAGATTCTAGCTGTATTCGAACCTGATCAACATGGTCACCCAGAGGCAAAGGGGCTTTAATCCCCAAGACTCCAGGGCCCAGGGGCACCGCCTTCAAGCCTTCAAAGAGGCAAGGGGGAAGAACAGACGTGCAGTAGGACAACTGACATCTCCTCAGTCTGGGCTGCTGCCCGCAGCCTGGTGATAGTCCCCTTGTGCTCGTGGGTGCACAGAGTCTACCAGCTGGCCGAGTCTCGCCTGCTCCCCCAGGGGATCCGGGACCCTGGGAGAGGAGGGTGGGAACCAAACCCTCCAGGTCCCCAGGGAAGCCAGCCTGGCGTGTCCCATCCTCCCCAGGCCTGTTCCCAGGGTGTCAGGTTCCTGCTGTCCCTCAGCTCACTGACCCAGCGTCACCCTCCCTCAAAGCTGGGGGCAGAACCGGCAGGGGGAGGGGCACTAGGCAGGCCCATGGCAGAGTCAGGAGGGAAGGGGCACCACGGAGACTCCTTGCCCTGGGGCCGAGGATGGCTGGGGAGAAAGGGGACAGGAGCAGCTGGAAACCTTCTCCCTGCTGAGCCTTTCCCTAGAAGCTAGGGCTGGAGGCAGCATTTACTCCTTTCTGAGAAGCTGGCTCTCAAGCAGCAGAGAAAACCAGTCCTTTGAAAAGCAGATTGCTGGGGTGTCTGGGTGGCTTTGTCCTCGATCAAGCAGCTGATTTCAGCTCAGGTGGTGGTCTCGTGGTCCATGGGTTCGAGCCCCGCATCGGGCTCTGTGCTGACAGCTCAGAGCCTGGAGCCTGCTGCAGATTCTGTGTCTCCCTCTCTCGCTGCCCCTCCCTCTCTCACTGCCCCTCCCTCCCTCACTCACACTCTGTTTCTGTCTCTCAAAAAATGAATAAACGTTAAAAGAAAATCAAGTAAAAAAAGAGAAGAAAAGAAAAGCAGATTGCCGTCCACAAGAGGCCAGTGAGGAAGGCCTCTGCTACCAAAGAGGCTTTCAAAGCCAGGCAGAGTGATCCAGTGGAAGCCTCTGTCCTAGAGGCCAGGGTGCCTCCCCTTAGCAGTCAGACCTGGCCAGGACGTTGGGCTTCTCCAGGCCTTAGTTTCCTAGACTTGTGACCCACGATGATGACACCTGATCCTACACACCTGCTAAAAGGTCTGGGCTGCCTGGGGCCATGAACATTCTCCTGCCAGGCCTCTCATTTCGCTCACTGGGAAGCCAAGTAGAAAGCCCTGGAAGATGTTTGTGAACTGACATCTGTGCTCCCCCAGGGGCCCACAGCTGGAAGCCCAGACCCGGCTCTGCTGCCCTGGCCCCTGTTGCGATCTGTGTGATGTCCAGCATCTCAAGTGGGCTAAAAGCAGTGAGGAGCAGAGCAGACCAGCACTGACCTTTGAAACCCACCTTCCGAATGGCTACGACATTATCCTAAAGCCTACCCCTGAGCATTCTATTCCCTGCCCAAATTCCCCTCCTGCCCCCACCCCTCACTGCCCTGTGTGACCTTCCCTCTCACCTCTCCCAGGCCCCCAGGGGCCTTGCCTGCCTCCAGCCCTTGGCCGCCATTCTCTGCCCCCGCACTACTGCCCTGTCTAACCAGACTGTCATATGTCCTGTGAAGCCCGGACTCTAGGGCAGATGCCAGTCCCCCTCGGAGCACTCCAGCGCCTTCCCGGCCACATGAGGTGCCCTCTCCGCTTCACTTGTGGCCTTTGCCTCATACACTGGCATTTCATTTGTGGGCAAATTTTATCTCCAAAAATAAGCTGTGAAGTGAGTGGTTTCGAAGCAAATACGATGCAGTAGATGTCTTTTGTTCTCAAGAGGGGCTTAGCAGGGCGCCTGGGTGGCTCAATTGGTTGAGTGGCCGAATCTTGATTTTGGCTCAGGTCATGGGATCAGCATGGAGCCTGCTTAAGATTCTCTCTCTCTCTCTCTCTCTCTCTCTCTCTCTCTCTCCCTCAGTCCCTCCCCTGTTTGTGCGCCTGCTCTCTCTCTCTCTCTCAAAATAAAATAAATAAACATTAAAAATAAAGGGGGGAGGGGATTGGAATCTTCCAAGAGGGACGGAGAGGGAAATGAGAGAATGGAGGAGAGAGGGTAAGAAAAATCTAGGAGGAGGAGAGGGAAGAAAAAAGGAAAAGAAAGACCTTCATTACCTCAGAAAGTTAAAGATTACGTTATTAGCTAGTAAGGAAATAGGGTTCTTCATTGAATATTCAAGCTAAATGATCCTCAGTGAGTGGACAGGTGAAAACCCCAAAGGGGGAAATGCGGGGTGGCCTGTCCAAGGGCTCTCGGGTAGTGACGGCCGAGCTGGGGGCTAAGGCTCTGGGCCTTGAGAGTGTGCTCTCCCTCAGCTCTGCTATTTCAGTCCCCCTGCCAGCCCTCAGGCCCCCGCATGTCCCCCCATGACCACACATGGTACCCCCAGAGAGGAACCCACCTGTCCCGGTGGGCCGCTGGATGAGAATGACGCACACGACCCTGCTGGAACCACCTCCGCTATCTCACCCTCATCTGTCTCCCCAGCTGCCCCCAGGAGAACCTGCCTACAGAGGTAACCATGAAATGACAAGGGACCAGCTGTTCCTGCCTACAGAGGTAACCATGAAATGACAAGGGACCAGCTACCACTGTCCCTGAAGAGTGGTGTCCCGCCGATGAAAAGCCATGCTGATTGAGGTTGCTTAGGCACAGTCCAATCCACTTTGGCCAGGGGCCCCAGGACCCCCCCGCCTCCCGCCCCGGCCTAAGAAAATGCCAAGGGCTTATTCAATGTTGCCAGCCCATCGGATGCTTCTGTAACAGGGCAAATCTACGGAGCCCTGACAAATCCTCTGCAGAAGGCTTTCAGCCCTATACTTCACGGGGTTTAGCTAATAAAAAGGATGGTGGAAACCCCTGGGTCTGAGCACCAACACCGGAAGCCTTACAAGAACATGCACGTAGGTAAACCAGGACGAGAGCAGGATGGTCAGGGGACTTGGGTTGTGTGGTACAAGGACTAGCTGAAGAATCTGAGTGTGAACCAGGAAGCGGAGACTCTGGGGCAGATAATAGCTGCAGGCAAAGAGATTAAGCTCTTTCTGGTAGATTTGGGTCAACATAAGGAGGATGTCTTTTAGAATGTCACTATGTCCCCCAAAGCTCCTCATCATGGGGGATGCCCACGCAGAGGCCTACTACCTGCCCAGCAGAGGTGTGTGGATTCTGGAGATGGCCTGGAGCACCTCCAGGACCCCTTCTAGGCCCACCAGGACATGATGCACACTCACTGCAACACCTCCCAGTGCTTGATCGTAGTGATGCCGAACCGTTGTGGGAAGGCACAGAAAGGCTGGCCTGGGTGATAGGGAAGGGTGTATGGAGCACAGCAGCGAGGAGAGACCAAGCCTGGGTACTCGGGGCCCGAGCTTGGAGGCCGGAGCCCAGGGAACAGGGAGTCGAGGACGTGAGCCACAAGTCAGACTCCCTGTACTACTCCACCTGGCCCTCCAGGGGCTTCCTCTTCCCTCTGCTGATATCAGAAGAATCCCATCTCCTGCGGCTGCTGAGCCTCCTGATGGCCCACACTGACTTCTCACCTCTGAGATCCAGGTGACAAGAAATGCATCCTTTGCGATCCATTCAGATGCAGAACACTTGGGGGTGGGGGGGACACGGGGAAGAAGAAGGGAGGGCTAAGTTGTGGGGAATCTTGAATCCCAAGACCAGGAGTCTGGGATATACTTCCTGAGCTGAGTACTTGATGACAGACCAGATAAAATCAGAGATAAAGAACGGGAACGGAACGTGAGCCATCTGCCCAGAGCCCACCTTCTTGGCTGCTCTTCCCGCCTCCTTACCTCCTCCAGGTAAATCGGCTTAACCCCTTTTGCTCCAGTCCGATCAACCCCCAGAGGCCTTATCCCCTGGCTCAGCCCCTTGGGCTGCCAGAGGTCTCCTTTCCTCCCACTCCGTGGTTGTGGTTTGGTTCCCTTACCAACAGAGCCAGGAAAGGAAGTGATATGCCCAGAGGGGTCCTTTGGAGCCCAGAGCAGCTTTCTGAATGGTTCCCCAGGGCCAATCTTTGATCTCTAATGAAAAGCTCAGCTTCTTCCAAGGAACTGAATTCTGGCTCTGAAACCACTGATGGGAGGGAAATTTCCATCCTAAGGAAGCCTACTTGCCCTTGGACAGGAAGCAATTAAACTGCATGCTTCCAACAAGCAGCAAAGGGCAAGCGTTTAGCTCTAGTTGCCGACTGGGCCAGGAGTAGGAGACTGGAGCCTAGGAGGGAGTGGCCAGCTAGCAGTAGGCTGCTACTGCAGAAGAAAATGCCTACGGGGATAAGGTAATCTTCCAGGCGTCCTCTAGCCCCGAAGATACCTCTTCTCCATCCAATGCCAAAGATGGCTGTAAAAATATTCCCAGTGGGCACCCGGGTGGCTCAGTCGGTTAAGTGTCCGACTTCAGCTCAGGTCATGATTTCGTGGTTCGTGGGTTCGAGCCCCGGGTCGGGTTCTGGGCTGACAGCTCAGAGCCTGGAGCCTCTTTCAGATCCTGCCTCTCTCTCTCTCTCTCTCTCTCTCTCTCTCTCTCTCTCTCCCCTTCCCTGCTCGCGCTCTCTGTCTCACAAACATGAATAAATGTGAAAAAACCAGACAAACATTCCCAGTGCACTCATAAAAAGGGCTTTTGGTGGAGGGCGTCTATGGTCAGGAGACCTCGCTACCTGAGGGAGGAACCTGGGTCTATCTCATTTACCTATGTTCCTGGTGCCTGGCACAGATCCTAATACCCAGGAAGAACTTGCTGAATGAAAGAATGAATGAGTGAGTGAATGAAAATGAACAGTTGAATATGTAGGAAGGGGCATCTTGCTAAAAGCCTTGGTAGTGTGCAAACCAGCTGCCCCCAGTGCGTCAGCACCCGCGGGCTTGCATGGCAGCAAAGGGGCTGACGGAGTTCAAGTGTGGGGCAGGAGGACTAACCCGGTGAGCACCACAGAAAGACTGAGGATTCTTTCCGTGAATCCCAGGGCCCAGATGCAAGTACCAGGACTGGGGTGGCCCAGCATGTGAGGCGGTCACCATGAATCACAAGCAAATACCTCAGAAGAAGAAGCCGTTTCAGACCCAGAACAGGAGCCCTCCACCTGCCGCTCCTGGCCGCGGGAGGAGGGGTCCACACTGTTGGTGGCATTGGTTAGCTTCCATAAACCGCGCGCAGCGAATCCCAGGTCATGAGTTCAGATACTCTCCTCATGGCCTTAATGCTCCAGTACATTTTTTAAAAACAGGGGTGCCTGAGTGGCTCAGTCGGTTAAGCGTCCGACTTCAGCTCAGGTCACGATCTCACGGTCCGTGAGTTTGAGCCCTGCGTCGGGCTCTGTGCTGAAGGCTCAGAGCCTGGAGCCTGCTTCCAATTCTGTGTCTCCCTCTCTCTCTGCCCCTCCCCCATTCATGCTCTGTCTCTCTCTGTCTCAAAAATAAATAAACGTTAAAAAATAAATAAATAAATAAATAAATAAATAAATAAATAAATAACAGAAACCAAACCCCAACAACTTTCGAGAAGTGCCAGGATGCTCCCGGGACCTGGTCACATTAGCACCGCCTGGTGCCCATCAGGCAGACCAAGTTCAGCCAGCTGCTTCCATGGACTTTTCCTACCCAGGTGTGCAGGACATACGTGCCTCTGGCACAGAGGCCCGGCCCTATGAACACCCGGGCCAGGGCCGCAGGGAGCACCGTGCCTCTGCCTCCCGTTTCCCACCGGGACGACTCCATCTGCTCTGACCACACGTTCTCCTGCGCGCTCCTCCTGAGAAGAGTGTAGAAGAGCTTAGACGGAGGCCTCTCTCCGAAGCGGCTACGTTTGGGCGGGATCACGCTGCAAAGCGCTAATGGTGGGGTTTCAGGGGGAAGCCTGCGGGTCCGCCCGCTGGGGGAGTCCTTGGCCTCCCTGCGCCCCTGAAAGCAAACCACATGCGTGGGTGGGCATCCGTTTGCTTTCAGAGGGAGCCAGGGGCACTGAAATTAGATCCCCGTCCATTACTGCTCATGAGGACCTCGGGCCGGCTCCCTGGGCTGTGAGGTGTGAGAGGGACAGAGACAGAGAGAGAGACAGAGACAGGAGGGAGGGAGGGAAGACCTTGGTTGAAATGCTTGAGGGAGCACAAAGGGGGGCAAGAGAGAGGGAAGGCTGGGAGAACAGAAAGGAGATGAGAAGACAGAAGGGGCAGAAGGAAGAGGGAGAGGACTTGGGAAGAGCAGAGCTACGGGGGTCTCACAACCCGCAGATCCCAGCTGCTTGATGGGCGACCAAGGCCCATCTCAAGTCACCTCCAGTGACTCTGTCAGTCCCTTGGCTGCCACTGGCTTGGCCTGTGACAGCACCTGCCTCCCCAGGCAGGCCGGGGCCAGCCGTGCCACCGGGCACCCAGCTCACCACGTGGTATCCTGCATACTCATTTCAGGCCAGTGTCCCTCCGACCGGGTCACCCCAGCAGGCCTAAGAGCCCAGCGGCCCCCGGACTCCGCCCGCTCGGAGGAGGGCCCCACACAAGCCCTCAGGAGACCGGCTGAGCCACCTCACTTCCCAGCTCTGGGCTGCAGCCTTCTGTCTGCAAAATGAGCGAGTAGTGCCTCTGGCCACCTGGCAGGGTGGACACCATGAGACATTACCGCGGAAGGTGCCTCACGGAGGACAAACACCGCTCACCCCTCTCGGGGAGGGGACGGGCCGGCCGCAGGGAACACCCACTCCTCCCAGGTCCCCTCTCTCCCCACCAAGCCCCAAGCATGGTCTACGATGAGATGTCAGGCAGGGGAGCGCGGCCAGGGCACCCCGCACCGGGGCTCCCTGCCCGCAGAGCCACCACGGCTGGCCTCCCCTCCTGGGGTGAACGCGGGGACAAGGAAGAGATTCATAGCCCAGCAACGGCACCGGAGCCAAAAATTCCCAGGAGAGAGGCACTGCCTTGGGTTAAGCATTGCTCTCTCACACTCCTGCTTTTAAGATGCAAATGTCCCCAAGAGGGCGACACTTTAAGTCCTTAAGGCGGAAGGCCATGCGGGGCTTTCTGTCGTCCACAGAGAATGGAAAGCCGGGGAGGTACAGAATGAGCTGCAGGGCTCAGGGAGAAAGACTACCTTCATGGCCTTTGCAGCTCTCTGCCTGGCCGCCCTGAGGATGAGAACAGCCAGACAGTACTTCTTCGCTGGGTCTGAAACTATCTGGCCACAGACTTGTATCTGATTCCAAACCCGACTTACTCATTCACCAAATATTTACTGCGTGCCTATTACGGGCGAGGCACAGTTCTAGATGCTAGGGATGCACCCATAAGCAAAACAGTCAACAACCCTTGCCCTCATGGGACTGTGGTCTCGTTCTGTATGACAGCAGTGTGGTCACCACATGTGACTGTCAGCATGTGAAACGTGGCTAGTCTGAATTGGTATAAGCTGCCAGTGTGAAATGTGCACCAGACCTCCAAGACTTAGTAAAAACCAAAAGCTAACTTTCAAATGAAGTATACATTGAAATGAGTAATGTTGGATATATTGGATTAAATAATATATATTGTTAAAACAAATCTCACCTCTTTCATTTTACTTTTTTAATGTGGCTGCTAGAAAAAAATTAAGTGATATATGTGTCCTACATTATATTTCTATTGGGCAATGTTGGTCTAGACCCTAAGGGGCTATGTAAGAAAATATATCATTCATTGATGATGTTGCCAAGAGCTGTAGAGAAAACTGAAGCAGGGAAGGAGGAGGGGTGGGGAGAATGTGCCAATTTTAGATAGGATGGCCAGGAGGGCCTTCAGTGAGAGGGTGAGGTTTTTGTAAAGAGCTGAAGGAGGCCAAGGATTGGTGGTGAAGATATCCAGGAGAAGAGCTTTCCACGCAGACGGGTCTGCATTGCAAAGGCCCTGTGGTGAGAGAAGCCTGGCATGGTGAGGACCATCTGGAGGCCAGTGTGGGTGGGGCAGAGTGAGGTAGGGGACAGTGGCAGGAGTTTAGGTGAGATGGATATTGGGAGTTCAGGGAACACATTGTGCAGGCCCCCATTGGACATTATAGGATGTTGGCTTTCACCCCAAGTGAGATTAGGAGCCAAAGGGGTGTCTGAGCAGAAAGTAATATGAGTTGGCTTGCTCCGGCTGCCATGTTGAGAATAGGCTATACGGACAAAAGGGAAGAAGCAGGTACCAAGAAAGAGGTGACAGTTTCTTGGACACTGGAGGGAATGGGGCAGAGGGAGGAAGGGAAAATATATGTCAAGGGTGGAGGTAACCAGATTTGCTAATAGATTGGATGTGGAATGTGAGACAGAGTGCAAGGCTGACTCCAGAGCCTCTGTGAGCAACGAAAGTTGTGTGGTTGACTGTTCAAAACAGTGGCCCCAATTCCTCCGCTCTGGATAGACACGATTTTTGCAAGGCGATTTGTACCCGCCCCATCAAGAGGCAGAATCCATTTCTCCACCCCTTGAATACGGGGTTGGCCATGTGACCGACTTTGGCCACTAGAATGTAGAGAAAGTGACATCATGCCAGTTCTTAGCCTGGGTTTTAAGAGACCTTGCCTGTTCGCACTTTCTTGGACTCCTGCTTCTCCCTTATAAACAAGCTTAGGCTGTCCCACTGGAGAGTGAGAGACCTGCAAAGCTGGGAAAAACTCTCCTGGTGGAGGTCCTCCTGCCCTAGTCGGTCCCAGCTCGCTGTGGATGTATGACTGAGCCCAGATAAGACCAAAGGTCCTGGCTGAGCTCAACCCAAATTATCAACTCACTGACTTGTGAGCTGAATAAATGGTTGTTGTTTTATTTTTTTATTTTTTATTTTATTTGAGAGAGAGAGAGAGAGATAACATGAGTGGGGGAGAGGGGGAGAAGGAGAGAGAAAATCTTAAGCAGGTTCCATGCTCAGCATGGAGCCCAATGTGGGGCTCAATCCCACAACCCTGGGATCATGACCTGAACCGAAATCGAGAGTCAGCCACTCAACTGACTGAGCCACCCAGGTGCCCAGTGGTTGTTGTTTTAAAGCCAAGCTTTAGAGTGGTTGTGATATAGGAAAAGCTAGCTGGTATAATTGATTTATTGATGCGGGGACCCAGTTTTGAGTTATGCTCTGTTTTGAATATGAGTCTGGATGTTTAGAGAGCAAAAGCCTCTCCTTCCCTCATCTCTTCCAGAGCACCTCAGAGGGGGCTAGATGGAATCTAGGTGCACACTGAACACTTACTGGATGGGCGGATAGATGGATGGATGCATGCATGCGTGCATGCATGGATGACTTATTATTTGGTCCCTAAGCACCAGCCAGGTCCCTGAATCACCCTTCCCCTGACAAAGCCAAAAGGGCTTTCAATGCCTCTTCTCTCTACCCCGAGGGTCTGCAGTTGAACCTTGATTTCATAGCGCTTTCACCGGCAATAGCAGTGGAGAACTGAAACCTGCAGAGCCGTGAGCTTCCTTGAGAATGTGAAGCACTGATTTTTAGCCTGCTTTTTGACCTCCCACACCCAGCCTTTTCCCAGATGTGCTGGCAAAGAGACAAATCAATTGTTTTGTGTTTTTCCTGCTCTCCACCCCCATGACATGCTAATTAGCAGGGAAAATGCCAACAGCAAAGTCAAAAGGCTGAGGACAGTTCCCAACCCTGGGTAGACAGCTGGTGCAGCACTGGGCGTCCTGACTCTTCCATCCAAGGCTGGTGCCCATTTCCAGGGCCTTAGACACTGTTTTCTGCCTCTCTGCTTGTCTTTCCTCCACCCCAGGTGCTCTGAATCCCTCAGGAACTCCGCTTCGGTACCTCTGTGATGCTGACAGTAATCTCAGTGCACCATGTCACCTCCCACAAAGCCTTTCCCAAATTCAGCCCCACAACCATCCAGCACAGTGCATTGTAGACATTACTTCCATTTTAGAGATGAAGAAACTGAGGCTCAAAGGGTTAGAAAGACTTACCAACATCCTTTGACCCAGGGCTGGAAACGTAGAGCCTAGTTTTCTCATTCCAAGCCTGTCTTTCTTTCATTATCTGCACCATCAAAATATGGGGCCAAGAACACTGAGGCGGGGGGCTCCATAAGCAATTCACTGCTAAGGTTACCATCTCAGGTCTCACGTGGGCATTTAGCTGATGTCAGTTAAACTCTGGCCAGTCTTCCAGGCCCAGGGAAGGGGACACTCTGAAGAGACGCAGGCTCTCCCAGGCCCTGAAACTGTCCCTGCCCCCATCTCCTGGGCTGTAGCTGTCACCTGAAGCTCAGGGTGTCCATGAGCCAAGAATAAAGACCCATCTTACCAGGTTCTTCCGAGGTGCTTAAACCAAGTCCTGATGCCACACATACTCTCATGAAGCCCTGGTGCAGGCTCCCCATCTCTAGTGCTCCCCATCTGCAATTCTGTGCACGTTCCCCATCTGTAGTGCTCCCCATATGCATATGGGTGCTCCCCATCTGCAATTCTGTGCACGTTCCCCATCTGTAGTGCTCCCCACCTGCAATTCTGTGCATGTTCCCCATCTTTAGTGCTCCCCATCTGCAATTCTGTGCATGTTCCCCATCTGCAGTGCTCCCCATCTGCAATGCTATGACGGCACAGAGTAAAGATGTTTACCGGGTACAAAGTGAGCCCCGAAGAACCTAATATGGCCTCTCACATGACCCTTCCCAGTTACCATTGCACCCTTCCCTCTCCACTAAGGCAAGAGAAGCCAAGAGGAGCAAGAGATTCCACATGCTGCATTTGCCCTTCTGGAGTCTGAGGGGTGTCGGGGGGAGGGGCAGCGTGCGCACAAGTGTGTGTGTGCATGTGCACGCGTGCGTGCACACATGGGGGCAGCTGTGCCCTTGCATCCATCGCCTGCTCCGTGGCCTGCTGGAATTAGGCCTACTTGTTGGCAGTGGCTTCGCATAGTCCTGCTTTGTCAGGTCAATCACGCCGCTGGACAGGAGAAGGGGGAGTAGACTGTCCCTCTAGGAAGCAGTAGGGTACATCTGCCCTGGGACTCAGGAGAGTCGCACTGAAGTCCAGTCTCACTCGCTCACTCTCAGTGTGGCCTTAGGCAAGTAGCCTGGCCTCTCTGAATTCCAGCTTCCCAACCTACAAAACGGCACAAGGATATTGCCGTCTGTTCATCCAGGATGGTCACGGGTTCAGAGGAGACGTGCTGGGGTCAAGGGCTTTGAAAAGTATACAACGGCTCACAGCAGGGAGGCCTGGGTAGGAAGGGCGTTACAACAGACGTTTACAGGAGCCTGAGGGTCCCGCAGTAACTTCAAGTCAAGTCTGCCACTAGGTTATAGTGTACACGCAGCAGATGATTTCTGGAAGATGACACGAGCTCTGATGGCAGTGGTTCCCATGAGGAGAGAGCACGGGTGGCTGATGGCAGGGGAGGGGAGGGGATGTGGTTTTCTCGGTCTATATACACCCTCTCTACCATGTGGCTTTGTGCCCTACACTGTGTGGTTTTTAAAATACACAAAGTAGCTTTTAAAAATAATAAATGTTAAGCATGGCAAAATGGGCAAGTCGGTTGGTCTTCAGCACTGTTCTACCCCCCTTTCTATTCACTTTCTCACCCCAGGCTCCCAGGGTGCCCCACACTGTCTCCCCCATATCCCCCAGTTTCAGCTTTCCCCCTCTCCCCAATTTAAAGATAAGCAAACTGAGGCACTAAGAAAGTCAACAACGGCCCATCACATTACCCCAGAGTGAACACAAGGTGTATTGGGGTTCAGTTCCACAGCCAGGGGGGCCCTCCGACCCCACGTAGCACCTCCAACTCAGAACTGCTCTAGAAAGTCAATGGAAGCTCCTACAGTGGTGTGAGTTCAGACCCCATGGGACAGGCTGCAACAGACATACTTTGGGGTGGAGAGGGTCCTCCCAGGGCCCCTTGGATGTCACCACATGGTCTGCTTCTAGAGAAGGCTGGGCTTGAGTGAGGCTGCTTTATCGAAGGTGCTGCTTTGGTTGTGAACTTGAGAATCAGTGCCCTTGGAAAGGGTCGAGGCAACCCATCTTATTCTAATTCCACTCTAGACAGAAGAGGTCCTGACAGGATTCCCGGCTTGCAGTGTTTGAACCAAACAATTTTGAAAACTGAGTTCAAGACCTGACACCCAAAGCCACAAGCCTTTACAGAGTGCCACAGAGCATGGCCACACTTCCCACCCACCGCCCCCCCACTCCTCCCCCTCAGCAAAGGCAGGAAGGTATCTGGAACACCTCCACCTTCTCAGAGAGCTGTGCTGTTTGAAGCTGAAGCCTCACTAATTCCTGAACATCAGGAATTCTGGCAAGGTTGAGAGCAGTGGGTTGAGGATCCTTGTCAGGGAGAGACGAAGGATCTTCCAGTGACCTTGGCCAGGGGGGCTCCCCTTTGGGCCTCTGTGTCCTCACCTGTAACAGGGCACAGTGATACTTGGCCCACAGGTGTGATATCTAGAGCATGGAAGGCATTCACCCCATGATGGCTGGTAACGGCAACTCCATATCCGCCACAGCTCCTGCCTAAGGTGGCCTTGTCCTTCTCCGAGAGTGAGGGGTCATCAGGACCACCAGCAAGGCCCTTCCTGTCTTCCCTGCATCCCCTGCAAGGGGAGCATTTCACTGCCAGCCCATGGCTGAAGCTGCTGGGGGCTGGGGGGCGGGGGGGCGGGAAGTGGGCAAGTGGAAAGAACCAGACAAACGAGGGTGCCTCCGCGGTGGTGCCACTCAGAGAGGCTGGCCTCCCTGGAGCCCTCTCCCCACCCAGGGCTGCACGCAGTATGCGGCTCAGCTCCCAGAGGGACGCTGGACAGGTGGATGCCTGCTCTCTGCTCTGACTCCCGCTGTCTTCAAAGCCCGACAGGCAGCTGTGAGCCGCTACCAAGAGTCAAAGACAGTGGCAGATGGCAGACAGGCAGGGACATGTTTGCCTGCTGGCCTAGTGGTGAGCCTCTGGGGCTGCCAGGCAACCAAGAGACCAGGGCTGCTGGGCTGCCTCCGGCCAGCTGGGCAGCTGGCCCAATAACCGAGATGCGTCCCTTCTACCCCACGGCCCGTGGAGTCCACACTTCCCCAATCCAGGACATGTGGTGGTCATGGCCAGATTCACAGGCGGCTGCCCAGTCGATGTGATTTTGAAGGACGAGGGTGGGGAGACTTAAACTTTGGTTAAACTTGGGGTGGGGGAAGTTGTTCTTTGATTCCCAAGGCTCCGAGATGAGCCATTCTCTCCCGCTGAGCTTGAGATCTGCACTCGGGGAAGAGAGGGCGTTTAAAAATAGCACGGCTGACTTGAATACCTCTGCTCCCTGCCTGCTGCAAGTCAGATCCAATTACTCTGCTGACAAGAGGCTTTTAGCCCAGGGAGCTTGGCATCTTTGATGCCACTCCAGGGGGCCAGATGCCATGGTTCCCTCCGGTCCCTCCTCCTCCAAGTGGGCCTCCAAGAGTCCAGGAGAAAGGGACCAAGGGGATGTGAAGATCACAAACGCACGTGGCTCAGCCCCAGGCCATAACTTAGGCACGTCCGGCTACTTGGCTGTATCTGGTTTCCCCGAACGACACCCCTTGTAATTAAAGTGTATGTCACATGCGATATTCTTATTAGTTTCAGGTGCACAACGTACACATTATGAAATGATGGCCACGTTAAGGGTACTTGCCATCTGTCACCATACAAAGTCATTGAAATATCGTTACCTGCATTCCCTGTGCTGTACTTTTCATCCCTGTGACTTACTGACTTTTTCACGGTAAGTTTATACCTCTTCAACCCCTTGGTGTATTTCACCCAACGCCTCAGGCCCCTCCGCCCCTCTGCCACCACCAGTTGTTCTCTGTGTTTATAAGTCTGCTTCTTTTTCATTTTGCTGTTTGCCTTTTCAGATTCCACCTCTTTCTCTGTCTGACTTATTTCACTTAGCATAATACCCTCAAAGTCTGGGGTGCTTGAGTGGCTCAGTTGGTTAAGCTGCACACTCTTGATTGCAGCTCAGGTCATGACCTCGGTTTGTGAGATGGAGCCCCACATAGGGCTCCATGCTGACAGTGCACGGAGCCTGGTTGTGATTCTCTCTCTGCTCCACCCTCATTCACGCTTACCCTCTCCCGAAATAAATAAACTTAAAAAAAAAATCTAAAAAAAAAAAAATCCCAAGGTCTATCCGTGTTGTCACATACCGTCAAGATTTCATTCTTTTTTTTTAAATTTTTTTGTTTACATTTATTTATTTTTGGGAGACAGAGAGAGACAGCGCATGAGTGGGGGAGGGGCAGAGAGAGAAGGAGACACAGGATCTGAAGCAGGCTCCAGGCTCCGAGTCGTCAGCACAGAGCCCGACACGGGGCTCGAACCCACAAACCGCGAGATCATGACCCGAGCCGAAGTCGAACGCTCAACCGACTGAGCCACCCAGGCGCCCCAGGATTTCATTCTTGAACACACCCCGTCTTGTTCACACTGGGTGAACAGCCCAAATATAGGACCCATGCCTGAATTTCCACCAGTATAGGTTCAGCCCTTCAGAATGTGAAGACCTTTTCAAGACTCCCCCACTAAGATCCAAGTGAGCCTCTCTGGGGTGGGTGGCTTATCACAGTCGAGGACACATATAGAGTGTCAACTCCATGAGGCAGGACCTCCATTGTCCGGCTCACTGCTGGTACTCAGTAGGTACTTCACAAATGTATGTTGAAATGGTCAGTAATAAACTCCCTCTCAACTGCAAGTGTGAGAAACGATCTACTGATCCAGAAGCAGGGCTCCTATTAATGATAGTCATATGGCATTACGTCACCAACAAAGGCCAAGTGCAGAGGCCCCTAGGAAATCTTGTCTCTTTTCCTTCTCCAGCCAACGCCACTATAGTTTCATCTTTCGGCAAACTGGCCCCACCTGAAGCAGCTTGCCAGTGACCCTGTTAACCAGCAAATGCTAGACCTGAAACTGTCGCCTGCAAGCCTCTCTCCACCTGCCCGTGGAGCCGTCCTCTCCTATGTACTCTGCTTCTCTCCCTTGAAATCACTGGATGCCCAGGAAATGGAAACTAAGAGAGCTGTCACTGAGAGAGAAGGGGGGATCTGTAGGGCACGACTTGCCCATCTTGTCTATGACACTTGTCACCTTCTATCCTGTGCTCTGTCACAAGAGGTCTTGTCTGAGCAGTTTCCCCTGGGGGGAGGCAGGGATTTGGTCATCTGCCACCCATGCACAGCCAGCATCTGGCTTACAGTGGTGCCCAGGAGATGTCTGATTAAAGAATACGTGTGTGTGTGTGTGTGTGTGTGTGTGTGAGAGAGAGAGAGAGAGAGAGAGAGAGAGAGAGAGAAGGGCCCTGTAAACATTACACAAGCACATGTTGCAGGATCCAGGGACTCCTTGCTGACCACTTTCATCAGCCTGGACAACTGAGGAAATGATGCATAAAAGTAGGCTCACCGTGTGCTATGCCCATGACAAGAGTGGAAGGGACAAGAGGCATTTCCTTTCCTTGGTCATTTTACACTTCCTTTGTGACGGATTTCCATTTGTGTGTCAGAGAGGCCCTCCCCCTTAGCTAAGCCCTTGGAGGGTTATTGGTGACAGCTTTGAGTGTTTCTGGGCATGGCTCCAGGTCACCACCAAGATCTAGGCCCCACCAGCATCTTCCTGGGGTGAAATTACCATAAGTATCAGAGCTTCGTTAAGCTAAGGACGAGGATCCTTCACCGAAGGCCTGGACAGTGAGTTTGCCCCTCAGTCTCACAGCCTGAGGGACTCTGACCTTCCCAGTGACACACACAGCTGGCTATTCTCCTTTTTCTCCTCCTCCACCCTGACCGTGGGAGGCAAGGCATGTGTTCACAGATGTTGGAATGATGTCAGTTGCCGGCATATCACTGGTAAGACACTGAACACCAGAGACTCTCTCATCCTCGCTATCTCTCTCTCTCTCCTTTCTGAAATTGGGGTGGGAAGCATCCCAGGAACGGAGCCTGATAAGAAGCCCAGCCCAGCTAAACATTCGGTACCTTAAGAAATGGGAGCAGCAGCACAGCAAGACTCTAATGTCACGTAGCCTTAGAGGTGGCAGGTGGCAGGTAGATTGGAGGGCTCGTCAAGGAATCCCACCCACCGCCCCACCACGTGAGTAAGGTAGCAGGGCCCACGACTTGGCAGTAGGATTATAACCGGTGCAGCCACTGTGGAGAGACATCTGGAAATGGACATGAGAATCACAAACGCACAACCCCTGGCAATGGCCGCTCCGCTCGGCACCCTACAGCTCAGCGCGTACAAGTCCAGAGAGATACATGCACAAAATGTGCACGGTAGCTTGTGAGACTGTGAACAACCGGGTGTCCGTGGATAGGGAACGTGTATTCAGAGAACACGGTGCTGTCATGAGGAAGAATGACCATGATCTCCAGGACGCCTTGAAGCGAAGAAAGCAAGGAGTCTGAAAGACCTCCGGATCCTTCGTCTCGTAAATGGGGAGGTTAAGACCAGGAGAGGACAATGAGTGGCAGAAAGCCACCACCCTGCCACCACCCGTGGCCCCTTAGCCTCCCCACCCAGTACTTAACAACACAGAGTCAGACAATTCTTTCCTTATCGAAATCAAACCTCAGTGTCACTGCTTTAGTGCCTTTCCTCCTGCACTGTCCTTAGCTACAGTAAGGAAGTGTGTGTCACCCCCCTTCACTTGCACATAGACGTGCCCCAAACCTCAAAGCCTCCTTCCATCCCCTTCCTTCACTGCTCAGAAGATCACACCAGTCAAACAGGATTTGCTTGTTCTAGATTATGGTGGCTTCCACACTGTCTTGTTGTGGTCGGGGTATCTCAGATCACGGTACCTCTTTTCTCCCCCTTAAGTGGAAAACAAATTTGCGGACCATCCTTTGTTTAGGGGCAGTAAGGATATCGATGTTCTTTTTTCTCGATCTTGAAGGTTTGTAGTGATAATGATGGCCGGCATGTATATTGCACCCAGTGTGTGCCAGGCACGGTTAGATGCTGCTAACATATTAACTCGTGTCATCCTCAGGATTCCACGGTGTGGCTGCCGCTATTATTCCCACTTGCCCAGTGAGAAAACCAAGGCACAGTGGGGGCAAGTAACTAGCCCAAGGGCAAACACGAGGGAGGACATGGCCCTGCGGGCAGATAGGCAGTGTCTAGGGAACTGCGACTTGAAACAGAAACCACCAATTGCAAAGAGGCCCGTGTGATGATTCATAAAACAGAAAAACGGCACAGCGCAGACTAGCTAAGCTCAAATGCTTTGACACCAGCTCATCCACACCCATCTGTTCCAAGAGAAGCCCACAGACAAACTGATCTGACGGCAAATCCGAGCAGGCTTGCGTGTTCTAAAGATGTGACTTCTGACTGTTCAGCAACCCACTAGTTTACCGACTCTGATCAAGACCGTGCTGGGATTCTTTCCAGCCCCCAAACTCTGGGTGCACCCCTTCTTTTTTTTTGATATAATTTACTGTCAGATTGGTTTCCATACCACACGCAGCGCTCATTCCAACGAGTAGGGTGCGCCCCTTCTTTAGCGCCCTGTTTGGAGGTGCCCCGCCGTTGCCCAGGATGCGTGCCCTCACTTGCTGCCGCAGGCTAATACCCCTGACTGGGTTGGGATACAGGTGTGTTCCCGCTGGTCTCGGCCGGTGGGTTTTGACGCGATAGACGTGGAATTTGAATCTCGGAAATCAGGTTCTCCGTGCTGAGTGTTTCACCTCTAGAGACCCTCTCCTGCCTCCAGGCTGTCATTATAGATGCCGTGGGCCAAGCTGATGCCAGTCGGATCAGCCCGAGACCAGCTCTGGCTGAGCAGAGAGGAGGTAGGACTTGGCAGATTTCCCTCCTGGCCTCTTTACTATATCTTGAGGCAGACCTGAGATTCCTCCCGCTCACCTTTCCCTGAATCAGCAGCCTCCATCACAGCACCTCATTCGGCTACCTTCATGGTTCCCTGCTCAGCCCAGGACAGGTGCCACCCATCACGCCTGACTCCAGCTCACCGCTCCCACCCACTGAGCCACTTCCGGGCCTCCATACATATTGGAGCTTTCCTGTCTCCAAATATCCCCCCAGGGTATCCCCCCCCAAACTGAAATGCAGCCCCCTTCTCCGACGTCCATCTTCCAAGACTTCAGTGTTCAGCCACCATCCCACCTCCCCCGGGAAGCCTTCTCTGACTCCCTCACCGGATCTTTGCCCCCCTGGATTGCTGAAGGCGCGATCAATCTCTGTGTTTCTCAAAAGACAAGGTCCCCCGAAGCAGCATCACATTTGTGATGACATAATGCCTGTGATATCACCCAACTTTTACCTGAGTGGATCTTGTCACCTTACCTAGAATATATGCTCCTTCCAAGCAGGAGTTCCCTGACATGCCTCAAGACATCGAGCCCAGGCCCAGCAAGTGCTTCCCTGCCCTTAATTTTTAAAATCCAGCTATGCATAGCAGCTGTGATTCATTTTTTTCCCCACGCAAGCCACTGCTGGAGCCATGGGTCTGGAAACAGCCTCTGCATTCGAGGAGATTAACCTTCAACTTCAAAACAAAAACAAACAACAACAACAACATCAACAAAATCAACAAACTAACCAAGACCTCATCTGCCTAAGGAGAAAATCTACGAGGCAATACACAGACAGGTTAACATGGTCTTGTTGGGTGATAGAGTCAGGAATGATATTTTCCAAATTTCTTGTTACATGATTTTATAACAGGAGAAGAAGTAAAGGCACAGGCTGATAATAAAGATAGCACGCACCAAAGAGAGAAAGCCCACGGGAGCAAGCCAGACAGAGCTAATTCCCAGGCCAGGCCAGCCCGAGTGGCCACACTCGGGTGGGGTGTCAAGAGACTGGCTCAGAGGGGACACCTGCTTCCTCCAAAGGCCTGGGGGGTCTGAAGCAGAGGCCCAGGCCAGAGGTGGTGTGCCGCCCTGTGGGGTGAAGGCCACACACGCCCTGGGAAGGGAGGCGGTAGCCCCCGTTCACTGAGCCCAGTATTTCAAATAGATCTCAAACGCTGGGGAATTCAAGGCAGATCAAAGGATGCCCAACTCTATGCGGTAGGATGCAATTTATATATAGTCCTCATTTCCCCCAAGAGCTGGGAGAGGCAGGGGCAAAAGTCAGGTTTGAGAAGGTTTTAGATAACTCTTAAATAAGAGCTCCATAAATAACCATTTTTAAAGGGAAACTAGGCTGTTCAGGGACAGAAGGAGGGTGATATCAGCAAAGACACGCACGTTTGGCCTCCCGGTCCGCCTCAGGGTTCTGGGCTGGATGGGTTGGTGCCAGGGCCTGCATGCCGCGTGCCCTCACTGCCCACTCCCAGGCACCAGCCAGGCCCCGCCCCAAGGACGGCAGCTCCTCAGGACAGGACCAAAAGAGGCCCCCCCCGCCCAACATCTGGCCTCGCCGCTGTTGGTAGGCCCTGTGCCCAGGCTTCAGCTCAGGCCCACCTCTGATCCCACTGTGATCAAACGTGTCAGCCTGGGCACTGAGCACCACCCCCTGACCCAGATCCTGGTGTTCTAGCTCCTAACCTGCCACCACCTGGCAGGGTGACCCTGGGCAGGGCAGGCCTCTGTAAATGAGCCAGATGAGAGGCTCTCTATGAATTCTTCGAGTTCTAATGCTTCGTCCCACTGCAAGGACACCCTGGTTTCCCAGAGGCCTGGGACTGAGGACCGAAGGGCTGCACATCCTGGAGAGGCTCTGCTCCAGCTGGCCGGCCCCAGCCAGCACCCACGAGGTCAGTGGCGACTAGAGGTGGGGAGCCAGCCCAGGTGGGGGCCACCTGACAGTGGAGCCGCTCCCCTGCCCAGGACGCCCAGTCCCCAGATGGTGGCCGCTCTCTGAGGAGGCTGTAAAGGGCTGGCTGTGCAGAAGGAGCAGTTTCTGAGCAGGAGGGAGATAAGAAAGGGGACACGTGTGTGTGAAGCTGTGTGTTTAAATGAGTGTATGAGTGTGCACAGGTGTGTGAGCGGGAGTGTGTGTGTGTGGATGAGGGGAGCGTGTGAGTGGGTTGCATGAGTGTGTGGGTGGGTGAGGGTGTACACAATGTGTGTGTGTGTGTGTACTAGTGTGTGGATATGTATATGAGGGGAGTGTGTGCACACACAAGCACGTGAGGGTAGTGAGGGTATGTGTATGTCAGTGTGCAAATATGTAGAGGTGCGTGAGTGTGTATGGAGGGAGTGTGCATGTGCGTGGAAGGGGCCTGTGAATGTGTTTATGGATGTGTGTCGAAGGGATACATAATGTGTGTGTAAATGTGTTCCAGTATGTGAGTGTGTCCGATAGGAGTGTGTAAAGATGTACACGTGGGTGTGGGTACGTACATGAGTGTGTGGTTATGTACAAGTGTGAGTGTGTGGATAAGTGTGTGAAGGTGCACGCGCGTGTGGGTGTAGGTGTGACTGTGTACACGTGTGTGAGTGTGGACACGTGAGGGGACCGCGTGGTGTGTGTGGATGAGTGTGTGAGGGCATGCGCATGTGCACAAATCCCAGGGGAATCTTACTGGGTGGGAGAAAGGGAGAGTCGTTTCAGGGAAGGTCTTACATACAAATAACTCTAGAAAACAGCTCTCCTCCCGGAAGTAACCCCGAATCTCTGCAGCCAGCCCCAAACACTAAGACGTCAGCCAGCGTGTCCCATGACACATCTGAAGCCACCCATCCAAATCAAATTTATTTCCCCTCCCACCTGTTCCTCCACCTGTCTTACCCCTTGGGGTACACAGAACCCATCTGGACCCATGGCCAGGGCAGGGGCCTGGGAACCTTCCCAGGGTCACCCCTTGTTCCCTCTCTCTCTCTCTCTCTAGCACCCTTTCAGTCCAATCCTCCACCCACTTCTCTTGTTTCTGCCACCTCCCACCGACACCCCAGCCCCCTGTCTCAGCTGTGCCTGCGGCCCTCACGGTCCCTCCCTGGGCCACCACCGTACCCCTCACCCACCCCACCACCTGCCTGGTGGGCCCCACCCTGCGCTCTCTGGGTGTCAGCCCTCCGGCTCACAGAACTCCGCGGCTCCCACCAGCTGCCTGCCTGCCTCCCTGGCCGTAGGCACCTCCCTCGGCCACTGCTATTCCTGGGGAGCCCTCCGAGCTGAAAAACCTGGCCTCTCAGCTGCCCCCACGGCTAAAAATTCTCTGGGATACTGAACAATCACTCGACCTCCCTGTGTCCCAGAGAGAGACAACCCAGGCTGCCACACTGCCCACAATAGATGTGTTTGAAATAGTCAACTCGTTTCATGAATCAGATCCTATGTAAAAAAAGAATTGCATGATGAACTTCATCTCTCTGAACATTTGAGTTTGGCCATATTATACGCGCTGTAAGTTAAGTGCATCCTGGAGCACAGTGGAAAGAGCACAGACTTTGAGGCTGAATGGAGCTGGATGTGGAGTCTGCAGATATCACACAGACATTCCAGCCGTGTGACGTAACTTCTCTGAACTTCTCAGTTTCCCCAACTCAGAAACGGGGCTGAAAATCTCCCCTTCATCGAGTTGGAGGAAGGTGGAATCATATAATGAATGCTGAATGCATTGCATATCTGACACAAAACAAGTGCTTACTATTAGCTTCCTTCTGTCGCCCTTTCTCCTGTCCTTGACCTACATCCACCAAATTACTTAGAATTCATTAGGGTTAGAAGTTAAGAAGAGTAAGGCTGCCAGTCGTTCAGCACATTCACTGGACACATGTCTCTCAGCTCTGTTAAATTGTAGTGCGGCATGGGGAAAGGACTTGCAGACGAGACCACAGACCTGCTGAGCAATTTTGGAGGAATCACGCACAGCAGCAGAGGGCCAGACATTTCTGACCATGAATTGTGTTTAAATTTTCCCACAAGGAAAAAAGATGAAGTCTAGAAACTTTAAATTGGAATCTCAAACACCTTGACAAATTTTTAATGGGTTTTGAAATGGTTTGTGATCCCTTAAAAAGGGAAGGGGGAGCAAGAGGAGACTGACAATCACTAGGGGCCAGTAGAGTTCCCTAAAGAACGAGCCTTTCTGATGGGGTTACCTCGGTTGGGAGATGTAATGGATCTGATTTTCACCAGGCATCTGGCACATGGCACAAGGAGGCGTTCTAAAAATATTCCCTGCAATGAATGAATCAGAAAATGGAAGAAGACTGTTATAAAATGTTTGTAGATGAAATGAGAAATGTAGTCTGGGTAATAGATACTACACTCAGGTAAGCTGGCCCAGTGAGTGTTGGTTAATGTCAGCCTACAGGAAGTGGGGAAGGGAAGGCTGTCATCAGGGGCACACCAAAGATGTCAGTGCTTAGCCTTGGCCAGGTCCCCGTTTTCACCAACTACTTGACTGTAGATCTAAGATAAGTCAGGCTTATCACGTCTGAATATACTCTAACCTGGGAGGGATAGACTTTTTTGCTGGGCTACACACTCTGGATTCTAATGACCCAGAAGCATGGACAAATCAACAAGGTGAAAGAACACGGGCAGAGATGAAGGGGCCAAGGCAGTTCAAAAACGCCTGAAGGCTGGAGGGGAGGACTGCCTGATGGTACCCAAGTAAATGAGGTCAACAGAGGCCATGAACGTGACTCGAAAAGGCTAGCACGATCTTAACATCAGTAATTAAATTCATGACAGGGAGACCAGAGGAGGTGCTGTGCAGCACCCTAAAACCCCAGGAAGGTTCAGAACATCAGGGAACGCTGAGATTTGTCTTCAAACACCAGAAGGGCTGCTCCTTAGCAGAGGGAACACACGAATTCTATACAACACAAGAGGCTAGAGCTCGGGGTGAGCAAATAAAAATACAGGATGCCCAGTTAAATTAGAATTTCAGGTAAGCAACAAATGGTTTTTAGTATAAATACGTCATGTGCAGTATTTGTAGAAGTATGTCACATGCAATACTTGGGACATATTTATACAAAAAAAAAAAAAA
Source organism: Prionailurus bengalensis (assembly GCF_016509475.1). NCBI lineage: Eukaryota > Metazoa > Chordata > Mammalia > Carnivora > Felidae > Prionailurus > Prionailurus bengalensis. Next base: position 66,561,324 of record NC_057356.1, on the reverse strand, counting down.
AGCCCTATTCATCGTCTATTTGTGATTCGAATTTAACTGAGCATCCTGTGTTTTATCTGGCCACCTAATGAAACTGGGGTTGGAGAGTAGAATGTAGAGGGAATATAAGTTTGCAAAAGCCCATGGCACGGAGGGTGTTCTCAAGGAGCAGCTGATCTAATAAATGAATTAGTCGAGAAGAACCAACCAGCAGGGAACAGATGCTTTCACAGGTATATACACGTGGCAAAACTCATCAGACTTTACACTTTAAATATATGCAGTTTATGGAGCATCACCCATACCTCGATAAGTCTTTCTGTAATAGAGGAGGAGACCTCCTGCAGAGAAAGCTAAGTCCAAAGCCTCCCGCTGGGAATCGAGGAAGGGTTTTGTGAATCTGCATCAGATCTGCGGTTTCCAATTCTTCTCTGGGTAAATAGATCTCGCTGAGAGTCCTCCCTCCCCCCAACCCGCCCCACAAAGAGCAGACGAAGGCAGGCGGCCCCTCCCACAGTGCAAAACCCCCACTGTGGCGGGAGATGCGTGCTGTCAGCTAGACTCCGGGACCTGGATGTGCGTCCTGCCCCCCCATCCCCCCCACCCCCGCCTATTTGAGGAGCAGGAGGAGACACTTCCAAAACCTCCTCAACTCAAAGGCCCATGGCACCGGGAAGCCCCCTGGAGGGGCTTGAGCCTCGAAGGCTGATGCTGGTGGTTTGCAAGGGCAGCCCAGAAGGTGGTGGACGTCTCTTAAGGCTGGTTTAGTGGGAAGATGGCTGGAGAGAGGGAGAGCCAGCTGCCTTCGTGTGTCCCTTTGCTCCATCCTCTGACCCTGGCATGGCCCAGGAGGAAGGCCCTGAGTAGCTGGGTGACCATGGGCAAGTCACTTGGCCTGTCCAAAAGAGGATAAGGGTTTTGCTAAGTTCCTTTCATGCCTTCATGCTCTTGGATCCATTACAGAATGTAAATACATGGCATCTTCATTCTTAATTGAATGACACGGAGAGGTCAGAAAAATTCCGTAATAAGGAAACGGTGTCCTTGTGTGATGGCGGTGGCTGCAGAAATGGAGGTGGGGTGCAATGCTGCGTGCCGCCCTGACTTCGGCTGGGATGTGGGCCGCTGACCTGCTGAGTTTGGTGTGGCCTGTCCAGCCGGCCGGCTGCTGGGAGACCCTGGGCCACACCGGGGCCAGCATGGCAGGTAAAGTGGCTCCCCAGGTAACGGACCCACTGGCCCAGGACCTCTCCCTCAGACAGAGCCCGGAGGAGCACTGGGTGAGCCTTTGTCCTCACCTCTGCGCAGGGCTGAGTAGGGAGGGCCCTGGGGACCCGGGCCTGGGCTTCCCGTGCCCTCACCTGCCACGTCACATGGCCCTGAGGCTCTCGGCCTACATGCAAAGTCCCTCCATCCTTGCGGGAGGGCCAGTCCTCCCAGCATTTCCAGTACAAGACTTAGCTTTGATGGTGGCAATCTCTGCCTCTGGCAGCTTTGGCCTCGCTGTATCCCATCCCCATCCCCTTTCCTTCCACCTGCCCATCTAGAACCTGCTCTCCCCAGTAGACCCAGGAGGGCTGAGTTGTAAATGCCTCCATGAGCCCTGATCCCGAGCCCTCACCAGCACATTTCATTCTAGCAGAAGACCAAGGAGGGAAAAATGCAAACAGAGAAAACAGGATTTGGCCCTCAGGAGCACGGTGACAGGGCTGCTGAAAGCTGGCACAATTTAGGCTGTGTTCAGACCTAGGAAGACGACAGAGCATCCCCGACAGACTGTCTGACTCGGCCCACCACACTAAGAGGCACATTGACGCGTCAGGGAATGTTCTGAACAGCTGGGGACTTGTGAGAACAGGGAGGCGTTCTGACTGCAGAGAAACGACAGTGCATAGGCAAGGTTCTTCCCCCATTTCTGCAGGTCACACAATCTTACAAACTGCCCATTAACAGACTGAGGGTCCCCGTTCGATCTGAGCCTGTCGGAGAGGGGACGAAGGCCATAACAGCACTCTTTTAACAGGCCAGGAAGAAGCCATTGAAGTCCCTAATGAAGCCACATCTATTCACCGGGAACCTGCTGGGTGCCCAGCCCCTCTCCCAGGGAACACAGAGAAGTGAGCAGTCAGGGCCCTACCCTCGATGTACTGGCCAAGCCCAAGTACAAAGAAGGCACCCAGAGACTGCCCATATGGTCCAAGCAAGAGGCTCAGAAGAGAGGAGCCGACGAGAGGGGTGATCAAGGAGGGTCAGAAAGGCCCAGCCCATTTTTAGAAGTCTGAGCTAGAGAGGGACACCAGGACATCCAAGCTCCGGGAAATGAAACCAGGGGAAGGCTAGGAGGTGGGGTGAGGGTCCAGACGTGAGCATGGGGTGCTCTCTCTGAGAGTCAGAGTGTCCAACACCGAGGGCCTGAAGATCAGAACAGCCAGGGTCTGGTCCCATATCTGCATTCCACTAACCCGGTGGCTCAGTTTACTCATCTGTAAAGTGGGTTGCTTGCCCCGATCACCTTTCAGGGTGGTGTACACAAAAGTGCTTTGGAAAAGCCAATCACAATGTAGAATACAAGGGCTCAGCATCAGGGAATTGGAGAGAAAACCAGAGAAACAGTCCAAGATGAGACAGAAGAACAAGAGTAGATCCTGGACAAGAAAGGAGGTGAGTTGATGAGTGCCTGTTGAATCTGGAACAATCTAAGCGTGTGCGCTTGTCTGCTGTTAATGAGGGCGTCACCCTAGTCCACTATGATTAGTTATTGCGTGAGCCATTTCCGGTCTCTGCATCTCAGTTTCCTCACCTGTAAAATGAGATGCCTTCTGTTTTATAACAGTCCATGATTCTGGAGCTCTCCAGGAGTCCTCCAACGGCGAGAATGGGAAGAGCCAATATTTGCCTCTAGGACTGGCTAGGACTGGTCTGAAGCAGCATGGGACACTGTCATTGCCAGCTGACCCTTCCTTTCGTTGCCTCCCCTTCTCTGCCTGTCAAAGCCTGTCCATCCTGTGTCCCCGTGCCCCCCGGACTCTGTTCTCTGCCACTAGTCAGCAACCACAGCACATTAGGTAACCAGATAAAACAGGCTTTTCCTGGGGAGTCACATGTCTTTGCCCAGTTCAAGTGCACACATTCCCAGGAGGCCTCGCTGCCTGGCCCAGTCTAGCGAGGAGTATTTGATGGAAAAGGGCATCCCAGTTCTACCATCCATTCCCGCATGCCCCTGGGCAAATGCTTCTTTTCAGGAGTTCCTTTGTCCCCATCCGGGAAATGGGTGCAGCTATCCCTGCTCAGCCAATATAATAGGGCAAAAGGGAGTTGTGGGGAAAACCCTGTAGTTGAAGGTATTTCACAATCATAATACATGGAAGCATAGTAAGCACCCACCCCACCCAAGAGCATCAAGCAGAGGAGCGGGGTCACTGCTTCTGGGGTATTTGGCCTCTCCTGCCATGGGCACCGGAGACCGCGATGGCAGGTATCAGGCTACTGGTCTCCACGGAGCTCCAGCGCTGGACTGTGTGCTCTGGGTCACACAGATCACACAACGATCCGTGTCCAACGATCACAGTGGACCCCCACCACTCCAGACCTGCCAGCCCACTGTGCCACCACAGCTCACGCTCTTCTCCAAGATTTCCCCACCTGCCCTCGCTGTCCCCCAGCCCCAGTGTCCCGGCCGCACGATCTGACTGTCCATCCCTGCTGGCTAGCAGTCTCACCTGTGCCAGGTTCTTGTCCCCACTCACAAGGGGACCTTGGAGGCGAAGGGCTGCCTTTCTTCTCCCGGGGCATCCACAGCTGCTGGCAAAGGCTCAGGCCACCACATGCACCTCAACATATAACACCTGGTCTCCTGGTATTTGTTCTTCCTTCTACCTGTCCCCTCTCTCCCACCCTGTCACCTCCCCGTGACCTCACACACACTCTCACACACACACACACACACACACACACACACACCCCTGCCACTTCTCCATAACCACACATACACACCTGCCTCCTCCCTGTGACCACACACACACACACACACATTCCACACAGCCTGACCTAAGTGACTGATATGGCAATCTCCACTCTCAGTCACCACCAAGAAACCACACACACCGGCCTGATTTACTTCCCAATCTGGAAGGAATCCCACTTTACCTCCTGCCCTAGGCCCTACTCCTGAGATGTGGGTGGAGATGAGAGGGAGGACTGATATCTCATTAAGACCCCTTCCTTCCTCCTCCAAGCTGGAGAGCAGGAAGAGGGGACGCCTCAGGCACAGGCCCGCTCGGCCAAACGAAGCAGGACTCCGGGCCTGCCCGGGGGAGGCTAACCTCGTTGACTCCTGGCAGAAGGCAGCTTCCTGTTTCTAAGAATCTGGGGCTTTGAAAGTCTGTCCCATCCCGGCTGCCCTTACACAGACAGCATTGTGGTAAATCTCGTGCACAGTCTCAGATTTCCCTTCCAAAGCTCTGAGGCTTTCAAAGGAAAAGGGAAGCCAGCAGGCTGCCGAGACACCCGCTGGATTTGGCTAAACTGAACCACTTGGAAAAATCAGCAGAAAATCCACCCAACCCACATGGTGCTGAGAACTTGGGAAGAGTTTCCAGAGACCCGGGCCTCTGCATGCCCTTCCTTGGGTGGCCCAGGCTGTCGCGACATGGGTGTGGTTTGTAAGGCCAGCACTTCCGAGGCTGGATGGATGCCTTCTCAGTCACGTCCCCCATGAGTCACGTCCAGCCCTCGGTCTGTGGTGGAGACCTGGGCAGATCTGACTCTCAGAGTAAGTAGGGCTAAGCTCAATAGACAGCAGGGACAGAACAAAGACCACTGAAATCAGGTTATGTGATTTCAGTGAGGTGAATTCGTTGAATTAATCTCACGCTCAACAACTGAGAACCTACTGTGTGTCAGGCACATGCTAGATGCTCAGAACTCAGGGGTGAACAGAGGCCGTATCCTCAAGGAGCTCGCCATCCGGAGGGGTGACAGGAGATCTGCTCTGCCTCCAGGCAGCCACAATTTCTCTGCAGAAGCCTGAACCCGCTGACATTTCCCCTTCCTCTCTCACTAGCAGGGCCTGGGCTTCCCGTGGCCTTCCAGAAAGCCAGATGAACCCTCTGAGAGAAAGAACACAAAAAAGGCCTCAGCTGTCCCCTCTCTTACACTGTGACTCTGCAGTCACTCCATTAGAGGCAGAGTCTATGTCTGCACCCTAGAATCTGGGCTGGCTCTGTGACTTGGGGCCGATAGAATGAGGCAGAAGTGACTGTTCGAGTTGCAAGCCTAGGCCTCACAGGGCCCTGCACATTTCCTTTTCCGTTTCCCTCTCTCGGATTCCTGCCCCACCACGTGAGCAAGTTAAAACTAACCTCCCGCACAATGAGACCAAACGGAACAGAGCCAGGACAGCCCTGGTGGCCAGGCAGGAGCACAGACATGGGACAGAGCCCAGCCAAGGGCAGCAAACCACACGCGCACACGTGGGCCTCCCTGAGACTTCATGAGGCCGGGTGCACTGCGGGGGAATCGCGAGCTCCAGCAAATGATTCCGGTGCGCGGCTACTGGTGTTGGGCGACTTAGTACGCAGCGTGATTGCGGCACTCGAGATCGATACAAGGTCCGAAGCTAGCCAGCCCCACTGCAGAAGGAAAGTAGGTTTATCACTCGGCTACTTCTTCCCATTCCTGCCGGGCCCCAGAAAGCCTCTGAAGGAAGAGAATTCAGGGCTGGGACCCTTGCAGTGAACCTGTTAGCTCACTTTTCTCACACCCAAAACTTGAGCATTTTCCCAGGCGACCCCTGGCTCCTTGGAGCTTCAGAGAGTGAACAAGATCTCATCTCACCCCCTGCAGCAGGAATCATGGCTAGAATCACGGTTAAAGTCATTGACTTTGGGGCGCCTGGGTGGCTCAGTCAGTTAATCGCCTGACTCTTGATTTCGGCTCAGGTCATGATCTCACGGTTCATCAGTTAGAGCTCTGCATCGGGCTTTGCGCTGACAGTGCGGAGCCAGCTTGGGATTCTCTCTCTCCTTCTCTCTCTGCCCCTCCCCTGCTCGGTCTCTCTTTCTCTCTCTCTCTCTCTCTCTCTCTCTCTCTCTGTCTCTCAAAAACTAAACTGAAAAAAATTAGAAAGCAATAAAATAGACTTTGGTGTCAGCAGACTCAGGTTTGGGTCCTGGCTTTGCCATTGACCAGCTGCAGAAATGTTGCTTAACTCAGCCTCAGTGAATTCATCTGTAAAGTGGAGGTGATCATCCAAGTTGGTCCCTCAAGGGGCTACGTGTGATGATATGTAAAGCCACAAGTTCTCAAGTGGAGGCGATCTAGCCCCTCAGGGGACACTTGGCAATATCTGGAGACATTTTTAGTTGTCACAAAGTTGGGGGGACAGGTTCTGCTTACTGGCATCCAGTAGGAGAGGCCAAGGATGTTGGAAAACATCTTAATGATGCCCCGGGGTAGCCCCCACTATAAGGAATTATGCAGCCCCAAATGTCAACAGTGAAACCCCAAGGTGTCCAGCCCCAGTCCCTGCACACACCAAACAGCAGTGGAGATGGTCACCCAGCCCCTGGGGAAGCGGGGCCCAAGGTCCCCTGTATTCCTGGGACGTTCCTGGCAAAGCGGCAGGAGCAAATTGGGTGCGGATGATAGTTATCCCACCTTCCATCTTTGAGTTCATCTACCCCGTGTGTCTGTAACATGGGATCCCAGCCAGTCTGGATGGAGTTTAGGTTTCAGCTTGAGTTCCAACAGGGGGAGGACATTTCTGAGTTTCTGGCCGTCTGTGACCAAAAGGTAGCTGTCTTCACAAACTGAGAGGTTGTGCATGGGATTTATAGCACTCTTGAGCAAAGTCCCACATGAAAGTTAATGCTAACTGAATGTTGCGGGTTCCCAGAGATACCTTGCACGCTCTGCTAGAGCATCTGTTTTTAAAGAACTAGTCTGTAATGAAATACACTGGAATCTTCCTTTGCTGATTAAGAAGGCCTTTGGCTTCTGCAGGAATAATCATGGGACCACTTATTAGGATCCACAGTTGTCCTTGCACAGGGTCAGGGACGTGAAGGGAAAACTTTGCCTCCGGGGACTCCTGCTTTTTGGATTTGGGTGGGCTACGGAGGGTCCATTAAACCCCAAATAGAAGTAAGTAGGAAAACGCCCCCAGGATAGTTAGTTGTGGATACACGTCGAGCCACCTGAGAGACTGCATTCTATCTGATCAATCTGAAGCCTCCCCCACTGTAACCATGTGAGGAGATGAGCTGGGAGCCGAATGGGGAAGTGGATGGGGTGGAGTGGGGTGCAGGGAAGGATGGGGACTCAGGACCCCCCACGGAAGTGAAAGTCCAGAAGAGTCATTAGGGTGTCAGCCAGTAGACAGAGGGAGGGGGAGAGCCCTTCCCAGCAGAGACCAATCCAATGTCAGGGACACCGGGCAGGCCAGAAGGAAGGAGCCCTCTCGGTGTGGGGCAGTGAGCTGGTGTGGGGGGCTGGGACACACGAAGGATTCCAGGTCAGGGCCCGGAAAGATGACCTCCTGTGGTGAAATCAGGACATGCACTTGATCACCTGAGGTTCATATTCTCACCCCATTTAGAGTCTGTCTTTCTGCAGGAGGCCCTTCATCATGTCAACATCCCTAGTCATTTGCACCTAAGTGAGAAGAAGGTTCTGGAGGAAGGAAATGAGTGTGAGTCTGGTTTGCAGCAGGGTGTGCCCTCCCCATGCCCTGGGGATGCTTCTAGGCAGCAGAAAGCTACAGGGAAAGGTGGGGGCACCTAAGGCCACTCTCCCCGCCTCCCATAATGCCTGGAGCCAGCGCCTGGAGACGCCTACAACCCCACCAGGCGGCAGGCACCGTATCTTTTCTAAGCCTTGCACCAACCAAGATTCAGAGGCTTAACTAACAGCACAGCTAGCGTGTGGCAGAGACAGGCTTTGAACCCAGGTCTGTCAGACTCCAGAGCCCTTCCAGTTTCCAAACTGCAAGTCTACCCTGTTTTCTACTTACTGGGCCATCGCCCTATAGACCTCTGCAGACTAGCTGACACTCCCAGGAATTGGGAAATGGTTTCACTGGGTGGGAGGTTTTAGAACCTGCAGGTCACATCAGGGTTGGACAATCACTTGGAGTGGGGTGACAGCAGGTCTGAGACCTCACACTTGGGCGAATTCAACAGCACACGGGCCAGCTCCAGTCCTACCCGATGGGTAGAGGAGGGGCCCGTGGCGGGCAGGGCATGAGGCCACCACGGAAGGAGGAAGCCTCCCAGCTCTGAGGACTGTGTTTCTAAAACCCTGGGGAGAAGGGAGAACAGGGCGCCCTGGGGGCTGCCCTCTGGAAGGCTCTGGTTAGGCATCCTACCTCCTAGAGAGAGCTGTCGGCAAGGAGGAAGGTCACCTGGTCAGGTGCTGCCTGGCCAATGGCCCAGGGCCCCGGGGCAGCCCTGTCACCGGCGAAAGGCCCGCCACAGCCCAGAACTGTCTGAGAAGATTCATACCATGAAGCGCTCCTCAAATTTAACTGGATGTTGTCAGAATGAAACCAGTGGGCGTATCCTCTTGACAAATATGAGAATTCATAACACGGTGCCCTCTTGTGCTTCTGCTTTTAAATTCAGAGGCACAATTTAAGCAAACCTGACCCATGAAAAATCTGAATCTGTGAGGCCGACAGAGAGGACGTAGCTCCCCGCGTTGGAAAGGGCTCATCCTGCGCCCTTGCTGTGCGGCGGGGGGGGGTGAGTTTGGGGGCCCCTGGGTCTCTGTGCCAGTGATGTGAGGAAGCTGCTTCGGGGATTCCATTTTCCCTCGAGCTCTCAGGGAGCTCGAACATGGCGGTTCTCAGTTCCTGGGGCTGGACCCAGATGGAAACAGGACCAGGAGTCACCACCTAAAGGCCAGGGCCATGCATCTCGCTGCACTTCAGCTCCACGGAGGCTCCCTGCTCTCCTGCTCACGGCGTGATGATGCTGGGGGCTGTTCCTCACATAGGCCCCATCCCAAGCTGGGTGCCCGGCAGGGGCATAACAGAGTATTGAATCGAGGGCCCTGGCGCTCAGAAGGGAGAGAACGAAGTGGCCAGGGACAGTGTCTCCATCAGCCCTGAGGCTGTCCCGGCACCTGCCCGCTCATCCTGTGGGTCCTCCCCTGTGAACTGACCCAGCCCCCCACGCACGGGTTCTCTCGGGCAGCTTCTGCCAAGTCTGTGTTCACGGGCCCAGCAGGACAGAGCTACGGCCACAGACGGCTTCACACGTGCCAAGGGTGGCTTTCAGGACCCAGCAAACAATACCATACTGAGTATTGTCCCCTCCCAGCAAGTATGGTCAACAAGGGACAGCAGGAGGGCACTGAGGGCCTTATTGTGGGGTGGACACGTAGGGCCATTCCCGGCAGCAAGGAGTCCCTGGCTGAACCCAGTCAGATGCCCCACTGAGCGATCAGGAAGGAGAGACGTGAGCGTGGGCCCGTGTGAGCCCAGCCTCTTTAGGGAGGAGGCAGGCTGAAGGTGAAGTCCATTGAGGGGAGAGACTGAGAGGGCAATGGCGTGGAGGCAGGAACGAAAGGAGGGATGTGTGTATGTGTGGGTGTGGGTGTGGGTGTGGTGTACGTGGGTGGGGGGCAGGTGTGTGTTGGGGGCCAGGCTGGCGGAGGGAAGCGAGCAGCGGACACTGTTGGAGATGGACGCGGCCGGGCCCGCAGCCGGGTGGCCCCAGTCGGTGCTGTGCAAACTTATTTTAAACTCCAACAGACCAGACGGGGCCGCTTAGGTCACAGGGCAGGTGGGAGAGTCCGGCTGCGCCAGCCACCTCTGCCCCCCTGCGGGGTCTGCCCAGGAGGCTCCCGGGAGCCCCGTGTCTCCCCAGGGCACAGGTGAGGACGCACGGAGTAGGTTCAATACACATCGCACGTGAAGACACCGGGGCTGGAGTAACGGCGGCAACGTGAGCACCGTCGTTTCTGAGAGCATGAGCCCGCGGTGAGCCTCGTCTCTACCTCTCACGACCCGCGGGCACGGCCGTGTCATTCCCCAACAGAGACACAGCCCGCAGCGCGGAGCAGGGACCTGACTTGCTCCAGGATCCATGGCGCTACAAAGGCGCGAAGTCTAGAACCCCAGTCTCCCGCCTCCAGACTAAAGAATGTAACTCACGTGAAACACACCTCACGAGGAAGTGCTAGTGAGCAGCGAGCTGGAAATGACCAAGGAGCATCGGTCCCCCCACTGAGGGAGCCACGACCGGCCTGTGTTTTGTCCTCGGCCCTGTGAGGCAGCAGCTCTCGTCCGCAGCCCCCCAGCCGGCAAAAGCAGATTCAAAGCCAGCCCGTCACGCTTGGAGACCGTTATGAAACGTGAAGTGTGCACATTGTGCTCACTGCTTTCAAGAATTCCAGCGACGGCTCTCATAAATGGCAAGTCAGTCAAAATCAGTCAAAATCCCCCTGCAAGCAATAATCTGCCATTCACCGTGGGCTCCCTAAGTGATTCATAGCCATCACCGCTATGAGGCATCATATGCCCATTCCACAGATGAGGCAAACGAGCTACCGAGACCGAGGGCTCCCGGCTCAGCAGTGATGCAACAGGAACCTGAGCCCAGGCTAGCCTGGAATTCTGAATCCCGTTCTCCCGCCTTTCCTTCGTCTCTCCTTAAGTGCTTAAGTCCACACCAGAAGTGCTCGTGAATGGGGGCGGATGGATTCATCGTCCTATAGTGAAAAAAATAGAAGAAACTGGCCTATTTCCATCCCTCAGAGAAGGGTTAGTGTTCCGTTTCACAGGAAGCCAGAAGTCCACAAGCTTTAAAATCAAGCTCCACTGAAAATAGAATCTATATGCCAGAGCCTTGTGAAACCAGCCCCACCACCTGAGGACACAGATGCAGTGACCCGGCTCCAACCTCTGTCACTTGCCGTCAGACCAGTGATGGCGAATGCAGTTGGTTTCCTAAGAGACCCCCAGCCGGGCTGAATCTCCCCCTATGCCCCATTCCTATGCCAAGTCCACCCTAAGGGGCGTGGGGGGGCAGGAAGAAGAAAGAATCATAGGGTCTGGCGATGTTAGGGAAGGCTAGGGGGCTTAATCCCAGGGGAGAAAGACAGGGGACAGTTACACTATCCCTCCCTCCACCAGCTGTGGGCGTCTAACTGGGTGGCTCCTGTCCACCCCACCTCCCTTTCTGTGCCTCCAGAATGAAGGGCTTGAACCAGATGACTCTGACATGCTCTGCTTCCTATACATAGTATGTGTCTGTCCCAGGGGAAATGTATCTAGAGCATTTAGAATTTACAGTGACGTTTCATTTATCAGCCTTGTTGAGAAAGATTCACATAAGTGAATTTTCCCCATGACACAAACTTACCCATTGAATCCCCATCATTTAGTATGGAAATCTTTCCTAAATGCTCACTTAGTTTCCTAGTTCCTTCTAGTGGCTAAATATAACGTATCCTCCCCTATTTCCTAGTGGTCAGAATTACCCAGTGGTGAGTTGTGATAAGGATGAGGGTGTACACAGTTGTCCCCGTGATAGGTTCTGCCGTCCCCAAGCCTGTCCTTCCCCTTCCAACTGGTTGCTTTCGATCTATTGTTGACTGGGCACCAAGACTGGTAGAACTCTTTGTAAACTAAGAGTCAATAAACTATGAGAGAAATCTAAGACCCTATGCCCCAGAGTTAAGCACGTGAGCTCCATGAATGCTATTTCAGTGTTTTGTGCCTTTTTTTTTCTTTTTTTTATCTCTGTGTTCTTAGATCTGTTTTTGACTGCCCCTAAGGGGGGTGTTAAATTTTCACACCCACCTCCTCCACACAAACATGTCTCTGGGTTCTCCAGGTTTACCCCTCACTCTGGGGAAATGACATTTTCTTTGATTCATCCTAAAACCACCTTCCAAAAGAGCCACTTTTTCATGACTCGGGTTTGGTGAGCAGGCTGTTGCCCACCCCACCACCCACGCCAACCTGAGGAGCCGACACCCCCGGAGCAAAACGAAGCCAAGAAGTCAATGACCTCCGCAGACCCCAACTGAGGGCAACGCCAATTAGTGCCAACCCGTGTCCTCCTGTGTCCTTGTTCATGGCTGAGGCAGACCCTGAAACCAGAGTGCAGGCATCTTGCCCACCCCCACCCCCCGTGTCTTTCTGCTCATCTCGCAGGTCCCAAAGTGTGTTTCAGGAACACATTGTGCGGCAGGACTCAGCGGCTTGTATGTCGCTGAAAGGGTCCTAAGACCAAATGCGTCCAGGAAACAGGGGTAAAAGAAAAGTTCCCGGATATTCAAGCCTGTAACGTAACAGGTGAGTGGTGAATCTTCCAGGTAGAGGGGACATTGCATACAGGATATGTCAAGCTTACCCAGCCGGGACCCAAGCGTCCCTTGACAAGGCCACCTTATCATGCAGCTACCCTCCTTCACCTCCCCGCCATAATTCCAAATAACCATTGAGCAAGCCTCTCTCAGCCTCCTGGTCCTCATGGGGCAAATGGGGGAGTTCATCTAGATTGGGAATGGCAAGGAGGCATGCGTGGGACGCTAAGTGGTGCATACGTGGCAGGTGCCAACAAGAATCTGGGAACATCCCGGGCTGCCGTGCGGTCGGAAGAATTCTAAAGCTGTCTCCAGGCTCAGGAGGAATACCCACCTGGCCACCGAGGATGCCTGCCCCCACCCCAGGAGCTGGGCTGGCAGCCGGCGTGCTCCCTATTGGCTGTCCCTGTAACTAGAACCTAAGGACACCTAAGAGTCTGTTTTGGGGGGACCTGAACTTGGGATTTCAGAAGCCCTCAATGGCAGAGACTGGAAGCCTCTCCAGTCACGGAGGCCGCCTGGGGTTTCTGTCTGTTCCCATTTGGTGGGTCCTTGCACCCCTCACTCAACCTGCTTGCTCAGCTCCAGACCTCCTCCCGTTCTGATGTCCTTCCTTCCCACCTTCCGGACCTGCCTCCACTCGGGTGGAGTTGGAAGCACACAGTTTCCACGTTTTACACAATCTCAAGAGGACCTAACACAAGTCTCTCCGCTAGAAGCCCTGAATACTGCAAGTCCTATACAAATGCCCCGTCCGCAGAGGTAAGCGCTATTTTCATGCCAGACTCACTCCCAAAGCCTCCACTGTCTTGAGGAGAGCTGCTTCCCCAACTTCAGGGTAGCCCCCGGGGCACTGGAATCATGGCATTGAAGTCAGAGGGAGCAACTTGGTTTAATGCAGGAGCTTATTTTAATTTCCCACACCCACTGTGGAACTCTCCAGAGGTGGGTTCTGGTAATCTTTTTCACATGTGCCCTGTCTGGACACTGAAGTTGAGAACCACAGTCATCAAGAAACTTGTCTGCTGAGCTGGCCAGACCAGAGCCCTGCGCTAAAAAGGCACATCAGGGGGCGCCTGGGTGGCTCAGTCGGTTGAGCGTCCGACTTTGGCTCAGGTCATGATCTCGTGGTTGTGAGTTTGAGCCCCCGTGTCAACAGAGCCTGGAGCCTGCTTCAGATACCGTGTCTCCCTCTCTCTGCCTCTCCCGACCTCACACTCTGTCTTTCTCTCAAAAATAAATAAACATAAAAAAAAATTTTTTTTAAGGCACATCAGGACCTCACTGCAGTGAGACCACCAGAAATCACTGTTTCTCTGACCTGACCCACTCTTCCTCGGGGACTTTGCGAGAAATGAATTAGATGAGATGTGTTTGCAAAATGCCTGGTCAACACCAGCACCCAACAGTACCCATAAACATCAGTGTCCTTGCTCCCCTCGGCTAGTGCTTAGCTGCTCTGTTGTTTCTCAAGCCCTGCTCACCATGCCAAAGGTTCTAGAAATTGGAAGGTGGAGGGCTCCCAAAAACCGGTCTGCTGGGGGTAGAAGGCAGGAGGAAGTGGTAGGAAGGGAAAACAAAATCTTCCTCTGAGAGCTTCATGCCCAGGCTTTCACTCTACACCCTGGATCTTTCTATCTACAGAAAAGACAATCTCCACTTAACTGACGGCAGCTAGGGACAAGGAACAGGTTTGTTTTTGTCCACCGCTACCTACATGCTTGGCTCTTAGTAATTATCTATTGGATGGATGGATGGAAGGATGGATGGAAGGATAGATGGAGGGATGGATGGATGCATCTGGGGTCAAGTCATAAGATGCCACAGAAAGAGAGTTGGATTCTTGTTCTGGCCCCAACACTTGCTGGCCTTGGAAGAAAATTGATATTAACCCCGCTGAGCCACTGCTTCTTGTCAAATAACGATGGTTATATCTGTCCTGACCTCATCATAGCAGGATGACTACATATATGGTGGCTATTTGGTAAAACACCAGATCATACAAATGCCAGAGGTGATGATGATGACAGTGACAGTGTGGTTGATTCAAGAGGTGTCAGAGTCCACAGGCCCTGGTATGTGGACAGGGGGACTCATTCAGCTTTTGCCTCTCCAGCGTGGGCACCGAGGCAGCCAGGAGAAGGAGGACAACCTGTGGGAGCCCATTTCCTTCTCACCCATGAGAACATTCCCCCCCGAACTGATGGGCCAAGGCATTTGCTGCCAAGGCCCATGAGGCTGTGGGTGGAGCCCAATACCTCCTTTTGGCAAACCAACCAAGAGGAAGGCCCAGATGGCCTGGAAGCTTCCTCCGTAGACACGGGGTCTATGTCACCAGAGCCCCAGAGCTGGCAGACACCATCATGATGTCATCCAGCCCTCTCCTCTCAGTTTATGGAGATGCTATGACAGTCTTCTTGGCACGTATTCATAAAAACAACTCCTCCAGCCCCAGGCCCTTCGCTGGGCTCAGCTGAGCCCAGCTTAAACATCTGTCACTTACAGGGACGGGGAGAAATCACTTTTGCAGGTCAAAGGCAAACACTGATTTATTCATTAATTACCTCCAGGGGGTCCTGCCAAAACCATAAGAAAGGAGCAAGAGGCTGGGTTGGGGGAGTAGCAGCGAACCTCTGGAAGGAGGTAGTGGGCTCCCAGTTCACACTCCAGAGGGTCAAAGGTGACATGTTCAGATGAAGGGCTGTGGGGCTTGTATTTAGGTTTTCTCTCTGTGCCTTTCCTTGTTCCTCCTTTCACCCATCAGCAGAGAGGAGAAAATCTGGGAATTTAGAAGCTCCAGGCATGGTTCTCTGTCCAGTAGGGTCATCAGAGCCAACATGGAAAGCTCCCAGTCTTGGGCTCAACATCCTTGTACATCACCTTGCTCTTTAGAACCCCTTTCTGTGTTCGTGAGCATGCACACAAGTTCCTAGTTCCCAGAGCACCTCCAGACAAGACGATCTGTCATCAGTCACTTACGCCCAGCTGTGAAGATGCACCCCCCCCCCACTCCCATCTCCCCAAAGAATGTAAAACATCTTGGCCTGGCCCTCTGTAAGTCTCATTTCTGTGCAATTTGATTTTGGGCCCAGGAAGAAGCCCTGTAACTCATGAGGTAGAATGGGCTTCTCCTGGCCCCTGACATCACATCACCTGGGCAACCATAGTCTCCAACTCAAGAGACAAGAGCTGCACCAGTATGGGGAGTAGGATCTCAGAGGACATATGCCAGTGGTGGTTGGACTATCTCCCATCGAGACTTCAAAAGGTTTGCCAACCAAGAGGTTGAAGGGGCTCTGGAGACTACTCTGGAAATCTCCGAGGGGGAGGGAATGGGGCCGTTACATGTAGATGTGCTGTCTGTGCCAAGCACAAAGATGTCCCGCAAAGGGGGGGAGTAGGACCGAAGCAGCAGTGGGTGCACCCTGGCTCTGACCACATCTGCCCGCGGGGAGGGGAGCCATTTTCTAATTCACGCAAAGGTGCAGAACGGGCTAGCCTTGGCCCCAAGTGGAAAGACGTGAAAGGTAGAGACGGACCCCTTTTCTATCAGAAAGCCGTGCTCCTTCAGAGCTCCTGAGTGAGTGGGCTCGCTTTCATGGGAGGTGCTGCACGTGGGCCTGTGTGGTGGGGCAGGAATAGGCGAATATATGTCCGTGGGAAAAACTCAAGGAAAGAGCAATGCATTTGGGAGAGTAGAAAATAAGGGCAGAGTTCTTTGAAGAAAGAAGAGGCTTTCAAGGCCCAGTTCTTGGCAGATCCCTAAAGGAGAGGGTCCCTGTGGTAAGTGAGTGGAACCCCACACACGCACACCAGCCTGCAGGAAGGTCCCCAGGAAGACTGGGTGCCCACAGGGCGTCCCCATGAGCTCTTGGGCGTCTCCAGAGCCTCTTGGATTCATGTCCATCATAAAGTGTCCAGTCCAGGTTGTTCTAATAACCAGAATGGAATGTTCTAGATGAAGGGAGGGGTCAACCAAGTAGGTGGAATGGGACCAGCAGAGGGGGACAGTGACCTTAGATGGTTAAAAAAAAAATCCTCTGTGCTGTCTCTGTCTTGGGCTCTCTCTGGCTGGAATCCTTAGTTTTACCTCCTGCTTATTTCTGCCTGCTATTAAGGAAAATACCCAAAACTTTGAAATAAGGCAAAAAAGAGACTACATCCTTTCAAAGTCATACTAGAACACTAACGGCCCTGCCTGAGAGTCATCTGGCTTTCTGGAACAAGGTAACTTTACCTGACTTACTGGTTACTACTGAGAGAACCCAGTCTCCGTAAAGTTAGATTATCCAAGGTAAGGTGCAAATGATTTTGGGTCAATGGAGAATACCAGTTTTGTATCTAATTTAGCAATCTTATTCCGGCATTCTTTTTTTTGCCTCCCCATTAATATGTGTGTGTGTGTGTATGTGTGTGTGTGTGTATGTGTGTGTGTGTGTGTATCCTGCTGATTCCCTCATTAACAACTTAAATATATCTCTGACTTGTGCTCACCATATATTTGTAGGAGAATTATACTGTTCACCATTTTAAAAATCTGACTTTGACGCTGTCTCGCCCTGACCCTCTGTCTTCAGCCCCAACACCAACCGCTTCCCACAGCTCCCGGGTGCTGACCGTGGCCCGCTCTAAGCACAGCCATCCGCCGGAGTCTGTCTCACGCAGCTGGCTCCTGTGCCAGCCTGTGCGGGGCCCTGGGCTTGACCTCGGCCTAGCAGGGGAGAGGACACAGGGCACGATGGCGGGCCACGATCAGGCCGTGCTGGTCAGGCAGCCTGGAGTGTGCGTGAGGTTCCAGCCCCGGGGGGGCCATGAGGGGCAGACAGCTCAGCTCTGCCCAGTTCTGCTGCCTCTTCACCGGGAGGGAAGCCTCGGGCCGGCCCTGGCACTCTGTGAGCCCCTCTCCCTGCACACAGAGGAAACACGGCTCCGGGGGCTGTGGCAGCCTAGGCCATAGACGAGCACGGTTAGAAGAACTGGAAACTCAGGATACAAAAGTGTTAGCATAACCTGCAGGATTCTAGGCATGAGCAGGGTTTCACCTTCAGTGGGTAGGTAATACAAACGACAGGATGATAAGAGACTGACCCTAGATGAATGCATTACTATTAAAACATTAACTGACACACAAGGGAAGGGATTCCTCTTTGTAAAAATAAAAACTCACATCTCTGAATGCCACAGGCTTGCAGAAACCCAGATGCTGTGGAGGCCGGGCCGGCGGCTCTGTGCTTTGCAGTACGTCTGAGGCCGAGAGCCAGGGAGAAGCACATCTCTCCATAAAGACCTTCTCTCTGGGGGTCCCTGAAATTCCATCACTAACGTTTTGCTCCTAAGAGTCTTAAAAGATGTGCTTTTTCCCTTCAGGAGGGCTCTGTGGAAATAGGAGGACGTTGAGAGGGGCCAAACGTTGATGCAGCTGAGAGCCCTGGGAGCCCCGACGAGGGACAGGCTGCACCCGGTGACTGCGGGGACAGAAGGCCCTGGCAGGAGGGAGGGGGCGGAAAAGAAGAGCACTGCCCTGGCGCGGGCCACTGCTTCCTGTGGCTGGGTCTGCCGCTGTGGCCCGAGCTGGGGGAGCCTAGCTCATCAGAGACCAGAGCCGGAGCAGCAAATCTGGACGGACCCTGGCTTTGGCTGCAGACAACAGAGAATGTGCTAGGCCTTATCTCCGAGCCAGGCTGGAAGTAACAACAACCCCTCTTCCTTCAGGACGACTCTGCTTCCCTTCTCTCATTCCATGGGGGATGGCAGAGTGAGGGCAAAGCCCCATTTTACAGATGGGGAGACTGAGACCTAGTAAAGTGTTGAGCCCGGGCTTTGCCACACTCCCACACATGGCCAGAGGAGCCCGAGGATCGAGGATGTTCTCTACGAAGGATTTGTTTCTGAGAGAGAAAGAAACCCAAGCCAGGCTACGGTTGCGTTCTGGGGAAGTCTCCCTCGAGCTCTTTCCTTCCTTCTCCACCATGGGGCTGGCTCTGGGGCTGCCCTAAGACTCGGGGGAGCAGGGCTGGGAAGAGTGTGATGATGTGAACCTGACCCAGGAGGGCCCCCCTCGCCTTCCGGTCTCTCTTTCCCCCAGCTAGCGAGGGGCCACACCACAGGGGCCGCCAGCCCAGGGTGCGCAGGCTGCGTTCAGAACTCCAGGACCCCGGAGAGTGTGGGTCGGGGGACCTCAGAAGCCACCGGCTCCCAGCCCCCACCCGCCTGAGCTTCTCCAGGACCCAGTGGTGAGCCCAGCATCTCCCTAAGGCCGCCGGTTCAGAAGTTTGGGGATCTGAGGAAAGACAAGCCGTGAGCCAGAGTTCGTGTAGGTGGCCTGTGGAAGCCGCACCCAAGAGCTGCTTGTTACTATTACCCCTGCCGTTGCTCTTGACATTGTGCTTGTCGTCATCATGATTACTACACCTTCCTCTCAGTGAAGCAAGTTCCTCGGGCCTCCTTCAGGCCAGCGGATGCCTCTGCACTCCAGGGTCCACCTCCCGGCCCCCAGCCCCGGCAGGGCCAGACTGGCCACTTGATACAGCAGCCCCCCCTACCAAAGCCACATGCACAGGTGGTGGCTCAGCTCCCTTCGTGGCCATACTTCCTGTCAGCCGCCTCTCCCTTCTTCCTTTCCTTGGGGGTCACTGAGTCAGAGACTGGCAGAGACCCTCAGCCCCACTCTCCTGCTTGATGGAGGAAAGCAAGGCCTGGAGGCGGGGGGGGGTGGGGGGGTGGGGGGGTGGGGGGGGTGGAGAGGGAGACAACCTGTCAAGGCTCTTCCCCTCTGCCCCCTGCCGGAAGGGTGGGGGTGGGGCGAGCTGTTTTTAAAAAGCTGTACAGCACAGCTCCTTGATAGAATTTGAGAACCAGGGCAAGAGGCGTTTCAGGGAAGGGGGTGTCTCTTGCCTTTGGACACTCATCTTTTGTTCTCTCACATTCCAATTCCATTTGAGATGAGGTCAGCAAGCAGGTCACCCGTTCCTAGTGGCAGGAACTTCCCAGGGGACCAAGGACCCCGGGGGGGCAGGACAGGCCCTTCTGCAGTTAGCTCAGTGACAGGTACTGCCGGGGCAACCTCTCTTAAAGCGACCCTGGAATAGACCCTCTGGATCCAGTGCCTCGGCCCCTGTGTGTGTCCTGAAATCACACCCTTTAGGTTTGGAAATCTGATTGGTTCCCCAGGGCGTCTGGCTAAACCCTGGCCTTTCCAGAGAGGCCACACCCTTGCCTCTCTGGAGAGGAAGGAGGGGAATGGGCAGGAAGAAAAATCCAGAAGGTGACCCAAAGGAGGAATCTTGCCCAGGGGGGCCTGGTGGAGCTAGAAGGGGTCAGGAGAAAGAGCTGAGGACCAGGGCAGCTGTCCCAGGCCAAAGCACTGTGTGACCTCAGGCAGTTCACTCAACCTCTCTGGGCTTATTCCCGCATCTGTAAACTGGATAGAGGTGGGAGGGGTAGTGAGTAGGGAGGGACCTCTAAGAATCTGGAGGGATGCATAAGCCCTGAAAGGAAACCAGCACTTTGCCCTATGAGATCGGTTTGTTCTCTTAAATTTCAAGCTAAATGTAAAGGAGAAGATGTTGTGTTTGTCAAGGTGGAGACCAGTGGGGACAACAAGCTTAAAATCTTCTGTACTAGAAGCCCCCCCAAAAGACAGGGAAGTTGAGTGGTTGAGTGACTCACCGGGACGGTAGCATTTCTACCTCCTCTTATCATGGGGTTGAACGGGGGACGGGCGCAGGCCCGGGAACTTCCAGCAGGGACGTGAGGTCCCAAAGCCATCCCTTTCTTTTCTGCATCCTGGGGACCACACTCCAGCTGCTGTCCTTTGGTGCCGCCCTGTCCTCCCCACCCCAGGCCTAACTAGGAGCAGGTGAGCCCCTCTCAGGGCGCTGGGGTCCCTCCCCTTGACAGATGGTTACTTTCAGCCGCTTACTCATCTGAGCCATGCTGGGGAAGGAGGAGGCTTGACATCAGACAGTGAAGACCCCTCAGGGCTTCCCCTCAAGCTCCCTGAAGCCTTTCCATCCTTCGTGGTAAGTTATAGAGAGAGGGGTGCAAAAGGCTCCCACTTCTCACCCTGTCCCTCCCCCACACTATGCTCAGAGGGATGAGTGTTCTAGAGGACATGCCCTGGGTACCTGGCCTCTAGCCCTGCCACTGACCCTGACTGCTCTGTGCCTTCAGAAGCCACACAACAGCCTCAGTTTTCTCCTCCGTGGCAGGGGCAAAGGGAGGATCAGAGCTCGGCCGCCCCAGGGAATGTGTGGGGCCCTTAGCTTGCTTCTGAACCGAACCCTCAAGCTCGCTCCCCCAGCACAAGTTGATAAATGGCTGGGGGTCCCTTGGAGCATTGATGAAGTCCACATGAGGATCTGGCAGAGTAGTCTGCTCAAGACACAAAGCCCAGGGCCATCTTCCACGGGCCTCACCTCAACTGTGACTCGTCAGCTGCCCAGACCTGCCGCCCTCTTCCCAAACGCCTCTCTGTTCCTGCACCACCTCCCTCATGTAGCCCACCATCACTTACTAGCAGTCCTACTCCCCAGATCTTTCTCTGAGATGCCTGATCATGGCAAGTCCCACCTTTTTGTACTCTTCTCCTAGACACGATGGCCTGAGGATCACACTCTAAATATAGCGTGCATTTATCGGCACATGACTCTCCCTGGGCTCAGAGTGCTCTCAAACTTGGCTCATCAAACTCCTACTCATCCCACAATGCCCCAAACACCAGCCCCTCCCTGAAGTCTTTGTCTACCTCCCGTGCCTCTGCCGTCAAGCAAATTTAATGACATCCTCCCTTGACTTCCCATATATTTGGTTCTTAGAGCCTCCATACTTGCTTTTCTCTCTACCTGACACCTTCTCCCCACCTCCCACTTCATCCTCCCCTCCTTCACTGGACAAAATGGCGCTGTCCTTCTGGTCACCTTTTCCTCATCCGGGCGCCGCCTGCCCCAGAATGAAGTGAAGTACCCCCCGAAGGCTCTTGCAGCCCCTGCATGCAGGGCCATTCTGGAGCGATGTTGATATTGCCCTTTCTTTTTTTTTTCAAGTAGACATTTCCAGAGCAGTTTTAGGTTCGCTATTGCCTTTTCTGTGTCTGCCTCCCTCCCCTCACCATAGCTCCCATAGCTAGAATAAGCCGGTGTGTTTAGCATGTAGCAGGTTCCAACGAATACCTGTTGAAGAGTCGGGAGGGAGGGGAAGAGAAAAGAAAGGAGGGAGGAAGGGGCAGAAAGAGGGAGGAATGACATCATGTCTCAAATACACAACCTCGGCCTTATGAAACATTATTCTTTTCGTTAAAGGCCATTTACTAAAGATATAACAAAAGGTGATACAATTTACGCCTTCCTAAGTCCTTTCCTATACGTATGTTCACAGCTGAAGACACCCCATTGTGCTGCGTGCTAACTTGGAGTTCAGGCGGGGTCCCCATATCTAAACCTCTCTCCCAGTGCTCCCAGTGCGGCCGCCTCCTCCCAGGGGCCAGGGCGCGTCCTGGGGCAGGGGCTGGGTGTTGCTGTCTTTGAGCTTCTGCCATCCCCTGCACATAAAACATTCTCACCCGGTGTTTGCTGAATTAACTTCAAATGAACTGAATTGAGGCCCCGAAGGAAATTCTTTTCGAAGTCCCTGGCCCATGACTTTGCAACATCCCACAAAGGCTGGCCTAATACTCCGGTGCACCGGTGGGGTCTGGGGTCCCATCCAGGAGGCTTCAAAAGACCCCTGACAAAATGATCGCCCCACAGAGCTGCACCTTCTGTTTCCTCTACGCCTCTGCCCTCCCCTGACGGGAACAAAAGGGAATGCTGGACGGGCCAGGGCCACACTGTGTCCTCTGCCATGTCCTGACCATATTGTCCTCGTCACGTTCCTTCACCACCCTGCACCTCAGTTTCCTTATCTTCAAAGCGGGCATACTGACCCTTACCTCGCAGAGATTCCTGGCACAGAGAAGGCAGCCAATCAGTGTCAGGTCCCTCCCTGTCGCGCCCTGATGTTAGTCAGGACAGGTGACAGCTTTGCTGCCTAAAAGCCAGGGCTGCAGACAGGAAGCTCGGAGCACACAGCAGGTACAGAGAGGTGTCCGTTGGCCCCCGGCCACAGGCGAGGGTGCCACTCGGAGTGGCCAGCGCCTGGTGGCCCTGACCGTGCCGGCCCGGGGCCAAGCACTCGACAGGCTCTATCTTCTCACCTCATCCCTGGACAGCCCTGGCAGACGTCATCATCCCATTTTACAGAGAAGGAAAGGGAAGCAAAAGGAGGTGAAGTGACTTGCCTAGACTCACTGTCTCACGGAGGGCAGGGTCTCCGATGCACTTTCCCTGGCACGGGAGGGGTGATCAATCCACAGCAGTGTGACGGAGGCAGGGATTTACGGGACACCCAAAGTGGATCCAGGCGGTGTGCTGCTCCCGTCCCCAACTGTCACCCCCCCCCTTGCCCGCCTGCCTGCCGTGGGGTCTGAAAGTCCCTGTGCACCTGGCTGAGGAAGGAAATTCTGCCACGTGGTAAAACACGGACGAACCTGGAAGACCTCGTTGTGGGTGAAATGAGCCGGTCACAAAAGGACAAATACTGTATTTTTCCACTTACGTGAGGTTCCGAGAGTAGTCAAACCCATAGAGACAGGAAGTAAAATGGAGCTTGCCAGAGGCTGAAGGGAGGTGGAATGGGGTGTCAGTGTCTTTCGGGAACAGTGTCAATTGGGGAAGATAGAAATGCTCTGGAGACGGATGGTAGTGATGTTTGCACAACGTGAATGTACTTCATGCCACTGTGCGCTTCAAATGGTTAAAATTTTATGCTATGTTTATTTGGCCATCATAAAAAATAACCAATTAAAAAAAAACAATTTTTTTTCTTTTCTTTTTTTTTTTTTTTTTTAGTAAGCTCTATGCCCAATGTGGGGCTTGAACTCAGGACCTCGAGATCAAGAGTTGCACGCCCTACAGACTGACCCAGTCCGGCACCCCTAACACAGCAATTTTAAAAGAAAACACAAGCTACCTGGCCGGTGCACAAGTGCCTGGGCCCCAGTTGGTCTGTCTGTGGGAAGGGCTCCAGCCGCGACACTTGTCAGGGAGGGGACCAGGATGACGAGAACGCCCCAGCCTGGCCTCGCTCACACCCAGGGAAAAAAGGAACATCAGGGGTAATTAGAAGCACGAGGGGCCTGAGTTTGCCACGGGAACCGCGGCACGGGCACCACACACCCTCTTTGTGGGAGCAAATGCCCATCTGCTGGGAGAAAGCGGGCAGCACAGGGCTGGGTCAAGGCACGGAGCCACCTGGAGCCCAGCTTCCCTGCGCTCTCGATGCAGATAACAACTCCTTCCTCCCGCTTGGATCCTGGGAAGCATCCTGTCTTGGGAAGAACCACACAGGGCCGTTCAAATGTGTCTGCTCTAGCGGATACGGGCAGGCTGTCCTGGGGCCCGCGGAGCTTCTACTGGGGAGCAGCAGCAGCAGGGGTTTATTAAGCCCCCTGTGTCCCTGGCACTGGGCTCTCTCTTGTCCTGAATCACTTTGAATTGGGTCATCAATGGCAAGAGGCACCACCACATTGACACATTCTCTGGGATGCGTCCAATTAGGCCAGTCATCCCAGCCGAGACACTATGGGCTGCCGGGGAATCAGGCGGCCTGGATAGAGTCCACCCCTCCCTGGGCCACCCAACTCAGACCCTCAGCACCCCTGGGCCTCACTTTCTTGTCTTTCTGGACGGGCCAGCCGCTTTCACAGGTGATTGGCAGGAAGAAAGACAAACGCAACCCTAGAAAGCCTCCACGCAGCTCTGTGGAAATGTGCACCGTTATTATCCGTAGCCTTTGACTGGCATCCCCATTCCCCCAGGCCGAGCATTAGCCAGGCTACCCCATGAGCCACAACATCAAGTTCACGGCCCTGGAGGTCCTGGAAGAGAATGTACCCTCGGAGGAGGCTTGGCCTGAGTAACGAGAAGATGGGAGAGCCCACTGTGCACTTGCTACCTTCGGAGCTGTAAGCCCACCCATTTCACAACCTCCACACATGCCCACACGCATGCACACACACGCATGCACGCACACATGTGCTTCTGGTTCCAAAGCAGGGTTGGCGGTGCCCCCGAAAGGCTGCGGGGCGAGAAGAGAGAGTGCGGGCTGCAGAGGTGAGGAATCTTATTTTCCCTGTGCCCCCAGGAGGCCTCCTGGACGCCACGCAGCCCTTACATAACAGCACTGCAGTGTGGTTAGAATAAAGGAAACACGGATTTTGTCCTTCGCAAATGTACAGGATGGGACACGTGGATAAAACAGCCTGGCCAGAGGCAACAGACCCTTTCGTTCCTGGGGCCAGAGCAAGAGCGGGCGTAGCTGGGGAGCCCAGCCTCTCCTCCACTGTTCCCTGACAGGAGAACCCCTGATCCCTCAGGTCAGCCAGCCCCCAAGACCCACTCCTGACTGTTGTCACGGAAACGTGGCCCTCGCTTCCAGGACTGAAGCAAGCTGGAATGTGCCGTGAGCTGGGAGTGAGCATAGGTGCCCCACACAGAGACAGTGGAAGGGACAATGATGCCCTGACAC
Organism: Prionailurus bengalensis; assembly: GCF_016509475.1. Classification (NCBI taxonomy): domain Eukaryota; kingdom Metazoa; phylum Chordata; class Mammalia; order Carnivora; family Felidae; genus Prionailurus; species Prionailurus bengalensis. The sequence goes on along the minus strand of NC_057356.1, from coordinate 66,536,466 downwards.
CGCAGAGCACTGTTCGCAGACTGCCCTGTGCACTCTTTTACTGAGTCCTCACAGGACCTCTGGGAGGGACGTTGGCAGGTTTATGGCTCCCAGCACCCACGCAGAAAGCAACCAAGTGCACTGCCTAAGGATGCACAAGGGCGGCGCTACAACGGAGCCCCTTCGTTCTTCAACCAGCCTCTCTCTCTCTAGAAAACTCTGCTTCCGCCCTGATCAGCAGCACCCTCCAAAGGACTCCATGCAGGACCTGGATTCTCTAGTGCCCGTGAACTTGGCATCGCTAAGACACAGCAGACACTGCAACAACCTTCAAGGACCTGCAGCCAACTCACAGCCCAGCGACACTGCCTTCATGGAGCACTCCTATGTAGACATCAGTCCCTTTGTCCCACCCTACAGGAAATCTGCCTCATCCCCAGGATGCCTCCTGACATGGTCTGGCCAGGACACTGTACCCAGTTTCCCAGAAATGACGTGGTCAAGTCCAGCTCCCTCAATAAATCGCTATTGGTTGAACGGGTATGAGTCAACAAACGTGAGGACGTTGAGGTTCAAGGAGGTTAAGTGACCTACCCAGAGTCCCACAGCTAGTGAAGGGCAGAGCGGGTTTGCCCCCAAGCACCATGCAGACTCTCGGGGCAGGCTGACCCGCATCTTTATTCACAGCCAGACCTTGGTGCACGGTAAGCGCTCCACGACCCTCCGTGCAACAGAAAAGACCCAGCTCCATAGCATTGTCCCGAAGAGAACAGAACTACAGAGCTAATCACCACAGGGGAAGGCCCAGCTGCCTCCTCCTAGACAGCTGGTGAGGCCGGGGACAAAGCCCATGACATCTTGACCAAGATGACTCGGGTCCCTTTGGCCCACAAGAAAGCCAGGGGCATTCACGGGCTTCCTCCTGTTCCTCTATCCCATGACTAGGGCTGTTCTGGAGTTCTGGCTTCCCATGCAATGTCCCTGGGGGGTTAGGGTGGTGATGTAAGCAGGAGGTTGGGGTCAGGAAAGGAAGCAGACGGGGGAAGAGCAAACGATTTAACCAACATATTTTATTCTCTGTTCAGGACCCCACACCCCAACCCAATCTCTAGGGTGAACATCAGCCAGACCCAATCTCCATCTCTAGGGGTGAACCCGCTTAGTGAACTTCCAACAAGCTTCACCTAGGAAGGGTTTCTTCATACGAGCACCAGGGCCTACCAAAGCCCATACGAGACCCAGGGAAGCAGACAAGGCCCGACACACCAGAGTTACCATGGAGGATCTCATTTAGTAGCTCTGGGGAGGGGCCCAGGACACTGCATGTTTAACAAGCTCCCAGGTGAGGGTGCTGCCCCACTTGGGAGACTCACTGACCTCAAGTAGTGGTTCTCAACCTTAGCTCAGCCATCAAAACTGTGTAGGAAGGTGGTTACATGTATAGATACCTGCTCCCAACCCGGAGAAGCTGCCATGAATACAAAGAAGTAGAACCCAGCAGTCGGAACTGTTGAAAGCATTGAAGAGATTCTGACATTCAAGAACTCAGGGGAGCTGGGGTCTGGTCTCCACTAAAGCACGAGTCACAGGCTGCCGGTGGGGGAAAAGCCAAGGCCAGTTTGGTGGCATATGTTGCCAGAGTTTATTCAAACACAACTCACTCCATTCTGGGAGTTTTAGACAATGTGGGTTTTAAGGCCCAGGTTGAGGCCAGATTTCATCATGAAGACACTGCCTAACTAGGAAGATACCAGGCAACAGGTCCAACAGACCGGTCTGTCGTTCAAGAACCAATTCAACCCTGCTTCAGAGAGGGTCAGCACAAGGGTTTGGCACAAATGCATGGAACAGAGAGCCACTTTTCTTCCAAGCAAAATCCCACTCACTTTCCAGGTCATTGCTATGGACAAATTGTTCCCCATCACGTATGCTGAATATTAATACATCTTCTAGTATGAGTTTAGATCCTGAAAATCCCTGAGCTGTTGAATTTTAGAGCACATGGAGACCTCAGAGGTCATCTGGTCTATCCCACATCTGGAGAGGGTTGAACCAGTTGAATACAAAGCTGATCCCAAAAGGTCCTTGGAAAACCCCCAAAACTCTGCATCTGTAAGAAGAGATCCCACATCTCCCAGCAGACGGGCAGCCTGGGAGGAGTCTTTCACCCACCTGATCCCAGTGTCTTCCTGTTGTGTTTGCTTTACAAGGCCCACAGTGTTGTTTTGCTTGGCGATTTATTTCCTTTTTCTTAGAAATTAAGTATATGATGAGTTTCCTTTTGGTGTGAATCCCAGAAGCCCAACAGGAGGACCGGGCCCTAAGCCAGTTTCAGAAAATCCATTCTTTCCAGCAGGACACAGAAGGCTTTTTGCTAGACTTGCATTTCACTCTCCAGGACTATTTTGTTTGCTCTCATTTCCCTAGCCTCTAGCACAGCACCTGACATATAGTGGATGGTCCACATGTGTGTGTTGAGTAAATGAATGAATGAATGAATGAATGAATGAATTCAACCTAATTCCAGGACTATGAAGTGTAGAGAAAAATCTCAAGGCACAGCTATATTTCCCTCTATAATCTCAAGGCACAGTCTAGAATTTTTTCAGAAATCCTACTATTCCTCTGTCCTGACTCCTGCATTTACTGACCACTGTGCTTTCGAGAAGTTCTCCTGGAATCCCTGCCAAGGGATTGCCCCGCCTTGGCAGCCAAGGCATTGCTGGGCACTCGCATTTACTAAGAGCATAGAGGAAGCTGGTAACAAGTCTCCATGACCCCTCATCAAGTTCTCAGGGGCCCATCATAAAATGACTCACAGCATCTGAGGGGACATTTGAGAAGAACAGATTTGGGGCTGGGCTGGGCTTGGGGAGGAGAGGAGACAACACTGTCAGTTGTTCCCAGCTCATCCCCCACTAATCTTCCAGAGGACTAAAGACCCCAAATTGTATGGCTCACAAGGTATGACATTTCCTTTGCAAATGACTGTAACTTCCCTTGAGGCAACCTTGCTGTATACCTTCCCTGTAATCATTCCTATTCCCCGCTCACACCCTGCACTTTCTGGAAATTCTAGCCAAAAGCTAGAGCTCCCCATTACTGAAGGAGGATGTGGAAGCCCAGAAGTGAAGTGAGACGTCCAAGGTCACAAGATAAGAAGGTACCTGGCCAGATTTCAATGTCAGGACCTTGGATATCAAGAGCCAGCATCTTTGTGAAGAAATAACTATATGTGTTTACTTAACGTAGAAAAGTCTCCTCTAGAAATTTCTGGAGACAGACACTGACACTCCAAGAACAGAACCCCTGAACCCTTGACCTTACGTGGCCCTGAGTCAGGAGTATGGAGTGGGTAATGCAGACAGGGGACTTGCATTTCTTTTTTTTTTTTTTTTAATTTTTTAATGTTTACTCAATTTTTTGAGAGAGAGAGAGAGAGAGAGAGAGAGAGACAGAGCGTGAGTGAGGGAGAGGCGGAGAGAGAGGGAGACACAGAATCCAAAGCAAGTTCTGGGCTCTGAGCTGTCAGCCCAGAGCCTGACTCAGGGCTTGAACCCATGAACTGCAAAATCATGACCTGAGACAAAGTTGGACACTTAACCGACTGAACCACCCAGATGCCCCAGGGACTTGAGTTTCTGAAGAGCCCACCTGGGAGCCTCAAGGCCAGGGTTCGGGCCACCTATCATCTAGGCCCCTGTTGTCCAAGCCCCTCCCCTCCCACCCAAGTCTGGTTACAAAGAGCAACTCCCCTTCCTGTCCTCTAACAAGAAGGCAGGAAGCTTCCTGGAGAGGACATGGCAGGAGAAGCAAGGGAAGGTGATAAAGTAGGACTATCTGGGAGAACCAGACTCAGAATGTTAGAACCAAGGGGAGTCCCAGAGACCCCCAACTCACTCGCCCTTCTCTTGCCACAGAGAGAGAAACAGATACCTGGGAGCCCAGGAGGGCCCTCCTCTCCCGAATCTGGGCCAGGGTTCTTTTCCACCACCTAAGCCACCCTGAAGTTCCAGGAAACCTGGCCAACCCGTCAGCTGCTTCCCGGGGCCTCCAGCCCGCAGCCCAGACAGGAGGAATTCAGAGGAATCCACTGAACCTGGTTCTCCTGGTTTCTGTTCCAGGGCTGTGTGGTCCTCAGCAAAGGCCACCCCCAACCAGCACTCAAGGACGGGTGTCAGAGGGAGCCCCAGGGCAACCTCGTAAAACCACCGAAGGAGATTCCACGCTGCCTCCTCTGTTCTGGTCACTTCGGAAGAAAACAAAATTCAGCTGCGAACCAGTCCTAAAATCTAGGCATGGAGCAGCAGCCGGAGGAAGGCTTCTTGCAGTGAGGGTTGGAAGGTGACCTGAAATCACACGCCCAGGTGCCCACCTCACCTTTGTGTGAGGCAGGCATCACCAAGGGTCCTCGAGCGCTCCAGAGTGAGGCACTCCGCGGTCACTTTAGAGTGTGTGCTCTGTGTCCTTGGAGCTTGCACCCTGATGCTTTGTTAGAACACACCAAGATACCTTCGGGGTAACTCTTGAGGACTTTTGACCCAAGCAAACGTCTGGTTGGGGAGGAAGTGCCTGGATAGGGGGTGGGGAGTGCAAAAAGATCCCAGAAGATCTTTTTTCTGTGGGAAAGGGGTTCCAGGGAGCAGAGACTGGACCACAGGCCCTCTGAGAGGTGAGTCCGGAGGTCACGCACTCACTGGTGGCCCTCACTGTTCTGTGTGAACTTTTCAATTCTACCCAGAAAGTCCAAGGAAACCCAAGACCAAGGGGCAGGTTCCCCGTCCCCAGAGAGCATGCAGCCAGGCTGGGGAGACACGGCCAGCTCACTATGACAACGAGGGCCCTCCACTTGCCCATAACCCCCCTGTCACCACTACCACAGGCTGGGCTGTGGCTTGACCACCTGCTCTCCCCCACGTGCCCTCCCCTGGGCCCACCACAGGGCCGCACTCAGAGTATGTATCAACTGGCACATGGCGGGGTAGGGCGGGGTGTAGGGGTGAATCGGGGACCCAGACACCAAGGGGTGTATCCTGACTTATGTGTGCCTCAGGCTGAGAAGCGGAGCCAGCCTCCACTCCCAGGCCGGCGTAGCTCCCCTGAGCTTTGCAAACCGGGGCTGATGGGCTGGGGGCACTGCGGCGTGTTCCTTTCTGTCTTCTTCACACCTGGAAGAGAGCGGTCTGTTCTGCCAGGTGGAAGACGGCCTCTGCCTCCTCTGCAGCTGAAGGAGGTGGAAGAATTCAGCACGCTCATCTCCAGAGCCATATTCGGAGCCCAAAGACCGAGGGATTTTCTCGACTGACAGCACAGCAAAGCCACATTTATTCAGACCCCGCTGACTGAGAATGTGTTGCAATTCCCATTCACTTGCTCAACTAATATTTATCGAGCATTTCCTATGTGTCAGTCCTGGGCCAGGCGCTGGGGATACAGTGGTGATCAAATGGGGCAAAACCCATGCCCTCATGAGCTTCCGCGTGAGCAGAAGAGAGGCCAGCCTGGGCTTCACTCTACACGCTTTCTGCACACGTGGAAAGATCTCTGTGAACTCCACACACGAGCCCTGGGCACTGGCTGGCTCTTTGCCAGTATCTCATCCTCTGATTTTCCCCTCTGAGACAGCCTCCACCTGTGCAAAATGGAGGGCTGGGTGAACACATCTCTGAAGACCTTTCAGCACTAGGGTGCTGTGCTTCTGTCATTTAAAGAAAGGGGTCCAAAGGGGACCGTCAGAAAGAAAACCTCGTCAAGCACTTTGAACACACCTACTTCAAACACAGCTGAACTCGGTATGGTTATCAGAGATTCCTCTTGTTGGTTCACCAAAGCACGTTCCCAAACTTTTGTTGGCCGAGGTGGAGTTGCCCGGAGTCTGTAAGTAACAGAGCTTTGAGGCTCTCACTAGTTCAGATGAGTGGGGTGTAGCTGTGTCACCATCTGTTTGGGTGGCTTCTATGATGCTCTTCAGAGTTTTCAAGAATAGAACATGAGTCACAAGGAGGATACCCACGATGGGATTGCAGGCATTGCTAAGGAGTGGGCCTAAGTCCTGGGGCCAGTGGGACCTCTACACACACACACACACACACACATACACACACACACACACACACACTCCCCTCCTGTAAGGCAGGCATCTTGTCAGATGTCTGTTATTCCTTTTAGAAGTGCTCTCAGGGACTCTCCCAGCTGGCTCTCAGACAGTAAACCCAGGTCTAAGGAATCTTGGGTGGAAACCAACTTTCTTGATAAACCTTGAAGGGAAACATGGTGTCTTCAAGGATCCATCCCATGGGCCTACTGGGGCCCACTTTATGGCCTGGTGGAGAAAAGACTGGCCTCAGAAGGGAAGCCACTGCATCCAGCCCCTTGTCACCTGGGACCTGTTCCCAAGCCCAGAGCCTGGAGCCTCCCCGCTACACCACCCATCTATGAGTGGAGATGGGGCAGGTAGTGGTGACTTTGGCAGGCCAACCACAGCTGAATTTGAGCTCCATTTTGCTTGTACTCTGTAAATGCTTTGAAATCCTTCAGGGACATAAGTGAGCTATTATCTTCAATGCTGCCCTATTTCTTAATGCCTTTAAGTGGGGAAATGGGGCATGAAGCAGATAAGAGACTCAGGGAAATTTGAGCTGAAAGGCGTCTTGGAGATCTGGCTCCTGGCTTGCTAGTACAGTAGACTAAGGTCCAAGGAGCATCCGAGGGTCATTCTCTCAGGAGCCAGCAGAGGAGGGGCTGGAGGCCCCCAGGGTTGGCTAGCTCACGAGTGGGTAGGGGGCAGGACTTCACACCTGGGCCTCCACACCCTGTCCTGAGTGGGGCAGGTCCCTTCCTGGACAGTTGGCCAGCTGCCCCTCTCCTTCCATAACCATATATACTTAGTAACAACACTGAAACATAACATTAACAGGGGTCAAGAAGGCCAACCAGAATGAGCATGACAGTCCTTGACAGAGTCCACAGGAATCTCTGGAGGGCCACTGGGGGGCTGGACACAGTGAAGGGAGCCCTGCTCTCACTGTGTGCCCCCTCTGCCTTTTGGATATTCTGTCATGTGCCTATGATGCCCAACCAAATATCAATAAACATACATGTGTATATCTATTATGTGTGTGTGTATATATATGTATATGTGTATATGGGGCGCCTGGGTGGCGCAGTCGGTTAAGCGTCCGACTTCAGCCAGGTCATGATCTCGCGGTCCGTGAGTTCGAGCCCCGCGTCGGGCTCTGGGCTGATGGCTCAGAGCCTGGAGCCTGTTTCCGATTCTGTGTCTCCCTCTCTCTCTCTGCCCCTCCCCCGTTCATGCTCTGTCTCTCTCTGTCCCAAAAATAAAATAAAATAAACGTAAAAAAATATATATATATATATGTATATGTGTATATACACACACACATACATATATATGTTTATGTATATATATACACACACACATATATATGCATGCATATATAATGATTTCCATATCATAATCTATAAATACTATTTTTTCTGTTTTTTACAAGAGCGAGTTTACAGGGATTGGGCTAAAATTTCGCTTTAGAACTCTGTTGTACACCTGAAACTAAAGTAACATTGTTGTCAACTACACTTCAATTAAATATAGATATATCAAAAAATAATAACAATCACAAAATTTCACCTCAGAGAACAAGGATGAGTGTTCAGTTCACCTTTTTGTTTTCCCAGCTGGAGCCGGAGGGAAGCCCCGCTCAAGGTCAAGAAGCTAGTACCCAATCCAACTCGACTGCAGGCAATATGGCGAGCATCGGGAACGGGTGCCCACACCCCAGCTTTGCCGGCCAGCAGCGTGGGTCTCTGGCAAGTCACTGTGCCCTGCCCAGCCCATCTCCCGTCAGCTGCTCATTGGGGGACTGGCTGGAGTCCAACTTTTTCTATTTGCAGAGACTTCCTTCAAATGCAATGCCGTGAAAGCCCCCCTGTGAAAGCCAGTGGGAGTCTCCCGCTGTGACGGTGAGCCCTGCCCATGGGTTCCTCCCTCTTCCGCAGGGCTGCAGTCCTCATGGTTCCCCAAGCGCAACTTGGACACCCCCAGGCTGGACGGCATTCACCTCCCTCCCAGCCTAGTGCCCTGGGACCAGCCTGACCCCTCAGTGCCTGACCTCTGGCAGAACCCCAGACAGAATTCCACAACCCACCTCACATGCCTGTGACAGGCAGTCCTGGGGGCAGGGAAGGGTTCTCCCATAGCACCCCACCTCCTGGCCCCCAGGGAAGCTCCGATAACTCCCTACCTCTGGGGTCCTTTGTCTGATGCTGCCTGGTGCTTTGGCCTCAAAAGAGAGCAGGGCAAGGCTGGAAAGCAGGGACTTGCCATGGAAATGTCTTCGAGAACAGGGCACAAGGAGCCTGGGTCTCCGGGTCTGTTTGTGAACGAGGTGAGGGAAATTCCAACTGCATTCTCCTTGGGAGCCCTGGGTTCCCAGGTTAGCCCATGGAAGCAGCAGGACTGCATTCTAGTTGAGCCTGACTACCAGTTTTAGTCCACTCTCTGTAGAATTCGCCCTCTGTTCCTCCATGGCTGGCCACAAATACATCATCCCTCCTCCGAATCTACGCGTCAGAGGGAAGACCTCCAACGCTCTCAACACCCTTGTCAGAGAGTGAGGGTTCCACGGGGGAGAGGAGGATGGCCTTTGAATGGACCACATCAGTGGGATGAGGATCGCCCTGTTTGGGGGAGTGACATGGAAGGCACTCAGTGAAGCCAGTGCATGGACCCATGATGCATCTCCTCATTTCCTGGATCCAGGGTGTCCTCATCAACTGAAATACTACGCATAGTGACTATGGAGCAGGTCGTGAGTTATCTCTAAATATCCATCTTGCTCTTTCCACATTAATAGGAGCCCCCTTCCCCATTTTTAGCTGGCCCGTGGCAATCTGGAATAAAGGCTGTTTCCCAACTTGCCCTGAAGCTAAATGCGATTCTGCGTCTACAATCCGCCCAATAGGATTTTACGTGGAAATGGTACATGTAATTTCTAGGAAATGCCTCAGTTTGAGAAGGCATCCTCACCTCTTCCTCCTCTGTATTTGCTGGAATGAAAACCCCAGGGCTGGAGCTTTAGCAGCCATTTTGGGCCACGAGTGACTTCAGGAATGGAAGTCACGAATGACAGAGCAATTAGCAGAAAGAGTCTGATTCTCTGACACCATGCAGAGCATCATACCTGCCTTGGATTGCTACCTCCAGACTTCCAACCAGGTGAGAGAAACAACCTAGATTTTGAACCCAAGCAAATACTAACTAATACAATGGCCTTTCACATGGGGTCCACCTGGGCCCTGGACTCAGTTCTTATACCCCCTTTGCTCTCTACACTCCCACCATACCAGGCTGCTCTCTATTTCTACGACAAGCCATGAACTGCAGTCTCCCAGATACTATTCCCTTTGCTGAGAACTCTTCTCCAGCTCTTTGCCTGACTGGCCCCTCCTCATTAGTCCACCCCCCTCTTATGTATCACTTGCTTGGGAGGGCTTTACCTGACCCCTGCACCAGCTGAAATCCTGGTTACACCTCCTCCTCCTCCTCCTTATACCGTTCCTCATTTCTGTAAACCCTTTACGCAAGATACGGTTTTCCCAGCAGACAGCCCATAACCTCTGTGGGCAGGGCACAGCCTGCCTTGTCTACCCCGAAGCCCCTGGGCCTGGCATAGGGCTTGGGAGTGCAGAGCAGGAGCCCAGGGTGTCGGGCCGAATCGAAGCGCACAATTCTAGCTCCTGGACAGCTGTGCACATCTCCTCACGTAAGCCCCGTGAAGGGGCTACTACCACCTACTACTTTACAGGGAGGGCAACTGAGTCCCAGGACGGGGAGGCACCTCACCCAAGCTTCACGTCAGCCCAGCAGCAGTGGCAGGACGTGAGCCTCCTGACACAGCGGTTGCATGAAGGGCTGGGGGAATCTCGGTCTCTGCAGGGACAAGGTCTGAGGACATCGCTGTCAGGAGCCTCTCGTGTCTCTGTGGTCGTTGTTTAAGTCAAAAGAATATTTCTTCTTTTTTTTAATGTTTATTTTTGAGAGAGAGAGAGAGAGAGAGAGAGAGAGAGAGAGAGAGAGGCAGAGAGAGAGGGAGACACAGAATCTGAAGCGGGCTCCGGGAGGTCAGCACAGAGCCTGACGCGGGGCTCGAACTCATGAACTGTGAGATCATGACCCGAGACAAAGCTGGACATTTAACCAACTGAGCCACCCAGGTGCCCCCAAAAGAATATTTCTTATGTGCCTCCTCCAAGCAAGCCCTTCTCTAGGCAGTGGGGATACAATGTCATACCCCACCTGCAGGTTTCTCCTGAGAGTGGGAGAAGGGAAAAGATGGGAAAAGGAGCTAGTTGTGTGGGCATATGGTAACGAAGGGATGGTTTGGAGCCTATCATCAAGGGCTGGAGGCTCTGGGCTCTGGGGACACATGCTGGCTCATCTCAGGAGCCCAAGTGACAGTGACTTCTCCCCTGTCTGCAGCCACCGTATCTGAAGGCCAGAGCTAGCAGCTGGAAAAGGTCACAGAGGACACCCCAGAGCCCGCCCCCCGCCCCGGAGCCTCCTTCAGGGGAGGAGTGAACAGTGACATGTGGGATACTCTGCAGGCTTCGTAACTGCCATGGCCTCACTGTACTGGATCACACTTCTAGAAGGCAGCTCTGCAGAGGTCCTTGGAGCCCCTTTCCTTTGGCTGTGTGTGCTCTGTGCCTCCCTGACTCTGCCATCTTTCATTCATTTGCTTGCTCATGCTCCACCCTCCTCCCCATGTACCTGGACCCTCCCAGACCACCCAGACCTTCCCCTTCCTGAGGCCTGCCCTGGACTGCCCACCCCAGCCTGCAGGGACCCAGGCCCCCTTCCTTGACCCATCTGGGTCACTCTGGGGCCTGCATGTTTTATCCTCGTTGTGGGTCAAATTGAGTCCTGCCAAAAAGACATATCGACGTCATAACCCCCTGTACCTATGGATGTGATCTTATTTGGAAATAGGGTCTTTGCAGAAATGATCGAGTTAAGATGAAGTCACAGTGAAATAGAGTGGTCCCTAATCCAGAAACTGGGTGTGCTTAGAAGAAGACCGTGTGTGGGCACAGAGACACAGAAGGAGAAGCCCACATGATGACAGAGGCACAGATTGGGGGGATGTGTCTACAAGCCAAGGACTGCGGCCACCATCAGAAGATAGAAGAAGGAAGAAGGATCCTTCCCTAGAGCCTTCAGAGGGAGCATGGTCCTGTCGACATCTTACTTTCAGACCCCTAGCCTCCAGAACTGTGACAAAGTAAATCTCTATTGTTTTACGCCACTCATTTATTTGTTATGGCAGCCTTAGGACAATCCTAAGGCAGCCAGTACAATCCTTATCAAAACCTCTGTCCTGTCTCCCTAACTGGAAGGTGACTCTGAAACATCAGGAGGCATCTTGCTCCCCTCTGTACCCTAGACTTAGAGTAAGAAGTGAGTGGAAACTGGGGCACCTGGGTGGCTCAGGCAGTTAAGCGTCCGACTTTGGCTCAGGTCATGATCTCACAGTTTGCGGGTTCAAGCCCCACGTCTGGCTCCGTGCTGACAGCAGGAAGCCTGCTCCGGATTCTGTCTCCATCTCTCTCTGTCCCTCCCCAACTCGTGCTCTGTCTCTGTCTCTCAATAATAAATAAACATCCAAAAAATTAACAGAAGAAGAAGGAGAAGGAGGAGAAGGAGGAGAAGGAGGAGGAGAAGGAAGAGGAAGAGGAGGAGGAGGAGGAGGAGGAGGAGGAGGAGGAGGAGGAGGAAGAGGAGAAGGAGGAGGAGGAGGAGGAGGAGGAGGAGGAGGAGGAGGGAGTGGAAACTGAGGGTTCCACGAAAACCACCTGGCATCCTGGACAGGAAACCAGGGAACCCTCACCCATACACCACCACCTCCTCCAGCTCAGCCTCCCAAAGTGAGGTCATCCCTGCCGTTCTCCCTCCCGACACCCTGTTCTGTTCCTCCGGACCCTTGTCAGGTCTCACGATAACGTGAACAGTTGTGGGCCATTTGTTTCTCCCAGTCACCTCAACTAGACTATGCACTCCAGGAGGGCAGGGACCCAAGGGTTCTGTTCAACACAGGATGTGCCACGTCAGGTGCAGCACTTGCTACTTAATCAAGAATGAGTATTAACAGGGGCGCCTGGGTGGCACAGTCGGGTAAGTGTCTGATTTGGTTCAGGTCATGATCTCATGGTTCATGAGTTCAAGCCCCCACGTTGGGCTCTGTGCTGACAGCTCACGGTTCTGAGCTTGCTTTGGATTCTCAGTCTCCCTCTCTCTGCCCCTCCCCCACTCACATTTGTCTCTCTCTCAAAAATAAAAATAAACGTTAAAAATTGTTTTAAAAAGGGGAGGCTCAGTTGGTTAAGCCTCTGACTCTGGCTTGGGTCACGATCTCACAGTTCATGAGTTCAAGCTCCGCGTCGGGCTCTGTGCTGACAGCTCGGAGCCTGGAGCCTGCTTTGGACTCTGTGTCTCCCTCTCTCTCTGCCCCTCCCCTGCTCACACTCTGTCTCTCTCTGTCTCAAAAATAAATAAACATTAAAAAATGTTTTTAAAAAAGAATGAGTAATAGCAATTGTCAGCTCTGGGGAGAGGTCTGTGGGGCAGGAAAGAAACCTGCTGTTCAGCAACGAGTCTTCCATACTGCTTACGTTTTTTTGCACATTTTTCACTTACATTTTTTGGCTTTCATTTTTCACTTACATTTCACTCACATTTTTTGCACTTTCTTCTTCTTTTTTTAAAGTTTCTTTCTTTCAATTAATTTATTTATCTTGAGAGAGACAGAGACAGTGCAAGTGGGGTAAGGGCAGAGAGAGAGAGAGAGAGAGAGAGAAAATCCCAAGCAAGCTCCAAGCTGCCAGCACAGAGCCCAATGCAGGACTCAAACCCATGAAACAGATCATGAGCCCAACTGAGCCACCCAGGTGTCCCTTGAACTTTTTTCTTTATTGACAAAACAACTCATTTGCATTTGAAATTCACATATACATGGGGCACCTGGGTGGCTCAGTTGGTTAACCGTCTGACTTTGGCTTAGGTCATGATTTCACGGTTTGTGGGTTCGAGCCTCACCTCCGGCTCTGTGCTGACGGCTCTGTGCTGACAGCTCAGAGCCTGGAGCCTGCTTTGGATTCTGTCTCCCTCTCTCTCTCTGTCCCTCCCCTGCTTGTGCTCTCTCACTCTCAAACATAAATAAACATTTAAAATAAATAAAATCTAAAAAATAAAATTCACATATACATAAAAATACAGATTCCCCCCTCAGAAAGGTAGCTCTGCTGCGGGGCCTGGGAATATGGATTTTGGCAAGCTCCCCAGGTAACCCTAATGACATGTATGAGAACTGGACAAAGCCAGTTGTCCCCACCTGAAGTCAGCGCCGCAGCTCAAAGGCACAGAATTCTGTCTTCCCAGCCAGGGCTCCATCTGGCTCTGGAGGAAGCCTCCCCGTCTTTAGGGTCTCAGTTTCCCCTGAGTATAAAACCTATGCTCACCAGATTTGACCATGATCTCAACTGGAGGCAGTGAGCTAGGGGACAAGAGGTGGCACCATGAAAGGAACAGCCGATACCGCCATCGAGAAGGGCCTGGGGAGGCAGGGCCCTGGAAGGGGTGTTTGAGACTCCGGGCACCACTCAGTTTTCAACGGCCTATGTCTGGGCTTGATTCATGGGGGTCCTTAGTGGGACTTTGGTGGGCTTCCATGTGCACATGCATACAGGCACACACACTCGTGTGCACACATGCACGCACACACCTGCCTTGTGCTCAGAGATGGTCCTGAGAAGACAGATGGACCCACTGTGCTCCTGCCTCCTCCCAGACTCCCCCTTCCATGGCCCTGCACTAGCCCTGAAGCTCCCGGAAAGAAATCCGGCAAAGAGGAGGACGGAGAGGAGACTCTCTGAACTTGTTTGGTCATTAATTAGAAGGTGGCTCCAAGCAAGTCACTTTGCCTCTCTGGGCCTCAGTTTCCTCACATGTAAGAGGGGACAGGGAGCCACGCACTGAGAGATTCTGAATGCCGTGTTGGGTGCTACACCAACCAGTCGGCACTCCTGCCCTGAGTGGGGAGGATGGCAGAGCCAGCTGTCTGTCTGGCTCCGGAGCTCAGAGAACCCACGGGATCCAGGGGTACGGCAGAGACATTCAAGAGTGGTGTAGCAGAGTGGTGACCACTCAGACTCTGGGGTCCCCTGCCTGCATCTGAAGCCCGGCTCAGCCTCTACAAGCTGTGTGCACTCTGGCCACCTCTCTGTGCCTCAGCTTCCCCATCTGTAAACCAGGGATAATGACGGTCTCTAACCACCCCCCCTCGCAGAGTTAGTATGAAGACTGAGCGAGGCAGTGCTCAGAGCGCCTGGGAAGGAGGATGCTCCAGCCCACCGGGGAGGCAGGAAGCAGCCATACTCAGCCGCACTCACAAGGGAGGTGAGATCGAACCCCTCAGAGCCGCTGGGCCCCTCTCGCACGACCCTCAAGTCAGGCCTCTGGTAGCACCGCACTGACCACAGAGCTTTTCCTGAGCAAGCGTGGACAGAAAGCACCCCGGCCCCAGCATCACTGTCCCCGTGACCCGAGCTACTCCACCACCTAGCTCCTGCCACCTTCCATCTGCTTTCTCTGCCACCTAGCCCCTGTCACCTCCCACCTGCTTTTACCTGCTTACTTAGTTGCTGTCTGCCAGCCCCCACTAGAGCGTAAGCTCCGTGAAGTCAGGGGGGAAGGTTCTGACTCACCACTGCATCCTCAGTGCCTAGAACACAACCGGAACGGGGCTGGCCGCCCAATCAACATTTGGGAACGAGTGAATGATTGAATGGAAAGAAGGAGGGAAGGAAGGAAGGAAGGAAGGAAGGAAGGAAGGAAGGAAGGAAGGAAAGACAAGGCAATATCTTTTCCAGTTTCCACAAGTTCCTGGCACAGAGTAGGGACTTCATAAATATTTCACAAATAAATCAAGGGGGGAATGAGGGAGGAATGGTGGCAGTTTGGACCTGTCCTGAGTCAACCTCATACTGGCCTTGGGCTGAGTGCCATGGGAACTCTGCCAACGAGTGGCCCCATGGCCTTGAACCAGCAGCCCCGTCATATGGCCGTGCCTCCTCCTGCCACAGAGCCTCTTCATCATCCTCGTCTTCATCATCTTCAACATCACCATCCTTATCATCACCATCATCCATGCCCATCAGATCCCCCACATGCTGGGGCCATACTGGGTCTCTCGGTGCTGGGGCCCTGCAAGCATAGTGGGGCCGTGCAAGGCTTTGGCTCACGTGTGCGCAGCTGGGTTTAGGGAAGGTCCTGAGGGGGCAGCTGAGTTCGCAAGGGGTGGAGAGAAGGGAGCTGCCAGAAAGCCAGGCAGGCACTGAATTCAGGGATGGCAGAGGCTCGGAAAGGGACATCACAGGGCACTGGGAGACAGTGACTGGGGGAGGAATGGGAAAAGGAGGGGTCAGCACCCCAGAAGGGTCATCTGACCATCTAGGAGATTGGCGGTTCTCTGACAGGCACAGGAAGGGGGCTTAGACAGCTGGTTTGGGGAAAGAGGGAAAGTCAAGGAAGTTCGCATTTTTCCTAGCTCTGGGGCACGTCTGTCCTTTGCAAAGCTATTTAGACAGCAAGTATGCCCTGTGGGTCCTCAGCAGCCCCTGAAGAGTAAGGCAGAAAGAGGATGCTCCTCCCTTTGGACGAGCAAAGAGCCCAAGGCCCCCCCAAAATGGTAACAAAGCTGGTCCCCATCAGAGGGGTCCCAGGAATTTTGTCTCCCGATTCGCCCACTTCTGGCCCTCCCCAATGTGTTCATCGTCCTGAGTCCTTGGGTTCTCGTGAAATGTTAAAAACAAGATGAAGGAGGATAGTCCCTATTGCAAAAGAAACCTAGATATTATGAATCACAAACTTGGCACTGATGTTTGTCTCTGAGGGTTTTACAGACTTATTTGTGGCCCCCAAAGCTTTGTGCATGGGGAGCATAAAAAAGCTGCCGAGTTTTATCAGTTCTAAGAGGCCATCGATTGCACAGTGAACCATCCTTTATCAACCACTAAAAGATTTTTTAAGGGCAATTAAACTAGAACGCACGGGCACTTCACAGGTGCCCTCCAGTTTCGGAGATGTGAACTGCGGAAATGTGTGCAGCTCGGAAGCTTACTGATGGCTGAACAGTGGAATGTTCTGTGAAAACCCGGAAGTGTCAGGCAGAGACCCTGCAAGCATTCTGACCAACTACGGACACTCTTGTAAAAACTTCTCTCGTTTCCCCAGCTTACCAATAGCACAGTTAGATCTCGGTGCCCACGCATCCTTACCATGCTTCTTCCCTTCCTGGGCCCTGTGCCCGAGGAACCTCATCTTTACAGCCTAAATGGACAGAAGCCCTCGAATCTGAATGGCCCCTCACGGTTTACAAACCTGTGTCGATGAATCTCCACCCCGACCCCAACGGGCAAGTCCGACGGTGCCCGCTCTTGCCCTTTGGCACACACAGGTGAGCCTCGGAGCTGGCGGCCAGGCCCCGGCCCCCAGCCCCTGACGCTGCAATGCCCCCTCCCCATCACAGCTGCTTCCCCAAGAGATTGTCCCCTGCCCCCCTCCCTGCAGTGCCTCTGCTAATGTGCTTGCCCCTCCCTGGGACTTCCCCAGACAGGGGACTGCACCATGGGAAGAAACGGACTAATTCCTAACTGCGGGCAGAAGGCAGAGGAGAGGAAAGAGGAGTGGGGGAGGGGGCACAGAGGCTTGTGGCTCCGGCCCTCCCAGGTCAGGAGCAAGAATGGAGACTGAGAGGTGGGTCTGGGTCTTCACCGTGGCTGAGGGTCCTTGGCCAAGCCCTTTCCTCTCTCTGGGCTCTGTTTCCTGTAAAATGAGGGGTGGGGGTAATGAGCTGGCTACCTCTGAGTCCCCTCCTGCCCTGCTATTCCAGGCTTCCAGTAAGAACCCAGAGATCTGAGTCTTGGTGGACAGGAAGACAGAATCTTCTGTCACAGCCAGGCCACCACCAGGAGCCCGGGGAACCACATGCCCCCAGCCCTCAACATGGGAAGTCTGTGTCTAGTTACTGTTCCTGGAGGCACATCTCATTTCCCCCAGCAGAGGATCTGAGGCAGAAACGGGGGACCGTGGGCATGACACTGGTCTAAGGCGCCACAACCCCAGTCTTCTCCTCACCAGCAGCTCCTTGGCCCCATCACTTCTGCTCTGATTCTCAGAGACCCGCCCCGCCCCCCTTCTTGTCTCCACGGAGTGTCTACCGGGGGAGGGGGAGGGATCCAGGGATTGGCATCCAGGCTCCCCCACCAGTGGCAGTGAGGTAGGCATAGGGGGCAAACTAGGATTCATTGAACACCCACT
Organism: Prionailurus bengalensis; assembly: GCF_016509475.1. NCBI lineage: Eukaryota > Metazoa > Chordata > Mammalia > Carnivora > Felidae > Prionailurus > Prionailurus bengalensis. The sequence goes on along the minus strand of NC_057356.1, from coordinate 66,519,095 downwards.
GCTTACCAGGCACCTGTACTGAAATCTCACTGGATCCCATTTCACTCACACAACTTCTCGGGAGGTTAGAGCCTCACTCTCACCCGGCAGCCTGACCCAGAGCCTGCTCTCCGGACCCCCAGGCCAGCCTGCCTCTGTGGCAGCTTCCACTCCCTGCGCCAGCCACTGCATGGTGCTCCCTGTGGACTCTCACTGAATCCCCCCAGCCACCCAGGGGCCGGCCATGATTATATCCCCATTTCTCAGATGAGTAAACAGAAGCCCCGAGAGGTTAAGTGCCTTGCCCAAGGATGCACAGCGTTTATTGAGGGTCTGCTGTACACACGCCCCGGGCCGGGCACTCCACGACCATCATCTCAGTCTCCACTCCAACATCTTACTGTATTCTCGGGGACAAGATGCCAAACGAGAGCTAGTCACCAGGACAACAAGGAGAATCTGCAACTAGACGAATGAGCACATCCCATCAATACAGCGCAGGGTTTGATACCAGCTTGGAGGGTGGCTTCCCCCTTTCCACCTTGGGGCTTTGTCCTTGCCTAGTGGGGAAGCCATGGAGGGCATGCTAGCCCACCCACCATAACACTAAATGGAAAAGTGCACACACAGGACGTCAGTGTAAGGCCCGGTGTACGGGTCGGAGAACCAACGGAGGCGGAGCTGACTTCTCTGCCAATATCCATTCTCTCCTTCTGTGGTAACAGAACTCCCGGATTTCACTAGCACGTGGCCTTCCAGAATGAAGATCACATTTCCCAGCCTCCTTTGCAGCCACACGAGGTCATGTGGGCCAGTTCTGCCCAACGGGATATGAGTGGGTGACGGCAGCCTGTGTCATGCTCCTTCTACCCTTTCTTTCCTTCCTCCATCCCACTGCTTGGAAAGTGGACACGGGGGTGAAACCACTCTGGGCCACGCAGAAAGGGGCCACGCCCTAGGGAGGGGTGCAGCAGCAAGAGAGGAGGTATCCGATGCCTGACATCGAGTACCCACCTACCAGGCCTGGCCAGGAACACTAACTCCAGGCTGTGCCAGAGAGCTGGTAGCCCCTTTGAGCCACCTTTACTTTGTGTCTCTGTCACCAGAGCCAAACTTACACCCTACCAAATAAACCAGTTCAAATAAGCTAAGGCAGAAGAGCCTCCGTAGCAGGTGTTGGCAGTTTGAGGGTTCTGGTCCACCTGAATTAAGCTCAATACAAGGGTGCTGTGTGCTCAGAACATCTGGTGCAAAATCAGGCTGCATTAACAGAAGCGTGGATTCTCGACTAGGGGAAGGCATCTGCTGGAGTCCATACTGGCTGCCTTCCCATTTTATGGGCTTTAACCAGCTGGGGCTCATCAAGGCAAGCGTCCTGGATGGAACCAGAGGCACCCAAGGAGAAGGAAACGGGGGTGTTTGGCCTGAAGAACCGTCAGAAGTCTCCAGCAGAGCCCCGCAAAAGCTGCCAAGAGCCAGTGGCAGGGCAGGAAAGGCCAAGGCCTGGGAGGCAGGGGACACGAAGCAGCCATCCCGGGGACAGGCCCAGGAAATGCAAGGGGAAACGCCAGGAGCAAGCTCACCACCCACGGGCCACTGCCGTCCAAGAGGACACGATGGAGTTCCGTGCGTGAGTCAGGTAGGCCCTCCTCCTCCGCAACCCATCTCTCCCACTGACCTGTAGTAGTGTCTGCCGGGCCACCCGTGGAGAAAGATCCATTGCATTCTGTTCCAGAGGCCCCCAGGAAAACAGACGCAGCTCTTGGAGGAAGGCTACGTAGGTCCATGAGCCATGAGGACTCCTCGAATAGCTCGAGTTCCTACAGACCCCTACCCCAACACACGCAGCTGTCTTACTCCCTGCTGAGCGCTGCGGTGTCAGTGTGTGTGCACTGATTCAGGGCTGGGCCCTGCCTCCAGGCTGGGGATACTGCCTCCGGTCCTGGAAAGGACATCAACGTCCAAGTTGCCTTTAAACCCAGGCCTCAGTTTCTAGGCCATGACATTCAAAACCACTGCTTGCAACACCTCAGTTTTTCTTATTGTTCAGTTGGCTTTAGTAAAAGCTAACCCAAGAGCAACATGGGATGATCGGCAGGGGGTGCCTATAAAGCCCCCAGTGGGACAACATTCCGGGACTAATGCTTCTCTCCCACCAGGCCGGAGGCTCCCACAGCCAGCTGAGGGTCCGCAGTGATGGGAGCCTCCAAAGATGCAAGGAGACAGCCTCTGCAAACTTGACCATTTTGCTCAAGACACAACCTCATTCTTGGCCAGCCCTTCTCCTGTCCTTTTCTTCTTCAGAAATCCAGGGAAGGGAAGCCACTGTTTGGAGCAGGGGGACTAGCGTGGCCTGTCCACAGGCAACAATGCACCAGGCAGGCCTCCTCCGAGAACACCCCAGACACCTTTCCAGACTGGGCAAGTCCCAAACCCTGCCCCTAGGCTAGGGCAATCTGCATTCTAATAAGCTTCCAGATGATTCTTACTTGGTGTAGACTTGAGTTTGAAGCTCCTTGGCTGGGCGATCCCCAGTGTCTCTCTCCCACACAGGTGGTTGGGCTTCCCCACCCAGCTTGCTGGGCCTGCGGACCTGCACACCCGCCAGGACATCCCTTTCCCTCCCGCACTCCGCCGGCTCGGGGAGCTCCCCGGCCTCCAGTCTCAGCGCTGCTGTTCCCTTCCATGATTTATGACTGTGACTCCCACACACACTCCGGAGCAGGAAAACCCAGCGCACTGTTCACAAATTAAATCCAGCCCTCCTCTCCTCCCAGGTAATGGGCCCATCTGATGATAGAAGAGCTTATAAATGGCTATCATCAAATTAATCTCCATGTCAGAGAAATAATAGCAGCTGTAAATAAGACTGAGTGTGCCTGGCTTACCGGCTTGTTAGGACACTTTATAAAACAAGGCAGCAACATTAATACTGCATGGTCTCTTTAATTCCCCCAACCACCTGGGTGCAGAAGCTGAGCACTGAATGAGGAGTCTCCTGGGCAGCAGGAGAAAACCCCAGCAGAGCAGGGCTACTGACTGCTTCCTGGCCCCACTGCTTCTTCTCCCGTCTCTGCTCAAGCTGTCCCCACAATCATCACTGGGGCTCTCTGGGTTAGGGGGCCACCAGCCATGCTCACTGCTCCCCATGCCCTTCGTGTGACTTCCCCGCCTCCACGTCCTCCCCTCTCTCACCTCCTGCTGACATGGTCCTCATCCTTCACCCCAGCTCGAGACCCACCTCTTCCATGAAGCCCTCCAGGCCACTTGACATCCAAAAGGGGCTGTCGATGTTTGTTTTATCCATCACCAGGTGGCTATAGTGGATACCATAGCAAATCAGCTGTGCCTTCCACATTAGCCCACATAGCCACTGCCCTCCTGGGCTTCAGCAAGGCCCCGTGGAGAAAGCAGAGTCCTGAGGATGGGAACAACGGGATGCCACAGGCCCCGGCTCTGAGGCAGGTGTGGGCCCCTTACCTTGGCCAGCCTGACCAGGGGATATGGAGACGCTCAGGCCTCGTGGCTTTAGCCTGGCTGAAGGTCTCCATCTGTTTGTTGGAATTTTAACTGTGTGACTTCAGTGATGGTGGGATGGGGGCCTCATCGGGCACAGGTGGCATGTCAGTGACAAGAAGGAGAAGGAGGTCCCCATCTGGAGACATTGAAGCTTGTATGTTGCAAGGTGAGGAGGTGTCACCGGTATACCTGTGTGCACGCGTGTGCGTGGCTGCAAGTGCATAGGTGTGCATTTATTTGCATCTGTGAATGTGTGTACCACACATTCCGATCCCGTACAGGTGTTAACGAGTGTGAATGAGTGTATGTGCTGACATTCTGACTGCGTGTGGATCGTGTACGAATGTGTATTACACGGGGACCATGTGGGGTTGAGTGCGTGCGTGCGTGCTGGGGTTGAGCACCTGGGTGCATTATTAGGTGAATATCAAGAGCTGCGTGGACCGTGTGCAGTGTGTCAAATATAGCTATGGGCACAGGGGCATGGGGGCTCCCAGCTGGGTAGGGAGAAAGCCCACCCCGTGGCATCTGGACAAGGTCATAAATATAAAAGGTGGGAGGAACGTCTTAAGCAGAGCAGGGCTTTGTACAAGGCCCGTCCCTCCAGGGGCCGAGAGCTCCCTCCAGGGTCTCCTCCGCTCCCTGGCTGGAGCTCCCCCAGGCTGGCCAGCAAGGGTGTCGCTGGGAGGGGGTGACCCGCTCACCACTGACCTCCTGATCTTAGAGTCTTCTCTTCAGCAGGTAAAGATGGCCCTCCTGGGAGGAAGACTGGGCTGGAGGGGTGAGGGGGGGAACTTCGAGACAGGCAGTCACCAACCGATGGGCCACCTTTCATGGCCTTTCTTAGCCTCTACTTCCCCTCACATAAGGAGCTGCTTTGGCCCAGCCTTGAGGTAGATGACCCAGCTCCCAGGCTGCCATTCCCCAAACGGTCTCCGTGCGCCAAGTTCAAGGGATGTTTTAGGACTCACCATACACACACACAGTTCTGTGGTCAGAGAGTATGGGGAAGTGCTACTGAAGCAGAACCAAAGGGCATTCAGTACTGTGCGAGCTACCAGAACCTTCAGTGTGCTCACATGCATGGGGACCTCCATGACAGGGGTGTCGCGTGCAGCATTTTCCCAAATGGCGGAACGTGTAACTTTTCTGCAGAAACAACATTTAACAGCTCAAGGGGTCCTAGTGTTTGGGTGAAAAATGCTGCCCCGGGGCCCTAGTTCAAGGGTCAGTCAGCTCAAGGCCCATGTCCTCCAAGACTCCTGGACACCACGTCCCCCTCATCTTGCCCTCGTCTGGCCTCCTCCCCCTCCTCCCAGCAGTCAGCCATGATAACCCTTGGAAGGTGGGGGGAGGGTATCCCGTCCCCTCATTGCTTCCTGGGCTGGGGGGGGAGGGGGTCTGTCGAGATGTCAACCTTGTTTCCTAGGCCTTCGAGGGCAGTGCCCTGGTCCCGCCCTCAGCCCGAGGCTCAGAACATGCCATCTCTGGGTAGGGCGTGTGCACTTCGTTCTTGACACAAGCCAGTCAACCAGCAGACATGCTGATGGACGGGCAACACTGCTGTGCTGACAACTAGGAGTGACAAAGCCCCGGCTGCCCCGCAGGACATCAGCCTCACCTCCAGGCCCCACGGGCAGCATTCTGCTTCTCAGCCCGCCCGGTGCCCCTGCAGCCCCTCTGCCTGCGAGACGTTGCCCCGGCCCAATCCCCTGGTCAAGCCCACGCACGCTCCAAGACTCAGCTCCGCACCAGCTCCCCTGGGCACTGCCTTCCCCGGGACGTCCCCGCGCAGGCTGACAGAGCACCCGGTACGTACCTGGGCCCTCACTTCTGACTGCTCACGCACCTGTTTCCCACCACACGGAGTCTGTTTAGGGTAAGTCGCTTAGGAAAGCGGCTGGCACGGACAAGTGCCCCGTGAGCATATGCTATAGTGCTCCTGTTGTCGTTGTTACCCTTGCGTCTCCGGTGCCCGGGACAACGCCTGGGCCAGGGCTGCTCAGTGCACACCTGTCAGATGAGCTGCACAAAACCACCATCAGATCTGAGCCTCATGATAAGGGGGGCCAGTGGGGGTGGGGCATGGGTTTACCAGGATTGTTCCCATTTTACCGATGAGGGCACTTTGGCTCCAAGAAGTCTTGGCTCCTCGCCTTTGTTCCCCTTACCAAATTCAAAGTGCCTCCTAGAAGCAGGCAGGGGATTCTGTGTGTGGCACGTCCCTAGTGGACAGCCACATGGAACAAAAATAGCCCCATACTCTGTGCCGGGCATCACGGGGGGCCCATTTAAACCTCACGCAGCCTGGCACGTCAGGATGAGGACCCCATGCTGCAGAGAACTGAACCAATGCCCCGAGAGGGGTACCTGCTCCAGAGGGAGGTCACGAAAGCCCCAGCTCCCCTTAGGGCAGCCTTGCCCTCCACAGGCTCTCCCGAGGGACGGCACGCTGACCCACTGGAGTGCTCAGGCAGGGGGTGGGAGAGGAAGCAGAGAGTTATAGGGAAGATGGCTGGGGGTGGGGCAGGGGAGAGAGCAGGGAGAGCGGGGCTGGAATGGGTGGGATGACAATGAAATGAGAGGGCCCAATGCTCCAGAAAAGAAAAAGAAAACTCAGACAAGGATGACAGCCACAGGACTCTGAACATTCACCTCTTGGATCGGATGTGGGCCTAGTGGGAGGGGGCGTGGGAGGCAGGCTGACCTCACAGCTCCCCCAGGCAGCAAAGGGCAGATCTCTCTCCCTCCTGGGGAACAGCTCCAGCTCTGCCTCTTCCGGGAGGCCCTCCTGACTTCTCCAGGCCTCAGCGACCTCTCCCCATCCCGTGTGCCAACCCTGACAAGTTGCCTCCAGGCTCCATTTCTAGCCAGCATCACCATCGGCTTCGCCCTCTGTGTCGCCCAGTCTGGGTTTTCCACCCACTTCCGGGGTGCTCGGGGGTCTCCCCAGCACCCTAGGTTCTCATGAACTGCCAATGCAATGACACGGGAACGTGTCCAGCCCCTTCTGGTCTGCCCCTAGACTGTCCCAGGGTTCCAGGCCCAAACAAACAGGATGCGTGTTCAGAGGAGGCAGCGGGAGCTGGGAATGACCATCTTTTGCTAAGCACCTCCAAGGTGCCTTGTACCTGATATGTAATTCCTTCATCCTCGCTGCCCCCTGACGCTGGTACCAATAACAATTACCTCCATTTTTTGTTATGAAGAGAGAAGGCTCAGAGGGACCCAAAGTCACCTGGCTAGTAGGTGCCAAAGCCAAGAATTGAACCCGAGATTTCCCGACGCCAAAATCTGTGCACTTCCTGCTACCACTTAGTCTCCCCCAGTGGTCCTCAAGGAGACCCAGCAGGCACGGCCGTGCCCTGCCTAGGAGCAGGCCTCAAGGTCAAGGGGGCCCTTAGCTTCTGTTTGGGGCCATCCACAAGTTTTAAAAATAGAAAGTGGTGATGGTGGCACAGCACTGTGAATATACTCCATGCCCATGAACTGCACACCTTAAAGTGGTGAAAACAGCAAATTTTATGCTATCCGGCAGCTCCCCCTTATCCATAGGAAATATGTTCCAAGACCCACAGTGGATGCCTGACACCAGAGACAGCACCAAACCCCCGTATATACTATGTTTTTTTCCTATACACACCTACCTGCAATAAATATAATTTATAAATAAAGCACAGGAAGAGATTACCAATAACTAATAATAAATTGCAACAATTGTACCAATATGCTGTACGATACACCGTACAAATAAAAGTTACGTGGACGTGGTCTTCCTCTCAGAACATCTCACTGTCCTGTACTCAGCCTGCCCATGATGACGCGTGGTGACAAAATGCGTCCATGATTGTGGGGGGGACGACCAGGCACTGTGACGTAGGTTAGGCTGCTACTGACCTTCTGATGATGCGTCAGAAAGAGGATCATCTGTTTCTGGACTATAGCTGGCGGTGGGTAACTGACACCGTGGAAATCAAAACTGCAGAGGTAAGGGGGAGCCACTGTATGTATTTTACTACAGTAAAAATGAGAGTCCTGGGGGAAGCCCTGCTAGACACCCCCCACAGGAAAGCCTCCCTCCCTTGCTTCTTCCTGGGATTCGTCTCCACCTCCCGGCCTCCCCCACTCAGACCCTCGCTCCCAGTCCTCGCCCTGGCTCTCCAGACTTCGGAGGCAATACGGCAGATGAGGCACCATATTGAAATACCATCCTTCTCTCTCTCTGCCTAAACCCCACACTGTCTTCAGCCTCACCCAGTTGTGCCCCTGACAGAGCTTCACTCGACCAGCCCTGTGAGGGCTCCTGGAGCTCAGGCCGCTTCCAACTGGCCTTGAATCAAGACCAGGAAGAACACTGGCCCCTCAGAATCAGGACACCCGGGTCCCGATCCTGACTGGAGCGCTCGGGAGCTGGCTTTGCAACTCCAGCCACCGGGCAGGCTTGGGATTCCGGTTCTGTGATGAGAACTTGCTTCACCCAGCACCCTTCATACTCTTCCCCGGGAGCACCCCAATGTCAATGTAAAACAACGAGCTCCCCAGCCATGGGGGTACAGTCTGACCTGCCCACATGAAATGTGTCATCCCAGTCTTCTATTTTCACTCAAAAGTTCACGCAACCTTTGCAATTGATGACTTAAGAGCTCCTTGTCTAGTTTAATATAAAAACCTCTTTTTCCCCAGATTTGGTAGTAAAACTGGAAACCACGCTATGTTTCCCTGGCATGGGGCATGGAAGGGCCGTTTTTGGCCCGGAGTCACGGGTTCTGCTGTCTGTCCCTTGCACACCTCTCCCAACTCCCCGCTAGTCTGGATGCTCCTAGAGGGCAGGTCTGGACCACCCGGCCATGGTGAGCACAAGAGGGACTCTGAAAAGACTTAGTGAGTATTGTGGGAGACGGTGAGTGCCACCTGCTGAAGAGCAGGGGGGACTGTGACAACATGTCTCTAACTTCCTCCTTCCCATCCTTCATGTCGTGCTCCTTCTTTCCTCCACCTGTCTCCTGGGGGGAGCTCAGACTGGTCAAGGACCCTTCAGGATGAAGTGGGGCTAGAATGCAAAAATGCAGCCCAGGTTCCTGTCTGGGGTCCTTCTCCACCTTCTCTGTCACTCTCCCAGTTCACCTGCCCAGGTGAGGGCTGGTTGGCTGTTGTTCCCTTCGCCACCTGCGACCTCTCTTCCCCTCCCCCCTCCCCACGGCTGCCTCTTACTGTCCTTCCCCTCTGCCCTTCCCCTCTGGCTCGGCTCCAGCCCTGCCTCCCGGGCACCCCTGCCTGCGGCAGCCTCAGTATCTATCCCCTCAGCAGAAAGGAGTCCAGGAGGCACTGCCTCCCAAGCCCAGCTTCCACCCAGACCAGCCGCTGAGCTCCCGGCTCAGGCCGGACTTGCACCTGTGCCACGGTCTACCCAACCTGGTGTCCAAGAGCAGCTCCAGCGAGTTCCAACTAAATCAAGGCCGAGGCTCTGTCCAGCTACCTCTTTTGTCTCCCTCACCTGGACACACAGGCTCCCAAGCCAGGGATGACCGGTAGTGCAGGGAGCCCTGTAGAAGGGGACATCCCTGTGGACCCAAGCCTTCCCCTCATCATGTCTCACCTTCCCCAGGGTTGGATTTCTCAACTCTGGTCACGAGGACCATGTCTCCGAGGTGGAGGTGGAGGCCTGGACAGGCCAGCCGCTCTTTCTCGGCCTGTCCATTCCAGCTGGCCTGCAGGGAATGCCCCCCTCCCCCCGCCACCAGTCCGGGGAGCTCCACCCTCCGGCTTAAGGAACGCTACCAGGATCTCCAGTCCTGGGGGGAGGCATTCATCCATTCCTGCCCACAGAGTTGGGGGACGGGAGCAACTGCTCCAGGAGGCGGGTGCCTGGGGAACACGGGGAGGGGGTGGCACGGAGGCCCCGGCAGCTAGGGGAGCAGAGCCGCGGCGACACTGGCTGTGGGGGAGGGGCAGACTCGAGCGCGCCTCCGCCCCCTTCCCTCCCACTCTCAGCCCCAGACTGCGAGCAGCAGCTGTTCCAGAGCTTCCTGCCCTTCCTCGAGACAGGTGTTGGCCCAGTGCTCACTTCCTCCCAGCCTCTCCTCCACCCCCTCTCCACGTGGCAGGCTGGTGCTGAGTCAGCAGCCGCCACTTCCTGTCCCCGCCGCACCGCGGCTACCTGGGGGAGCGCTGAGCCCCGACGGGCCAGGCCACCCACAGGGTGACTTCCCGAGCGCTGTCTCCCCTGCCCGCGCTGGCTCGCCTGGGGGCGGGGGGGGGGGGGTTTCAAGGAAAGGATGCCTTAGGAAAGCACGGGAACTTCCCGCTCTGAGGCCGAACCAGGGCAGCTGCGCCGGCAAGCCGCCCCACCCTGAGCTCGGCCCGCGTCGGGTCGGCGTTCAGGGCCTCGGCGGGCCCCTGGCTGCCGTCCCGCGGCGCGGAGAGCCGGCCAGCGGAAGTGGCCTAGGAAGGTGGCACTAAGGAAAGGCAAAGAGTGAGGCAAGTGATTCTCATCTGGGGGAAATCCCAGTTTTTGAAGGCAGGAAGGGGCCATTCGGCCAATCATCTCCAGTAGCAGACAGCAAAGAGGGCACCGAGCAGTCGGACGTGACCCACAGGTCACACCCTCGCTAATTGGCGGAGCAGGACCCCGCGTCCGGGCTGTCCCCACTGCACTGTCCCTCCTGTCTGAGGACCACCACTAGGGAATGCCAGTCAGTGCCGCTACCCTGGCCTTTGGCTGACTTCTCGTTTTGTTTCATTTGCGTCACTTTCTGTGGCAAGTCCTTCCCCGTGAGACAGACACGATGGACCTATCATCCCCATTTGACTGACCGGCCAACTGAGGCCCAGTGGGGGAAGCTGACCTGCTCATGATCACAGGAGTTTGTGGCAGAAAAAAAAGACCAGCACCCAGATCTCAGAAGTTTATGCAAACCTTCCTGCTTCCAAGCCCTCTCTTACCCGCCCTCCTCTCCACCTATTTGGACCTGTTGATGGAAGAGGCCGATGGTGAGCAGAGAGGCTTTGGAGCTGTTAGACCCATCTGCTGACCTCTCCTCCCATGTGGCTCACAGCAGCCCTCAACCCAGTGCCCTGTGAGTGCGTTGGACTCCACCAGCCCAAGGGCAGAGCCACCATTCGAGGGGAATATTGCGCGGCCATTAAAAGTGATGCTCATGGGGACAACATAGGAGAGCATGAAAAGGCTTGTGACATGTGACGTAAAAAAATGGAGAATGCAGGAGTGTATGTTACTGTGTTTACAGCTCTCCGCAATATATACATGTATGTGTGCACGAACACGTGGAAGGAATTTCACTAACATGATCGGAGGGGGTGGACATCCAAAAGATTTCTTTTCCCTTTGGTCTATTTTCTAAACCTTCCAAAATGTCATTCCACTACTTCCACGATAGAATACAGATAGAAGTTGTTGAAACACCAAGCTCTTCCTCCTCACGTGGGTAAAGTCAACCTTTCCGCAAACGTGTGGAGGCAAGAATCCTGGCACTTGCCTGCCTTGGAGTCTCTCTTCTCAAAAACGGTGAAGTTTGATGAAAACCATTCAAACTGAGACATCAGGGCACAGCGGGGCACAGCTCCCCAGGGGTCTGTGTCGTAAGGGAGGCTATGGAGAGAATGGCCTACTGACTAAAGATGCATGCATATAACCGAAGAAGGGGATTTCAAGACTGCAGAGAGAGGGTTTTGAGGAGTTGCCATGTAAACATGAGGAATTTTTATTGAAGTGAATTTCCTAACCGCGCTGGGTACAGAAGTCTTAAACCATAGGACACTGTCACAGTCCCCTTTCCTCTGTCACTCTTGGCATCTCAAACTCACTGAACTCAGCTCTCCCTGAAACTGACTACTGCTCCCATCTCCCAGTTTGTCTTCATGGCCGTACACACTCCCAGGCACTTCACCCAGGCTCAGTTCTGCTCACTTCCTCTTATGGTAAGGCCCCTTGTGGGAACTGTCCTTCCCATCCCCCAGACCTTTGGTTTAGGCTTCCATCACCCCTGGAAGCCTGCCATGGCCTCCTCCCCGGCCTCGGCCCCTTGGCTCACCCCTCTGTCATCAGCTGCCAGAATGAGTTGTCGAAATACCACTCTCCCCAAAGAGCTCCCAATGGCTAAAGGAGCAAGTTCAAACTCTGCTGAAGCTTCCCGAGGCCTTCAAAAACTGGCTTCAAAATATCTTCCAGACTTTCCTCCCACATTCTCCAGACCACGTGCTGCTTAACCCCTGGAGCTGTGCACTAGGGAGAAGCAGTGACAATGACCCCAGGGCCTCCTATGGCCATGCAAGGCGACAGACCTGCACACACACCCTTATACACATGCACACACGCATACACGTGCATACACACACACCCTTCCTCATAGGCACATCCTGGTCTTGCCAAATCAGCGGAGCCTCTTGGCCTTAGCCAAAGTCTCACTTCTACCCTACCTCAACCTGCAGCCTTTCTTCCTCTTCCTCCCTCCTGTATTTATACGACCCTTTGAGGCACATCTTAACTCCACTTCCTCAGCAAGGTCAGCTCTGAGACTTTATTTGATCCCTCACAAATAAATGCCTCCAGTTATGGGGGATGGAGGGTCAACCATCTAGCGGACCCCAGGCACCTGCTGCGTGCCAGGTGCCTTTGAATAGTCTAGACACACCCTATCGGGTATGATGGTGGTCACTGTTTAGAGGATGCTCAGAGCAGCGGTCTAAGTTCACCCTTCCAGGTCAAGACTGAGCTAGGACTCAACCCCGGGACTGCTCCAGGCTCTTCCCACTTCGCCCAGTCAGGATGTTCTGCCATCACAGAACATCTGAGACAGCATCTCGTTTCCTAAGCATTCATCTCCCAGCCTCAGCATAAGCCTCAGGAGGGCAGACACCCAGGTCCTACATTGCTTTAGTATCCCCCTGAGCTTGGTCCCAAGTAGGTATTCAATAAATGCTCACTAACTAAATGAACAAACAGGTGAGTGGATGAATGAATGACTGAGTACATGAAGGCACAGGCATTGCAAGCGGCTGTGCTTCAGGGTTATGAACATTTGCTTTTAGTTCTCAAAGCATCCAGAAAATCTGATTCTCTCCAAAGCAAGCTCTCCCCATTACTCTCCCCCCAACTCTCTTGGAAATATATTGGCTCATCCGTGGCCAAGCCGTACCGGAAACTAATAAAAACTCATTCACATTCATACAGTGTTAAGCCAGGAATTTTTAAAGAGCTATTTAGATCCATAGGAAAACAAAGGCACAAATGTCTGGCACATTTGTGCAAACAGTAGTCAGGTAGGATTGAGAGATCCAGAGTCATACTCTGAATTGGAGTCAAGGGCGTGTTTCTCCTGGCCAGGAAAGGGGTTTCACACTGCACTTGGGTCTAGCTCAGAGCTGCTGCTTCCCTCACTCAGCAAACCAGGAAACGAGTAAGTTTTCCAATGGGACACTTTAGGCTGCTTATTTAAAGATGGGAGGGATGTGGGGGGAAAGGATGGGACAGGAGGAGAGCAAACTGTAAAGTGAAGAAAAGAGGACCCAGGTCTCTGTCACCTGCATCTTAGAGCATCGAGACTCTTGATGGTTTTCCCCTAGTCTTGAGTGATGAATTGTATTTGCTGGTTTATAGGTAACTATTATTTAAGAAAACTCATCAATTAAGTGGTCCTTATCTGATGCTAGTTTCAAAAGAGTTCTTTTGTTTGAAAAGAAGACTGGTAAACAAGATCTGTGTTTCATCTCATTACAAAGTCTGTGCTGTAGGATCTAAGTAACAGATGGCTTTTCCAAAATCCTGGAGTCAAAAGTTATTAAAACGGATATGTGTCAGATGGTTGAGAGAGTAGATGTAAAGTACAATGGCTTTGTAATGATTGGATCATCCAGTCAGGGGAAAAGGCTTCTCTTCATCTGAATGTGTTTCTTCTGACAATCTGGGTGAAAATAGAGTATGCATTTGATCAATTGCTAAAGCATGACTTCCCACTAACCCCACTAGCTTTCTATATTATTACTAGGTTATGAGACCATCCTTGCAATGTATTGTTCAACGAATTCTGACACACATAATCTAGAGAAATAGAATCTTAGGGTTGGTTAACATCAATCTAATAAAAGCCACTGCTCTCTAGGACAAAAACGAGGGTCATCACCTGATTTAGGGTACTTTTACCATTGTTGAGGATGGGTTGGGGAATGGTTGATTTTGCTTTCTCAAACTAGGAACAAAATTAAAAGTTTCATGTAAGCCAAAATAAAAGAAGAAAAGGAAGGAGGAGAAGCAAAAAAAGAAAAAAAAATCCTTGAAGGCCTGCATACTCTTCTTGTACCAACTACAGCATGAGCCTCTGCTGGGAACTTCCATGTGTGTCCATGTGTCACAGTAAATCAGCTCAGCTTTCCCACCCAGGCTGGGGAGAGCATGAGAACAAAGGCCCAGAGCAGAAAGGGCAGTAATGGGAGGAGAGGAGAGTCCTACCAAGCCACAAAGAAGGCAAGGAAGCACTGTGGTCAGGCAGGGTGCACCTCCACGGGGAAGGAATGCCAGCAGAGGGGCAGAGGGACCCCAGGAGACAGCCCAGAGAAGGAAGGAGGAGGTACAGCCCAAGGAAGAGCGGCTCCAAAATGATGACCCTTTGTAGAAACCGTGAATTTCGTTAATGAACTGATTTCCTGGGTGTCTAAAATGCTTCATTTACCAAGACTTCTTCTGGGCTGAAATTGAATAGGTGTAATTGACAAATGCTTGAATTTGGGTTCCACTCTGGGGGAAAAATACCTCTCCACTGGCTTCTCAAACGTAATTATGGAAAAAAGATACACGTTAAGGGCTTTTCTTCCAATTCAATTTGGGGGAAGTTTCCCTCCTGATCCGCACCCCACCTCCTACACACATGCGCGCGCCCACACACACACACACACACACAGAGCAACAATGGCAAAAGATCGGGCTTTCTTTCTCAAGAGAGGCAGTAGGGCCACAGATGAGGCAGCTGTCAGGGAACCAGGCTATAATCAGCTTTAACTGGCTTACAGCCTACAGAGGACACAGACCCTCTTATTTCTACGGTAACAGGTCAGGCTGCTGACCCTGGGATAAATGTGGGGGTGGTCTGGGTTGGTTTCTGTTGCCAACATCTTCCTTATGCAGGATCTCAATGCAAAACTTACACTGCAGGTCCCAAGAATTTAAAGATGCACATAGAAGAGGGTACTTTAAAATTCTAGACCATGGTTTCAACTGCATGTAACATGTTACCCCCCAGCATGATTTATAAGGACAGTAAATCAATGAGACAGTAAAAGGAAAAGTTCAAACACAACCAAAAATGGGTTTTTTCAGGCGAGTCTGAAATGCTACAAGATTGCTAGTTAAGAACAGTATCCCTTTTCTCAACCTAAGTGTTATACCCCTCCCTCTTCCCCAGCATCACAAACTGAGTGCCATGTAACTTAGAAACTATGATGAAATGTGCAGGCTATTAGGTACACAGGTGGCCAAAGACAGGGTCCCTACGCAGTTGAGCGTTTTGGTGTGGTAGGGCAGCTGACCCTTCCCATGGCCCCAGGTGTCTACTGTAAAAAGATACGGACTAGATCTGTACCACAAAAATAAATAAATAAATAAGAAAGAAAAAAAGAAAGGAAAGGAAAAAAACAAGGCATTCACTCGAATCTTACAATGGGAGGTGGGAGTGGTGGGTGGGTGAGGGTGGGGATAGAAAAGCAAGGGAAAAAATCTAAACAGCAGGATACGACAATAAATGGGAAAACAGCAATAGAAAAAGCACACTAGGTTAATATAGGAAAACTAGTTCTTTATTGAGAGATTGTATATTAGTATTAGTGGATTCTGTGTGTAACAATGTCATCATGCACACGATACAAAAAAAAAAAAGGCTGGGCCCACCATGCTTCGGAAGGGCAACAGAACAAAAGCAGCGTACAATGAGCAGATGGCCGGGGCTACACGACCACAGTACGTTTCAGCAGGGTGACATCTCTAACCGAGCGCTGTACATTGTCAACTGGGGGATGTAAAAAAATACAGATCATGCTTTAGTTTTAGTACAAGAAAAGGTGAAAAAGATACACAACCAAAAGGATATTTGATACAGAAAAAATTACCCACAAAATAAGAACAAGAAGTAATTCAGCACAGCAGAACACGCTATCCCTGTTTAATGGAAAACCATTTTGCTGGGGATTCTTTTTTCTTCTTCATTTTGTTTTGTGGTTTGTTTTTTTTGTTTTTTTTTTTTTTCTCTTTCTTTTCAGATTGCCAAATGGCAATCTGGGGCAGCCACTTGGGACTTTATTTTGGAAGGGCCCTCGAAGTAGGGGCCTTATTCTTTCATTATTGCCGCTGTTTTGTTTCAGTTTTCAAGCAGGTCTGGCTGGTGAGGCAGCAGAAGGGAGCCGGCTGTTAAAGGGGCAGCTCTGAGGGCCAGGGCGGATGTCCAAAGATGCTCTTGACATTGTACAATTAAACAATTAAGACACCACGGCCCCGGCTCCCCCTTAAGCCAGGGACCTTGCTGCACCAAATTTTCAGAGGCTATGGAGTGGAAGCAACTGCCATTTCATCAAAGATTTTCAGAGATGTATAGATACACTCATTATTTTTGGCCTCCGACTAAATGTAATCTCTTCACTTATTCCTGGGTGTTGCCAAGAAGCTAGCTGATGGCCACCCAGATAAGCGGGAAATGGGGTGCTACAGCCTCCAAGCCAAGGCAAAAGGAATCCACTTAACAGGGATTTACAGTGCAATGTACTCAGCTAAACAAGATGAAGATACAAAAATGGTTATTTCTCTACATCTATTCTGAAATGGCCTACATCCTACACTACTACAATGGAAACTAAAAAGAACAGACTTAAGCTGGCAAGCTATCTAATAGTTTTACAAGAAGATTGTGGTGTAGGACCTTGTTGGGTTAAGCATTAGTATCCTCTATCAAAAGGTCATGAATTCTTATCTCATGGTGCTAAATTTTACCCACAGCCCCACTCACCCTCAGCCCTTGAATTTCCTGTGGGCGTGTTTGCCATGAAAGTAAACTTTGACTGATGGGCAGAATTTGTTTTGTTGGGGTTTTTTTTGGGGGGGGGTGTATTAAAAATAAAATTTAAAGGCAGCTGAGCAATTTGAATTTCAAAACGTAAAATCGGCATCCTGCAATGGTATTTAGAGATCCGTGGTATTAATGAGGATGATAATGATTTAATCAGGATAATTATACTTTCAGGCTCAACATCCTTCTTAATCATTTTTGAATTTCTGCCTAGTGTAATGTTCCACACCCGCTTTAAGAGGAAATGCCAAGTAATAAGACATAATTGTGTGTTGGGGGAGGGGGTTGGCATTTCAAGGGAGATCTCGCCCAGCCCCCGCCCCACTCCTGTTCCTCACACACCCACCCCACACCCCCTCCACCGGCCTGAGATAGGGATACTGCCGCTTAAATAGCAATGCCTTCCTCAGATGGAGACAGGAGATGGTTAAGAGGGGTGTCACAATACAGCTAAATGCGGAGGCAGAAGGGTCACAGCGCACACAGCAGCGAGTTGACCATTCACTGAGCTACACAATGAAGAAAAAAAAAGATTTGATAAATGCAGAATGTCATCATTCTATCATCACACAAAAAAACTGCGGTTCAAACAGGCCTAAGGGGGCCAACCTTGCCTTTTAGGTTCTGGGGAGAGGCGTGGGGCTGGGGACAGCTGGGCTGGAAGAAAGAGGGCTGGGCTTTCATTTTCTTGCCCAATCGGGCCCCTGGGGCGCACTAAAGCGCTGGCCCCGCGACCCCACCCCCTGCTCTGACTCGGTGGAGCGGCCCTGGTCGCAAAGGGAAGACATCATTCTGTGCGTGAGGAAGGGGGGAGGAGGGAGGGCCTCAGCCAGCAGGGATTTAAGCAGACTTGGAGTGGGAGAGGGTAGCAGAAACATTTCCAAGAAGAGAAATGTGAGTCCAGAGGCAGAATACAAAAAGAAAAAAAAAAAAAAATGAATCTAAATGCATCCCGGATTTGCTTTGGGAGGTGGGAATTTTTGATTAAAAGAAAATGGAAGAAATGTAGGGGGGGGGGGAGAAGAGGGGGAAACCAAGCTATTGTTGGAGCAGAATGTAAGGGAAAGGGGATGTGGGGAAGGGGACCGTGCAAACACACCCCATATATCACAGTTAAAAACAAAGCCGGCGCCGGCCTGCTGCTTTGTCAACGCCCGCCCGGGGCAAAGGCCTGGCGTGGAGGCAGCTTTCCACCTCATCCTCACACACAGCGCGACACCCAAGGGCCGGGCACCCCGCTCCGGCCGGGACCAGGGGTGCACGGCAGGGCACGTCTGACTCCTAAGCGCGCACACACTTACACACACGCTCACATACACACACACACCCAAGCATACTGAACCCATAAATGCAACTGTCATACAAAGACAATGGTGGGGGTTGGGGGGGATAGCACAAGGGAGATGCAAAAAAGGGTTACAGGGGAGAAAAGGATGGGACGGGACGGGAAATCATGCAAGTGCCCACCAGAGGGTGGGGGCTGGGGCACGGGATAGGGCAGATGCCAGATCCCAGCTAACCAGCCTTCGGTATCAATGACCAAAGAGATAAAGAAATACAAACACAACACAAAAACATATATGCCTCAACACACACACACACACACACACACACACACACACACACCAGAAAACCAAGTATGCTTGCACACACACACACACACGCACACAGTCATGTACCTCTCGCCTTCTTTCGATCATACAGGGCTAGGTATTAGGGAAGGGGCTGTGATTTGGGGGAACCGCGTCCGCCGCAAAGAATAAAAAATGGGGCTGGGGAGGGAGGGACCCAAATTCGCCAAACCCTAACTTCACTACAAAAGCTCCCACGAGGGCGGCCACCCCCACACTGGGGGTCCCCCAAAAGGGAGAGGGGAGAAGCCACCGCTCGCCCTGCGTCCCCGCGGGTGTGCCCTGAGCCCCCGGCCGCCCGCGGCGCCCGCCCCCGCCCCCGCCCCGCTGCCTGCGGCGATCCACGCTCCGAAGCGGACCCCGAAAGGAAAAAGCGATACCTCTGTTTCGCACAGAGCCAAACACTGGAAGCACGAGATAGCCGACGTGGACCAGGACCATCCTGGCTCCTCGCGCGGCGGCGGCGGCGGCGGCGGCGGCGGCGGCTGCGCGCGGGCCCTTTGTGGCGCGGCTCCGGGGCGCGGGCGCGGGCGGCGGCGGGGCTGCGGGAGCCGCCGGGGCGGGAGGCGGAGCGCGGGGCGCGGGCGGCGGTGGGGCGGCGGCTGGCGGGGAGACAGATGGCCCATGGAAAGGCTCCCTTCCCGGCCCCTCTCGACATTCAAAGGCGCTGGGGCCGCAGCTGCCGCCACACAAAGGCGCGCGCAGCCAATGGGAGCGGAGCGCAGCGCGGCGCGGCCTCGCCGGAACCGCGGGGGACAGCGGGGACCGCGGGCGCGCGGGTGGCGGGGGGAGGGAGGGGTGACGGCTGCGAGGGCGCGGGCGGCCAATCGCGGAGGCCCGCGGCCGGGCGCGGGGAGGGGTGGGGGGGAGGTCAGCCCCGCGGGGCGCGTGGAGCCTGGCGCGGGTCCCTGACCGCCCGCAGGCCCGAGCGCGCGCGTGAAGCGCCCTGCACACAGACACGGGCGGCGTGCACACCGAACGTGCACACACCGAGGGGGACGTGCACCCAGACATGTGGAAGTGCGTTCGTGCGTGCGGAGAGAAAGGCACGAGCGCACCAAGTGCACACGACCCGGAGGTCCTTGCACACCGCGCACAGGTCACTCGGGGACGTGCGCATGGGGGCTGGCGCACGTGCAGAGCCTGACTGCGGGCACAAGTGAAGGTGGAAAGCGAGCAAGCAGCAGCACACAGGACCCAGGCACCGACACACAGACATGCACACACCGAAAGCCTTGTTAAGGCAGGACACGTGCCAAGAGCACATTCCCAAAGACACACAGAGGGGACACACAATGCAGACATGTACACTCCCAGGCTCCCTGCCCGTGGCAACGCTTTGTTGCTTTGGCAGAGCACAAAGCTCACAATAATTATTTGCTGAATTGAAATCCACTCATAACACTGAAGTATGTGCACGCCGAAAACCCAGAGCCACCTGGCCACCATTCACCCTGCTCTGACACAGGCACAAGCAGCCATGTGCACAGACACGCCCACTTCCTCAGCCGGCGGGGAGGGGGGTGGGGGATGGCACACATGACATCAAGGCTAGGAGGCTCCTCAGATTTACACGTGGAGGCACAGCTGGGGTGTCACGTGTGGCCTGTGGCCAGCCTGCCAGGTACAAGCAAGACAGAAGTGAAGAGCCTTCACCCCACAGCCCTGATGTCAGGTGCACTGCTAAGACTGTGTCCATGAACGCTCAGCCCGCGGGCTGTGAAAGTTCCCCGCACAACCCTCAGACCAAGCTCTTAGCCCACACCAGGGCCAGAGTGTGCCCAGAGCCCATCCACAGGCACCAAGGTGGAAGACGTTTCCTACATTGGGACTTCTCTTCAAATCCCAATGGCTCCTTTATTTAACGAGTCTGGTAAAAAAAAAAAAAAAAAAAAAAAAAAAAAATTTACATGGTAAAATCATAGTGTAGGGAGCTGAAAGGAATCTAATACAACCCAACCTTCCCCCATTTTAGAGAAAAGGCAAAAGAAGATCATTCATTGAACACATGATAAGCTTGTGTCCGGGCATAGGGAGGCCATGCAGGATCCCTTGACATTCCAACCCTTGCGGGCAGAGGGGCCTCAGGCAAGTAAAGGCAGTCACCCAAAAGTCTGCTAGGGGCTGAGATGGAACTTAGCATAGAATGCTGGGTAAGGGGACACCTAGGGGGCGCACCTAGCCCAGTGGGCGAGAAGCAGGGTGGGGGCAATTGGCTTGACTCCAGGAAAGTGACTTCTGAGATAAAGCATGAAGAGTGGCAGGGGTGAGGCGAGGCAAAAAAGGAGACAGTAAAGGGAAAACCATGGCCTGGCTTTGCCAAGACAACTACCATGTTCCCGGTGGCAGCAGTAGGGCGGGATCCCAGGGCACACCGTTCTCTCCCTCCCAAGCACATATATCCCTCCGACTTCTTCCCCACCAAACACCTGTGGCTGCCCCACAGGGGCGAACTGGGGGAGGACATCTCCCGCCAGGCCCAAGCCCCGCTCTGGAGGGTCATTTCAACAAGCTTCTGCCACCAGCTCTTTCCTGTTTTCATAATCTGTCAAATAAACACAATGCCACCACTAATAAAAATTCTTGAAAAAATGAGAAGACCTGGGACACCTGGGTGGCTCAGTTGGTTAAGCAACTGACTTTGGCTCAGGTCATGATCTCACCGTTGGTGGGTTCAAGCCCCGTGTCAGGCTCTGTGCTGACAGCTCAGAGCCTGGAGCCTGTTTGGGATTCTGTGTCTCCCTCGCTCTCTGCCCCTCCCCCACTCTTGCTCTGTCTCTGTCTCTGTCTCTGTCTCTCTCAAAAATAAATAAAACATTTTTAAAAACATTTTTTTAGGGGCGCCTGGGTGGCGCAGTCGGTTAAGCGGCCGACTTCAGCCAGGTCACGATCTCGCGGTCCGGGAGTTCGAGCCCCGCGTCGGGCTCTGGGCTGACGGCTCGGAGCCTGGAGCCTGTTTCCGATTCTGTGTCTCCCTCTCTCTCTGCCCCTCCCCCGTTCATGCTCTGTCTCTCTCTGTCCCAAAAATAAATAAACGTTGAAAAAAAAAAATTAAAAAAAAAAAAAACATTTTTTTAAATGAGAAGACCTTAACAAACACTTAACTACTAGAATTTTTCTCCTGTTCCATTTCAGGCTTTGCCAATATGCATATAGACCAGATTTGTCATCATAATCTACATATTTTTTATTCTGCGTTTTAATCTTAACATTTTTATCAGAGACATTTCCCCATCCTTCGACATAATTATCTTCATAATTTTCATTTTAAATGTTTTCATAGTATCCAACAAGTGAAGGTACTGTGAAATTACTCAATCATACTCTATTCTTGGGCATGTAATTCACTCCCACTTTTCCCTTACTGGAGATCACACGATAAACTTCATGCCTATAGCTTGTTGCTTTTGTTAAACTGTAAGCTTAGAGCAAACTTCTAGGGTTGGCATTCTTGAGTTGACAAATATGGAAAAACTTTATGGCTCTTGCCATACATGGCTTATGAAAAGATTAAACTCACAGTCAGTACTCCCAGCAGTATATAGCGTCCCAATTTCTCTACAACCTTCCTCACTTGAGCAGCTCTTCTTTTTTTTTTTTAATCCTACTTTATACCAGAGCAGCTCACAAAGGCTGATGACTACCCGACCTGCCCTCGACAGCGGGGTGGTTGGGCTACAAACTCTGAAACCGGATTGCCTGGCTTCACATGCTGGCTCTTGGACAAGTTCCTTAACTTCTCTAGGCCTTGGTTTCAGTATCTGTAAAATGGGTGTGATTATAGTTCCTCATGGGGTTAATGTGAAGATCAAGAGAACTCTGCACTCGTGCAGTACATACAATAGTGCTGGCAATTCAGCTCTTCGTTCTTGCCCCTTTACTTCTCCGTCTCCCCTTGCCCACTACCCTTTGTCCTCCTGTCACTATTTATTTTTGCCTAAAGCATTTAGCATAAATTATACTGTAACATGGAACATTCGTCAGACAAAAGCAAACATCCAGGAATAGACCAAGAATGATACCATGACATGGAATATCCATCAGACAAAGCAGAAATCATGAGTCCAATTACTAGCTGCACCCTTCTTACTCAAACATCAGAGAAACATGACAGACAGATGCCCACATTCACCAATATGCCCACATGCACACAGACGTGAGCCTCCTGCTAAGAAGGAAGTATTTCGCATTACGAGAAGGGGTTTCATTTTGAATGAAACCTTGGGTGTTTACCATTCCGCAGCCTCAATGCAACCATCTGTCCAATGGGAATAATAATAACTCCTGTCAGACTACCTTAAAGGTTTACTGTGAGGATCAAATGAGCAGAGAGCCGTGGAGCCACGGCTAAATTCTAGAAGCATAGAACACGGAAAATTCTAGAAGCATAAAATAGTGGTATCTCCAAGAATGAAATTTGATTATTGTTTTGCCCATCTCCTTGTCTCATGGATAAGGAAACTGAGGCTCAGAAATGGGGTTATGAACGAGGGCACCACCATTCCTGGATGAGTCAGAACGAGGATCCTTGTTTCCTGGCACATAGCCTAGTATTGCTGCCACTTCCCACTGGTTCTCCATCACGCCAGGATGGCTGTCTTCCACTCTTCCTCGCATTAGTTAATGTCCACAGGATACAATAAAGCAGATTCCTGAGAAGAGGAATATTTGCGGAAACATTTCGTTCATCGGGGTTTATCTTTATGTGTGCTTCCTGCCCCCTGCCAAGGTCAATACCTAGAGCATGTTTGCAGGCTTAGCATGTAACATTCAGGAAGAAATATTTAAAAACTGAAAGGTGAAGAAATATTTTAAAAATGAAATCTGTAATTCCTGATCCAAACCAGAGAAACATCACCCTATAAGGTAGAAATAGCACTGTCACCTTGAACCTTGGCTCATGCTTTGATTCCTCACTCTCTTTTGTCTTCACCTTGGCTACCTGCAGAAGGGGTTCTACAGAGCTTCTTGATTCTGGGGCCCAGACGCATCTGTTTTGAGAATTACTCCTTTGGAGCCCAACATTAGATCTGGGTTATGACCTCCACTGCCCTTTAGTCAACAAACGGAAACAAACCTAGCACATCAGCCACGTAGACATCCACAGTTTTCCAAAACAGACGACAGAATTCCTGTTCATCTCCAGATTGGGTTGGCATCAGGTAGACACAGCTTTCAAAATCTGTGCGAAACAGCTGGACTTCAGTAGACGCCCCCTCCACGACTGGCGTCACAACAGCCTCTGTGCTGAACGTGGCGGGGTTCTAGATGCAGCCTGCCACAGGAAGAGGCACGGCCCGGGGCGCTGACGGTCACTGGGGAGTCAGGGCATAACCGCAAGAAAATAAAGAGGGATCCAAGAGAAGCTGCCCCAAACCAGGGATGATGGTGAGTCAGGCGGAAGTCAAGATGGGCTTGAGCACTCAAGAAATCCTTCAGGACAGAGCAGGGTAGGAGAGGACCCTCAAGGGTGGGGTCATTTGCAACAAGCTAAGAAAAAGGAGGGAGGTAAAACATGAACCAAGGCCCAGAAGCAAACAGAGGAGAAGAGAAGGAGCTGGAGGGGTGGAAGAGAGAGAAGGAAGGGGAAGAAAGGGAGGAGGAGAGTGGAGAGAGGGAAGAAGAAGGGGGAGGAGAGGGAGGAGAAGGAAAGGCAGCAGCAGCAGCATCTTGGGAAAAGTGAGGCTACAGGAGAGAGCTCTGTGCTCTGCACTGACCTGGGACATGGGGTGGATGGAGCAGACAGGAGGGGACTGCTGACCCATGTATGCCACGCACATGCACTGACCAGGGCTCCAGGTGCCAGGAGTTGGCCGAAGTCCTCAACCAGAGATGGACCAAAAGGAAACGAAGCAGAACCCGGGGTCCATGATCCCCATCTCCATTGTAATAGGGAAATTATCTGAGCCCCTGCCTGTCCAGGCTGGCAGTGAGGTGGGGTCCTGTGGCTACATCCTGGGGAAAGGCATGGAAGCAGGAACTTTATAGGATGGCTTTCTTAGAAAATAGAGCTGTTTTGGAGGATGCCAAGAAGTCGTTTAAAACAAACAAACAAACAAACAACTGGTAAATAGAATCAACCATGTATCCTGCCTTTCCTCTATGAACTCTATATCAGGTTAATGAAATATTTGATGAGGGGAAGTTTCTCTTTATAGAAGTATTGGCTAATAAATGAAGAAGAAATGAGATGATGAGAATATCATCGTAATGAAATAATAGTTCTAGGCAATGGCCATTAATAGCTGTTAGTGTCTCCAAAAGAGAGACAGTGCGAGGTGACATGTGTCCTAATAGAACAGCTGGCCACCTCTGAAGTGGTCTTTCCAGAAAAATGGAACCTGAACCTAATGAAACTTCTTGATCTTAATTCCCAATTGATTGGAAGCACAGGAAATAGAAACATATTAAAAGATACCATGGGATACAACGAGCAGAGTCTAAATTGTGGAAATGCTACAGGACAAACCAGCCGTGTTTCTCACAAATGAATGGATTATAAGGGGGAGAAAAAGAGACAGAGGGGCAACCTATAGAGACAGAAGGGATATATCAATCAAATGCAACATTTAGACTTTTGTGAAACAGGATTAGAACAAAAAATAATTGGGGACAATGGATATTAGGATATTAATTTTTTCAGATGAGATCATGGTGTTGTGGTTATGTTTACACAAAGTGTCCTTGTATTTCCAAATGCTTTGCAGATGATATTAACTGATGTCTGGGGGCTCAGTCGGTAGAACATGCCAGTCTTGATCTTGGGGTTATAAGTTTAAGCTCCACGTTGGGTGTAGAGATTACTTTTAATTAATTAATTTATTTATGGAAGGAAGGAAGGAAGGAAGGAAGGAAGGAAGGAAGGAAGGAAGGAAGGTAGAGAGGAAGAAAGGAAGAGTGGAAGGTTCTTACCTCTTGATGGGGGAGGAGTATAGGTGAAACCAGAATGGCACTGAGTTGATAATTGTTGAAACTGAATGATAGATATGTGGGGATTCATTCTATTATTCTCTCTACTTTTCTTTATGTGATGGTTAATTTTGTGTGTCAACCTCACTGATCTAAGGGATGCCCAGAGAGCTGGGGAGACAGGATTTCTGGGTGTGCCTGTGAGGATGACTCTGGAAGAGATAAGCATTTGAATTGGTGAACTGAGTAAAGGACTTTCTGTTACCAGTGTGGCTGGGCCTCACCCAAGGCACTGAGGGCCTCCATAGAACAAGAGGGTGGAGAAAGGGTGGGATTTGCTGTCTTTAACTGGAATGTCCAACTTCTCTTGCTCTCAGACATAAATGCTCCTCATTCCTGGGCCTTCAGACTTCCACTGGGACCTGTACCATTGGCTCCCCTGGTTGTCGGGCCTTGGGTTTGGACTGGAAATTTCACCACCGGATTTCCTTGCTCTGCAGCTTGCAGACAGCAGATCGTGGGACATCTCAATCTCAATAACCATGGAAGCCAAACTCTTATAATAAATCTCCTTCTATGTATCTATATATATCCTATTGGTTCCATGTCTCTGGAGAACCCTGACTAATACAGTTTATATTTAAAATTTTTCAAAAGTAAAAATAAAAACTAAAACACACAGAAAATAGCCAGCACACATCCTCGTACTCTGCAAGCACACGAAAAGATGTTTCCTCAGGTTGGGCAAGTTAGGAAACAGTGCCTGTTTCTCACATTGGTCACAGGCCTAGGCTGGGAGCTAAGGCTGATTGTTAGTTCCTGCTCACTGCCTTGGACTGTCCCTGCTCTGCTGTGTGACACGCTCAGCAAAGCGGACGGCTGGCTCACCGTTCAGTTCACCACGACGGCTTACCTGCTTCACAGCCTTCATATGAGAGAGAAATAAACTCCAATCTTATTTTCACCACTGTTTCTTTGGGTGTCTGTGTTCATATCCAAACCCAATCGCAACTGAAGGTAGAAGGGACTCATACTCTAAAAGACACACAGAAAATACTGCAGGGGTCCAGATACGGAAGAGCGTATGTAGTCAGGTAGATCAGTTAGCAATTGCTGCAAAGATATTACATAATAAATAGCTGTAAAATCACAGTGACACACAACAATAAGCATTTATTCTCACAGATCCCAGGGCTGGCCAGCTCCAGCTCTGCCCTGAGGCATCTGGAGTGGCTCCGCTTCTCACAACCAGCTGTGGGTTGTGGGATGGTCCTGCTCCACCTGCCTCTCATCCTCCGTCAGCTAGCCCGGACATGTTCTTCTCTGGCAGGAGCCAGTGGAACCAGGCAAAGCCTCATAGGGAAGGCCAGTGGTGACCAAATTCAGAGCTCCAAAGAAGCCAAGGCAGATGGTGAATTAGGGAGACAGCCAGTGTTTTCATTTGATAGGAATAGAGTGTGTGTGTGTGTGTGTGTGTGTGTGTGTGTGCCTGGTGAAGAAAATAAGAATATATTTGGTAATCTATGGGCAACCCTGGAGGTTTCTGAGCAGAGGGGTGAACTGATCACGAAAAGAAATCTATTTATGCACAAAATGAATGGGGATGGGGGTAGGTTCTAGGGACCGGGAAAGCATGGAGATAAAAGGGTGAGGTTGAAAGTCAGACGTAGGAACTGCCCATCAATCCTGAGCGCAGGAGTATAAAGGAAGAACAGAAGACACCCCTGACATTTTTAACCAGGGAAAGAATGTTTTATGAGCACTCCTCCCCTTATGAGGATGTAAGACTCCAACGGTGGTTCCCAAGTCCCATTGCTCCCAAATCCAAAGTGATTACATATACTTGTCTCTGAAAAGTTATGCTTTACTTTCATTCCCTTTGTAATTATCTGATTCTCTTACTATCTTTTCCACATTGTCTCTGATTTTATTCTTATTGGACATGAGGCAGTTTTTTACCTTCACAAATCAACTCAAATGTAAGGATCACCATAGAAAACATGCCTCAGATCGAGGAAGACTACAGGGGTGGGCAGAGTGCTGGCAGGCAGTCCCTGTTATACATTCCCCCCCTTTTTCCTTGATGATATGTGTGACTTTTAATCAGACAGCTGCCCACCCAGAATAATGACTACGTTTCCCAGGTTCCTTTGCAGCCGGGTGTGACTGTGTAACTAAGTTCTGACTGCTGGGCTGAAAGCAGAAGTTCATGTATTCCTCCCAGAAAGTGTTCTTAAAGGCAAAAAGATGAGTCTTTCTTCTCCTCTTTATCAATTGTGCTAACTGGAAGATGGATGTAAGGGCTGGAGCTAGAGCAGCCGTCTAGGACCATAAAATGGAAAGTGAATCTCATGCAGCTGGTGGAGAAGCAAGTTTGAAAGAGTGTGGACACTGGATGATTTCATAAAGCAAATCTGTAAGCCCCAGATGCCCTCTCGTGACTTCTTCCTTTTTTTTTTTTTTTCTCTCCTAGGAATCCCTGACTTGTTTAAAATAGAAAAGAATTACATGTCTATTTCATTGAAGCCATTGTTACTTGGTAACCTTTTCTCACTGTCTCCCACTTGTAGGCAGGTGGAAAATCACCACAGGAACACTGACCCCTGTGTATGTGTCTGTGTGAGTACTGGATAGAGGCGACATGCAAGGCTTTGTTCAAACTTATGGACACGTATAAGTTCTAAGTTCCTAAACAGAGGCACTACTTTCATGCACATCAAGAGGCAATGAGGAAGAGAAAAGCAGGGAGAATGTGGCCAAATGTAATCAGCAAATGTTAAGGGCCGCTGGAACAAATTGGGTGTGACAAGATGAATGGCTTAGCCTGTCTTGGCGGGCAATGGGGGCATTATGACTTTATCTTATTCCTTAGTTCCCTCATTCTTTTTTCTTGGTTGGTGGGGCTGAGTGAGGGGTGGAAATCCATGTTGGGGGCAGAAGGCAGTCCTTAGATCCACTATCCTTGGGGGCTGGTTCTCATACCTCAGTGTGCAAAAGACTCTAATGGAGAACTTGGCTTCAGAGGTCCCAGCCCCTGAGAGTCTGACCAGGAGGGCCCAGAGCAGGACCTGGGAGTCTGCATTTTAGTGAGCCCTGCCTCCTCCCTGGTGAATCTCATGCAGAGGGTGAAGGGCTATCTGGAAGCAACCCAGCTGTGAGGTCTAGATTGTCAGCCCCAAGGACAGCTTCTGCTGTGTCTGCTTTGCACAGCACGTTGCGGCTCGGGCGACCATTCAATGCCTACCTATTGGCAATGGGGAGCCACAGTGCCGTCTCGAGCAAGAGAGTGACTTTAAAAACACTTCCACTTCTGGCCCTGCTGCTCTGGGCCTGCTGAGGGAGAACAAAAGAGTTTCTAATCCAACAGGAGCAGAGGATTTTCTTTTTTAAAAAAATCAGACTCTCAGGCCAACATTTGGATCCTCAACCCACTTTCTGACTGGGCGGCCAGTGTCTAACCGGCCCCTGGCGAGCTCTGTGTTAGTATTGGGCGGTCCGTCCCTTTGGAGATGGGGCCTGGGAGGGCGCTGAGGGAAGAGACGGGGTGTGGAGATGAGACGGTTTGGGGCCCGAGGCCTCACATTTGCAGAGCCTCCCGAGGCCATCCTCATTCCTTCCCCACGGTGCCCCTCACCCTTCCCTGCAGTGGGCATGGGGAGGAAACTGAGGCTCCGAGAAGTTAGGTCCCTTTGTCCAAGTCCAGGGCACCAAATTTACACTTGGGCTTGCCCCCTAGGCCTGGTCACTCCAACTACAGGACACTGCATGTTGCTGGCATGGGCATCCTGTCACTCTAGGTCCCAACGCCCAGAACCCTGGGTGGCCCCTCACCACGTTGGAGGCGTTGGCCTCACGTTACAGTGGAACTTGAGGGGCCTAGGCTTCTTGGCCCATCTCCTCCACATTTGTCCCCAGATCAGCCACAACACCATCAAACACCACTACCCCTCACTCAGTGGCTTAAAAATGAGGCCTTAGGAGAAAGCAGTGAGTGCTCAAGTAAATTTATCCAAGTGCCCCTCTCTGACCTGTCGGCCCTTGACGCTGAATCTTCCCACAGCTCAGGAAGTACACGCTCAGCCCTTCTTAGTGTGTTCACCACATCTGCCAGACTGACCTGCAGAGGCTCTGTCTCTCTCTTTCCCCTCTCCTGGGCCTCCTGTCCCTGCTTCGCTGGCTATGTGTGCCCTGGGTCAAGCTCCAAAGATAGGAGTTTCAGGTTTGGGCCTGGCAGGGGGGTGGATTTGAGAGGCCTCCAGAGGCTGGTCCTCAAGACAGGGAGGGGCTTAGGGCAGAGGCCCAGCCTCTACCCCCTAAAGGGCCCAGAGGGAGGTAAGAAGAAGTCCGAGGCCAGCTAGACCTGGGGATGTCCCCTGCGAGGCAGCTGGGGTCCAGGCTTGACACCCCACAATGCGTTCAGGTTACATCATTAGGGCTGAATTGATGTTGATGACAAATAATAACTGCTCCAAAGCAAAGCCAGATGGGGAGTGTTCAAATTGAATGAAGAAGGAAATGAGCTGCCATCCACAGGGAGAAGGGCTTCGTGGGGGGCCTTGGATCAGGGACTCTCAGACACGGAAGGGAAAGTTTACAAAATCCAGTCCATCCCCCAACTCAGGGAGGGAATTTTCGCTGTACCATCACCCGTGAGTGGTCACTCAGCAGGAATGCTTCCCGCGACAAGGGGCTCCTTCCTCATGTGTCTGTCCTTCTGGGTCCCATCCACCCATCTGTATATCGAGGGGCTCACCTGGATGTTCTTCAGAGCCCCTGCCTGTGCTGACACTCCTCCCTGACCCTTGGACTCCTAAACCCTTTTGGGCTTCTGACTTGGCCTTACGTGAGGTTACAGTGGTAACGGCTGATGGGAGTCTGAAGCGTACAGCCAGGGGTCCGTGGCTCGTTCATCCTAGATGCTTCTATCCAAGGCTGAGAGAGTGAGTCCCAGGTCCCTGCACAGCCCAGGGGGTCGGGGGACCGTGAGACACCTGGAAACCCGCTGAGGTGAGAGTACAGGGCACCACAGCATTTCTCGGCCGGCCAGGACGAGCCAGCCCAGGACATATGGGGCAGCAGAGGTGGGGGCTTTGCGGGTATGACTGCTTAGCCAGCAGAACGCTGGGTGTGTTTGATTTTTATTTCAAAGCTTCTCATTCCGCTACATAACCCCTCTCCCTGTGATGTACTCCCTATACCGGCTAGTGCATCTTATAGCATTACCTGCCTGTCCCCGAAGCATTTAAATTTGCCATTCCTGGGTCACCCCTCTGCCAGGACGCCCTCCCAGATGAACACCTCTGACCCCTGCTCACCCTGGCCGTGCCCTCTCCTCGGCCCCAGCACGGGCCTGAACCAGCCCTGCGTTATTTTGCCTGTGTTCTCGAATCCCCTCATCTGCCCTGCTTCCTCCAGGCACCGACGATGTCTGAGTCATTTTTGTTTCTCCACGTTGCCTAATGGGAGGTGCAAACAGTCTCAACGTGGGCAAAATCTGAGCCTCACTTTTTGGTTTGGTTTTGTTTTATTATGGTAAAATACACGTAACATAAAATTCACCACTTCGACCGTTTTAGTGTAAATTTATATCAAGTGCATTTGTGTTAGCACTAAGTGCCTTCAGATATAATGCTGTACAATCATCACCACTATTTCCAGAACTTTCCCATCACCCCAAACAGAAACTCTGTACCCATTAAGCACCCCATTCCCCCTCCCCCTGGCCCCTGGGTGCCCCTAACCTGCTTTCTGTCTCTATGCATTTGCCTCTTCTAGATACCTCATATAAGTGGAATCATGCAACATTTGTCCTGTTGTGACTGGCTTATCTCACCATTGTCAAGGCTTCTCCGTGTCGTAGCCTGTGTCAGAACTTCATTCCTTTTCAGGGCGGACTATTTTTCCAGTGTATAGATAGACCACATTTTGTTTTTCCAGTCATCTGTGAATGGACTCTTGGGACGTTTCCACCTTTTGGCTATTGTGGCTATTGCTACGATGAATGCTGGTGTACCAGCATCTTCTGAGTCCCTGTTTTCAGTGCTTTGGGGTGTAAGCCTAGGAGTGGAATTGCTAGGTCATATGGTCATTCTACGCTTACCCTGGTGAGCTTTTTTCCTGAGCCTTGCTTTGAAATCCACACCATGCTGTTTTCCTGAGCCTTGCTTTGAAATCCACGAATGGTGCCCTCCACTGGGACCCTTCTGTCTCCAGCTCTCTGCCCATGTCCTAAACCAAGATCAACCGTGAGGCACCTGTGCATGACAAACGCAACCCTTGTCTCGTTGGCCTCGGCCTCTCCCCATCGGTCTGCTGGCGCCTAGGCTGTAAGTGCCCCGAGGGCAGGGGCAGGGTCTTCCCTGCTCTCACGCCCCCCCCCCGGAAATCATGTGCTCTGGGCTCAGGGTGAGCCAGTCAAGACATGAACCCATGTTTGCTTGATTGACAGGGTGATCAGTTGTTCACCCACCACTGACCAGCCGTCTGTTGACTGACTGAACAACATAGCACTCTCCCTACTCTCTCTGCCAAATTACAACCTTTGGCTGGAAAACAGACACTCATTTCCTGTCCCACCTATGAAGTGATTAAGTGTGGGCTCAGGGATCCGAGGCTGACTAGTTATGTTACCATGGACAAATTTTGAAGCTCTCTGAGCCTCAGTTCCCTCATCCATGTAATGGGGGCACTACCACTACCTACCATGGGTGTCGGCACGCAGATGAACATACAATGCTGTGCACAGGGTGGGCCACAGCAAAGCCCTGTATGTGCCCTGATATACACTGAGGCATCCTGTTTTTTCTCTTTCTGGCTGATGCTCCTACATAGTCCTGGTTCTGTTTTGGATTTCAAATCCAGTACCTAAATCAGGGCCTGGCACAGGGTAGGCACTCAATAAATACTGAATGAATAAATTGCTGGCTTACCTTTAACCCCAATAAGTCATAGCTTTTGTTACAGTGGAATGCTTGTGTCTTCCCCAAATTCTCACCTCCATGTGATGGTATTTAGGATGTGGAGCCTTTGGGAGGTGACTGGATGAGACGGGGTCATGAGGGTGGAGCCCCCGAATGGGACTAGTGCCCTTGGAAGAGTCATAGAAAGTTTGCTTCCCCTCTGTTCTCTGTTCTGGGAGGACATGGTGAGAATGTGGCATTCTGCAACCCGGAAGAAGGTCCCCACCAGAACTTGACCATGTCGGCACCCTGATCTCAGACTTCCAGGCTCCAGGACTGAGAGAAATAAATTTCTGTTGTTCTTAAGCCACTCAGTCTGTGGTACTTTGTTATAGAAAAGTACTAAACTAAGACCACTTTTTTCCCAGGCACCAGAAGAATCCGAGACCAGAGACGGTCCGTGAGTGTTATTAGTCAGGCTGCTTTTAACTATAATGAAAAGAAAACCTTATTTACAGAAGCGTAAACCACAAGTTCATTTATTATTGACTTGGCAAGTCCTACAGTGGGAGTAAGTGTGCTTTCAGAATGGGTTCAGGGACGCCCGGGTGATTCAATCGGTTGGGCATCCGACTTCGGCTCAGGTCATGATCTCACGGTTTGTGAGTTTGAGCCCCGCGTCGGGCTCTGTGCTGACAGCTCAGAGCCTGGAGCCTGCTTCGGATTCTGTGTCTCCCCTTCTCTCTGCCCCTCCCCTGCTCATGCTCTCTCTTTCAATAATGAATAAATGTTTTTAAAAAATTAGAAAAAAAAAAGAATGGGTTCAGAGGCTTAACGATGAAATCAAGTCCCCATTCTCTTTCTTTCTACCTTTTGACTCCACTAATCACAGCATATGGACTTTAATTTTCTGGTTTATTGCCTCATGGTCACAAGATGGCTGCCTAGCTCAGGCATCATGTCCTCACATGAGAGCATCCAAAACAGGAAGAAAAACTGGGCGAAAAAGCCTCCTCTGTCTTTTAGCAGAAAGGAACATCTTGGGGGTGCATGAGTAGCTCAGTTGGTTAAGCGTCAGACTATTGATTTCAGCTCCGGTCATGATCTCATGGTTCGTGGGTTTGAGCCCTGCATCAGGTACTGACAGTGCAGAGCCTGCTTGGAATTCTCTCTCTTCCTCTCTGTCTTCCCCTCCCCTGCTCTCTCTCTCTCTCTCTCTCTCTCAAAAAATAAACTAAAAAAGAAGAGAGAAAGAAAGAAAGAAAGAAAGAGGAAAGGAAGGAAGGAAGGAAGGAAGGAAGGAAGGAAGGAAGGAAAATCTCTCCCAGAAGGTGCACCACACACTATATCAACCCCAGCCCAGGCGCACATCTCACTGGCCAGAACCAGATGGCAGACTCGTCCCTGAACCAGTCATGACACAGAGGCACAGGATAGCTATGACTGGCTTTGACCACTCCTCACTCATCCTGGGGTTGGCCTAACCCCGGTCGTACCAATCAAAATTCTTTTAGGCAGGAGGAGGGGCCATGGCTATTGGGCGAGCATCAGCAGTGCCCCACAATGACACTGTCCTTCCAGGAGAAACATGGGCTGCAGCTCCCCACCCAGAGGCAAGGGTTGCCAACACATGATGATGAGGAGGACATATCATCACCAGGGAGGAGTTAGCCTGACAAAGAGTCAGCCCTGGTTCTGAAAAGAAGGGTCCTAGGCCCCCAAAATGATCAGGCTTCAGAAGGCAAGCATTTGAATGAAGCCCAGAAGGAAAAATGTCAGCATCTTTCCAGCGCGTGGTCCATCCTCCTTGCCATCCACAGCATCCGGCCACGTGGACACAGAGACAACTGTGCTGCCCACCCAGGCCGATGGGTTGGGTCATCCTTGGCTGTGCCTGGCTGGACTCCATCCCTTCTCAGCAAAGTAATACCCACTAGCCCATGCTTCCCTCCCTCTGAGCTCTCTGTGAAGGGTCTGCAGGTGTGGGGGCTCTGAGAGACCAGAGAGGTTGGGGCTCTGGGGCTCTGTCCCACAGGCACCTGTCTCTGCCTCCTAGCTGCAGCAATTTGAGAAGCAGCTGGTGGGGGCCTGGCCGAACTGCCAGGAGGCAGAGAGATGAAGTCAGCAGGACAGAGCCTCTGCAAGGAACGGATAGACCGGTTATAGCATAGCGACAGAGCAGGTAAAATGGCAGATTGAACATGCACATCGAGGTTTTCTCCCTTCCAAAACTCACTAAAACTAGTAAAAAGATTTTTTTTAAAAACATAAACCTACAAGGACAGAAATGACAAGAGAGGAGAGTGCAGTGACAAGTCTGGAAGTGTTGGACGGGGACAAGTGGTAACTGGACATGAGCAGGCACAAGGGAGTGAAGTCCTAAATCAGTTGGTGGGGGGCGGGGGGGGGGTGCTCAGAATGGATCCAATTCCACCGCAGAGTTCTCAGTGCACTCAAGAGCTAACGCTGGGGTGCCCTTGGAACTAAGAGTAAGGGGGCTGGTAGAGATTGGGAGACCTGTGAAGAAGCGGGTCCCCCAGGCCCCTCCCCAGCTCCGCAGTGCTGGGTACCTGCCTCCTCCTTCAGGGCAGGGCTGGAGCTTTCTTCTCTGCAGAAGGTAAAGCAGAGAAGAAAGTCTGCGGGCAGGGATTCATTCTCATCCCACCTGCTCTCGGGGTCTCCTTTCCAACCCAACCCCCTCAGGACCGGCACCAGTCTCGCTCCTGAGGCAGATCAGAAGACAGCTCTCTGGGCATTTGACCATCCAAAAGGAAAGCCCTAAACGAAGACATTGACCCAGAGGTTTCCCAACAGAAGGTCCACCAAGATCACCCTACAGTGGGGACTCAGAGTCAAAGTGCCCCCAGTTTCCAATCAGCGTTTTGGTTCCTCCCCACTCACCACTATACTTAATTACAAGCAGACAACCAAAGGTTCCCAGACTGCCTAGAAAAACCTCTAATAAGGAATCCAGAGGCCAAATGACCTGAGGCAGCCAAAAAGAGAAAAAGAACGATTTTTAAAAGATCATTAATCTCCCCAGAGAAATAAGAGATGTTGCATCCCAAGAACAGAATTTTTTTTTTTAATGGCCATTTAGAGAACAACAACAACAAAATACTTCTTGGAAATCAAAAACATGTGAACGGACATGGGAAACCCAATGGAAGCACCTGAATCTCCCATGAGTCCCCAGAAAGGAGTGCTGGGGTCGGGGTGCAGCTGGGATGTAGTGTAGGTCTGGTTCCAGGGGAGGGATCTCATCATCACTGGGAGAGTCCCTGCTACAGGCAACTGGAGGGAATCAGCTTTGCCAAGGGAGTAGTAATAGGCTATTGGGCACCAGGCAGACTGGATTCAGTGTTCCCGAGGTTTGCAGCTGCTGGGGAACACCAGCTGCTTTACATCTGGTGACCTTGGAGTCTGTGGAGATTTATAGGTCTACCTCCAGACCCCCACTGCAGAAGTAGGGGAGAGAAAGCTATTGGTCCTAAAAGAAGCTAAGCTTTGGTGTAGCTCCTCCTACCCAGACCTTGGCTTAGGTCTAGGCAACCCAGAGTTAGGTTTCCAGGGTCTTCTTAATAGTTCTGCACCACAAAGACTGAATAGCCCACTGATCTTCCAGCATAGTGGCTAAAAACAATCCCAATTCCAATGCACATCACTGGGAATTTTCAGAACACTGAGGACAGGAGAAAATCTTGTCTACTTCCAGGGAGAAAATTATGGGTCACACAGGAGGGGGTCAGTGCTTCTCATGGATTTGAGCCTCTCATCAGCCAGGCCATACTGGCAAAGAAGATAATGAAGCAAGACCCTCAGGTAGGAGAGGAGTATTTTTCAGCCATGCAAAGTCTCCAAAAATCACTAGTCCAAACCCCTTCTCAGGAAGCTATTAGAAGTTGTTCACCACTAAAACCAAAAAAGACAGATGCAGGAAACAAGAGATCCAACCAAAAGAAAAGTCAAAGGCATTTCCTGGAAAGCAATGGAGGGAGACGCTGGAGGGCAGCCAGACCAGACTGGAGCAGTCATTATCATGTCCTCTCCTGCTATACACATCGTTCACCAGATAAGGTGCATTACCAGAGCAAGAGAGTGAAAACCAAGCAAGAGAAAGCCATGAGATCCAGGCACACAGACCCCCAATTCCAGAGAGAGGCAAAGGGAATTTTAAGGATGAAAGCAAAAGAAAATCCCAAGACAACAACTGATGGGCAACCCTAGAGAAGAGCAAGTCCAAACTGAAGGAAAATGAAGGTCTCCAGGAAGGACAGCTCTGGAGAAAAAACTGAAAATGATAGATTACCTCCTATGATTGACCTTATGGATCAGTGTACTGTGTCTGATTTGTAAACACTGTACAAAGACTCACGTGTATACACTACTGTAAAGAAAGTTAAGCAAATCGAAACAACAAAGCAATTATTAACTTTGGGAAAAACAAAAACCAAAAAACCAGAAAGAAAACAATAGCACGAATTACAAAGCTCAGTTGTGAATAATTTTTGCATAGGCGTGAATGATACTGTAGACTCTGAATGTTGACTTAAGGAAAAATTGTAAATTAATCATATTGGAAGAATGGGGGAGGGGAGGAGAGAGGATATTAGTGTCAGAGCATTAAACCTCATCTATCATAATGAGCAATCAATCGATAATGCCTATAATTAAGTAATTGAAAGATAGCAGCATAGGCATATTCTTTAGACATATAGAAATGGGTGAATTCCAGAAGAAATAGGTAACAGAGTTTGGTGGTTGCCTTTAAGGAAGAGAACAGGGAAAGTGGGGAAGGGTGGAACAGGGAACCACCACACTTTCATAAGCCTTTTGAGCACTGTTTGACTTTCCAAATGTGTGTATACATCATATTGGCTTTCCATATTAATTAAACAAATAAAAGTACAGCAATATTGGAAGGCTCTGACTTGGAAATTGTTCCAATGTCTGATTTGTAAACACTGCACAAAGACTCACACGTTTGCTCTTACTTAATAGCTTTGGGTCTGAGCTTCTTCCCAAGACGGTGAATATTTCCAAGATATACAATAAGCATTTGTGGAGTGAACAAATGCACCAGCAGATGAGCTAACAAGCCAGACAGCCACCAGAAGTAAAGCAGAACACACAAGAACTCATAAGATGCCGGTGTCGTGTGGATGGATGCCATCTGCGAGGGGCCATGGCAAAGATGGCTGCACACAACCAGGCAGCCTCTGGGTGAGGGATCCCCATTCTCCACAGGAGGCCTGGTGGTCCCAATCCCAGACACACATGGGACAACTAACCCCACGGCCTGGGCGCCTGTGTCCACAGGAGCTTGGGCTTTGTTAGTAGGACTCCTTTGGTAGAAAGAAATCAAGACTCACATAAACCACCTTCAGAAAGGAAGACATAATGGTCAGAAAAAGGGACGACTGAATTGGAACAGGACAGGGCAAACTGGGAAGGTCACCAGAGTCAGCCCTGGGGACCTGCTCCTCTCTGGTGCCACTTCTCCCTCCACGTTCTTCCCTCTCCATTTCTCTCGCTTCTCTGGGAAGCCGACACCGTTGAATGTTCTGGCTAGGTTTGGGGGCATGTCCACCCTTGTGAACGCTCCTCCCCACTGCTGAGCCCAGAAACCTGACCTCTGCAGCCTCCTGGCAATAAAGCTCCAGGCAAGTGACCTAGACTCCATATTGAGGTCTCACCCACACCAGACTTGGACCAGACATGAGCACTGGAAGAAGAAAGTGCCACATGGCACAGGCATCTAGCTTTGGGACAGTGGCACCATCTTCTCCTAGGCAGGGGCCATCCTTCCTGGGAGCTGAGCTTCAAGCCTGGTTCCCAGTTCTCCAGATGATTCTGTGTGGCTCTTGGCTTACATTCCCCCAGGGTAGACAATGGTTGAAATATTCAAGTGTAACTATTGGGGTTGAGGGCGGGGGGGAGTCCCAGGAAACACTGGTAGAAGAGGGGAAGAGAGGGAAGGAAGCTAACTCAGTATGTGCTACCTGGTGTGGTGGGCTATTTCATGGCCCCCATTCCTCCCCTCCAGTATCCAGTACCCATGCTCCCTGGGAATGTGACTTTACCATGCTTCCCATTCAGGTGGGGAGTATATTTCTGCACCCCGTGGATCTGCCCAGGCTTGGGCCTTGTTTGGCCCAAGAGAATAGAGATAGAAGTGGCATTGAGTGAGTTCTGGAGCCTAACAAAGCCCTGCAGCTTCTGCCTGTGTCCTTTCAGAACACTGCCCTGAGACCGCCTCACAAGGAAGCTGGTCTAGCCTGCTGGAGGATGAGGGGTCACTTGGAGGGAAACTGAGGCACGCAGCCAACTGCCAGACATGTGAGAGAGGCTATCTTGGACTTTCTTTCCTGCTGAATGCAGCTGCTCGAGATGACACCTGCATTAGAGTCGCCATCCAACCCACGTGAGAAACAATTCATCATTACTGTTTTATGCCACACAAGTTTTGGATGGTTTGCTCCACAGCAATAGATAACTGTTGTATCAAGCCAGTTGCCAGTCAGGACACCTGGAGTTCAATCCTGCTGGGGAGCTCTGGGAGACAGTGGGGAACAGGCCTCAGAGTTAGCTCCATTGAAGGAAGGGGGTGTTTTTTGACCTACACCTCATCTGTCATTGGTTCAGGCTGCTTCCAGGGACATGAACTGGCCAGCACTTCTGGTTTGCCTGGCACACAGGCCAGGCGTGCTCCCTGCGGTCAGAGATCTTGTACGGTGTCACAGTAAGTAGACTTGGCGTGTGGCAGTGAACGCAAGGGGGCCTGGGCAGGGCACTGGCAGGGCCTGCTATAGTGGGTATCCCAACGTGCTTTTCAGAAACTTCTTTTCTGATTTAATCAGCTAGAGCCAGTGTCTGATGTTGCATCCTGGAGCCCTCCTGACTGATGAATGTGTGTCTCCATTCCAGTCCTTCCTGGCTACCAGCTGACCTCATCCCTCTCTAATTCATAGTCCAAATTCTGGAGGCAGCCAAGTGGATTGGCTCTGCGTACCTCCATGGCCCCTGATGGACAGAGTTCTTCCAGCCAGATGGTCACCAAGTGACCTGCACATGGGCCGCCTGCAGTCAGGGGCCCGCCTGGACCAGTCAGGGTTCAGTTACTTCCCTGAGCAGGGCCATTGAGTATGTGCAGGCACCATGACTGATCTGCTCCAACAAGGTGGGGACAGCCATTTGTGTCTGAATTCCTGCCCCTGCCCTATCTCACTGCAGGGACATGGCCCATTGTTCTGCAATTCAGAACTTCTGGGGCATGGAGCTCTCTGTCTACTGTGGAGGGAAAATTAAGGACTCCCTGGTGCCCAAAATACTTGCCACCACCCCCCCCCCGGCCCCTTGATGCCACTTAGAAGTAAGATGCACGTCTGCATTCCCAACTGGAACCTGAAATGCATTTTCTCACCATACCAAGACCGTCAAAGATGACCGAGGGCAGTTAACGTTGTACTGTTAATGATAAACTTCAGGAACACTATGAGTTAAAGAGAAATTTGTGGACTGGAGTGAAAAACCAACCACCATTTATAACTTGGTTTCTATGGGAAAAATGCATTCTGAGTTTCCAAACAACTGGCTCACATGGAGATTTCTGGAACATAGCCTGGTCCCAACGTTGGGAACTGTAGGTGGCTTCTCAGTATTCTCCATTAATGTGGTCACTGTGGGTAGTTTGTAGCGGGCTCTTGTGCCAGGCTCAGAGAGCCCAGAGGAAAGCTGTGGGATAATCCGGACAACCTTGTGGAGTACCTAAACCTGTCCTTCTGAAGCTGGACAGGACCTCTGAGCTGACAGGGACAGCAGAGGGCATCTGATCCCACATGCTCCCCAGGGTCACATTCCTGACAGTCTCTGCTTACATGCTTACTGCTACACAGGGATCTTGTAGGGCCAACTGTCACTGGTCAACAGCTCTTTCTTCTATTGAGCTGAAATCTGCCCTCCCACCCCGATTCCACCACTGCAATTTCTGCTCAGCCTTCAAGCCTTTCTCAGATTTTAACGTCTCTGTGAAGCCTTCCCTAACCCCTCATCGTCCTGCACATTAGTTAGAGCACTACTAGCTGCGACAACGAACAAACCTGAAACACTGCGGAATATATCACCCCTTATCAAATAGTGAGTGTCTTAGCTCGGGCCGTTCTAACAAAATACCATAGACAAACACCTATTTCTCACAGTTCTGGGGCTACAAGGTCCTGCAATCTAGGTGCCGGCAGCTTCAGTGTCTGGTGAAGACCTGCTTTTCGGTTCCTGGATAGCCATTGTCCCGCTGTGTGCTCACATGGCAAAGAGAGATGGTCTGTCTCAGTTCTTTACTTGGAAGGCCACTAATCCCGTTCGTGAGAGCCCCACCCACCTTCATGACCTACTTACCTCCCAAAGGACCCACCTCCAGCTACCATCACTTTGGAGATCAGGGCTTCAACATATGAATATAGGGGTGGGGGACACAAACATTCAGTTCACAGCAGTGGTGCTCCTGGCTGGCAAGCAGGCAGTATTTCCCATTTGGTGATTTAGAGTCCCGGGCTCCCGTCACCCTGCCAGCCTGCCGTCGGCAGGTAGGAAGGAGAGCAGTGAGAAGTCATACCTGCTTCTTAACAGCCGACACTTCTTGTCTTGGAATTGATCCATCACTTTGACTCAGTGCCTTTGGCAAGGATTAGGCACATGGCCCCACCCAGATGAAGACAGAGGAGAGGCCGAGAAATGTCATCCATAGTTGGACAGGCATTTGTAGTGACAGCTCTAGGCAGAGGAAGCAGAAGCACAAAGATAGACATGGAGTTCAATCCCTCTCTCTCTCTTTCTCTCTCTCTCTCTCTCTCTCTCTCTCACACACACACACACACACACACACACACACTCCAAGCCTGTCCTCAGCTGGTACATGATTCCCAGCTAATCTGCATGTGTTAAGCAATACACTGAGCTCAGTCTTATTGAAGCAAAAGACAGGACCAATCCCCCTGCCCTAAACTCATCCATGTGTCCCCTGAGGTCACAGGACACCAAGGGGGTTAGAAGGCAATGCTCAGAGAAATCCTTCCTCCAGCTGGAGACATAATGGGAATGGAAGCCCGTCTGACTGGGGCTGGGCCTCCCTGCACATGTACTGACTCAAGAGAGGCTACAGTCCCCTGTGGGCAGATGCCAGCAATATTGCCATCTGAGCAGTAGGCCTGAGGCCTAAGGCACTTTTCCGGGAAGATAGGCAACTGAAAGCAATAGCTCACATTTCTTGGGCACTTAGTACGTACCAGCATTGTTCTGAGAACTTGACACTGTAACTCAACTTTCTTTCATGCTGTTACTGAGTTCTATTATTATGCTGTATATTACAGACAGGCATGTTGAGGCACTGAAGCTGTCACTTACCCAAGGTCACAGAACTAGAATGTGGTGGAACTAAGCCACAGTCCCAAACTCCGGCTGCAGAGCCAGGTTCTAGGAACCACTGACCCTACTGCCCAGCTCCAACAGTGTAGGGGGCCCTGTCCCCTGCCCCCCGGGGCTTTTGCACTTCTTTATAAAGCCAGCCCACCTCCCTTCTGTTAAGGGCAAGGTGGAGAGGGGAGGGAGCATGAAGACTCCAGGCTAGAGGCTAGGATGAGTTCCTCCTTCGGTCCTCCCCACCCCCACCCCCTACCCCCTGGGTTGGGGGGGTGGGCAAGAGCCCCAGCCTGCCACCTGTCACCCCCAGCACTGCAGAGCAGCTGTGCCCAGGAGGCGGGCTCCTGACCTCGCAGCTGGGAGGCTCCGGGCGGGGGGGGGGCAGGGAGGAGAGGCGGCCAGGACCCTTCGTGGACTTTTCTGCTGGGCTTGCAGCAAATCTGTTGCCCAAGCTCTTTACAGGGAGAAGTTCCCTTTCCCAGCCCGGGCCCCTACCCTCCTTCCCGCACCCCTCCACCCCCACCCCAGGATCCTCCTTCCCAGTCCTGCAGCAGCCCCAGGTGGCTGGGAGGCCAGGGCTGGGGTAAGAGACTGCAGGAGCCTAGTTCCCACTGTCCCAACGGTGGGAGGACCCCCAAGGAAGCCACCTCCCAGAGACAACTCCTCACACATGTGGTGAAAGCTGGGAACCCTTGCATTTCAGTCTCCTCTGTCAATAAGTGGAAAATAGCTTACAGGACATATCCCCATTTGGAGTCTTAGTTTCCTCATCTATTAAATGGGCTTAGTACCCTCACTCATTGCCTTCCTGGGGCTTTGCAGGGTGTCAGGTCCTTACTGAACTGGTGCCCCCGTGGCAGGCACCTTTAAAATGGTTTGCTTCTCTAGCAAAAAAAAAAAAAAAAAAAAAAAAAAAAAAAAAAAAAAAAAAATTCCCATGGGTGATATTCTGCAGCCATGAAAATGAATGTCAAAGAAAAAATGCTTCATATCATATCTGTTGTGTCTGTTTCCATCAGATGGGGGTCCCCAAATGTGGAGCAACAAGAGGTGGAAGCTGGCAGCCTGGGGCAGGGTGTGCGGGGGTGGGTGGTGAAAGGATTCACCCAAGGCTGAACAAAGAAGATAGAAGTTTATTGAATATACCGCAAGAGGCAAAGGATCTGTCTGCCGGAGGCCTGGATGGGCGCTGTTATTAAAAGGGGAAGGTGAGGAGGTATGTGGACAATGGAATCTTCCCTTTTTTGGTAGTTGTGCCTGGTAGCAAGCAGCCCACTGGTCAGGTAGGGCCTATGGGTATTTTGAGGTGGGTGCCTGATGGACCCGTCTGGATTCAGCCAGGTGTTCGCTGTGGGCCCTTTTGCCTTGATGAAGTTTCCATCGCTCGAGCCTGTTGTCTAAAAGTGGCCTCTACAACATCTATACCTAAAAATGAGAAGCCACCATAATGCTAATAATGTGGAATAATTATGGGGAAGTTTTAATTTTGGGGTGTGTGTGTGTGCGTGTGCTTTCAGCTTTTTAAAACCCACTTTCTATGAGTATTTGCTACCAGATCAAAATTTTTTTTCAGGTACCTAAAGCCCTAATTTTACTTGTTCATTCCCCTATCACTGAAGGCTCTTTCCAGCCCACATAATACGGTCAGTGAGAGACTTTTCATGCTAGAAGCATCTGGGGCAGTGATTTTTAACTCTTCGAAAGCCACACATCTCTTAGAGTCTGATGGAAGTTGTGGGCCAGTCTCAAACATGCACACACACACACACACACACACACACACATAGATGCAACTCTTATGTGATTTGGCAGGATGTTCTTGGACTCCATGAAGTCTGTCCCTGAACTTCAGGTTAGAAGCTTCTGATTTGAGTAAATTCCCAGGCTTAAGGGGTCCCCGAGGAAATTCCCAGGCCGAGGGGTCCCCAGGCCAGGGGAGAGGCTTACTGAAGGTTACCATAGGCTAGTGGCACAGTCTGGGTTGTTTGTTTTTTTTTTTTTTTTAATTTTTTTTTTCAACGTTTATTTATTTTGGGGACAGAGAGAGACAG
Organism: Prionailurus bengalensis; assembly: GCF_016509475.1. NCBI lineage: Eukaryota > Metazoa > Chordata > Mammalia > Carnivora > Felidae > Prionailurus > Prionailurus bengalensis. The sequence continues at coordinate 66,475,629 of NC_057356.1, read as the reverse complement.
AGCATGAACAGGGGAGGGGCAGAGAGAGAGGGAGACACAGAATCGGAAACAGGCTCCAGGCTCTGAGCCATCAGCCCAGAGCCTGACGCAGGGCTCGAACTCCCGGACCGCAAGATCGTGACCTGGCTGAAGTCGGACGCTTAACCGACTGCGCCACCCAGGCGCCCCCAGTCTGGGTTTTAAGGCCTCCCCAGTCTGGCTCCCGGCAGCCTTCCCAGCTATGGCTCCACTAGGCCCCCACACAGACAAGCTGGCCTCCACTCATGCTTGGCCTTCTCCAGGGTCTCCTCCAGCCACCGCTCTCCACCCCTCTGCTGAATGCCCAAGTCTTCTTCATCAGTTTGCAGATTGCCTTTAGCTGCGTGTAAATGACCCCCAGGTCCCCACAGGAAGAGTGGCTCAAACACCCTAGGGTATACTCTATCTGGGCAAAGTCTAAAGGTGAGCAATCCACGGCGGGTATGCTAACTCCATAGAGGCATCAGGAACACAGGCTCCTTCCACCTTTTTCGCTCTGCCATCCTCAGAGTGCAGAGTCCACGCCCAAGTTTGTCCCATGGACCAAGACATATACCAGGAAGCAGAAGGAAGGAAGGTGGAAGGAGCAATAAAGGCACACCTCCCACAAGAGTCGTTTTCCTCTGAGGAGTCTTCTAGAAAGTCCTGCATACCACCTCTGCTGCATCTCACTGATAGGGGGAGGCTCCTTGGCCACAGTCCACTGCAAAGGAGGCTGGGAAATGGAGCCTTTGCAACGAGGCCCTCTGCTCAGGGTTTGGTTACTAGGGAAGAAGGGTGGAGTGGATACTGGCCAGGCAAGCTTCAGCTTCTTCTGTGTCATGTCTACAGCCCACTGCCAACTGCCAGGGTCTCAGCTTCCTGTGCAACCTTCTGGTCTATGTCTAAGCCTGTTAGTTTCCAAGTCCCATCTTCAGATATTTTTTTTAAATTATTTTTAATGTTTATTTATTTTTGAGACAGAGAGAGACGCAGCATGAGCAGGGAAGGGGCACAGAGAGAAGGAGACACAGAATGTGAAGCAGGCTCCAGGCTCTGAGCTGTCAGCACAGAACCTGACGCAGGGCTCGAACTCACGAACTGTGAGATCATGACCTGAGCCGAAGTCAGACGCTTAACCGACTGAGCCACCCAGGCGCCCCTCCAGATATTATTTAAATATGTCATTGCTATCAAATTGGGGGGGGGGTTGCTACATTATAAATATGACTTACTTTTGTAACAATGATACAATTCTTTTTTTAAACCAAAATCTATATTCCAGTTTGATCAGTTGGCTCGATAATATTCTTTACACCGCTACAAAAAGCAAACTTATGAAGAGATCAAGACTTATTTCTGGTTCTTTTTCTCTGTAGATTGAAGGACAAACGACTGTGTTTAAATTACACAGATTAGGGGCGCCTGGGTGACTCAGTGGATGAAGCGTCCAACTCTTGATTTCAACTGAGGTCATGATCTCACGGTTCGTGAGTTCAAGCCCTGCTTCAGCTCCGCACTGACAGGTGGCAGCTGCTTGGGATTCTCTCTCTGTATCTCTGCCACTCTCTCTCTCTCTCTCAAAATAAATAAATAGGGGCACCTAGGTGGCTCAGTCAGTTGAGCGTCCGACTTCAGCTCAGGTCATGATCTCACGGTTTGTGAGTTTGAGCCCCGCATCGGGCTCTGTGCTGACAGCTCAGAGCCTGGAGCCTGCTTCATTTGGATTCTGTGTCTCCCTTTCTCTCTGTCCCTCCCCTCCTCATGCTCATGCTCTCTTTCTGTCTCTCAATACTAAATAAACTTAAAAAAAAATTTTTTAATAAATAAATAAACTTAAAAAATATTACATGGATTCCTCGTTTTTTCTTTCAGTATGGCTATTTTGCTCCTATGAAATATGGTTGAATTCATTTATTTCCATCTGAACACAACTTTAGGGGTCACTCTCATCCTTGCTGACCTAATATTCAGTTTTAAATATATAATATATTGACATAATTCTAAAAGTCAAAACTACATAAAAATGTATGCTCAGAGAAGTGTTGCTCTTATAAACCTTCCCCAGCCTCCTTCCCCCTGAACCCCTCATGTATAACCAATTTCTTTAGTTTCCAGTCTAATCCTTTCTCCTATGCTTCTTTTGGAAATAAGCAGATATACATGTGTTTTCTTATTTTCTCTTCTTTCTCATATAAAAGATAATATGTACAGTACATGTTCCTTTTTGCATTTTTTTGCATTTTTCATTTAACAGCGTATCCTGAAAGTCACGTCGTATCAGTTCAAAGAGATCATCCTCATTGACTTCATAGATGCACAGTATTCCCCGGGGTGGGGATGTTCCCTGGTTTATTCAACCAGCCCCTTGTGCTGTGACACGTAGGCAATTTCCCACGTTTTGCAATCACAAGTTATGCTGCCATGAACCATGTGTGCTTACGTATTTCCATCCTGTTGAGGTACGTCTTCAGGGTAAGCCCCTGCAGCAGGTTACCAAGTGGAAGGGTAAATGTGTCCATGGCTTTGTTAGGTCTTGACGAGGTCTTCTCCAAGGATTGTGCCAGTTTGCACTCCCACCAGCAGCGTGCAAGATGGCCTATTTCTCCACAGCCATGCCAACAGAGAGGATTGCCAAGCAATTGAATTTTTGCCAGTCTGCTGAGTGAGAAATGGTATTTCAGGGTAGTTTTGTTTGTTTTAAAGTAGGCTCCACGCCCAGCACAGAACCCAACTGTGGGGCTTGAACTCACAAGCCTGAGATCAAAACCTGAGCTGAGATCAAGAGTCAAACACTTAACTGACCGAGCCACCCAGGCGCCCCTAGCTGTAATTTTAATTAGCATTTTTCTTCATATTTTGATATTTGAGGGCTATTTTATATTGTGTTTTATGTATGAATTTTCTGCTCATATCTTTTGTCCATTCTGTAAAGTTTTAAATGGTTTTTTTCCTTCAATTTTTAAATATTCTTTCTTAATAGTAGGGATATCTCATATTATTATTATTGGGTGACATCTACTTCCTCTGCGCGAGGCACCACGCTGGGGACTAGGGATCGTATACCTAGGGCAGTGATAGTTTAGAAAAAAAGAAGAATTCCACACAATGTCCTGCGAGTTGTAATAGAAACAAGAAAAAGATGGAAGGAACTTCGGTGCCTGATGGAATCTGGGAAGACTTCACAGAGAAGGTGACTTTTAGAAAGCTATCAAAACTATAAAAACATAGAAAGGCAAACAGATACAAGTGAGGAAAGGGTAGGGGAGAGGAGGGCATGGCCTGGACTCCAGGGCCCTTTCCGGCACCTTCTGACCCCTAGACTTGGAGGTGGAGCTCTGACCGCTCCACTCATCCCTCTTCCTGGACCATCCCAGGGTCCTTCCACGGAGTCATAGTTCTGCCTGGTCAAGCTCTCCAGCTGTCATAGCTCCCCTCACTTACCTTAGATGGTTAGACTAGTGGGGGGCAGTGGGTTCTGTTCTCTCTTACCGTGGACTCAACGGCTCAGCTGTTTCAGGCACAAGTGGCCTTGTGGTCTTGTTTGTGGGCCTGAAAACGTGTGTGTGTGTGTGTGTGTGTGTGTGTGAGAGAGAGAGAGAGAGAGAGAGAGAGAGAGAGAGAGAATGCACAGCGCATGGGGCACATGCCCAGGAACACCCAGGAGAAATGCAATCCATTACCGAGAGGAGAGGTCGTGTTTCCCACATATGCCTACAACCTGTGGGTTTGGTTAAAATTAGCACTCGCTGTCCCTGTGCCACCTGAGACTGCCATCCCCAGCTATCTCCCCACCTGCCCAGCCAGGAAAGGAAGGGACAGAGCTCTCAGAGGCCTGGCCTCAGGGGCTCAGGGAGGGCCTCCAGGCAGACATGGGGTGTGAACTAGACTGTGAACGTTGCGGGGGAGGGGGGCGGGAATTCAAAGAAGGTGGAGGCCAGTGGGGAGTGTGAGCAACCCAAGGAGAAGACAAGGATCCCGCACCCAGCCCGGCTCACACATCCTGGAGTGTCTGTGGAGCAGCCATGGAGATGTTAGTGAAGACAGACCCAACAGGGGTAAAGAGGCGTGTGTGCGCAAGCCTGGTAACACGGGGAGGGTTACCAGGGAAGGTGCTGTGATATAGAGAGGCTTGATCACAATAGAAATCCATGTCTCAGGTTTTAGGCCAAGGCACAATCCCAAGCCTGGTCAGGGGACATCCCTCTTTCACGTAGAGGTTCAGGTACCCAGGCCCATTCCCTTCAGTGTTTCTGCCATCCCAGCCCTAAGGCAGTGTTGTCTGCAGCTGCCTGGTGTAAGCAGACCTTGGAGTAGGTGTGCCCACTCCTCCAAAGCCCCAGCCAGAAGTGACACCCATCATCTCCCTTCATACCCTGGGAGGGGTGGCCACTTCTCCAGGTACTTGGGACCCTGAGCCCTTTTCCTTTAATAGGCCCTGCTAGAGTGAGAGACCCCAGGCCCCTCCCCAGCTGACCATGGCCTCTGCAAACCTGAGCCTGCTCTCCTGTGTCCCCGTCCTGGGATCTGCTGGCCTGGTTCTCCATGTTCTCTGGTGACCTAAACTGCAGCCTTGGGCTCTCTTTGCTGGATGAGTTTGGACCCTGACACCTCCTGTGCACATGTGTGCGTGCACACGCATACACACGGGCCGGCCTCGCCAGCTCAACAGGAAGCCCCAGCCTGCCCTCAACACTTGTCCCTAGAGAAGCCTCCAAAGGGGATCTGACACCCACAGAGCGTGAAGAATGATGCCCAGCTCCAGGTTCAGACTGAGCCCTTGGCCTCATACCCTTTCAAAGGTACTAAGAAAGGCTAATCAAGAGAGTGTGCCTGGGAAGATGGTCTCCATTGTCTCCTTGCAGATCAAGGGGTCCAAATCAGCCATCCTTGCTTCCAGAGTCCAGCCAGATCAGCCTCTGGCTTCTAGCACTCACCTCCTCCGGGGAGCCTCCTGGATTAACACTCCTACTACAACCTAACCATGCAAAGCCTCAGTGAAGTTTCATATATTTGACCACATTCGATCTGATCTGTGATCAGAGTCATTTAGGCTACAAAAACCCTCTCCCTCATTATAGTTCTCTGGAGCAGATGTACACAATTCTCCATTCTCGTTTCTTCTTTTTTCCACCTGGTTCAGGTTCCACTATTCTGTACCTGCACATGTTCAAAGTCTAAATCTCACTAGTAGGACTTGTAAATGCCACTGATACCAGTGGTCCCGACAGGCTCCTCGATGAACCATTCCCTCCATTTACCCAGAGAGATGCTTCTTTTTCTGTTTTAAACTACATTTTAAAGACAACATTGTACCTGTCCTTTGTCCTTTGTTCTGCAAGCTTTAAAATGGCTTTTGGACAAAAGGGGGGAAAAGTATGTCCTTAAGAAATTATAAATCAATGCATTTCCCATTTTTGAAAATGGAACAGGCTTAATGTTTTTACATGGAAAAATATGCATGTTAAGTAAATCCAAACTTTATTCCCAGAAAAAAACATTTAGAGGTGATTTGTAAAGAGTGTTCCTTCCCCCCCTTCCCTCTCTCCCTCCCTCCTTCTGCCTCCTTCCTTCCCTGCCTCCCTCTCCCTATCTCCCTTTTCTCCTTCCCTCTCCTTCCCTCCCCCTCCCTCCCTCTCTTCATCCTTCCCTTCCTCCCTTTCCTTCTATCTCCCTGCCTCCCTTCCTCCCCTCTCTGTTCTCCCATCTCCTGTGGGCCCCACTCCCTCATCTTTCTTCTTTTTTCCACCTGGTTCAGGTGGAACCTGAAGGGCCCCTTCCTAACAGGTTTCGTAGTTTTGACACATGTACGTTCTTGTTTGGGCCACATGTAATTTTAATTAATGTAACTGGGTTGTGTTACAGATCTCATTCTGACTTCTTTTCTCTTGGCTCTGTTTTAAGCTCCTCCATTTGGTCATATGTACATCAAATCTGTTTCTTCTGACTGCTTGCAAGGAGCCATCAGACAGACCTGAGGGGAGAGCAAGAGAATACCGCAAGCAGGACTGTTTGGGTCCAATGGCTTAAATTACCGGAAGGGGCTCAGCCAGGGCCTCCAAACTTTGGATTTGTTTGATCTAATCTTGGGCAGGGCCATCTTCTTAGCGGCACTTACCAGATGGCTGCTGTGGTGGCCCTGTGTCCCATCCAGTTAGGCTGGGATTAATTTCAGAGGTGCTGGCCTCTGTCAGGAGTGGGGGCAGCATGGGGAGATGCCTAGGGGGCATTCCACTGGAAGAGAGGGAGGGAGTGAGGGTAGGGACATCATCAGCTCCCTCATCAGCTCAGTGGGGCTCTGGGAGCTGCCTCAAAAGCACTCCCTGTGTATCCTGATCCCTGGGCTGGGGAAGTAGGAGAGCTGGGGTCAGACTTTCATCTTTGTTCCCATCCCCCCAGCTCCCAGGACCAGAGAACAAAAACTTCCAGAGAAGGAGCCCAGGGTTTGGTGCAGACAGGCTGTGGCGCTCAGCCCTTGCCCAAGCATCCTGGAGGGCCCCGCAGGCCAGAAGCCTGCCTGGTGGTGTGGGCTTCGAGGAAGGCCCTTCCCCAGTCCCCACTGCCCATTTGCCAAGAGCCTAATAGGAGTTGGAGGACAGAGTACTGAGTTCTAGTGCTGACTCTGCCTTGACTGGCTTCAGGAGGAAAAGGCTGTAGACCAAGCCTCCAGCTGAGGAAGCCCTCCCTTGTTGAATGGCTGGGCTTCTTGAACAGGCTTCCCTGGCCCTGACGGCCACAGGGGTCCTTGAGGAGGAGGCGAAGACCTCAGCCTCTCTCCAGTCTGAGCCTGAGCACTTTGTAAGAACGTTTGAAGAAAGTCACTATAGGGCATTGCCCTGAAATGAAATGCGTTCGGTCCTCAAAACCTTCATGAGAGTGAGTTTACTAGTAGTGTGAGGGCCTGAGCACCTTGGGGATTGGGGTAGCCAGAGAGGAGGGAAAGGGGAGGCCAGGGAGCCTGAGGAGAATGGCCTCCTTCACAGCGGTGCTATCCCAGGCCCCAGCCCTTCCCTGTCCTTGGCTAGTCCTGCCCACCTGTTCCTGCTGAAAAAGCAAGTTGGTCTGCAGGCTCCCTCCTTCCCAGGACAACCCTCCCCCCATCCCTCCAGCTGCCTGAAGAAGGGGCTGGGAATGGGGATACCAGAGACTATTTCCCCAAACCGGTCTCCCCAGCCCGAGACAAAAGAGGGTGGTCTGGGCTGCCGGGCTGCTGAGCCAAAAGGAGATACTGCTGGCCTGGGCTGGATTTCAGGATGAGTCCCTGGGGTTTGGCGGCTGGCCTCCAGCCTCCTCCGTGTGGAGGAGGGAAGGAAGCCTGTCACCAGCTCGGGCCTTAGATAAGGGAACACTGTCTACCTCTCCCTTCCCGCTTGGTTGATGTCAGTGTAGGAAGTAACCACGGTAGCTGACATTTCTGAGCCATATGCGTCAATTCTGTGCTAGGGGCATCACCGGCATGGTCACATCTCAGGTAAGATGTGACCCAGTTATTTCCGTATCACAGAGAAGCAGGCAGATTCCAGGGTCAAGTGACTTGCCAGGGTCAAAAGACTAGGGTGGGTCAGGGACTCAGCCCAGGAAGTCTGGCTCCGCGCGTACAGCGGTGAGCAGACCTGGGCCTCCGTGGGCTCCTGGTTACTCTCACGAGCCCCTCTGGCCTCGTTCCCATCCTGAAATTGGATGGGTATCAGATTTGCCTGGAAGTTTCCCAAACGTGCCTGTCCTGTCTGTCCTCCAGCTGGTATCAGAATAGGCTGGGAGAGGTGCACAGAACATGACTGGGGAGAGAACTCCCCCAGCGATTCTGATGCCGCCCCTGCCAGCCCCCAGGCCTGCCTTCCAGGAGGAAGGAGGCCCCAGGAGAGGTAGCCGAGGTCCCATTTCATGTTCTGAGGCTGTTCCAGCCCGGCCCCGCCCGTGGGTTGGACGCTCTGCCCATCTTCCAGCCTGGCGGAAGGGTGCGGACATGACCACATAATCATAGTGTCAAACATCCTCAAGAAGCATGGGGGCAGCATGGAGAAAGGATTCGGACTGCAGAGACTTATCTTCTGGCTCCTCCATTGCCCAGCCCAGAGCCACCAGACCTCACCAAGCCTGCCCTAGAGGCTGTGGTTATGTCACCTATTTTCGTGTAAATTTCAACATTCCCATCATTAAAAGAGTGTTTTTTTTTCCCCTCATGGTTTGCAGTAAGGATCAAATGTAATAACGGATGCTTTGCCTCTCTGCAGGCAGGAGGGATGATGGCAGGATTAACCAGCTCACCTCTAATACTCCTTGGAAGAAAGGCTGGTGGAAGGTCAGGGGACCAACCCTGACTGGGAGGAAAGACACAGAGGCCCAAAGACAGTGAGCGAGTCATAGAGGCGCAGGACAGGGACAGAGGGGCCTGAAGCTTATACTGCGTTTGGGGTGGGGGTGGGGGGGGGGAAGCAGGGTGAGGTGGGCAGGGACTATGTAAGAAGAAGAATACAAGCAGAGGCGGGTATAGCTCAGGGGTAGAGCATTTGACTGAAGAAGAAGAATACAAAATGACAAACACAAAATTAGTCCAAATCTGAAAATCTATCTACAAAGAGATAAGAAAGCACAGCAAATTACAAATGTTAAAAAGCTAAGAAATACCAAATATATCACAAAGTCCAGAAAAATAACATAACACCTTAATGAATGTGGAGCCCAACCCACCTTTACTGTATTTTTCTTCTATATATTTTTTGGCTGCATACTCTTTGATTACCTCCACTTGGGACAGTTCTGTGATGTTTTTCCATAGAGAAAATGGAAGACTATTCTAGTATTTCCTCTAATATAGTTGATCCAAATTTGTTTCTCTATTATGGTTAGTTTAGAAAATGTTCCCGGTCATAAATTACTATTGCTATTGTCATGTAAATGTTTAGGATTGTTGGGAAATCTGGGAAAATTTCTATCGTTTCTTTTTGTACATGAGCTATGAAAATTCAAGGCATCACAAGTTTTCTTGTTCAAATCGGCGAGAAACATAAACACAAAAATTCTAATAAATTCAGTTTCATGGGACTCCCACTTTAATACAAAAGTACAGTGTGTATTATGTTAAAAAAATTAGGGGTGCCTATGGGCTCAGTTGGTTAAGCATCTGACTCTTTTTGGCTCAGGTCATGATCTCATGGTTCATGAGATTCATGAGTCTCACATCAGTGAACTCAAGCTCTGCTTCAGGTGAGCTTGAGCCCTGCATCAGGTAAACCCTGTTCCTCTGTCTTTCTCTCTCCCCCTCTTTCTCTCTCCTTCCCTCTGCCCCTCCTGGGATTCTCTCTCTTTCTCTGCCTTTTGCCCACTTGTGCCCTCTCTCTCTCTAAAAAGGGGGTTTTACAGTGGGGTTCTGTAGTAGAGGAGATAGATCAAGCAGGATGAGGGACAGTGGGTGGAAAATCATTCAGAGGAAACATCAAGGGTGAGAAGGGATTCTGGCTAAGCTGACCTTCCAGGACTTGCTGAGGGCAGGCCAGGGTGATCAGACATCACCTGGGTGCTAGCAGATGATGAGGGCGACCAGATCTGCAGGCTGGGGCATTCTGGCTCAATAGACTAAGCAGGATTCTTGCTAAAATTGGACCATGCAAAGAAAAACATAGAAGCTCAAAAGTCAGGGCCCCATTGAGGCTGAGTAGAGTTCGAGCAAGGAGAGAACTTTGTCAATTATAGGATTGCAATTCCACTTTGAATAGGAATTAATAAAACCAAAAAGTTTCTAATTTTATGTATTTGATGACCAGAAGAACCCATCGTTTCAAACCTTATTTCTCCTGAATTACCCACACGTGCATAAGCCAGCTTCAGAGGACAGGCTCATATTGCAATACCACCTCGGGTCCTGTACCCACGTGTCTTGATGCTCATAGCGAGCCATTTCTACACGAACTAGAGTGTAAGTGGCTGCAAATCACATAAATAAATCCCACTTAATCCTAACTAAATGCACCTTCAACTCGACTTCCCCTTAGCTAGATCCCCAAATGCCCAGAGCCACTCCAACACCATCCATCATGAGAAGGAGTGACAGAGGGGGCTCAGAAAGGAAAGAGATAGTAGACTTAACTAATTACATTGAAAATTATCTTACCTCTGCAAATTTTATAAAAACGTATGGCCTTGTGCCTACATTGCTAGGGCCTCCCCCAGGGCTCCATAACTCTCAAATTCACACTGACGGCAAGAGGCCAAGGAGACTGGTCGCGGGATCTAGTGTCCCAACTCCAAATTCCCAGGAAGAACTCTGAGTGGTCCAGTTTGGTCACAGTCCATCCCTGGACCAATCAACTCCAGCCTGATGGGCAGATATGTATGTCTTGCTGCAATTTAGATGGGGGTAGAGCAGTTCTGAGAGAAGGGCAAGAACAGTTCAGCACCAGCCCTACAGATTTGTACGGCTGCCCTATAGGGATGGACAGAAGTAAATGCATTCATAAAGCAGGCTGAGAAGGACCTTGCCATTCCTGGACTGTACCTTGTACCTTAATATTTTTGCATATGCTAGGAATTCCTTCCACTCCATTCTCACCCGGACCATCCTGGAACTCAAATGCCATTTCCTCTTTAGTAGTGCCTTTGACTAATTAGCTTCTAATTATGCCTAAAGGTACTAATTATACCTTTATCTAGATTCACCTTATATTGGTCTCATATAAGCACTTTCACTGGTTACAGTTGTGTCTCTCTCCCCAGTCAGACTGTCACGTTGTGAATTCCTCTAGGATGAAAACTATGTCTCGGGGCACCCGAGTAGCTCACTTATAGTGCGGAGCCTGCTTGGGATTCTCTCTCTTCCTCTTTCTGCCCCTCCCGTGCTCTTGTGAGCTCTCTCTCTCTCAAAAGAAATAAATAAACTTAAAAAAAAAAAAAACCAACTATGTCTCATCTTGGCAGCTTCAGCTCAGAGCAGTAGGGCTGGCACATGGTCAACATTCAGGGTATACTTACTGCAATGAAGAGTTTGCAAAGTCAATAAATAAATAACTATCCATCGTCTGGGGTTCGGTTCAAGCCCTCCTCCCACCATAGTAACATTCCCTCCTGTTAACTACCAAATGTCTGTTGAGTGCCTCCTGTGTTCTCTGCCCTGTTTAGGGTGCTGAAAAAGACCCATAGTGCAACTGTGAAGCAAGCAAAGACAATCTGGAAATACCACTGGAATTTCCATTCTCACCACTCCTATTTCTGAGACTCAGAGCCTCTCACCTGGATGTGCTGGGACCCACCAACTGGCCATTTTACCTTCATCTTGTGGCATGTCCTATACCCAGCTCCCCTAAAGACCCGCTTGCCTCAGGTACACAGCACAGCGTGCCATATGGCAAGAGCTTAAGAAATGTCACACAACTGGGGCGCCTGGGTGGCGCAGTCGGTTAAGCGTCCGTCTTCAGCCAGGTCACGATCTCGCGGTCCGTGAGTTCGAGCCCCGCATCAGGCTCTGGGCTGATGGCTTGGAGCCTGGAGCCTGTTTCCGATTCTGTCTCCCTCTCTCTCTGCCCCTCCCCCGTTCATGCTCTGTCTCTCTCTGTCCCAAAAAAAATAAATAAACGTTGAAAAAAAATTTTTTTAAAAAGAAATGTCACACAACTAAATGAATGAATGAATGAATGAGCGAGCAAATGAATGCCAATCCCTTGAGAATCCTGTGAGTCTCCCTGTTGTAACACTGATTCTGCAGGAATGCTGCATCTTTGATTACAGTATTGTGTCCTCTTGGCCCCACAAATATGCTTTTATCTGTCAGATTATCAGTCCTGAGTTTGGGTCAGCAAATAAGGTCACTATCATTGCTATTGCAATGGGTAAACCAACCTAAACAGTTCCTCCTGACCTTCAATTCCTCCACAATCAACCCCACCCTACATAGCTGTCTAGACGATGCTCCAACCCCCCCCCCCCCAACTCCCTGGTCTATTGATTCAGTAAAAAAAAGTATCCTCACTCGCAAGACACATTTACTTTACTATGACATTAATTGGACTTTAAAATAAGTCAATTGTAGAAAAGTTGGAAAAATCAAAAGAGCCTAAAAGATGAAAAGCATCTCCCACAGGAGCTTTAATATTTTCTTGCCATTACTTTTCAATGAATTTATGCTTAACTGTATACTTCTAACAAAATTGAGAGCACGCTGTTTTGCAACATGCTCGTTTCCCTTGGCAGTGACTGAATGCACTTCTTTTTGCCTCCACGTCTGCACAGCCAGATACATGAATCTTTGAGTGGAAAGGAACCATAGCAGGGCAGGGGGCGTCTTCAGTCACATTCGGAGAGGAGAGGAAACAGGCTAAGAACCAGCTTGCCCTCCAACGCTCCAGGTGAATGGGAGCCCCTCCCCTCCAGGGCTGGGAGTCCGTCGGTGGGCGGAGCTACTTCCTTCCCGGGGAGCTAAGATCCACCCGCAGGGCCTCTGAGCGCTGGCTCTACTGCCTGAGCAACGTGGGCCAGCCTCCAGTCTTCCTGACAGCCTGTCCACCTGGCAAAGACTGATACAGCACAAACCCTTTTCTAGGTGCGACAGTCCTGAACTGACCATCTTAAACATCACCCAAATTCCATTCTCATCCTTCTCCTTGCTCACGCTATTAAACTGTGCCATTCGGGGAGAAGTACAGGTGTCTCTTAGTTACTTCTTTATGGTCTTTTATGTTTTCCAAGTTTTCTACCATAAGTTTATTTTACTTCCATTGTAAGAAAAAAAAATTTACTGTATGACTTCCCTGCTATCCTATTATGTTTTGCTCTTAATTTTTTTTAATGTTTATTCATTTTTGAGAGAGAGAGACAGAGAGTGAGCAGGGGAGGGGCAGAGAGAGAGGGAGACACAGAATCCAAAGCAGGCTCCAGGCCCTGAGCTGTCCACACAGAGCCTGATGGGGGCTCAAACCCACGAACCGCGAGATCATGACCTGGGCCCAGTCGGACGCTTTACCGACTGAGCTCCTCGGGCGCCCCGATTATGTTTTGCTCTTAATTAGCTGAATCCTGAAGTGCCAGCTATGTACTCTATCGGCCCATCCTCCCCACCGTGTGTGCCTCTGACACTTCAGTGACTGGACGAGAGTCCTGGGGCCTGCCAGCCGGGCCAGCTCTCCAGGGTGATGTCCAGCCACTCATCCAGCTCTTGGGGGAAAATGTTCATATCGCTATAGACCTCACTAACCAGCCACCACCCTGCTCACATTCCTCTCTCGTGTCCACATGGAAAGCATGGGAAACCTCATTCAGTGCCTTGCCAAGATATGCTGTGCTTTTCCTAACAGGCTGACAATAAATATGTTGAGTGAATGAAAAAAAAAAGAATCCTTTGGTAATTAAAGTCACTGAGAGTTTGGTTTGACGTGATTTAATGAATTAGCTCTGGAAAAGCATGGTTTTTTGTAAAGTGCTCCCAACCCATCTGTTTAATAATTCAAGAATGCTGCTGAGTGACATTAAACTTACATCCCAACAACCACGTTCCTTTCTTTTAGACAATCAGAACATTTTGCTCCCTCCCGCTGGTTAGTCCTTCCTCTCTCTTGGCTAACCCATCCTCCGAGTCCCATCTCAGGCCATTCGGGATCATTCAGTGGATTCACCTTTTCCTGAATTATAACCATTCACGACCAAGCAAATCAGCAGCAATAGTAACAGTTTCCACCTCTTAGAGCTTGCTCTGTGCCAGACGCTTTGCTAAAGGACTCTACATACTTCATCACTTATATCACTTAATCACTGTATCATATATTTGAATCTATATAACTGAAGTTTTTTTTTTTAATTTTTTTTAACGTTTATTTATTTTTGAGACAGAGAGAGACAGAGCATGAACGGGGGAGGGTCAGAGAGAGAGGGAGACACAGAATTTGAAACAGGTTCCAGGCTCTGAGCAGTCAGCACAGAGCCCGAGGCGGGGCTCGAATTCACAGACCGTGAGATCCTGACCTGAGCCGAAGTCGGACGCTTAACTGACAGAGCCACCCAGGCGCCCCTATAACTGAAGTTTTAATCACTTGAGTAACAGGTACTATTGTGACCCCACTTAGCAGATGAGGAAACTGAGATCTAGAGAGGTTCAGTTGCCTGCATTGCTCACTACCCTCAGCTGGTGAACAAACCTGGGGTTTGTCTGGGTCTGAGCTCTCAGTCCTTATGGCCCCACCCCCACCCCCAGGCATTAGCATCTGTGTGACACAATTCAGTCCTCCTATTGCTTCTGGGGCTTTCATCTTGATATTTCTGGTGCCTCTTGGGCAGCACCCCATGACCCCAGGCACACAGCCTCCTTAGAGGCTAAGTGGTCTTACTTGAGCTGCCCCTGGTCCTGCCCTTCACTCGGTGCTGGCCGCTCTTTCACCTTCACCACCAGGTGCTGGGAGAAGCCGCCTCAGCAGGCCTGGGCAAGGGTGCAGAGAGGGCCCCACTGTCACCACCCCTCACCGCAGGATGAAGGAGGGATCCCATCAAAGAAAGGAGAGGGATGCACCTAACCCCCTTGAGACCCCAGGGGGGTCAACACTGTGAGAAGTTTCCGCCCTCTGTTCTCGCCCACTGAACCCCCTCAGGGGCCCAGGCCCCAGCTGACAATTCTGATCGTCTAATTCTCAGATTGAATTCAGTGTTTCCCTCCCAACCCAATGAGGGAGGCTTACCCCCCATATCTTCTCGGCCAAACACTGGGCCAGGCATCCTGGGAGGGGCAGAGGCATGGAGACCCTCTTCAGCCTCCTTGGGAGCTCGTATTTCAGCTGCTACAGTACGGCTCAGCACTGATGACAGAGTGAGTAAACCGCCGTCCTTCCCAGGACAGTAGCTGTGGTCAGGACGCTTCAAGCAGGCGAGGCTTGGAGTGTGTGTGTGGAGAAGAGGGTGGATGGAAGGCAGAATTCTGAGAGATGGGAGAAAGGCGGAGGCGTGGGCAAGGCCTGGAGGGGGGAACACGCATGACACATTTGACTGCAAGGAGTGTGCCTCCCTGGATGGGCCTTCAAGGCCCTCAACCAAGCAATGGCTCCAAAATGCAAACCGCTGAGCTATTCCCAGGAAGAGTGCGCTTGTGGGGAAGGGGGCGGTGTGAAGAGGAGCAGGGAAAGGCCCCCCTCAGGACCCCTCACCCACCAGGTCTACAGAATGACAAGAAAACCTGGGGCTGGAGCTGGGTGTGAAGAGGGGGGTGCCCCAACTCAGCACACAGACCACCCACTTTGGCCCAGAATGGGACACGTCCTCACCTCCAGGTCCGTTTCACCATCTCGGTAGCCCCCCCTATTGCCCCTCTCTGCCAGGCAGGCCACCATCACTCTGACCTGCCTCAGGGTGACGCGCCCCCTCCCTGCCCACACTCCTCTAGCCATGCTGTTCTCCAGTACATTCCCCACACACATCTCCACATGGCTCCCCAGAGCCTTCAGACCCAGAGTGTGGAGGTAAAGCCCCCGTGGCTTTGTCCCCAACTCTCTAGTGTCCTCTCCTGAGATACTCTGGCTCGTGTCTGGGCCTCTAGCTCAACTTATAATTATAGCCCCATCCCAACAGTAATAAGGAACTTTTCTTGTGTTTGTTTTTTTATAAGGAACATTTCTTATATGTGTGCTTAATCCTCACAAAACCCCACGTGGATAAGGTACAGCGAGGTTAAAGGACTTGTCTGCAGCCCCACTAGAGAGTCTGGGTGCAGCATGATTCACACCCAGATGGCTTGCGTCCAGAGCCCAGCTTCTACAGCACTAGATTAAAGTCCTTTAGAACCTTCTGTGGGCACCAGCAACCCCCTCCCCCTCCACATTCCCCTCTAACCCATGTTGGCTCACAGCCCCCATTGCATTTAAGGTTTCTGCTTCTCTGACACCACCTCCAGGAAGTTTTCTCAGATGCCCCCTCCTCCGCCCTCCGCCCAGGTGTGGCTTGGGGCAGTGGTTCCCCTACTTTGCTGCACCCTGGAATCATCTGGGAATCTTTTTAAAAACTTGTGATGCCTGGCTCCCACTCCCAGCCATTGTGGTGACACTGGTAGTGGGTGTCCCCAGACAACTCTCAAGTGCAGCAGTCTGGTAGTTGCTGGCAGTCATTCTCAAACTGGGTGGGCACCAGCATCACTGGGAGGGCTTATTAAAACAGCCAGGGGATCCAGTGGGGTGGGGAGCACCTGGGTGGCTCAGCTGGTTAAGCGTCCAACTTCGGCTCAGGTCACGATCTCACGGTTCGTGGGTTCAAGCCCCTCATCAGGCTCTGTGCTAGGAGCCTGGAGCCCGCTTCAGGTTCTGTGTCTCCCCCCCCCCCCCCACTTTTTCCCCTTCCCCGCTCACGTTCTGTCTCTCAAAAATGAATGAACATTTAAAAAAATGTTTTTAATTAAAAAAAATAGCCGAGCCCACCTTCAGTTTCTGATTTTATACACCTGGGCTAAGGCCCAAGACTTTGCATTTCTTTGTTTATTTTTGAGAGAGATACAGCACAAGTGGGGGTGGGGGCAGAGGATCCAAGTGGGCTTTGCACCGTGGGGCTTGAACTGGAACGCCTCATGACCTGAGGCGAAGTCAGACGTTCAACCAACTGAGCCACCCGGGTGCCCTGGAGACTTTGCATTTCTAACAAGTTTCCAGAAGTTTCCAGGTTCTGTTGCTGCTGATGCTGCTGAAGCTGCCGCCGCCGGTCTGGGGACCATAATTGGCGGGCTGCTGAGCTAAGGAGTCCTCTGGGTACCCATGTGCTCCCAGAGGGCACGGCACTAATCACCACCTACGCCCTTGTCACATCTGTTGTAACCGGCTGTGTGCTTCTCAACCACCTCTGCCAGGCCCGGAGCCTTCTGCTCAGTTATCTTCAGTAACCCGTGTCAACACATGTTGGGTGACTGAATCCACCAGACGCTAAAAACATCCTTGTTTCCGCATGGATAAGGAGCTGTGATTATAACAGGAGCTGTCCTTTACTGAGCACCGAGGGGTGGAGTATGTGGTCCTGGCCACAGATGGAAAGGGCAGAGCTGGGATTCCACGTGGCAGCCTGGCTCCCAAACCCACACCTTTAACCACTGTACTGAGAGATCCTATGCTAGGGGTCCCCAAATCTCCCCCATCCCATCCCCACTCCCCAGGCTTAGCCTCCCCGTGGGTCTCAGAGTACAGATCTCCATCTATTGGTGGGTGTGAGCAGCATTTTTAAAATGACCAAATCTCCAGCAGAACTGAACAAACTAGAAATAGATCAGAGTGCACCCATGTAGTAAGGGGAAGTATTGCTTAGCAAATTATACATGTGTGCAACCCTATACTGATGTAAAAACGCATGGCCAACGTGGGTCACGGTCAAGAGTCTGCCAAACCCTAGAAATCTCCAGGCAGCAGCCAGCCCTTCACCACCAAGCCGGAGACGGAGAAGAGCTAGGCTGCCCCCTGCTGGGAGCTTCCAAAATTGCACCAGGAGCCCTAAAATCATCCCTTTGGTGAGAGAGGGTCTGGCCCTGATTGGTGTGTGGGTTGCGGAGAGGCAGCAGCAATTTCCTCATAACAGATAAAAATACAAAAAAGTTTGTTGATGAAATATGAATTCATTTTAACTTCCAAAATAAATACAGACCGCATGGCGAGGGACGGTACAGGCTGCGGACTGACCGACCAGCACCAAAGGAACTATGGAGGGCCACCAAACGTTTCACTGATTCTGAGCACCCAGACAAGAATCAAGACTCACATCTTTTTCTTGTTGCAGAAGTGGAGGGAATGTGGCATCCAGAACAGTAGCTACTCTGAGGCACGTATTCACAGTTCCTCTTTCATTAAATCTGTTGCTCCCTCATTCTCCTTGAGAACATGGAGGCCGAAGATCACAAGGTTGACAAGCAGAGGAACAAGTCCCAGCCGCCGGGCCTTCTGACCTCTCAGCTGGCCCTCAGGAGACAAAATGAGGAGGGGGTGGGTTGGGACATTGTCCCAGTTGGGCCTTCTATACACCTCTAGCTTAACTCTGCCTTTTCGCTCCTCCCCACACTCTCCCTGGAGGAGCTAATACCTTGCAAGGTGAGTCTATGACCTCAAAGAGGGGGGCCTTCTGGTTTCTAGTGAGTAGCTGCACCAGGTTTGTGCACCCAAACCCTAGCTGCTGAATCTGTAGTCTTATGGGAAAAGCACATTTTCACGCAGTTCAACCAGAACCACCTTCTGTTAGAGGATGAATCTAACAGAAAGCCTTCTTGTCTGCGGTGCACCATGACGGTCTGGGTCAGGGGTGGGGAGCTTGGGGGAGTAAACAGGGGGAGGATGCGGACGATTTGCAGGGAACACATGAGGGGCAGGGAAGGGAAAAGGAAGAGGGCTCACAACATGGCTCGAGGATAGGCACTGCATGACCCCAGGCCCGGCCACAAGCCAAACATTTGGCGTGAGGTGGTTCCGCAGAACTGAGGTGTCCAAGTTTGAAGCCGTGGCAGAGAGAGCCCATACAGACACAGAAACCAGGAGGCAGAGGTGACCCCAACGCTTAAATGCCCCAAGTCCACAAACCTCTCGGGAGAGAACTCTGGATCTCCGCAGGCATTCTGCAGAGGAGTGGCCGCTAATGTCTCAGGGGAGACCTGAGTGTCCACAATAGCCTCAGGAACACACCAGGCAATAAAAAGGACAGACTTCCCAAAGAGACTCTTTCGGGAGAGCAGAGCGATACCAATCGCAATACGATCAACAACCATACATAATCTATCATCGGGGAGTCCTTAAAAAGTTCCCACCCTGCACCTCTCCCCTCACACCCTGCAGACAGCTTTTCCTAGACTTTGGAAGAACCGAAAAGCCCGGGGTTAACCCCTGGACAGTCTACACTCTCTCCCCCACAGCTGCCTGTGTAACTGCTCCCATGCCCTCCCGCGTCCAGCTTCAGAGGAAGGTTTTCCTTACCTGACCTGAGTTAGTGCGCCTGTGTTCTGGGGTTTGGCAGCACGGATGTCCAGGGGCTCTATCTACCATCAGTTGTCCCCGTCCCTGTGTCTCCATGGTTCCTGATCATCAAATACAGATGACGTTTGTCTTTCCAGGATCTTTTCAAACTCTTCCTCCACTCTACTGCTCCTTCCAGCCAGTCTCGGCAGCCCTTCCTTTCGTTCACCTCCGAGCTCCTGAGGAAGGTCTGTCTTTGTCCTCACTGCCTTTCCCTCATGCCTTCCTCCACACCAACAGACTTGTGCACCTCGGCTGAGGAAACTGCCTGGACGAAGGTCCTATCTAAACTAGATAGGCAATTATTGGTCCCTCCCTCCCCTGACCGCCTGCAGCATTGGCCGGCTGGCCCTTCTAGCCCCCGTGCAACTCTGGCTGTCACCACTCCCTCCCAGTTTTCTTTCTGCTACTTCGGCTGCTCCTTTGCAATCTCCTTAGAACACTATTGACAACTGGGGCTGGGTCGTTCTTTGTTATGAGGACTTGACTTGTACATTGTTGGATGTTTAGCAGCATCCCTGACCTCTACTCACTAAATGCCTGGAGCAGCATCTGACTTCTCTCTACCCCTCCCCACCCATCATTGTGACAACCAAAACGTCCTCGGGCTTTGTCAAATGGCCCCTATGGGCAAAACGGCCCTGGCTGAAAACCACTGCCTTAAAAGGGTGCTTCTCTTCCACTGGTCACTTTAGACGTGGGTTTTCTATATAAATCTACATCTCCAATAGTCATGTGGTCACTGCCTAGAAACAAAATGTCTCTTCAGCCTGTTAAGTGCAGAGTGAACTCTAGACTCTCTTCTGGTCTTAGTTTGGATTCTCCCAGAAGCAGAGCGTGAGACAAGGACTCAGGTGCAGGTGGTTTAACTGGGAGGTGGTCTCAGGAAATAGGAATGAGGAACGGAGGACTGTGAGAGAGCAAAGGAGGAAAATCAATATGAGGTCCAACATCAAAGTCACCGCTGTGAGCAGTGGGGGCTCCCTTACACTAGGAATCTCCTGAGAGGCACAGGGAATGCCTCCCAGAATTGTCCAACCAAAAGATGTAAGGCTGGGCATTTATCCCTCGGGTAGAGCACGTGCGGTGGGGGCATCTGTCCAATGACTCCCCATCCTTCATTGTTGAGGATTGTCCCAGGGCCATTAAACTCCCCTAACTTTGGGCTGCATTTGAGCCATGCAAGCCAAACAGACCTCTGTGGCTTTGAAGAAGGCCCTAGAAAAGACATCAGGATGATGCACTCCCTGTGCTGCAATTGGGGGTGCCGTCAAAATGAGTCAAAGCTCACAAAGAACATCTCCCATGGCTGCAGCTGAAATCAGAGGGTGACAAGGAGGATGCGACGCAGGGCACCCAAATAGTCTACCCTGGTCTGCCCCTTGCACCTCTCCAACCCACTTCTGCCCCACAGTAAGTCCATTCTGTCACAGTCTTCAAGGTAGTGGCCAGCCGTGAGCTAGTGAAAGGACACAGGACAGAGGGATGAGCCACCACCCTTCACCGGTACAGCAAGTCGAGGCTGAAATTACTGCTCGTTACCTTCCTTCTCCACCACCTATTCTAGATTTTCCTGCTGGCTAGTCTAGGTTGTGTGCCTGATGGGTTGAGTCAGACCCACATCCGAGGGCTCTGGGCCCTCAGTTGACTTGGCCTTGTCAGGCGACAGTTGCTGCAAGGGCCCATTTTCTGACATTGCCAGGCTTGAGTTCCAGACCTCCTCTCACCTGATGCGAGGGGAGCACTGAGAGTGGTGGTCAAAGGGACTGAGCCCACACCCCCCCCCCCCTTGATTCCTGTGTATTCCAGCAACTGGGGACACAGCACCACAGGTCAGCTACATTCCGGTGACTGCGCCCAGCCTGGGCATCATCCTCGAGCTGGGGCCTTAGCTGAGCTTTTGCAAAGCAACCCATCATTCTATGAAGCCGGATGCTTCCCGCGATTTGGTACATGTCAGACCAGTGGGTCCCATTGTCACGCACCCAATGTTGCAGCACTTCCTTTGCCGTAAAACGGGCCTCTTGATCTGAGGTGATGTTAGGAGGCAGCCCACGTAAATACATCAGGCACTCTGTAAACCCTCAGATTAACACTAGAGTAGGGAAAAAGCCCCAGAGGGAGGATTCACTCCTCCTTCCAGCATGGGGGGGGGGGGGGGGGGGCGGCAATGTAATCAACTTCTGGCCAGCAGCTGGCTGGTCAAGGACTCAGGGCCTGTATCAGTCAGCAGTGGCAGTGGCCAGACCGTCCCGAGAGGGAGCTCGCGCTGGTGGGCCCCTGCCTAGCCTCCGTCTGTCACCACGGCTACCCTGCGCAGGCGCTCACCATGCAAGCCCCGGGATGGCTGAGGACGTGGCTGACCTCCACAGGGCATCATGCTGTCCACCTGGTTGTCAAGTGTATCCTCTGTGGTGGGTGCTGACAAGCATGAGCGTGAACATAAAAGACCCACACATTTTGCGTCCACTCCCATAAAACAATCCGCACGCCCCTAGCTCAGGCCTCCCTTGTTTCCCTTCTTCTTAGCATTTTCTTTTCAGGCACCTGACCAACCAAATCCCTGGCCGGTGCACAAGATACATATTCTTATAAAATACACACATCTCCCACTGAACCATGTTGACTTAAGGTGTAGCGCCTGAAGTTCTGCTCATCGAGAGGGACTAACCACTAGGCACTGTCTTTCAGGGCTACCTCACCTGGGGCTTTAGTGACACCAGCAGTCCGGCTACTTCCTCCCTCGGCTGATCACAAGAAAATGCTTGGCGAGAACTGAGGGAGAGTCATCGATGCAACAGCGGGGATGCCTTGGAGGTCTGGGGAAGAGGCACGTGCCGTGAGTCTATTTGTGCAGCTTGCTTGTGCCCCCAGGCCCTGCTAACGCCCGATCCTAGATGTTGCCACTTCCATCTTAGAGCCGACTGCTACGGGGCCTGCCTGGATTTGTGACACGAACAGTACAAAACCCAGCTCATGATGAGAAGTTCTGAGGTCTTGGCCAAATGATGTCCCGTAGTCAGGACCCAAGAGCATTCTGGAAGCTGCTTTTCAAATGGGGACTAGAAAGCATAGTCCTGTTCCCAAACCCATAGGGTCCACGATGCACCTCCCCTACTGGGGCTTGCCAGACTCCATGCTGCATCCTTACCCACCATGAATATCTCTAGCACCACTGCACTTGCTGGCCACGTGGTCCACGCAGAGTCAGATCATTCAATGGACGGACTGGAGCAGTTATTTCCCAATATGCTAGGTATTGTGTCCCAAAGCCAAAGAGGTCCATCAAGTGCTATGTCTCCTTCCTAACGGCAGAGAGTACAAAGGGCAGTAACGTGTCCTCATTTTAGAGGAGTGACATGGTACGCCCCAAAGCCTCTGCTACATTCTCCAAACTTGACCCCTTTTCTGCATTTCCCATTCAGTGTACAATAACCTGAGTCCCTCTCTTCCTTTCTTCCTCACTCACGTGCTCTGCACCCTTCAACCCTCTGTTGCCAAGTCCTAAAGAATCAACCGCTTACATTTATTTCTTCGTTCAGGTCTCGCTTCCCTGCTCTCCTTCCCACCAATTTGATGCAGCCTTCTTCATTTACCTGTTCAACTCCCACAGGAGCTTCCTAATTGAACTCCCCATTTCCAATCTCAATTCTCTTCTACCTCATTCACCCATTTTACCGCAAGGGAGAGCTGCTCTCATTCTGCCCCTCCACACAATACCTTGGTGCTCCCATCATTTCAGACATCCGTCTTTATTGCACTGATGCCTTTAAGTGCAGGCTTGTTGAGGGTAACGTGCATGTTCTACTGGTCGAGACCAATATCCAGAAGTGTCTGTGGGATGTTAGTGAGGTGTTCAAGGCTGTTTGCCGCAAGGCCACGGACCTCTGGCTTACTCCCCAGCACTCACCCCATTTCTCCCAACCAGCAGCTCATTATTAAACCACACTTGTTCTTTCTCCCTTTCACGCTTCACCTGAGCTTTGTGCCTGGAACGACACCCACCACACCCTCCACTCTACTTCCTCTGACCCCACAGTCCCTACCCGTCCTGTGAACTTAGCTCAGCTGTCACCTACAGGAGCTCTTCCCTTACTTGTTCATTCCACCCCAACACTGGCCTAGGGAGCATTCCTTCTGTTCCCACTGCACAGAGCTCTGTCTTAGCACTTGTCAGACTTCGTGACAATGATTTGTTACACCACAGCAAGTTACTTCAGAATGAGGACTGGCCTCCAGTCACCTTCATGTCTCTGGGGACTGGTGCAGTGCTTAGCATAAAGCAAGTATGTACTTAGTGTTTGCTGAACCAGGGAAATTTGCATGGTTTGGGGGTAGCAAACTGGCAGCCTACAGGCTAAATCACACCTGCAGACAAGTTCTCTTTGGCCCACACACTTCCTGGCTGAGTGAGGTCAATTAGGATTGATCCAGGTTATGGGGCTGATGACATGGAATTGGCCTCTACTCCCTTTGGCTGACCATCTGGCCAACCAGACATGTATGCAACCATGGAATTGGCCTCTACTCCCTTTGGCTGACCATCTTGGCCAACCAGACCAAGAATGCAAACGACCACAGCCCCCTAGGGTGCAGTGTCCCTTACAGCTTGAAAAGTCTCTGCAACCTGTACAGAATGAGGATCAGAGCACCTGACTTACCCTGACTCACTGCTTTTTATCCCAGGCCAAAAGGACGGGAGGGGGAGGCAGGAAGAGTGGGAGAGGTGGGTGTGGGGCAGACCCACCGTACTTTTAGTTCTTCCTGTACCAACACATCTACTCAGGTTGTCTATTCACCAGGTCTGACCATGGCCACTCAAGAACATACACAAATCAGAAATGTCACATTTACATTTTAAAAACCCAGATTCCCTTTTTCTCTTGAAGAAAATCCATAGATCCGGCGACATCAAGCCTGCACTCTCATGACAAGAGATGTGGCTTTCCCCTCAAAGCACAGGCTCCTTGCTCTCGGCCACAGGCCCCACTTGTCTGGCCCAATGCACCGCTTCCATTACCAGCCCTGCTTTGTCGCCATTCTGAAGTGCTCTGAATCATCCCATACTGTTATCTTATTTGACTGCTGCCCCTCCCTGCCCCATGGTGTGCACACAAGTCCCCTCCTTTCACGGATGCAGAGGCTGAGATCCAGGGATGTGGCTGATGTTGGCAGGTCACACAGCTCTTTAGCAGTGAAGGCGGGACTCAAACCCAGATCTTGGGACTTTATTTTTCACCGCCCCACGCCAGTTATCACACGCTGGAACTGTTGCTTAAGTACTTCACTTGTTGCAAGAATATGCTGAAGATTTAGCCTTGCTGCTATGACACTGTTAGTGGCCTACAGGCTTGTTTTATTTGATCTACACACTTCCTGGCTGAGTTAACCAGACAGCTGGGGCAGTGCTGACAAGACGGAGGGCCCGGCTTGGCCTTCATTCACTTACTCCGCATGACAAGCCCCTACAGCAGGTACTATTGTCCCCATTTTATGGGTGGCACAGAGAGGTCAGGTGAATGCAAGACTGATATTCTGACGATACACTGGTTTGGTTCTATCCATTGTTTAAATGCCATACTTCAATTATATTTGGCCGACTGCCCCTGCCCTGAGCCACCTGAGTGCCTCCCCCACTGCCCTGGCCACTTTGTGGGGATCTGCCGATTAGCAATGATCCCACATGTGGCACAGCAGTCAGTGGCCATCGTACTTCCAGAGCTGACAGGCTGGTGCCTAGGCCAAAAGGATTCGGACTACTTCATGACAGTGGGTTCACGTTTAGTGTCACAAACTAATGTGCTCTGCCAAGAGCCCAAAGAGCCCACTGGTAGAATTTAGCCATCCACTATGGGGTGCAGAAGACTACTAAAGGGATGAAAAAGGACAGGTACTATCCAGCACAGCCTAAAAGCCAAGGTCCCAACACATGTTCTGCCTCAACCCCTCTAGGGAACACCAGACTCTCAGCCGAACAGTCACAGAGACTTGGAGCAGGTCACAACCAGGAGGGGTGGGGACTGCTGCAGCAGGATCTCTGGGGTCAGGGACATGTTATGGGTAGTGAGAAACTGCCCCTACCCCCCAGCTCCGGCCCTGCGGCTCACTGCCCAAAGGACGCAGCTGCGGCCACTGGGGCAGAGTGTCAGAAATGGTGTCTTAAGGTGGCCATCAATTTTATGGTCCACACAGGCTACCGTCCTGACCTTGCCCCAGGAGCAAGCACTCGCATTTCAGTGGGGGAACAACTGGTTTCTTTCACGATAACCTTCACCCCCTGGTGGCAGATTTGACCTACACAGAAATCTCACCAAATCTCACCAACTCGCTCCAGAGGGCAGGTCTCTCTTCCTAAAGTTGCTCTCAGGGACAGGAAAGCCTGCACTCAGTGAGAAAGCTGGGCATGCTTGCCTTTGATTCCTGTCACGTTGGTCTCCTAAGTCCCAGTTTCCTAACTGGGTTGCAACTTACCTAGATTTGCCCATTCTGGATATTTCCTGTAAATTAAAGAATATGTGAGCTTTTGTGACTGGCTTTTGTAACTTCTTTCATTTGACAGGTCGTCAAGGTTCATCCACATAGGACACTGCATCAGGGCTTCATTCCTATTTATGGCTGAATAATACTCAACTGTACAGCTAGATGACACTTTGCTTATCCATTCATCTGCTGGTGGCCATTTGGATTGTTGCCCTTTTGGCTACTATGAACAATGGTGCTGTTAATACTTGGGTACCAGTTTTTGTGTGAACCTAGGTGTTCATTTCTTTCAGGTGTATACTTAGCATAGGAGTGGCTGAGTCATGTGACAACTTTTAACAGTCAACCCATTTTCCAAAGTGGATGCACCACTTTACATTCCTACCAGCAATGTAGGAGAGTTCTTTCTGATTTCTCTGCATCCTCACCATGTTATTATTATTTTTTTAATGATTATTTTGAGGGGGGGGGAGGGCAGAGAGAGAATACCAAGCAGGCTCTGTGCTGCCAGCATGAAGCCCGACACAGGGCTTGATCTCCTGAACTGTGAGATCATGACCTGAGCCAAAGCCAGATGCTCAACCAACTGAGCCATCCAGATGTCCCTCTCACTATGGTTTTGAGGTGCATTTCCCTGATGATTAATGATATTTAACATGTTTTCATGTGTTAATGAACCAACTATATGTCTCTCTTGGAGACATATCTATCCAGATCCTTTGTCCATTTATTAATTTGTTTCTCTTTATATTATTGACTTGTAAGAGCTCTTTATTTATTCTAGATACAAGTCCCTTACCAGATAAAGGTTTGCAAATATTTTCTCCCATTCTGTGAATTGCTGTTTTGCTTTCTTGATGGTGTCCTTTGAAGCATAATATTTACCAGTTTTATTTTTTTGTTGTTGCTTGTACTTTTGGTGACATATACAAAAAGTGTTGAGAGGAAAAAAAAAAGTGTTGAGGACATCTAAAAGGAATTCAGCTTCAGATCTTACCCATGCCCAATAGTATCATCTGGGAAGTCATAAAAAGCTTTTGTTCTTTCTACTTGAGACAAAGAAAATTTAATTTTATTATGAAATATTTAAGATATACATAAAAGTGTAAAGAACATATATATACCTGTGTCCCCCCCTTACCCAACTTAAGAAATTTTGCCCATAAAGTTGAAGTCCCTGTGTCCCCTCCTTCCCTTCCGGCAGTAACCATTACCCTGAATTTGGTATTTATTATTCTCATGAATTTCTTTATACTCTTACTGCACGTGTATGTATCTTTTATCAAAATATGGTATTTTTTAAGCTTCATATAAACAGCATCATGTAACACATATTCTGAAATTTGCTTTTTCTCCACTCCACACTGATTTAACTATGTTGATAAAACTGCTATATGAATAGAGATCTAGTTCATTAATTTCCACAGTGGCTAAACATTGTATAAATACACTGTTTGTCCATCCCATAGATGAACATCCATGTTGAAATAGCCAAAAACTGGGGAAAATGACACTAAAAAATTTTTGAACACATGAAATAGCTTCTCTAGAACCATGGCTTTCCTTATCTTTTTGACTGCAACCCACAGTAAAAGAAATACATTTTATATCTTGACCCTATGCAGACATATATTTGTGTGTAGGTGTGATCAGCATGTAACAAAAGCTTCATATAACAATACTATTTGTTAACTGCTGTGTTGTTATATTCCCTTAAATAAACAAAAGATGGCTTACAGACACTAAATTGATTTCATGACTTCCCTGTATAGGTTTTCAACATGGTTTAAAACCTGTTCAAGAGAATTAGCCCAAGGAGTGAATTTTGTGGGTCCTGACATGTCTTAGCTCAGGATGCTATAGCAAAATACTATAGAGTGGTGGCTTAAATAACAAACATTTTTTCTCACAGTTCTGGAGCCTGGACATCCAAGACCAGGGTACTAAACATGGTCAGATTCAGCTAAGAGCCTTCTTCCTGCATACAGACAGCTAGCTGCCTTCTTACTGTGTCCTCTAGCATGCAAAGCTCAGGTCTCCTGTCTTCTTAAAAGAGCACTAATCCTATCATGGGCACTTCCCTGTTATCTAAACTTAATTACTGCCCAAGGGCTCCATCTCCAAACATCAGACTGGGGAGCAGGGTTTCAACATATGAATTGGGGGGTGGGGGGAGAACACAAACATTCAGTCCATGCATGAGGTATACACATATTCAGCTTTACTAGACAACTCCACTGTCTTCCAAAGTAGCCGTAGCAAATTATGCTTGCACAAAAAGACAGGTTGTCACTGTTCTGCCTCCTGGTTGGATTTAAATGTACTCCTGATTTGCCTACATGAAATAGCATCCTGTAAAGTTTGTGTTTCCATAATTAGTGGTGCGCCCAAGCATCTTTCCTGTTTACTGGCCATCTGTATTTTCCTGTTCCACCAACTATGAGACAGGGAATCTATCCATGGAAAGAGAATCAATCAAACATTACCTTCTCAGGAAAACTTCCAATTCTTCTCAGGCCAGAGCAAAGTAGAATCAACAGCAAAAAGAATAAAGGAAAACTAGGTGGAGAAAAGACGTTTTGTTTTTCTTAGAGCTAAAAGCCCTAATTTGGCCCACAGGAAAAACCTGCTCTTGCAAAGTCTAGCCATGCAAATCTGGGTAAGTTGTTATTCTTCTGTTCTCAGTCTTCCAATCTGCAAAATTAGGATAACAATCTGTACCACTTCTTACTCCCATGTGGAAATTCTGAACTAAACATTCTTTTAAAACTTTGAAAACTAAGAGTTTGTAGAAAGTCAAGGTTCTATGGTGTTAGTCATCCAGTGCCTTCCAAAAGCCTCAGGAAGATGATGGAACCATAGTCCTTTGAACAGCTTCCTAGAATGAGCTGCTGCCCTGAATTCCTGCCTGAGAAGCCCGACAATTCCACAGAATATCAAATGATTACCTAAAATAATACAGTCCTACCTTTCAGTCTCAGAAAAGAGATCTAAAAAATTCTTCATTTTATAGGTGCGGAAGTTAACTCCCCTTGGTCAGATGGCTTTTCTGGGGTCTCCTAGTCTCTGGTTCAGGCTTTTCATACACTAGCCACCACACCCTCTGGTCGAATGGCCCTTGTGCTGCAGATGCCAAGATCCATCCTACCGTCGGACTTGCCTGCTTGCGTCAGACTCCATTACAGGAGTGAGGGTTCAACAGTGAACAATACTCCACACCTTCCTGCTCTCAGGAGGGAGCCATCATGGAAAGGAAACAGAAATCTGAGGTGTCAATTATCAAAAGCACAAAAGAAAAAGCTGGGTATCATATAGCTTCTTTCACCAAAGAATAAGAAGCTGGACCAATACAATTTACAAGCAAGGGGCCATGATCTATGAGATCACATGGATTGTTGCTGCCATATCCCCCTTCTGAGGTTTGACTCCACAGCCGGCACTCGTTCTGACCCTTCACTCACCCACCCCACACCAAATGGGATCTCAAGGCTAGGCGGAAACAAAGAAACAGTGAATGCTCTTCACAACAGCAGTGCTGAACTGAACAGCAAATGGGTGCTCTTTCCACATCACTATAATGCATACAATCATCACTTGCATCTTTGTCTGAGCTAACTGTTCCTTCCAGTATTTTCGATTGCTGCCTTCTGCTCCAAGTGGATTCTCCCAGCCAAAGCTCCACGGTAGCCCAGGAACTTCTCAGATTCTGTGACTCGGTGCTCTCAAACGTGGAGTCAAGGAAGTCAACAAAATCATACCTACCAATGATCCAGGAAGATCACTCCTTCATAGATCAGTAATATAGTTAAGACAAGTCCTAGAAGAAATTCACTTTACTTCGGCTGCAAAATTGGAGCTGAAGAGAGATATGCATATATTTGATCAAAGACTTATCTAGAATTTTTCTCCAGAGTGAAGTTATAAATAGCTGCCATCTACCATGAAAAACATACCAATAAGGCAAGGCACGGCAAGGCCAAAAGCTAGCCAAGAACAAAAGGAGGAAGGCAGAATGAGAGTAAGTACTTAGCCACAAATTATTTTACCTACTCGTTCTATAAATGCAGCATCGAAGGGCAAAAAGGTTAAAAGCAAGGGCCTAGATAAACAATTTTCTTCTAGAGTCCAAGAAAAGAAGAGTTTCTCACAGGCACTACTACATCTAAGTCTCAGATACAAGGTAGTACAACAGAACCATTCAAAAAACCTGAAAACATTTCCCCAACTGTTCACAGTGTATTTTCTAATTGTTACCAGGCCCCTTTCCAGTGCAAGTAGAACTAAAAATATTCTTGAGGAACAATAAGAGATCCAGAAGTGGTATTTTAGGAAATACAGGCCTCACTGTCCCCACCTCCCCATTCCCCTTTACATGAAGATAAGTTACAAAAGTCATAAGATGCTAATATGGAAGTTCCTCTCATTTGTAGAACCAAATAATAA
This sequence comes from Prionailurus bengalensis, assembly GCF_016509475.1. Lineage (NCBI taxonomy): Eukaryota > Metazoa > Chordata > Mammalia > Carnivora > Felidae > Prionailurus > Prionailurus bengalensis. The sequence continues at coordinate 66,445,777 of NC_057356.1, read as the reverse complement.
AACCAGAAAGTAGAATCAAATTAAAAGAAAAGTTCTTTAGGTTGTTTTTGAAACACCATACATTTGATTCAATGTTCGACCACGTGCCAAGTACACACAGTCACGGCGCCCTGTCCTGGTGCACTGGTCTCTGAGAAGTTAACTGTCAGCTGACTTTCAGTTCCCAGGAGCAAAGGTGCCTAGCACTAGGACGCTTTCTGCTCTCTTTAGAATCTCACTGGTCCTAGCTGGAAAGGGATGCAGGGGCTACAGGACAGCCAGAGCAAAGCTACTTTTATCAAGACCTAACACCAACGATCACTTGCAAAATATTTTGGGAGTAGGGCACAGCTACTGCTTGGAAAAAGTTGGCACATCGGTAAGATCTGTTAACAAAATATAATCCGCTTTCACATCCAAAAGCTAACTTAGGAGCTGCTCCAGGCACCATCTAATTAACTGAAGCAGATAGAAAAAAAATCCTCAGAAATTATGATTGTTTAAATACACTCTATTTTATTTTGTCTTAAAATAGTTTAACCTTTATGCTACAGACTTATTTCAAAAAACAGAAAATCTTATCTTGCACCAAAAAATATATATATAACACTCTGTTTTATTATTATTTTTTCTCCAAAGACCATTAAATACTAAATGGAAACAAAAACTAAATAATGAATGTAAAGAAGAACCAAATTTTGTTTTAAAAACTAGAGTTGCACATTTTAAAACATTAATTCTAAGCAATGATTTGTCGTCACTGCATCAAGTCCACACTCACACTCCAGCAACAGCAGATCTGTTAACCACCAAGTGCATTGGTTCCTAGCCATACAATGGCTAACATTTCATTTTCATGGTAAGAGGAGCAAAAGGCTTCATATGACCTTTGTACTCTTTAAAAAACAAAACAAAACAAAACAAAACAACAACAAAAATATTTCCTAGTTATCCAGTGATTTCTCTTTTAAGATCACTACCCTTTAAAATTTGTTAAAAGAATAAGAAGTATGTAGTGTTTTAAATAAAATGAAAAATACAACAGCAATGGACTAAAATACGTGATTATTTTAAACAAACAGTGCACAATCTGAGGAAGTTTGGTTAGGGCGCAATCATTTTTATATATACATGGAAGTCACATCATACACATACTGGAAAACAGAGATCAGGGGGCTCGTTGCATTTTTAAAAAAAGTTTAAACTAAAAGACAACATTGTGTCCCCAGCTCTTTCAAAAACTTTGTGACACAGTATAAAAAGCAGGCAACAAATTCATTTTGAAGTTACCTATGGTGGTGCTATTCTGCTAAAAGGAACAGTGAACAATGGACTAAGTTAGAAAATCAGACAGTTCATATTCACAACTGATGATAATAAAAGCAGAATTTATGCAATGCTCAACTGTAATAAATCCTGGAGTCCACTCAGTCTGGCCCCTTCCATCAGAATGGAAAGACAACTACTGGTGAGTAGATGTATACGCTCTAGGGCAGCCAGGATGACCTAAGAGCTAGTTACTGCTCTGTGGTTTCACACTGGAGGGGAGGGGAGGGAGGAGCTTAACTAAATTGGTGCCACAATCCAAGCCGTGACCCAAGTGCACCACTTGAGCAGAGACACTACTTTGAATAATGTTCTGTGGAGCATAAAGAAGTACTGATGCTACCAAATGCCAACACTTTAGTTAAAAAACAATTCCTTTAAAAGAAATTTCAAATGTCATTGGACTTGTTTCCCACAGAATTCTATCAGTAAAACACCTTGCCAGAAGCCACACCCTCACTCTTCTGGATCTGGCAATGAAAGAAGAGCTCAAACAGTCTCTCTACAGTTAGTAGGTGGAAAAATCCCAACCCTGTAGGGGGAAAAAAGCTGAGTGTTTCTACCATCCCTCCCTCTCCCCTTTTTGCATGTTAACTTCTAAATCGCTGTTCTGGCAACCAGTCGGGTAGTCAGGATGCTGAAACAGGGGCAGGTGTGGGAAAAGTGCAACCTGGTGTAAAAACACAAGGCCACAGCGCTCTGCTCCCAATTCACTGTGCATATAGCACACCAGAAGAATTCTCTTTAGAAGATGACTACTGGGGGCTAAAGAAAGTGTGTCATGGGAAATCACCTGCTGTGTGGAATCAAACAAAACACACTATTAACATAAGAATAGGTAATGTGAAAACATTCTTTAAAATGGGGCTCTGCCCTGATACTGGGGAAAAAATAAGCTGCAAAAACTTCAAGTCATATAATCCACTCTATTCTTGTCCCAATGATTTTCCTGGAAAACACAGACCAGAAATTGTACATTTCTGCTTTGTCTAGCATTTTAATTCAAGTCAAAAACAATGTGTAACAGTAAAATTCAATAAATTAATCCTAAAGTAAAATGTGAAGGTCCAAGGATACACCAGTAGTGAATCTGCAGAAGGTCCTATTTAGCTCTGGCCTCTGGATCTTTGGTTTTTGTCTAGAACTGTGGCCATGTGAGAGATCTGATATATGAGGTGCTAAAACTTGAGGTTCATGATCTTTTAAAAGCCTGATTAAAACTAGATTGGCAGAAAAATACTAGTTGATGAAGAACAGAGGCCAGATCAAATGAGATGCTACCAGAGAAGACCAAAGAACACATGCTCATACCCACTCCCATGGAAGAGGTATATGGAATAACTAAAGCAGCAGGAAGAAGGGTAAAGGGATAAATGAGTCTTTATAGAAAAAATGGAGAAAAGGCCAGGCAGGTGGAGCCAGGCAGACTCTGACGCATGCACTCGCAAGGGTGTCCCATTTGTCTCGGTGGCCACGCCACACCTACCCTGCACAGTACCATGTGCAGAACAGGCGCTTGGTACATTTAGTATGTCCACTAAATGACAACTGAAAATGGTATTTCTCATGCTCTTAAGATAAGGAAGAGCCACCAAGGCATTTGGGGAGGGAGGCAAGGGCTACAGCAATGTTATATGGTAAATATGGAAACAACAACAACAACAAAAAGCAAACAAAAACCACGGAAAAACAAAAAGATGAGGTCTTCTAAGCCAATAGTACTTCACTCCTCCCCGTGCACAGTACATAGTGTTCTAACTAGGTATTGCTTGTAAAAGAATTCACTAGTAACTACAACATGTTATAGGAAAAAAGGTAGTAACTAATGCCACAAAACTCCAACACTGGCATTTCCTGAATTCCCTGAAGCTCCTAACCACCCTTTGCTTATTTAGATACTGTAAAACCTACAGTGTCATTTATGTGCTTTGCATCTGGTTTCTTATGGTTCATTTTGATTTTTCCACTTTTAGATGGTAGAGGAGAAAAATACCCAAATATAGCATCAGGTCTATTTCAGCTCAAGCGTTACTTAAAACAGTTGTTGTACATCCTTTACAGAGAGACCAGCTATGAAAGAAGGCACTGCCTTCTCAGACTTGTAAGTGCCCACAGTCTTAGAGACGAAGACAACTTTTCATATTCTACTTAAGTAATAGGTTTCTGTGTTCTCCTGTTATGTAAACAAACCAGGAAAAAAAAGCTGAGGGACAAAGATTTTCTTACTGATCTCTCAATGCTCTCCTTACATGCCCAGAAAACCTCATGGGTATCTAACTGAAATGCCTCTGCCCCAAAAGGAGACATTTTCCAAAAAATTATGAATTATTGCCACAAGGAGACCAACTAAGTCACCTTAGCAGTATTTATAAACACAAAGGGGCATATCAATTATTTGTGCTGTGGGAAATCAGCCAGGAGCAAAGTCAGGAAAGAAGGCAGAAGACTCAAGCTAAAAGAAAAGTAATACTTCTGTCTTCTATTTTTAAGGACAGGTTTTCAAATGCACATGCCCTACTAGGTGCCAATAAGGACCTGACTAAATGTGTGCAAATGCCCTAAGGTAGGAGTGCCAATGGGTGGGCTGACAGTGGTCAAGGCTAGATATTAATTTTATTACACAGAAAAATAAATACAAGATTCAAAAACTGAAATCCATTTCACCTGGTAGTTAAAATATTATTCTAAAAGGAAGGCAGAGTTTCCTAAGATTGAAAGTCACCAAGTAAAATGAAGTTGTCTAAGTTGTCTAATAAAATTCATCATTCTCCTATTCCTACTGAGGGAAAGAAGAAATTCTTTTCTCTGTGCTAAGTTATTTTCCTAAGTGACTTCTTTTAATTAAAAAAAAAAAAAAAAAGGAAGGGGGGGGCAATTTTCCATGAGTTTGGATTATACAAATGCCACAAACAGCTTCTGAGGCTGAAGCTATGACAATGAACTTCCATGTCACAAAGAGGAGGAGGAAAAGGAAGGGAACAGTGCAGAGGAGACACAGTGACATTGTATTACAGTAGGTATTTACGTCTGCTATCCTCATCCAAGGTAAGATCAACAACCTCTGCAGGTGAAGCCCAAGTCTGCTGGGGAGTCACAGCAGTCCATGACTGTGTTTGCCTGGTGCTGACATACTGCGTGCCCGAGCCATGCTTCCACGAAGAAACACTCTGAATCACACCTCCTCGAGGATGAACACACCTGCAATTGAGACGAAGAATAAAAGTATAAGCACGGTTAATCCCACTGTAGGAAAAATATAAGGCAATATGGCTTCACTAGCACTGAATGATACCTTCACAAAGATAAGCCTATATGAGTCTGTGAAATGTGAGTCTGTGAAACTTCCAACCAATATCCTTCCCTTTTTCCTATTTGTCTCCCTCCTTGCCTTTTGTCAAGTTTAGTCTAAAAGTGTCAGAAACTCCTGAGTTATGTCTAGATCTGTTACTGACAATGCATAGGTAACATGATGTTTCTCTGAACACATTTAAACCTCTGGGGTCTTCAGGACAGGGCAGAATACGAATCCAGAGCAAAACTGGGATACCCAAACAATCTTAATCTAACCAAACGACATGGTAAGAAATGTAAGTACAAGCTGTTTTAAAATAAGTCCTATGCCATACTGGGAAGAATACCTTCAAAGACAGTAATAGTAATACTCTTTTACAGATTGGATTTCTAGAAGTCTGTAAGTACTAGGTCATGCATAAAGGATCAATTTTCCTTATCCTGAAGGTCACAACAGAACACTTGGCTCATTCATCTGAAGTGCTTATGTGCTTTAGTTCAGTGAAAGTAGCAAGGTTGAACTACTCAGTTAAGGTTCTTTAAAAGTGCTTCATCAGAGGGACAGAACTGCCTTGGTGATAAATCTCACCAAAAGTTCACTGGAAGAAAAAGGTTTCGAAACACTGACATAATGAATTCCACATTCCAGTCAAATGATAAAACTGAGCCTCCAGGATGAATCACTGAGTAACTGGATTCAGATGAGAGGAAGGCAGGCACTCAAGCTATCATTGCTACTTTTGTTCTCACATCCATCACATCCCTATGTAATATATGTAAGAAGTGACAGCTGGCAGGATTCTAGTCACATTAACTACTACAGTGGATCTTGAACAGCTGTTTAACAACCTGTGTACAATAAGTGATGCTGGGTCGCTTGAGAATTCCAGCTTTGATACACTGCTACCTGCACTGCCAGGTTCAAAAGAACATTAGGGTAACAATGGACAAATTTTAGCTACAGAACTGCCCAAGGACCCCTAAGCTCCTGGAAAGAGGTCCTGTTCTTACAAAGGTAGCTTGAAAACTACTCCCTTACCAAGTGAGGTGCCGAAAAACAGATCCCTGAGGGCCAGAGCAGAGCAGGGGGCAGAAGGTAGATTTGTTACTGTACCAGAGGCCCATCATTTGTTGAGAATGGGCTAAGCAGCTACTAGCCCAGAGGCTACTATGTTTTCAAAGATTAGCCAGTGAAAAGCATTAAAATAGGAGACATAAAGTCCAAAGGCTAATCCAGATCTGTCCAACGCATTAAGTACACTCAGATGGAAGTGATCATGTAATCACAGAAGAATGTCAGCCAAAGGAGTCCATTCAATGTTTACAGAAACAGTTTTGATGACTGATGGCACTAGAATACTGTTTCTTAAGCAGTCTCACCTCATTGGACAATCCCAACAGACCTATGAGGTAGATGTGGAAGTTACTACCCATACTCAATCGAAAGCAAAATGGAGGGTTAAAGCGGTTACATGATTTGCCCAGGGTCACACTGCATGAAAGTGGTGGGCCAAGGAGCTTCAAGCCAGGTCTGATGTGGAGTCCAATGCTTTTCACAACATCACGCTGTCACTTCACAAATGTGTATGTTAAGTTAGGTAAGGTAAAACACAGTGAGAGTCAGCAGAGTGCAAAGATAGGCCCAGATTAACGACTTAAAAATATAAAGTTCTTCAATAATTCAAAAGCTCATCTGTACAAGTACTAATTAAAGTAATCGTAGCTAGAAATTTAGTAGAATTCAGAGAATGAATGACTACAGAGAGAATCGATGTCATCTTTGGCAGAATTCCTAGAAATACTTCTGAAATAAAAGAGGTATTTAGTCCCAACTGTTACTCTACACTGCTCCCTAAGTAATCATACAAGGGATTGACTTTAAAAGGGATCTGAGCCAATCTGCTCATTTTACAGAAGAGAAAACCAAGGCCAAAAGGCAACTGTCCAGGGTCTGAAGCAAGGTAAGCACAGAACCCAAACAAAACGAGGTCTCCGGCAGGGAGTTTATTTTCCACTAAGTAACTATGCCTTCCTCAGACTACAGCTGAAGTACTGTACTGTGTCTGGTTGTAAGGAGCACTGCTTAGCCCGTGGGAGTCATTACAGCAAAGCAGATTCTAGAAGGTACTGATACTATACAAGAGTGAGAGGTGTAGAGCCACTATTTACTACTGAGGAATGATGGATAGAGGGAGAATAAGGAGATGAGGCACTTCAACTATCTAAATTGGATCACTTCTGTAGTTATGTTACAAATGATTCCAGTTACTGGAAACTACTTTAAGTACTGGACTACTGTAAGCAAAAAACAGAATTTGTTGGAAAGACCCTTGAGGACCTCAAAGAACCTAAGAATGATGGGATAACTAGGCCTCATTCACTGGACTCAAGCCCCAACCTCTCAATCTGTTTCTCTTATTTCAAAATTTTAGATTCTCTGGAGAATGTGATGATTCCATCTTTAGTCAAAAGTTCTCCTGGCTCCTATTTAACTGTAACTAGAAGGTCAATTCCCAAAGAAGGGAGAATCGCCATGGAAGAAGGTGGCTACTCCATCTTGTACAGAGATCTCAAGAGCAGACTAACAACCATCAATCAGTTTACAGAGGGAAGCTTTAGGTGATCACGACTATGCAACAATTACAACTACTATCAAATGGAAACAACTTCCTTTTACGCTTTCAAGCAAGTGCTGGGACATCTATCAGGAATACGAAAGTATTCTAAGAAGACTTCTAAGGTTATCATTGAGTTTAAAATTTTTAAGAATACAGGCAAAACTCTCCTTTTAGAAGTCACGGGGTGCAGTGGTGGGAAGGCTCTGACAAGAAGATGGTGCAAGAGGGACTTCTGTTTTTTGTTTTTGTTGTGTTGTTTTGTTTTGAGAGAGAGCAAGCAAGCCAGACAGCAAGCACAAGTGGGGAAGTGGGGTAGGAGGGGCAGAGAGAGGGAGACAGATGATCCCAAGCACGCTCTGCCCTGAGCACAGAGCCCCATGCGGGACTCGAACTCACGAACCGTGAGATCATGACCTGAGCAGAAATCAAGAGTTAGCTGCTTAACTGACTGAAACACCTACGTACCCCGAGACTTCTGTTTCTTGATCAGAGTGCTAGTTACCGGAGTATGGGCAGTTTATAAAAACTAAAGTGTACATTTATGACTTTTCTAAGTGTGTTAAAGTCAATAAAACACTCAAAAAATTTTTTATGATTTAATGACCTCAATCATCTTAAATAAAATGGTAGCTAAGAGATGCATGAGGCCAGAACAAGGCTTTTAACACATTCCCTTTTTAAATACACAACAAAAGGACTCATGCTGGTAAACAAAGAGTGCTGGATAAACATTTCAACTATTTTATAAGACAGTGTACATTATAGATCAACTTATACCAGATAGGGAAAGGTTTCAGGAGGAAAAGGGACCAGAACAATTGTTATAAGCCCTACAGAAATGCCCTATAAAAACAGAAGTGAGAGACTCAAAATTTTGTTAATCTATGCACATAAAATATACAGTTTCAGGTATTAACACATACCCTTTCCCTGTATGATGAAAGACATGGAGTGGGAACGTACTCAGCTGTTTTTAAGTTTGTTTGTTTATTTTGAGAGACAGTGAGCAAACAAGCGGGAGAGGGGCAGAGAGAAGGGGAGGGAGAGAGAAACCCAAGCAAGATCCACGCTATCAGTGCAGAGCCCAATGCAGAGCTCAACCCCATGAACTGTGAGATCATGACCCAGGCAGAAATAAAAAGTTGAATGCTTAACCCACTGAGCCACACAGGAGTCCCATACTCAGCTGTTTTTTTAATTCATCCAAACTAATTCTAGTGTAGATACAGGCTTTGTTTTCACAAAGCATTTAATCTGCATATGATTGACAATTGGTACAAAACATAATCTAGAGTCATATTTTGAGTCCTATATTCAAGAAAATGCTTAGGACTCACTTCCCCCCAAAAAACCTACTTTATAAACAGTAAGTTTTGATAGAATAATTTCCTGCTCTTCATATACTGAAACCAATAAAGGAGAGACTTCACAGTGGAAAAGAAAAAACAGAGAAAGAGGGCAGGCTCTCATGGTCAGCTTTAATACAGTTCATTTACTGTCCTACGAAAACAACATTAAATATTAATCATTTTTGCTCTCATTTACAGAGCCTGAACATGACCTTTTAGATAACATTCCTACTTATTTTTCCTAGCTAAAGATGAAGTGAATCTTCATGGCTTCAGAGAAAATGCCTGTCTGCCTCCCCTGCTTTTTTAGGGTTAATGTTTACAATTAGTTCTAGGAAGCAATCCATCTTAAATGCAAAACGCTTCTAGCATCAACTCTTCTGTTGTGGGATGAACCAACATTAAGACAAATGAACACAGGACCAAAGACTACAGTGAGTGAGGTTAGGATCTGATTATTCCCAAAAGCCTCAGAGGACAGGTATCAAAGAAACTGTTCTAACAGTTCCATAACAGAAAGATCTGTGCTATATCCATTTATCTTCCTAGGGCAATTACCAATGAAGCTGGTAGAAGAAAAGGAAAAAGGAAAAAGAAAAGTATCGGCATGAGGGCCATAAATTAAAAGTTCTGGCAAAATTATGTGGGCACAGAGGAGCTAGAGGTGCTGTAAAAGTCTCTATAATTTGCAAAGAACATCTTGTGAAAATGGACTGTCCAAAAATTAACTCCTAGAAATGATAACATTTAGGTAACACAGCGAGTTAATTACAACAATACAAGGCAGCCAGAAAAGATGCATTCAAACCATTAGTTCAGAAGGCATGCTTTCTAGTCTGTGATTAGAAAAAACACAGAAGCTAAAGGAACATATCAAATCTAAATTAAAAGAACAGGTAAAGATATTAACATGCAAGAAAAGAAAAACTTAAAAAAAAAAGACACACTGTAACTAAAATTACTGAGTGCAATGTCAAACAAAATTCTTCCAATAAGGAAAAACGGCAATGCAATGCAATGCAAATCAGAGCATTCCCAAAGAGAAAAGCTCAAGAACCAATTCTGAGTTTTTAAAAACTCTCAGCCCACAACAAGGTAGAATACCAAAAAGAAAAAATAAGAACAGGACAACTAAATCCAAACAAAACATCTATGCATGCAAATCAAATTAGAACAAAAAGATGTGGATCAAAACCTAAAACCTTTTTCCAAGCGATAACCCTGCCAGAAGCCCATCAATACTTCATAACTGCAACCCTAGACCTGTAAAAGAAATAAATTCCAGATGAGATACAGGCAGCCAAAAGAGTAACTCTGAAGCAACCAACAAGAAAACTTCTCCCCCCACCTGCTCCTCAGCTTTTAATCTCAATTATTTGGAAGATTATCATGCTTCCTCTAAAGAAAGTGCTAGAAAATGTTCAGAAAGACACAAAAGAGCCAGTAAGACTCTATTCAGTCCTCAACCCAAAGACCAAAATAAAAGACCCTCTCAGAATGACACAAGCGTCAGCTCAAAGTACTCTAACAAAACTTCTCAACGCCAACATTCTATTGTATGGGCAGCATTAACCACCACTGAGATTTCATAATACATTTGTCACCTCTAAGACTGTATTTCCACAGGATTCAAACCAAAGTATCAGAATACATCTTTATGCTTCAGAGCCTGTAAGGAAAAAGTCCTTGAAAGTAATGTTATGTACTGTATGTTATTTAAAATGTAGTCAGCCACTTGACTTAGTTCAAGAGTGGAACAAACATATCTATAGAGTAAAGTGACAATCTGGATAAAAGACCTAATAAGTATGGAGAAGGGTGTAGTAGACAAAGTGTGTGTGTGTGTGTGTGTGTGTGTGTGTGTGTGTGTGTGTGTGTGTGTGTTGGGAGTGGGTAGGAACTTAAAATTTAAATTTCTGAGTTTTAAGAGAAATATAATGATAATTTTAACTCCGGATACCAAAAATATTGGTAGAAAAAAAGAAGCTAAGGAGTTCATGATGGAAGAAAAGTTGAACAAAGAAGCCAAGAAGAAGGGTGGCTCACTCTGTAACATTTGTAGGCACAAGTAAACAGTAAAGAAGGGAGACTTGATATAATAGAGAACTGAACCAAGTTAACATGTTTCGAGAGAGAAAGAGATTAAGTAATAAGCAACACAGGTTATTACCCACTCTTTGCTACTTCAGTAGGAACACATGACTAACAGTGAATTAAAATTTGAAATGTAACTCAAGACAAAATTGGTGAATGGATAATGTGCAAACTGAAGATAATTTACCTGTATCAATCTGTTAATAGGCAAGGTAAGGTTTACAGTAGGGAATAAAAGGATACTCATGTCTTCTTTATTGCAAGGAACAATGGTGAAATAAATAATGGCAAACACATGCTAAAGTAAAGGAAAAAACCAGAAGGTCTATAGTCTTTCATCTAAAGAGGTAAGTCAACATGAAAGGAACAGATTAAAAAAAAGAGAGAACAGGAAAAAGTATTTGATTAAGGCAGAAAAAAAAAAGGAAAAAGAATGAGATTAAGGAAAGACAGAAGAACGAAAATTCTTTCCCACCAGAAAAGGGGAAATAATCATTAAACACAGGAAAGAAAAAAGGAAGCAGCTATGCAGGAATACTTCTGGCATAAACACAGGACAGAAGATGGAAGTGGTTAGGTCTGATAAAGTGAACTGGCCGCTTTTGGGGAGAAGACATGTTAAACCATGACATAATTCTACAACCTTAAAGTCCCAACAGGTATGACCTGAAAAATGCTCTCAGAAAGTAGAATCAGTTCTAAGACAAAGGTACCTTCGATTTGTACGCATGTGTATTTTGCCTGCGCTCTCTCCTGCTAAGTTCACTTTCTACATAAACAACAGAAGAAATGCTGGTGAATGTTTTCCTTTCTAACCAAAGAGTAAAATCAGATCTAAGAGCCAGGTAATGTAGATATTGTGTAGATATATGTATCTACTTGGGGAAATCAGGAAAGAAATCACAACTTAACTATTGCAGCATAGAAGAAAAGTTGTTTGCTATATAGAACACAGATTTTCTGGAGTCTAAATTTTTGTTTTCTGTGTGTGTGTGTGTGTGTGTGTGTGTGTGTGCGCGCGCTAAATGTTCCTCAGGAATACCTCTGAGAGGACTATAACCAATTCTAAGGAACACTATCTAAAGCAAGAATCAGCAAATGTTTTTCTACATGGGGCTAGACAGTTAATTACCTTAGGCTTTGAGGGCTATCAGGTGTCTGTTGAAACTTCTTCTCAACTCTGCCACTGGAATGCAACAGCAGCCACAAATAATACGTAAATGAACAAGCATGGCTCCATCCCAATAAAATTTTATTTATGGATAAATATACTGTATTTATGTGAATTTCATAAAACTTCCACAAGTCATAAAACATCATTCTTCTTTTGATCCTGTCCCCCCTCAACCATTTCACAATGTAAACTAGGGGCGCCTGGGTGGCTCAGTGGGTTAAGCATCTGACTCCAGCTCAGGTCATGATCTTGCAGTCTGGGAGTTCGAGCCATGCGTCCAGCTCTGTGCTGACAGCTCAGAGCCTGGAGCCTGCTTCGGATTCTGTGTCTCCCTCTTTCTGCCCCTCCCCTACTCACACTCTGTCTCTCTCTCAAAATATTAAATACTAAAAAAAAAAAAAAATTTTTTTTTAAATTAAAAAGTAAACTAGTCTTAGCACAAGGTCCATATAAAAACAGGCAGCAGACCAGTGGGCTATAGTTTGCTCACCCCTATCTTAAAGAATGACAAACTTCAAAAGTTATTTTCATAACTCTAGACAAATTTGATGTCTTGTGGCTTTTAATCCTAAAAATAGGACTGCCTGAGTCACATGAACATCACTAGAAATATACTATGTTAGGAATAGACCAAAGTAACTCGCAGGTTTTAATGAACGACAAGAAGAGGTGCTTTAGGAAACAAGCAATACAGGTATGATGTCAGATGTATATTTCCCAATTGTTTGCTCCCAACACATTTCAAGATAAAGTGAAAGGCAAGAAAATATGAATGACAGGGGGAAAGGTAGGATGACACTATGCCATAAGAGAAAAATCTGTCAAGGTTATCTAGACATTTGCTAAAAATATGAGGAAAACATCAGTTCTATTTCACATGCATATATGGTTGAGATGTTCTTGATAGAAGATGCAACACATTCTCAAGCTCATTATCATGTCTAATCAAAAAGCATTTTCTAAGCCACAGGAAGCTACAAGGTAGCTCCCACCATTCATGCCAGCCATGCCGTGAGGACTACCACTTTCTTCTCACTTTATGGTTAAAATCAAATTCACATTTAAAATATCAGAATGCTCCACTGAATGTCCTACCTTGCATGTTCCTGAACTCCCACAATCTCCACTTCACTATCTGAAGAGGCAATATTAATTTCTTCATTGAGTGGTACATTGCCAGCCGAAGTCTTGTCACTTGCTAGGAATCCTGGATCCAAATGACCTGAGAGAGAAGGGGGGCAAAATAAGCACTACAGTCTGACTTCTTACAAGCAGCATGAAACACTCATTGACAGATTTCCCATCCAGGTTAATCACAGAAACAGAACTGCCACATGAGAGCTTGGCAGAGTTAAACTGTCAAGTCTCTCATTCTCTATTCATTAGGAGGAAAAAAAACTAAGTACTTTAGTAAATAGGTATATATAAACTATGATAATACTCTATTATATTTTATTCCGTAATGCTTTTTGCATTCAACTCTAGTCTCCTTTTAAATGACCTGTATAACAGGTTTGTCACCACCTAGAGGGCAATAAGGTTCTCTACTGCTTACTGGTAAATTTTATTATTTATTTATTTATTTACTTACTTACTTACTTATTTATTTTTAAGTAGGCTCCACAACCATTGTGGGGCTTGAACTCATGACCCTGATATCAGGAATCACAACTCTTCTGACTGAGCCAACCAGGCACCACCACCACCACCACCACCACCACCCTCCCCACCCCAGGGTAAATTTTAACAGAACAAAATTCTAAAGCAGAAAAGCTCAAAGGCATAAATAGAATAAATAACAGAGGTACTCATTAATATCATATTTACACTGGAATGCTTTATGAAAGTTTTAACAAACTTCTTTTAAACAACCTTAACAGTTTTTCTCAAAAGGAATGTAGAATTGACAAAATCTGACCCAAAACCACATCTAAAAGAAAAGGCTAGAGGCAGATCACAATTTTTGTTCTGAACAACTAAAACATAACCTATACGTTGCTGACAGCTCTTATTAGAAAGAAACCACATATTCTGAAAAAGCATGACAATTTGTGGCAGTGGGACATATAAGAACTTTTCCACAAGGGGCTTCACAAAGCATCTATTACACGGTAGAATATAACATTCTCCCAACTCACAGAAAACATGAGCTTCACAGAACTCTCTCTCAACAAAGGCTAAGAGCATAACATCAAAGTACACAGCCATATAAACAATTCTAACCAGAGTTAAAATAGTTCAGCTTATGTATCCAGCTCTTAAATGTTATGACCTTTATGAAATAGAATATCTAGGAGTCAACATGAAATAAACCAAGTTGCAACAGGCACAAATTTTCAATTACTCTTTAAAGGGTGTTTTTATTTAAATATATTATCATCTGATACAATACTGTTCCTCCGTATTTAAAAAAAAAAATCCTTGGTGACACTTCATATAAACGAAGCACGTATCAGTAAGATTTTACACATACAACTCTCCCCTCTTCCTCCATCACCTTCACATCATTCATACCAATGTTTCAAGGTCACTGAGAAACCTTGTACTTCCATACTCCTGCGAAATTTTAGTATAACCCTCTTGGAAAATGATACACAGTCACAAAGCAAAAGTCTTACAATTTCTATACCCTCTGACCTTGTAATCCCATCTCTGAGAATTTAATTTAGTCCAAGGGAAAAAACTTTAAATAAGCAAAATGTTATGAGGTCCAAAGATAGTGACTACAGTCTATGTAGAAACTTGGGGAAACATATGCATAACACAGAAAGTGTCACGTACAACACTTTAAAAATATTTTGGTGCTGGGTAAAAGTTGTAAAAAGCAATCAAGCTTGACTTGGACTGTGGGTCTTTTTTACAATTCTTTAATATTACTTTTACTTTTTTCTTCAACTGAACATGACACTGATGAGAAAAAAGACTAAAAAGCTTAAAATGGCTTCCAGATACAACAGGTAATTGAGATATTACAGTTTGCAAGGGCTTGTTAAACTTTCTGTATTAACGAATAGCCTAAATAGGATTCTACACACTGGCAGTGGGTAAGTATCTTTGAACGTCACAAGCAAATGAAAGGTGGCATTCACCAGATAAAGCCCAGTTTTGTTAAATCTGGGTTGGTTGCTTAAATGAAGTATGGTTAAATCTTGATTTGGTAAACTCAGATTCTTGCTCTGATGCCAATACCTTGTTTGTGGCCAAGTCTTTTGTCTAATTTCTAGTTCAATGTTGAAGTTAGAACTATCATCATATACACTATTCCTACTACACTTCTAGGAAAGAATACAAATTGATAGTCTCTTTTTTCAAACCTTCAACTTGTCCATGTTCAATCTTTTCAGCAGCCTTGCTTTGTGCAACTATAACAATTTGCTTCTTCTATTTGTTCCTACAATAAATGCTTATTTATGACATGCTATGCACTAGGTGCTAAGAATACTATAGAGATCAAAGACAGGAGGTGCAGTGCCTATGCTCAACTCAACGAGCTCACGATATACTTGGGGATTCGAAAAAGCAGTACATTATACCATGGCTTGAAAATTGCTGGGGGGTCTGAGGGGCTCAGTTGGTTCAATGTCCAACTCTTGATTTCAGCTCAGGTCATGATCCCAGGGTCGTGGGATCGAACCCCGCTTTAGACTCTGCACCGAGCATGGAGCCTGAGATTCTCTCCCTCTGCAGCTCGTTCTCTCTCTCTCTCTCTCTCTCTCTCTCAAAGTAAAAGGGGATGGCTCAGTCTGTTAAGTGTCCATCTCTTGATTTTGGCTCAGGTCATAATCTCACAGTTTGTGAGTTTGCACCCCGCATCGGGCTCCATGCTGACAGTGCACAGCCTGCTTAGGATTCTCTCTCTCCCTCTTTCTCTGCCTCTCTCCTGCTCACTTTCACTCTCAAAATAAATAAACTTTTTTAAAAAGTTTAAAAAAGAAAAAGAAAAAAAAAGAAAATTGCTCAGTCAGAGAGCAATTTAAAGATATGGAAAAGGGAGGGAGTACCTGTGTGGCTCAGTCAATTAAGGGTCTGACTCTTGATTTCAGCTCAGATCATGATCTCATGGTTCATGGGTTTGAGTCCAGCATTAGGCTCTGCACTAACAGTGTGAAGCCTTCTTGGGATTCTCTTTCCCTCTCTCTCTGCCCTGCCCCCACTCACCCTCCCACCCTCTCTCGAACAAACATTTTCAATGCTTTTTTTTTTTTAATGTTTATTTATTTTTGACACAGAGAGAGACAGAGCATGAATGGGGGGAGGAGCAGAGAGAGAGAGGGAGACACAGAATCCCAAACAGCTCCAGGCTCTGAGCTGTCAGCACAGAGCCCGACGCGGGGCTCAAACCCACGGACCGTGAGATTGTGACCTGAGCCGAAGTCGGATACTTAACTGACTGAGCCACCCAGGCGCCCCTAAACAAACATTTTCAAAAAAATAAAAAAGACATAGAAAAGGGAAATTTCCCAGACTTAAGAATAATCAAAGACACAAAGCTCTCAGGAAACAGTAGGCACAAATGAGAGGAAGTAGCAATACAGAACACTGTGTTGCCCTTTAGGGTATAAAAGTTCAGTGAGATGTGGGGTAATATAGTAAAAGCAGTAATGGGAAACAAGGCTGGCAAAGTCAACAGAGTTCAGATCATAGTAAGAAGTCTGGAACTTGACCTTGCGAAGTAGGAAACCACTGACGAATTTAAGCACTGACATGATCTGATTTTCCATTTTTAAAAATTGCGTTTTGGCGTGTAGAAATGCAACTAATATCAAAGCAGGGAATATTAGAGGCAAGAAAACCAGTTAGACTGCTATCCTGGATGAGAAAGGACTATGGCTGAACTAGAAAAGAAACAAAATGGGGAACAGTCTGTGTGCGTGTATACACAGACAGTTAGTAATGGTGGGCAATTAAAAGTAAAAAATGATGGCTAGGTTTCTGATTTAGGTAACCAGATAGAGTAACAGTGCCCTTTGGTGCACCAATGAACAGCTGAGGATGGCTGCTTAGGATGTGATAAGGACATGTGTCTGAGATGTCCACGGGGCAGCTGGAGGTACTGTTCTAAAAACTCATGTCAGAGGTCGAGGGAGAAATAAAGAGTCCTCAGCAACAGCTGGGAAGGTAAAAGTTAACAAGAGGAACGAAGAGGGCCTAGAGCAGAATGCTGACGGACACCAATAATTAAGGGTGGGAGCATGAAGGGCAGCTCACCAGGTTAAGTGAGAGGTAGTAAGAAAACCTTAAGATGTGAAGCCAGGACAGCCAGGAATGATCATTTCTAGGAAGAAGTGCTTATCAATGCCCAACAGAGAGGTTCAGTGAGAAGAGGGACTAAGTAGAGTCCACTAGAATCAGTAGTGAGATGACTACACATATACCTTGGCAAGAAGAGCCTCAGGAGCGATAGGTATAAAGCCAATGTGGCAAGGCAAGCTGAATGATAATGCAAAGTCAGAAAGAGCAGACACATTTAAACAGTTATGCTATGAAAGATAAGGCAACAGGATAGTACTGAGAAAGAAAAAAATGCGTTTGAGGGAGGGGAATGCATGTGTATGAATAATCTTAAAAGATGGGAAAGATCTGGCCAAATTTGGGGGGGGAAGGCAGAGAACAAACAGATGTGATGGCAGAAGGCTGAGGCAATCTGCATCTGTGAAGAATGCGGGAAGGCCACGTGCAGAGCACAGGTATGGGTAGGGTAGCAGGGTGGGGGTTCAGAAAAGTGAAGGAACACTATGAAGAAAGAACACTGCCTAAGGAAAGACAGGATCTGCCTGGCAGCACTGAGAGCAGGCTGCAGATTAGGAAGTTAAACTCAACCCTCAGCTCTGCAGCTATGTGATTTTCTCCCAGCTACGTGACACAGGCTCCTAAGCAGCGTGTCCTAAGCAGCGTGACACAGGCTCCAAGTGTGCGTACGGGGATCTGACTTTGCCAGCTGGGTACACCAGGAAAGCTGGGGAGCTGGCGAAGGAGAGGTGAGCTTAAACATGCTAGAGTGGCTAAGAAGTGAAGCCAGCAGGGGGCTGGCAAAGGACCGGGTGGCAGGTCAGTGAGGCAGAAGAGCAGTGCAAAGGAAGTAACAGCATGAGAGGACAGAAGAGGCCCCCGTGGAAAAGGAGAAAGCAAGAGCAAGAATAGGAGGAAAACCAGTGGTTAGGGGAAGTAAACACCGTAATTCAACCCTCTTGGCTACCCACAAACACAAGCCTCTGGGACCCATCCATTGCTCTACAGTCTGGTCCTCTACTCGGCTGCTACTCTCCCTCGCTCCATCCAGCCACCCACTACTTACCTTCCTACAACCTTTCCACTGCCCTCTGGAATGTCAGCTCCATGGAAAACTGCACTGAGCTTTTCCTTTCACCTCCCCTGTGGAAACTGAACTCCTGAAAATGCCACCTAGCCTGACTGCTGCTAGGTAGCTGCTCCTACACCTGACTTTCAGGACCAGAATCACTGACAAATCCTGTTGTCCATCCTCATGTACCAACACCAGCAGCCCCTATCTCCCAGGGCACTTCCCTTGACTGCCACATACCAACTACAGGACGGTTTCACTCATCCATGAAACATTACTGGCACCTCACTTAGTCTCTATTTTATGTCCCGCTATCATGATTCCTTATTCTTATATGAGTGCTCATTATTTATGTGGACAACCACCCTAAAATTCTCCATGCCTACTCTCTAAGCAGCTGAGCCCCAAGAGGCACTTAAAACTCCCTGTAGTAGGGGCACCTGGGTGGCTCAGTTGGATAAGCGTCCAACTTCGGCTGAGGTCATGATCTTGCAGTTTGTGGGTTTGAGCCCTGCATGAGGCTCTGTGCTGACAGCTCAGAGCCTGGATCCTGCTTGGGATTCTACATCTCTCTCTCTCTCTCTCTCTCTCCCTGCCCCTCTCCCACTTGTACTCTGTCTCTCTCTCTCTCAAAAATAAACAAACTTTAAAAAAACACACAAAACAAACCTCCCCGTGGTAGACTCACAGCAAAGGGCTCAGCCCTTACCATCCCCAAAATAAACAAGATAACTGAATTAAACCAAACTAAAAAAGCAGGTTGTGGGAGTCATGGTTTCTATAACTATAGTTATTACTATAATTGTAACTAAAATATAGTTATATTTGATTACCCAAATCTTTTCAACAGTAATTAAGAAAACACGACAAGAATATGACAGAATTAGTTCTTAGTGCCTCTGTGCCCAGTTCTATCTCCATAGTTCTTTTTAAATTTTTTTTAATCTGAGGGTAGCCCGCAATTCTAATTTATGATTCCAACTTGTGAAATGTTCTGCCCCAGTCATCAATATTTCTAAATAACCGGTCTTCACTGATTAGGTCCCTCATTATTATAACCATATCACCTACAGAACCTCATTTCAGATCTAGAAATATCATCACTCTTTTTTAAAGAAAGGGGAAGAAATGAAAATTACTATGCTACTTTTGCTCACAATTTTATTACAATATCTTAAGAAAAACAAGGTAACTGTCACCAATATTTAAGATTCTTCTAACTTTATTCATTCATTATGGATCTAGAAACTAGTAATTTACATACTGACTTCACATTAGAGCAATTCAAATCATTCTGGTGGTGCAATTTGGGCCATAAAAATTGTAATCCAACCTTGCTGGTATTTACAGAACTTGTGCGATGTTCTAAAATTGATCACTTAATATCAGGTGCTCTGGTAACCAGTATCTTTACTGCTTAGTCTAAAAATCGGTATCAAATAGGAGCTCCTGGGTGGCTCAGTTGATTAAGCATCCGGCTTCGGCTCAGGTCAGGATCTCGCGGTTTGTGAGTTCGAGCCCCACATCAGGCTCTGTGCTGATGCTCAGAGCCTGAAGCCTGCTTCAGATTCTGTATCTCCCCTTCTCTCTGCCCCTCTCCTGCTCATGCTCTGTCTCTGTTTTTCAATAATAAACAAAAAAAATATTTTTTTTAAATCAGTATCAAAAAAAATAAGTAAGGGATACTGAGGAAAGTGATAGGGACTAAATACAAATTTCTTGGTGAATATTAACTCTAGACTAATGGTGTGAGAGTTGTGCCACATTTCCTGTCAGAGCCATTAGATAAAATGTGCCATTCAGATAACAAGTCAGCTGAGACCCCACCAAGTCTATGGGATGCCATGCTCTACAAGAGACACCAAGGCTTTCTCCAACGGCCAGGAATACATCCCCTCTTCTATCTATTTCAGACCCAGGACTATTAGTCCTTTTCTCTCAGCGTAACACTCTTCAGAATGCCATACATTCCTCTGGGAGCTCCTGTGCAGGGCTTAGTTCTCTGGCCCCTGGGCCATCCTCCACTGTCATCCCTCCAACTCGTGACCTCATAGGAATCCAATGACAGAGCAATGGCCAAAGCATACACAAAAGTGAGTCTCAAAGATGCTATGGAGTTCTCAAACTGTCAATGGCAATTAATCTTTCCTGTTTCAGGATAAGAATAAGCCCTGTAGAGAAAGTGTAAATACCACAATTACCATATATTAAACTGAAAGTAAATCACAGGACTTATATTTTATTGGGGCAGGAGGCCCTCTCTATGCAGCTCTTTGCCTGTGTGGCTCTTTGGAAAGATAACTTCATGTACTCTCTAAGAAAATTCTAAATTTTCGTCCTCCCACTACAGACCTTTTCAACACACAAGTCAGAAAGAAACAGCATAAAAAAGTAACTAAATCATCAATGCAAACATTTTTTTTCTTTTTGTCTTCAAAGAAATAATGTAGCTACTTTTTTCTTAAGGACAAATCATTTCACTTTTTATTTTTATTTTTTAGAGAAAGTGTGCACACATAAGTGGGGAGGGTGAGGGGGGGGAGGAGGGAGAAGGGAGGAGAAGGGAGGAGAAGGGAGGAGAAGGGAGGAGAAGGGAGAAGGGAAAAGAGAGAAGAGAGAAGGGAGAAGGGAGAAGGGAGAAGGGAGAAGGGAGAAGGGAGAAGGGGGGAGAAGGGAGAGGGAATATCTTAAGCAGGCTCCACACTCAGCACGGAGCCTGATCCCATGACCGTGGGATCATGACCTGAGCCGAAATCAAGATTCAGACTCTCAACCAACTAAGCCACCGAGGCACCCCAATGTAGTTATTTTTTAAATCACAAATCTATTGAGGAAGAACTAGTCCTGAACTGATTTGCAGCACATTAAAGGAAATTATTACATACCAGATGACAACAGCCTATTAAGTATAAAAAAGGTTAATATCTCAAGTCACTATTCACTTAGTTTTAAACCAAGTAGTAAATTATTACCTCGTATTTAGTTTTTTCAGTAAGAATGTTTTAAGAAAGCTTTAAAAAGTAGGGGAAGAAGGGGGCCTGGGTGGCTCAGTCGGTTGAGCATCTGATTCTTGACTTCAGCTCAGGTCATGATCCCAAGGTTGTGGGATCAAGCCCCACGTGAAGTGCTGAGCGTGGAGCCTGCTTAGGATTCTCTCTCTCCCTCCTTCTGTCCCTCCCCCCACTCATGTACCCTCACTTTCTCTCTAAAATAATAAAATGAAAAAAAATTTTTTTTTAAGTTGGGGAAGAGAGGGTCAGAAATCTAAAATCATATATAGTCCATACAAAACAGGTAAAAATAAGTGGAACCTGAACAAATTTATCTCCTTCACAAGACTGCTACATTGACTTTAAAGTGCTAATAAGAGAAACATGGCCAATCTAGCCTAAATATAAAAAGCCCTACACTAAGAACAGGAAACAAGATTTGTTTCTCTGCACTACAACTAGTGTTATGGACAAATCAAGATTATCATCTGTATTTCAGGGATGGGAACATGTTCAATAACCTACCTTCTTGACAAAAAGGCTGATGGGAAAAAAACTATCATTTCTGTATTCGTTTTAATTTCCTTGGGGGCCGGGGGAACACTCTAATTCAGTTTATCACAATTACAAGCTTTCTACACCAAGAGTACTTCAGACTTCTGCTGGTCTTAGCTTCATCTGCATTTACGTTCACAGTGAGCTATTACTAGCAATATATAAAAATTAAGCCATTTTCAGATCTACTGATAGTTTCCTAAACATGTCCAATGCAAGAGTTACCTGGGGGTGATTACCAAAAACAGGTTTTTCAGACCCCATACCAGATCTACTTACAGAATCTTCAGGGAGAAATCTAGGATTCTGAATTTTTATCAGCACCCTGGGTAATTTTGACACCCAGGTCAAGTATCGGACATTCCTGTAGCCAGAGCAACTCATTCCAGGGGAAGACAGTAAATTAGAAATTCACAGATTAGGTCCATTAGTCACCTGCTTCCTTACTCAGCCTACTTCAGCATGAATATATTAGCATAATGCCCGCTAGCATTCCTGAAGGCCTGTGTGCTATATTCTGTACTAAGTACAAACAATAATCTTTCGGGGTGTATACTAGTTTTATTCCAGTTCCACAGACAGGGAAACAACTGTCATTTATTGGAGTTCACACAGTATGTGAGTGGCTGCTGCTTCAAAACAAGATGCTTGCTGGCAGCAAGCTGCCACCTACAACACTATGCGATTCCAGCACCAACCAAGAGAAAAGTAAACACATGGCAAGAGTTGAAATGGAAAGATGAGATCTTCTGTTGACCAGTGGCTTTCTTAATTTCAATTCTTTTTCTTGGTTAAAACTAAAACTAAAGAGTAAAAACTCTTTTGCACACTGAAACATCACATAATTGCTTAAGGATCCTAAACAGAGTGGGGCTGCGGACATCATCTGAGATGCTGCTACTGATTAACCCCTGAATAGTCAGTTCAGTGACTGGGTTTTTATTTTGTTGGGAGGGACAGTAGGATAACTCAGATTAACCATCAGAACATTTATCTTAAACTAAAACCACAAGAATAACATCTCATTGATGCTAACAGTTCAAATCTCAAAACTATAAAATTGGCAAACAAGCATAAATTCTGTTAACATTTTGTTGTGGCACTGTAAGTATATTCAAAATCTGCAAGATGGGTTCCCATTATGACAATTATATCAAGACTAGAGAATATTAGCAGTTTTCTTTATTACTCACATACCTGCATTGTCAGATTTAGAAAAAAGGACTTTCATGAGCCAATAAATGGCTTCATAAGAAAATGTCATTGGGATCTGTTGAACAGTGATGACCATGTCTTATGATATACAAAAATCTACACACAATTTATGGCCCAATACATACATATGTTCTCTATATATTATATCCTAGAGAAATTAATCACACACATGTATCAAGAGACATACAAGAAATGTTAATGGTAGCATCATTAGGAACAGCACTCTAAATGTCCAAAAAGAGAATGGGTAAGTCAACTGTGATACATTCATACAGTGAATACTAAATAGTAAAAAATGAATGAACCAAAGCCATACTTATCAACGAGAATAAAACTTGAAATGTTGAAAAAAGTTACAAATGATTACCTTCTATGTAACAGCAATTAATATTAAAACATGCTTGTTTACAGATATGTAACAAATGCAGTAAAAATATAAATACATACACAGGAATACCAATATCAAATACCAAATTCAAGACAGCTTTGGAGTGGAGAGGGAAAAGGAAGGGGAACAGAGTTGAAGCCATGGGTGTTCCCCCTCACATATTTTTGTCACATTTCATTTCTTAAGAATGGTGGTAAATACCTGAGTGACATACTCTTAAAATTTTGTATAACTGAGGGGTATCTGGGTGGCTCAGTTAGTTAAGAGGTTAAGTGGTTAAGCTTAAGCGTCCAACTCTTGATTTCAGCGCAGGTCATGTTCTCACAGTTTGTGAGTTCGACCCCCATACTGAGCTCCATGCTGACAGTGCTCACACACTCACTCTCACTCTCTCTCTCTCTCTCTCTCTCTCTCTCTCTGCCTCTCCCCTGCTCACACACTCAGGCGCGCTCTCTCTCTCTCTCTCTCTCTCTCTCTCTCAAAATAAACTTAAAAAACATTTTTTTGTGTTACTGAAATTCAAAAACACAACCAAAAATAGAATTAAGTACACAAAGGCTAGTGATGTTTTAAACAACCAAGCTAACAATTACTTGAATCTTAAAATGTGATGCTATCCCCAATGCTGGTAACTTTAAGGATACTTTAAGACCCCACAACCTGCATTATTAGGTTAAAATATCTGAAACTGCTGGGTTATAGGTCAAAAAGTCAAATATTAACAATTCCATGTGGTTTAAACTAATATTAAAACTCTCTCTATAAAAAACAAAAGTTAAATTTTGATGTGTTCTCCAAGAACTTACTATGCAGTGGTCTACATTTTAATGGAAAGACTAAGAAACAAGGAAATAAAACTGAAATAGAATGGACCATGTGTCAATGGATAAAATATGAAGATAAATTTCCCAGTATACAGAACAAATATATAACTTAGAAACACATATTGCACAAAATGTGGTCAACCTACTGTCCTTTGATATAAAATATTACTGCTTAATTTTTAAAAGTACTTACACATAATAAATCCTTAAAAGATCCTTGTTGAGCAAAGCAAGTCTTTATACATATAAAAATTGAAGTCCAGAGGAGAAACACCTTGTCCAAGGTCAAGGTCAAATAGTTAGCAGTCTAAACCTACTTAAAACTAAATCTAGGTCCTGCTCCAAAATTAGTCACTATAAATTAATCAGAAGTTCAACCAGAGATTTTTATTTTGTTCCAATCAAAGATTATGAAAGGAAGAATTAAGGACAAATGATCTGTGGAGTTCTGTCTTCTTTTTTATTTCTTAACAATTTCAGTATAACAAGTTCTAAGCCCATTATTATTTTTGCAAAACTCATTTGCCATAAACATATTTTAGGTAGTGATTTACAGGATTAGCTCATAAAAGCCAAGGCTATTTATAATTTAACTATAAAACTATATTCCTTCTGTAGCACTAAAGAAAATACACACTACAAAAGTAGTCTCTCCATCCCCTCACCCTCTTTTCTCAAACTTAAGAACTAGTGCTTTAAGAAAAAGGTTTAAATGAGAAAGAATGCTGAAAAAGTACTGAGGAACACACTGCAGGACAGTTGGAGTTGGAGGGAAGGTTTTTAAAAGTAATGCAATGTTTTTTTTTAGTGAATAAATATCACTCTTCAGAATTATTATAGAGCCCAGATAAATTATGCAAGACAGGGATAGAGATTTTCCTGAGATACGAGAAGCAGAAACTGAAAGAAAAGGGTTGGAAAAGACAAACATGAGAACTACTGGAGAGGAATGGACAGGGACAGGGACACTGGCACCCCTAGAAGCAGAAGAAACAGTGCAGCCCTTCTTAGGAACAGCCCCAGGGGGCAGGTGTAATCAGCTCCCTCCCCGTACTGCAAGGTTGCTATACAGATTAAGTGAGGGAAACCCCTGGAGAAGGGGAGGGTGGGGGAGTATTAAGGTCATCTGAGTAGTTAACGTATGTTAAGCATTTTTAACCCAAGAAATAGGTATACTGAAATCTACCTGTGCCTACAATTAATTCTCATTTTTGCTTTCTTCATATTAGGAAAGATGAATGACAGACATGCTACCCACATCTCCTCTTCAGTTGTAAAGGGCACCCTGGATAGTCACAATCATCGAAAGCCAGATGTCTCTAGTTGGCCTGCTCTCCTCGGCAAGGTCCACTACAAGGAAAACAGCTGCCAGGACACATGCACAGTACACCGTTAGAGAAGGGGAAGGGGAGGGAGACCAACCTGCCTCCGCATTCAGCTCCTCTAGAATCCCGCTGGTCCTCCAGGTAGCTCCTGTGTCCTGGCCTCCTACAGAATTACTGTGCTCTTGAACTACCGCAGCCGCCAATAAATTGTCCACATTTACCACTTCTGGGTCAGAGCTGGTGTCAGACATATCATAATGAGCTACAACTGGAGGTCCATCTAGGGAGGAAAGAAAATGTATACTTGTATCTAACTTGTGGGGTGAAAAATACTTCTGCAACTAAGAGCCCTCTAAATGCCAGTTGCCTTTATCTTATTACTCTACCTGGTCAGAAAAGCTGCAGTTTATACATCTAATATTTTGTACATGATGTGAAAGTGGAAAAGATAACCCAAGCTTCTAAGATGAGGGACACGTTTGAAAAGGAGAAAAGGAGTGTTATTATGAAGAACAGAAGACAAGACTGTACTGAACAAAGTTACACTGAATTCTCGTCACATTCCTATAGAGCAAAAGACTATGAAAAAGGAGAAGACTCCACAGAGAAAGTAAAACTGATTTTTTAAGGAAAAAAACTGATGCAAACTATTAAAAGTCAATTTATAGTTTTTCAGAGAATGAATCTAGTTCTTTCTCTTAGTAGCTAATACTTAAAAAGTCACTGTTAGATTCAAAGAAGAAAGTCAAATACATATTTTTCTACTCTAAAGAAATAAGGTTAACATTAGGAGCTCTACTTGACTATATCCAATAAAGCCCTTTAAAAATACCAGGGATCAGGGCACCTGGGTGGCTCAGTCGGTTAAGCACCCGACTCTTGGTTTCGACTCAGGTCATAATCTCACGGTTCATGGGATCGAGCCCCACATCGGGCTCCACGCTGAGCAGGAGCCTGCTTGGGATTCTCTCACCCTCTCTCTCTGCCCCTCTCCCACTTGTGCTCGCCCTCTCTCTCTCTCTCTCTCTCTCAAAATAAACTTTAAAAAATAAAAATATCAGGGGTGTTATGCATTTTATAACAAAAAGACAATACTCTTTTCTACAAAAAGAAACACTTTTTCTACAAAAAAATACTTTTTCTACAAAAAGACAATACTCACAAAATCCACCTTCAGGATTTTGCTTGGGATGTCTTGTTAGGAATATCTAAATTTTCTTTTCCCTGAGAAAGACAACCAGCTCACATTCCAAGGCAACGATACGCAACCTTATGGGTTATTTTAGAGGAAGATATTAAAGTTCTAACTGGAAAAAAAAAAAAAAAAAGATCCCTTCTACCTCCAAATCACCCTAACTAGCCGAAAAAGGCAGCTGATTTCCAAAGAAATTAAACCGCAGTGATTCATGCTAAAATAATTCAATAATCATGCTTGTAGAATAGATACATGCTTTAAATGCTAATGCTACCCTTTTTCTCATAGCAAAAAACAAAAATAGAGTTTTCATTCAATTATGAAATACATCCTTTACTACCATCTTCATTTTAGAATAAAGCAGAAATAAAGGAATGCAGTTTCTCCCCCCAACAGCTATTTATAAAGTGCAGGCAAATTATTTATTTCCATAAAGATTTTTTAATATCAAGACTGTTTTACATTCAACACACCTATTTTATGAAACTCTGGACTATGAAGGAATACATATGCCAATGACTCATTAAAAGAGAACACAATGAAAGATTAGTTTTAATACAAGCATCCATTGTGTGAATTGTGACTGAACAAAACATGAAACACATCTGGGATATTTATCCCTTAAAGCAAAGGTCCCAAACCAAAAGTTTATGTAGCAACATTTTTAAAATAAAAATGACCAAATAAAAGCAAACGAGTTGTTAAGTGCCACTGTATAAGAACAGACATGTCACAATATGAAATTCTGACGATCATTACAATTTCAGTTGACTACTTAAAGATAATTTCCAATTCCCCCAAAAGGGTAAATCACGTTCAGAAAATTCGATAGTGTAGCCTCAGTATCAGTTGGTAATGGATTTCAGCTCAAATAGCAAAAAATTAGTTTATGTTTGACGTTTTTCTTTTCTAAAAAAGAAAAGAAAGCTCTATTATTTATGGAGTTCTCGTCAGAGTTCAAAATGATTATTATGGAATCAAGATACTGTGTGATGTCCAAATACTTGGGTGCAGAAGATATGAGGGTCAAGTACAATATTGACTATTTGACCAAATGTTCTATTTTTAAAAGGGCTTTAGTTAAGTGTTGTTTTGCAAAAAATTAAAGATTTATTTTAAAATTTACACCACTAGTACCATTCACCACCTCTTGCTCTCACATCCACCCCCCCCCCCTACAACCACCAAATTGAGGCATCAGGTCAACAGTCAAGTCAAAATTGTACCACTCCTACATGTAGAATCATGCAAAGAGTAGAGTTGTATATGTACATGCAGAGTTAACATCACCTACCCATGGAAATAACTTGTCTGAAAGTCTTCATCAGTAGGAAATACAAGCATAAACTTGTTATCTGGCTTCATTCTTGTATCTTCCATATTTCCAAACAGCACACCTTATAGCTTAGCTTAAATTTAGTATTCATCATAAACAAAGACAGTGATATTTTCATATTTTAATTATACTTAAAAGTTAAATTATTATCAGTGTCATTTCTCATTTCCAGTCTATCCAAAACAATGACAAGTCAGTACTATACAAACTTTAATAAAGGAATGGATGCCTTTCCATCTTTCTTCCAACTTGAAACCAAAATTAAGGATCTTATGTTCCAAGGTTATGTTACACTTATCATTAGCAAACCAAGATGAAATAAAGTAGGTTTAAAGCACTCAGCATTAGGGTTTGAACTTTAAACCACTAAGTAAATACGAGCTACCTGATGGTGATAATTTGTGATATTCTTTTAAAAGTGATTCTTGCTGCACAGCAGAAGTAAGAGACAGGTTAAGATCCTGTAGTAACTGTATCTGTCTTTTAAAAGAAAGAAAGGAAAAAAAAGCTACGGAGGAGGAGCTGGGAAAATTCAGCACATTAATAAGAGAAGCAGCAACTATTCTTCCAATTTGACTCTAACAATTCATTACAGGATGGAATAAACATGGAGACACTGTCCTCTCTCCCACTTGATTTTTCTCTATACTGTGAGAACAAATGCACTGCTACTAAGATTACTTTGGCTTTCAAAAGCATCAAAATCGTCACTTCAAGTTACACATGGAAACATTTCCAATTTAAAAATTAATCATTAATGTAAGCACATTCCATGTTACATTTAAGGATTAGCCAAACTACACATTCTCCCATCTGCTAAACTTGATGTCTGTCACAATCTTAAAACATAAATTTATAATAATGACTTCCTAGTTTTTCTACAATCCTTAATAGCATATCTCTATAAAGGTAAATGTTAACACAATTAGTTAATAACTAATTGGCCTGTGGTTAATCAAAGTGCTGTCTCTCCTCCTGATCGCAAGATTTTGAAAATTTTGCTGCTCATTACAATTACAAGGCAAAAAATTAAAAGTCAAGCAATCCACTGACTTATGAACATCGATTCGTCCATTTTATGCTAGAAATAGGTTTGTACCCTCTCAACTATATCCTAGCCTACACACAGGTTCTAACTTTTCAAATAATAAAATACAGATGTATCTGTGTCATCACACATTTCTGACATTGTGAAGTTTACTCTTTTATGGTTAACCTTCTCTACTACTGTCATCAAGTGTTTAATTTTATGAATTAGTTTTCTTTCAACCTATTATTTTCTTCTTTAAAAAATGTTCTTTAAATCTCACTGAGAGAATGTGAAACAAAACAAAGAAGCAAAACAAAACCAACATCCTTTACTGCATTTATCCCTGACAAACCCCTTTTAGAATTTCACTACCAAAAGCACAATATTTTTAAAAATGATGTAAGGTAATACATAATTTACCACTCTTGTTTTACAGATGAGAGATCTGAGTCCTAATTAGGTGGAACCAGAAATGAATTACATTACAGTTGTTCAGTGTTGAGAGAACTGGAAATATACAAGACGGAACAGCATAGGAAGTACGTACAGATTTTTGGCAGCCAACATACAGGTTGAAGTCCTGCCTACTACTACTTAGCTCTAGGACTCATTTCTTCACAGAGTTATGTCAAAAGTTAAAGATGACATACCAGCAGAATACTGGACCACTGCCCCATCTTTCCACTATAATTAGCACCTGCCCTATTTTATTTGTTTGCTTATCTTTACATGTAAATTCTACTCTACAGGGCCTGCATGCAAGAAGCTTTGAGAAAAGGGACACCTGGGTGGCTTAGTCAGTCATGTGTCTGAATCTTGATTTTAGCTCTGGTCATGATCTCATGGTTCATGAGATCGAGCCCCACGCTGGGCTCTGTGCTGACAGGGCGAAGCCTGCTTGGGATTCTCTCTCTCTGCCCCTCCCCCTTCTTTCTATCAAAATAAACAAACTTTATTTAAAAAAAAAAAGCAGGAGCAGCTATGAGAAAACATCCCTGCCTGGGTTGGTGCCTCACACTGGTCATAGATTAACCCCACTTATTAAGCAAATGCTTTCCTGGGATTACTGAGATCTTCACAAATGGGCTTTTGTACGTTTCTTTTTGTCTGAAGTGTAATGTCAGCTTGGGTGTGTTCATATAAAAGTGTTTCATACCCAAACAGAGATCATTTTTGGATTATTTCATATTTTGCACCATCCTAGCCTACAGAGCCTCCCACTAACACAAGTGTCAGTCTCCCAGTATGAGGTCTAATTAGATCTGAGAAATGGGAATTCCTCTAGTATCTCAGACACCCTAGAAATGCACTCCTCCTTCTCTCTCTATTGGTTAAGTCTTGGGCCCAAGGAAAGGTGGGGCAATGGCCCAAGACACACTTTGCCCCTTCAACTCCCATTTCTATAACTATAATAATATACAACAAAGCTCAGAGAAAATTCCTTCTGTCCTCCCCAGTGTAGCCAATCTCCTGAAACCCCTCACTAGGAGAGAAAAAAATCTATCTTGTTACTGCGAAATGATCCCATATAAGCTCTACTGCCACAGTCATTAAAGGGCCTATGCCCAGGGCCATTATCTATCTACAACAACATGAGAAAGGTGGAAATCACACTTGGCCTCGATCCAGATAGTCAGATTCAAAAAAGCTACACCTGAAAGAAGCATTCTTAGGAATTACCTAGCCAAGGGGTCTAAGAAGGGAGAGTATATGTGGCAGTGGGCAAGTGAGAGAATGCAGTGTGGGGGGAATAAGGAATTGAGGGGAAGGACAAACCTGAAGAGCTGCAGGAGGAAATTTGCATTTTGGCGGAAACTACTCAAGAAAAAAGGCATTTTCATTCCATACCAAAATACTTACCAAGGTGAAAATCTGTATTTGCGAATATAAGAGAAAACATACTTGAGAATACTTATGCTGTATTTTTATTACTATCAAAAATATATATGCACACATAGAACAATGTGAAAAAATTAAAAGCAGTCATTTTCAAAGCAGCTGTTGAAAAAGACAAATAATTACATCTACCAGAAAAAAAACAAAAAGCTACACAGAAAAGTGCCATCTCTGAAAAAACAGCTTTAAATACCAAAATCTGTGTGTGTCTATTTTCTCCAGAATAATATCAAATGCTATTTCAGTAAAAAGAAAAATGTCTGAGAAAACAGAGCTAAATGGAAATCAAATGCAATATACAATGAAATTTTATGTTCAGGCATTAAATCATTTTCACTTTTTTAAATTTTTACTAATTTGTTTTTTAAGTAATCTCTACACCCAATAATGGGGCTTGAACTCAATATCAAGAGTCGCATGCTCCACTGAGCCAGCCAGCCAGCCAGGCACCTGGCATTATGTCATTTCCAAAATAAAACTGTTTTTGTGCTTTTTTCATTCTACTCATCTCAATTATTAAAATTTTAGACATTATAAAGTTTGCAAGGTGGGAATAAAGTTTTAAGGACTACATCTGTCCTTATATCATACTAGTAAATGACAGGTCATTTTGTTCACCCAGGAAAGTTACCTATGATACTGATTAAGAGTTAATTTTGAGAGGATCAAAGATGAGGTAAAAGCAAATATTCAAGATTATCAGAGTAGTTAGAAAGTTGATCTCAAGAAAGAAAATTTCATTTTAACATTTCACCACTAACTACAAAGTTGGGAAAATTGGGAGGTTATTCATAAGATAACTCGGGTCACGTATCTGGATATTCAACAAAAACTAAAAGTTCGGAAAACAGGGCACCTGAAGAGGTCACCATCTTTCAATTTATCTTCCTATTTCAGAAACAAACTCATGACCTACTGCTTTGAGGATTCAGAGAACAAAACTGAAATATCTGTACCATGTACACAAAGAACACAAAAATTAGATATAATTTTAGCCACATCTCCATCTCTATGATCCCTGTTAAAGATATCTCCATTCCAGCTTTCTGATTACTCCCTGAAGCAGTCTAAACTCTATTTTCCAAATATTCCTCAATTTTTAATAGGATAACTCAGTAGAACATGTAAAGAAAAAGAATCTCAACCTTTGATGTTAACACTGGTATTATTACCTTTTTCAATATAGCAATTACAAAAAAACCTGAAAATCATCTCAAAAACATCATGTAAAATCTATTAATTATTCTGACCACAAACTAATATTGCATAATGGAAAAGCAGGTTTCTTGACTCCCAAACACCTAATGTGAATTAACTGGTAGACAATCACTAACAACCAATGCTATCCTCAATAGAGTAACAAGAAACATTTCTTTTTTGAAACTTTTATTTATCTAGATTAATTGTTACACTTCAAATGCAGTTAGATAAAATATATAAAGAAAGTGCAATAAAATAAAAATCAGTTATTTAATAACATTCTTTCCAAATCTCAAAGTTGTAAGAGTTTATTACCAAAGAATACACTTCCTCATAGATTATTACTCCTTCATTTTTTAGGATGTCTTCTATTTTATGTTGTAGTAAATTTAATATAAGATCTACTCAATGCCAGTAATAATAGTTTGTTTTCAATCCCCACCAACCTTCCTAAAATTCAGAGAAATTAAAAACAGAAATTAAAAAAAAAAATGAAAAGTGTAGAAACTCCGAAGTTATTCACGTTGTGTACAATCCATGTATCATACAACTGTTCTGGACAAATTAAAAAAACAAATTTCTTATCTGTACACTGATTAAGGACATAGATGCCATTTATGGAGAGGATTTTGAGAAGAATTTTTCTTCGAGAACAATTTTTACTGAACAATTTTCATAGTAAAAAAATTTTAAGTTTAATAAATTTGCTCAAATTGTTTTGATGCTGTATTTTCTAACATGTGGCATTCCACAAAATCTCTTTCACTGTGCTCTCACTGTATCATTTAAATAATTCAAACTGGAGAGGGAAATAAATATAAGCTAAACAAAATGTAACAGGTACAATTACTTTAAAAGGTCACCTTCTATGAGACAGCTTGCCTATAATCTGTTATTCTAAACAAATGATGACAGGAAGAAGCCTGTTCACCATCTTACCTACAACTTTCAGGTAGCTGTATCATTAGGCAAATTCAGCTGTATATTAAAAATGAAAATTATCAGTGATATCAATTTGGGTGCTTTATTTGCTCAACAAAAGGATTCACTACAGCATTTCTTCCATTAACAAGCAGATTTAATCATTTAAAATTATTTCATTTCTAATATTCTGACTTGCACACAAATTTTAAGTAATAAATCTTATGTAAATTGAGATATACCTAGACTCAGAGACCTGGGTCTCTGCTGTTAAATCTACATAACACTGTAGAATGACAAAAGCAATGAAGCAAAATTATTCTTTTACTCAGTCTGCTAGTGAAATACACAAGAGATCAAAAACCTTTACATGACAAAAACAAAATCCATAAAGTAACTTTTTTCTCCAATTTTATCACCCCAACTAGGTTTATATGTGGGCAACTCTTACATACATGAATGGATATTATATTAATAAAAATCCCTGTAGACTATTCCATTGTTATCTGTCTCCAACAACTTGTCAAATGTAACAATAAAAAAACACAAAAATTAGTTATTTCAGAAGTGGGCATATGTGCACACGTGCAGACACACACACACAGACCAGACCCCTCGAGATAAGGCTCAATCCTCTGACTTGATAACAAGAAAAAAGGTTTTTTCTCTTGGAGCCCCAACATGATAGAATCCTTTATTCTAAGTTTAAAAAAAAAAAAAAACACTTTATACAAGATATTAAATCTTAAGATTTTCATTGTGTTGTGTTCTAAATTGAAATTTTATTTGGGCTTTTATTACACTCATTTTTAATGATGCGCACAAAATATGCATCAATACAAGTAAGACAGTTATTATCTAACAAGTGGCTCAAATAACCAGATCGTTCTAATCTGGTTAAATACTCTTAAGATGATTAAAAATCTAAAAAAAAAAAAAAAAAAAAAAAAAAGATGATTAAAAATCTAATATCCTACAACACTGAGTTAGTACAAACTAGGCAGAAAGTAGTCTGTAGACAGATTATCAGAAAACACATTTATCTTTAGTGAGGGGATAATGCCCCCTTTTAAATATCATCACCTAATTTCATGTGTACATATTAGAGAAATGGGATTTTATTCTTAAATAAAAAGTATTTCAACATCTAGATTAATGTTTTAGGTTGAAAGAAGTTTCTTCCAGCATTAGCCCTTTATATACTACAAAGAGGTCCAAACAGGATACACTCCTTAACCTTCTTAAAATTCTAGGAAAATTAAAGGAATTCAAAAGAAAGAAATTAGGGAAGACCACTAGGCACTTCTCAAACAATACATACACGTACATAAAAATGCCACCACATAATCCATAAGTGATTCCCACTTCTTCGTTTTAGTACTTAAACGTACAACAGTCTCCCTTTAACCACGGTTTCACTGCCATGATTTCAGTTACCATCAGTCAACAATGGTCCGGAAACAGATGATCTTCCTCCTGACAAACGGTCAGAAGGTCAAAAGTAGCCTAACACTACATCACAGTGCCTGTATCATTCACCTCACTACTCCTCCTCACATACGCATTTTATCACCTCACATCATCACAAAAAGGGTAAGTGCAGTACAATAAAATATTCTGAGAGACCACATTCGCATAATTTTTATTACGATATATTGTTATAATTGTTGTATTTTATTATTGTTGCTCATCTCTTACTGTGCCTAATTTATAGATTAAACCTTATCATACATATGTTTGTATACGAAAAAAACAATTTATAGGGTTCGGTACTATCTGTGGTTTCACACATCCACTGGGGTCTTGAAACATAACCCCCACAGATGAGGGGGTATAATCTTAGGGATAGAGGCTTTGCCTCACTGAAGGAGAATTCAATAATCCAAAACAGCAGTTATTTTTTAAAAGTTCAATACTGGATATTTCTGTAAATATATGTAATACAGAAACAAAATTTTTTGAAAGAGGAATTTTTAAATTGTGCAATCTGGACAAGGTGTAACCATTTAATGCACAACTCATATAAAAACTTACTGTTTTTCAAAATAATATTTCCTATAACAGCTCACATTTTAATTTTCAAGGCACTGTGAGAAACTAAAAATCAGGATAAAATTTGTACGTATGTTTCTGCTTCAAAATTATTAAGGTTAAGCACTCCAAACCACAAAATTTCAGATTTTACTTTAGAATAAGTTTTAATATTTGAAACATATTCTACGAATTAAATCAATACATCCTGGTTTCCTTTTTCTACCAAAACCTCTTTCCACTTCTTTATCCAAAATTATGTAGAAAGGTGTCCCATATTATTAATGTTTAACACCTTCTCAAATATCCTAAATATCATTCTTACCTAGAATATCAATTATTATAACCTATGTTTGAGGAGCGCCTGGGTAGATCAGTTGGTTAAGTGTCTGACTCGAGTTCGCCTCAGGTCATGATCTTGCGGTTCCTGGGTTTGAGCCCTGTGTCAGCGTGTGGAACCTGCTTGGGATTCTCTGTCTCCTTCCTCTCTCTGGCCCTCCTCCCACACAAAATAAACAAATAAAACCTATGTTTGATAGTTCTAGTCCACTAAAACTTTTTCATTTTTCTCTTAAAGGCAAAAAGTATATCTATAGACTTTTTGCTCAATTATCTAATAACAAAAACTAGAATATATTCGGTCAATACTAGGAATAATTTGTGTTCTTAAAAGATGAATTATTTTAAAAATAAAAAGCATCATTACATCCTTAATACATCAAATATTAAATCATGAAACAAAAAAGAAACCTGCTAAGTACTTGAAACAGTTTATACATGCATTAAAAAGTAGTCATGTTAACATGCTGAAATTAACTTTTTAAATTTATTTTTTTAAGTAGGTTCCATGCCCAATGGGGGGTTTGAACTCATAGCTCTGAGATCAAGAGTCACGTGCTCTACCGACTGAGCCAGCCAGGCACCCCTATATTGACATTTTTTATGCCTAAAACTCCATGTCTAGCAAAATCAGTGATCTCAGGAAGAAACTGAAGACAGAACTTCCCTGAAAATATCTCAAATTCAAATAGTGACCGCAGATTAGTTAAAATCTAGTCAGTCATCCCAAACCAATGTTCTTCCTGTTGATATAAAACTTAATCTAAAAATAATACTAGCTGAAGTAATTTACAAATGTTGTATTATCATTTCAGAGAAAAATACATCAGTTATAATTAACTCCTATCATAGTTTATGTTGAAAATTCATACTAATGTTATGTAAGAGCTTAGCTGATGTTAAGAAATTTATTGCAAATTGCACTGGTGTTTCCAAACTTACTCCTATTTGTCAAATATCAAGTTCAGGAAATCTGACCATCATTACACAATTAAGAGACTTCTAGTCTTTTTCATCAATTCCTATATACATTCTTCAAAGAGACCTGAGAACATTAACGCCTCCCGCAAAGTTAACTCCCAATTCTTACCCATCAGGTTCTAAAACGAAAAAACCAAATCACACAGTTTATTTTTCAATTCAAAACTAGAAAAGGAAAAAAAAAAGTTGGCTCGGTCTATTACAGTTAATTTAAAAATTACAAATATTTGGATAAAGAACTAAATAGAAAATATACTAATAATTTTCTAAGTTACTGATAAATTCTTAAAATACTGACCATTTTCTGAGTAAAGTTCCTGATAAATTATTAAAATAAAGATCTTCATTGTTATATAAACCACCTATCCTTCCTCTTACAAAACAGAATTAGTTTTTCCAACGTTGCAACTTCATTAAGTATTAAAATAATTAATCTGTTTCATATTGAGAAGTTATGAAATTATAAATTTGAAGGGAAAAACCAATAAATTTTTATTGTAAGGAAATCCAGTAGAAAGTAAAATTTGAAACAAAAACAGTATTAGCAAAGTTACATATTCCTACTACAAAATTTCATCCTAATTTAGTGGCTTCTCACCAACCCAAAAAACATAAAATACCAGTATTTCCCAATCTCAGGCCACACATAAAAACAGCTATCATACTGCAAGACTTTCAATCCTGTGATATTTTCTCCCCTTTGACATACTCTGTGGGCCCTTTAACATGCCAAAGGGCCATTTATTTTCAGTCCGGGGATTAAAAACAAAATTAAATTGGTAGTACATTAGCTAATACAGTTAGTCACTAGTAACTTAAAAACCCATTTAATACATACGCTTAACAGAGTGACCATTTCATCTATTTCCTCTAGAGGTACTCTTTACATCAAGGTACCAATTTCACTGAATGATGTCTGCCAGGTTACTGCCTCAGGCAGTGAGCTTTAAGTTAATGCTCAAGATAAAAATTCATCTATGTAGCAATGAAAAGTCCTCATGCAAGCAATCAAACTCTGTTCTTATCTGCTTTCTCTACAATATCTTGCATAGTAGGTACAGAATGTATATATCCTCAAAAATTAATTCATTCTTCCTACATACAAATGTTACTGAAAGTTGTAATTCATTAAAGACTAGCAACAAATGCATTCATTAAATGACATATGGAAGAATGACATAAAAATGTTCATGCAGTGCATTCATCATTTATGATCTTCAGAGTGGGATTAATTACATGATTCCCTCCTTTGGAATCAGAAGAGAGTCAACAATGTTTGGGGAGAATAAATGTTAAGAGATTCTCAAAGAATTCACTACTTACCTATCTGGATTCACTAACATTCCCTATCTTATATCTTATTTATGTTTTTGGCATGAAAAAAACATAAAGATGAGGATCACTCCTATTATCGTATAAATGTGGTTCTATGTTCCAACCATATGTAATGAAACACAAGCTAAAATTATCCAACTCTGCTGTTTTGAATATCTATTTTTTAAAAAGAACTGTTTACTATTGTACTTTTTAAAACACCATCAAAAGAAACTTACAATAGCCAAAAGCATATTCCTTCTTACACAATCCAAAAAGCAGATAGTTAACACAACTGATTTCTGTGATAGATTCAAAGCTTGTTCTGTAATATTCCCATTTTTGGTCAAGTTAACTGGAAAATGTTGTCTTTGGGAATTCTACTGTACTGTCAACATTTAAACAAGTTGCACAAGAACCAAAGGGCTGCTGTGATAGTTCTTGGAAATCAGGCATCTGCATGCCCCAGACTGGGTGAGAAGGGTAATTCTTTGGATGACTAGTTGCATTTTAAGTTCCCTGGGTTCGACAGCTGCTTGTTCTCTTCACCAGTGTCAAGGTGAGTTAGCTCTTCCATCCACACGCAAAATTTCTCCTCTGTCTGCCTCTTGGAAAAACAGCCCATGGTCTCTTCTAGGATGCTGCCTATGCAATTCCTATCATACAGAGCATCCCTGTCAAATAATCCTGGAATTCCCCTGGGCGCTCCTTCAGTTCCCCCAGCATGACTGAAGTCAGCTTTAAAGACATTGAGGCCATTTGATAAAACATCATTAATTCAGAAAATTGTATTTTTATTAAGACAAGCTTATTCAGGAAAATGACTTGAGCATTACTAAGAAGAGCTATATAAAGCACTGATAAGCAGCACTTAAATTAACTAAAGTAAAGTAATTCTGAGAAAAATTAAGTAACACTACCATTTTTCACAGCTTCAATATTATTTGCCCAGTAAAACTTGTATTCTGTTACTATACAACTAATCATTAATCTGTAACAGTGGTTTTCTTTTTTTTTTTTAATTTTTTTTTTCAACATTTATTTTTGGGACAGAGAGAGACAGAGCATGAACGGGGGAGGGGCAGAGAGAGAGGGAGACACAGAATCGGAAACAAGCTCCAGGCTCTGAGCCATCAGCCCAGAGCCTGACGCGGGGCTCGAACTCACGGACCGCGAGATCGTGACCTGGCTGAAGTCAGACGCTTAACCGACTGCGCCACCCAGGCGCCCCTGTAACAGTGGTTTTCAACCTTTGTTGCACATAAAAACCTGGAGTGGTTTAACAAATACCAAAACCTAGCGCTCCCAGGCATTGAAGGTTTGTTTTATTTTGTTTTAAGCTCTCCATGTGATTTTATTGTGTACAACCTCAGTTGAGAACCAC
Organism: Prionailurus bengalensis; assembly: GCF_016509475.1. Taxonomy (NCBI): domain Eukaryota; kingdom Metazoa; phylum Chordata; class Mammalia; order Carnivora; family Felidae; genus Prionailurus; species Prionailurus bengalensis. The sequence continues at coordinate 66,406,721 of NC_057356.1, read as the reverse complement.
TGTATCCTTGAGTATTTTCACGGTCTAGACTTCAAAATTCTAAAAGCTATTTTCACAGCTGACCCCTAATAAATCAGTATACAATTAATTCTCAACTGATTCTTATCAAATGCTCCTACATGATGTTAAAAAATATTCCTTATAGAAAACCATGCAAAGGATATACACAATCCATGTATATACCTCTGGGTCAGCTTTTGTTACAAACCCTGGTCTATGCAAGGTGCTAAATTTATGCCTTTAAAAAACAAAACAACAACAAAAAAAGGTTCTGTGTTTAAGTTTAGGATATGCTACAAATCATATCCTCCCCCTCTTAAAAACACATTAATGTCTCTGAGTTGTACTGCAGTAAAGAAACCTGTTTCCACATGGTCCAGCACTTTTCCAAATGTGTAAAGAGTCTACAGCTATTAATATCCAGTAAGAAGTCATTTCATGGTATTCCAGTTTAGGATATGCAGTTTTACATAGTTTTATCCTTGAACTAAGTAAGGTTATCTTTGGTCTGGACTGATCCCATAGAATTTGGGTTCCCAATAAAACTAATTATGCTGATGGGGCGCCTGGGTGGCTCAGTTGGTCGGGCATCTGACTTCGGCTCATGTCATGATCTCACAGTCCATGAGTTCCAGCCCCACGTCAAGTTCTGTGCTGACAGCTCAGAGCCTGAAGCCTGCTTCAGATTCTGTGTGTCTCTCTCTCTCTCTCTCTCTCCCCTTCCCCCCTCACTTAACATCAACACTTAACTGAGTAGCTCAGTCTGTCTCACACTCTGTCTCTCAAAAATGAATAAACCTTAAAAAAAAAAAAATTAAAACTAATTATGCTGAACTCTTCATTTCTTTAGGGAGCTACTAAAAATGTTACCTCTTCAAAAAATAAGTAAATAAAAAATAAAAATGTTACCTCTTCAGACCACTCGGGACTACTGTACTATCTAAAATAGCTTTTTGGGGCGCCTGGGTGGCGCAGTCGGTTAAGCGTCCGAGTTCAGCCAGGTCACGATCTCGCGGTCCGGGAGTTCGAGCCCCGCGTCAGGCTCTGGGCTGATGGCTCAGAGCCTGGAGCCTGTTTCCGATTCTGTGTCTCCCTCTCTCTCTGCCCCTCCCCCGTTCATGCTCTGTCTCTCTCTGTTCCAAAAATAAATAAACGTTGAAAAAAAAAAAAATTAAAATAGCTTTTTGACCCCATTCCTAGTCAATCTTTATCTCTTATATCCTGCTTTATTATTTGTAGTGTATATTCTGACAGCATATGATGAATTTACTTATTATCTGTCTGCTCAAAAAAGATGAAGTTTCATGAGAGCAGAGACTTTTCATTCACTACTGCACTCACATGCTGCAAAGCAGGTGCTCATATATTTGCTGAATAAATGAATGATGGAATCAATCAACCTTGGCCTTATACCATCTACTTATAGCAAGAAGTCTTACAAAGAACAGCCCTATGAAATGCTCTGTAGTATTTACTCCAGGGTATTTCTGAAAATATGGTTCACTTTATGTCATAGTGGCTTTTTATGAAGATGCAAAAGAAAAATTTCCCAGGTCTCAGTATCAAGAATAGCAGTGTTTCTCCTAGAAAATGAGAACTATTTAATCAGCTTTGCCACCTCTTCACAATGCCTAAAAGGCTATGGAAAAATTTCTGGCCCATACTTAGCAAATAAAAACCTCATGTAGTTTATTATTCTCTAAGTTCATATTATTCCTTTTCCCCTGACTACTCCATCCCTTGTCCTCACGTTTTAAGAAAAATCTTGTTTACACAAAACATCCTCAAGAGGAATATACCTTTCCCCAAAATTTGTATGTGGCTTATGGAAACACTAAATGGAATTTATTTTTTTTTTTAATTTTTTTTTAAACGTTTATTTTTGAGACAGAAAGAGACAGAGCATGAACAGGGGAGGGGCAGAGAGAGAGGGAGACACAGAATCTGAAACAGGCTCCAGGCTCTGAGCAGTCAGCACAGAGCCCGACGTGGGGCTCGAACTCACAGACCGCGAGATCATGACCTGAGCCGAAGTCAGACGCTTAACCGACCAAGCCACCCAGGCGCCTCTAAATGGAATTTAAAGAATATGAAACTTTCTTTAAGCAGTTTATCCATTATAAATGCTGGGGGAATTTAAATATATAGGACAGGAAATTAAGATGGCTACTTGGATCTGTTTCAGATTCTGGCACTTAGTTTTCAACAAACACTGAAAAATGGGTATTTAAAAGCTAAATTCAGAACATTGTGTAAGATTGCTTATGCTAGGGACAGTGAGATAAGTTGTGGCCTTGTAGAGATGACTATCAGCAATAAACACTGGTAAATAAGACATTTTAAAGTCTTAAAATCAAGGACCAATTAATTATACATTTGTCAAGACCCACAGAATGTACAACACCAAGAGTGAACCCTGATGTAACTATGGACTCTAAGTGATAATGATGTCAATGTAGGTTCATCACTACCTCTGGCAGGGGATGCTGAAAAGGAGGAGTCTGTACGTATGTGTTGGCAGGGAACATATGGTAAATCTCTGTACCTTCTTAGTTTTACTGTCAACCTAAAACTGCTCTAAAAAATAAAGTCTATTTTAAAAAAAACAGGGACCATATTATAACTTTAAACACATGTATGTCCTTTTATTAATACTAAGATATATCCTATTTTGAGAAAAAGACTTACTGAAAGCAAAGCTTATGCTTTTGCATATACAAAGTTAATATAGGCACTCAACTTTAAGGAGTTAGGAAAAGCAGGTGGAAAATAATACCTTAGTGCTTTAACATGAGATTACCAAAGGACACCCACCAGTAAGACTTCAAAGCTGCCAAATTTAAGATCACATTATCCAAACACTGTACCGAGAAACAATGCATGCTTTTAAAACAATCACTTAAATGGAATAAAAGAAAAAAGTGCTTATACTTGTTAAATTAATACAGAACTGTGCTATAGATTTTATAACTAATAGGATTTTTAAAAACTAGAGTCCACTGTTCAGAACTTGATACCCATTAACAATAACGCAACTCAATTGAGACAGATAACCAGTTTCACAATGACTTTTAACTATGTAGGAGACTTAACATCAACACTTAACTAAGTAGCTCTCAGCCCTGGCTGTTCACTGTAATCATCTAGGGAGCTTTAAAAATGCAAGATCTCAGGGTACCTGGGTGGCTCAGTCGGTTGAGCATCCAACACTTGATTTCAGCTCAGGTCAGGATCCCAGGATTGTGGGATCGACCCCTATGTCGGGCTCCATTCTGAGCATGGAGCCTGCTTAGGAGTCTTTTTCTCTCTCTCCCTCTGCCCCTCTCCCCAGTGCTTGCTCGCTCGTGTGCTCAAATTTAAAAAAAAAAAAAAAAAAAAAAATGCAGGGCACCTGAGTGGTTCAGTCAGTTAAGTGTCTGACTTTGGCTCAGGGCATGATCTCAGGGTTCATGAGTTCAAGCCCTGCATCAGGCTCTGTGCTGACAGCTCGGAGCCTGGAGCCTGCTTTAGATTCGTGTCTCCCTCGCTCATGTGCGTGCTCACTCTCTCTCTCTCTCTCTCTCTCTCTCTCTCTCTCAAAAGAAAATAAACATTAAAAAAAATTTTTTAATGTGTTATCACATATATACATAAAATCTAAAATAACCAAACTCATTTAGTAGATTGTGGCTGAATAGGGAGATGGGTGAAGGTGATCAAAGGGTATAAACTTCCAGTTATAAGATGAATAAATTCTGAGGATGTAAAGTACAGCACGGTGACTACAGTTAAGAATGCTGTATTGTATATCTGAAAGTTGCTAAGACGGCAGATCTTAAAAGTTCTCAACATACATATTATAACTACGTGAAATAACAGAAGTGTTAACTAAGCTTACTGTACTAATTATTTTGCAATTTATACATACACCAAAGCATCACATTGTACATCTTAAACTTACATGATGTTGTATGTCAACTGTATCTCAAAAAAGCTGGGAAAAAATGCTGATGCCTTGGGTAAGACCCAGAGATTCTGATTTAATTGGTCTGGAGTGGGGCCTGGGCATCATTAGTTTTAAATGCTCCCAAGTGAGTCTAACATATTGTTAGGTTGAAAACTGCATGGATTTTACCTGCACTGATTGCATTTACTAAGCTGAAAATAGGCAGTTTTCACCTGATTGCTACATCTCGGTATTTTGTTATCAGTGTATTTAGTGAGTGTCCAAAATAGCTACCAAAATACAGTAAGATTACAAGAGGCTTAAAATGGGAAAGTGGGGCTTTTACCCACTTAATATGCAATCTAGGAAAAAGGTTATGGGACTGCTTATGTGGGTTTGGGGTCATCTCCGTGAATTCCCAATGCTTAAATCAATATAAACAATTTTCCAAGTAATTCAATCCCCAATAGGCTAAGAACCCTCGCAAATCAACAAGAAAAACAAATGTGGCAGGAGGAAAATGTGCAAAGAACATGAACAGAACGTCTGCTGAAATAACAAATGACCAAACAGAATTTTTCAGCCTCACTAGTGATCAAAGAAATGCAAATTAACACTAAGATACAATTCTTCCATGAAATCAGCAAGACTTTTTAAAATATATTCAACAGAAAGAATATAATGCAACGAATACACAAACTCCTGAACGCAATAAACAATATATTTTAAAAAGCAGTTTGGCAATTATGTGTCAAGAGCCTTTAAGTATTCATACCCTTCCCTAATAGCAAAATAAAAACAGCCCAAAGGACCAACACTGGGGAATTTATTTTATGGTTAGCTAAATAATTCAAAATCCATACACTGTAGGGAGAATATTATATTTTGTTAAAAAGTTCAAAACCCAACTTTAAGAGAGAAAGGAAGATGGACATATACATATTGTGATAGTTTTGTTACATATTATGGGAAGGCAACATACTCAAATGTTAACAAAAGTATAATTGTGACTTTAATCTTCTACTTCACATTTTTTCTATTTTCAAAATTTTCTACAAGGCATTTACTACTTAAAAAAAAATTCTTTTTCATTTCCAAGCATGAGTTAATTGATCAAGCCTAAGTCTTTACCTCAGAAAAACTGTGAGCTAAGATGACAGTGTATCATGATGCATTTCAGTGCATAAATGTGTATGGTGAGTAAGGGGTACTGAGATCCTGGCTTCACTGGGGCTGAGCCTGGCCACATGGACTGAGAATTCAGGTGATCTTAGCCAGTTGTCCTCAACAGCCCTCCTCCACCCCCCAACATTCTCCAAAATAGATCAATTAGATTTTCTAAATGCAAACCTGCCAAGACAACTGACCCTTACCTACAAAGGCAGATACTATTTTGGTACCTCAGTCTGAAAAGGCATTTATATGGTAGACTATTAAACCACACAAAAGCAGATCATTATAGCCAAGACAAGATGAAGCCACCCTGAGGTTTAGTCTATGCTAAATATTTATCAAAAATAAGTTACTAGAAAAACTTTTCCTTGCTGTCCACGTACACTGATGGACACAAGTTAGTCTGTTCAGAGAACTAATTTCTTGAACTTAATGAAGTCTGATGTCCATTACTCATATTCACTAAAATCAAAATTCCCTGCAAGAGCATACTTTACAGAACTAGTCTCAACTTAGAGTGATTTTACAGAGAAGTGACATTCTGTCCCATCCCTTCCCCCATCACCAGAAGAAATAATGCTCTCACCATAAAACTGCAAAGAGTGATCAAGAGTACAAAAAGGTCATCTATAAAGATAAATGAGACATTTGATTAAAAGCCTCAAATACTCAAGACTACCATGAAGCATTTTCACATTAATATTCACTACAAATACTCTTTGTTTGCTCATCTCTAAGTTCCTCACATGCAAGAACTGCCCGAATTATCTTGATATGGTATCTCCAAACAGATTCTTAAAACAGCAATATGGGGGTGCCTGGGTGGCTCAGTCTAGGTTAAGTGTCCGACTTCGGCTCAGGTCATGATCTTGTGGTCCGTGAGTTCGAGCCCCGCGTCGGGCTCTGTGCTGACTGCTCAGAGCCTGGAGCCTGTTTCAGATTCTGTGTCTCCCTCTCTCTCTGACCCTCCCCCGTTCATGCTCTGTCTCAAAAATAAATAAATGTTAAAAAAAAAAAAATTAAAAAAAAAAAAGAAAAAAAAAACAGCAATATGTTCTCAAAGACTTCAAGGAGAGAATGACTTAGTGTGGATGCTACGCTGCCTGTCAGTTAACTAAAAACCAAAAATCCTCATAAACCTCTGTTTCCAAATATCAAACTCAGTTACTAATAAGCATGATCAGACACTGTACAAGTCTGCATCGTTATCTTCACTCTTTAAAAGAAAATGCATTAATTGTAAATTATTTGGCATAAGAGAACATTTAGCATAATTCCTTCAATATTTATCCTAACAAAGCTTATAAATGAAGCATTTTCTGAATTACTAAATCAGTTGTACCTTGATGAAAAAGTATAACAAGAATCTCAGTTTCTACTTTTCTTCTGGATTTTCATTCTGTGTAAACAGCTTATTCAAATTTCAAAATCTAAGAGATTCCATCAGGTACATCCAGTTCAAGTTCACCTGAATGTCCATGTTGCTGCCCTCAAGTCAGTTCATAATTTATCCTATCTTTACAATTTATATAACTCTTCAACAACTGCCCTAGCTATAAGGTTGAGTATATCCCCTTCCTGAAGTCATAATGTGACTCAGGAAACTGAGGGGTACATTATTATTACATTACAAATGCACGCTGTCACAATTTTTTAGGGGTAGCAATATAGACAGTTGAAATGAACTTCCTAATATTTAAACTTAGGCTGTTCCCTCTTTTGCGCTTTGCATACCCACCTATATGAACAGTACCTCCTGAAACATGTGGTGTGCAGTGTAGGCAGTCATATACAGTGGCCCAGCACCTTACCTACCATTTGATTCTCTGGGATTACCTTAGAAAATTCCACAAACTTTCAAAAGCCACAAACTTACTAAGTGGTGTAAGCAAAAGAAATTAAATCATAGATTCAGATAATTTACTTTGGTGTTTTGGTTTGCATACACTTCAGAATGGACAAGAAACAGACTGGTGTTTTAAAGTTTTACACACTGGTGAAAGCAGTCATTAACCAAGGAAGTTTGGATAATATACACAAAGCATACCTAATCTACGTAAGCCAAACAGGGGGAGTGCCCATAAAGACATTTCTCATGCCACTTCCATAACTGGATCTATTGTCAAAAAGAATTCTGTTCACCTGCATTCTTTTCCCTTTCCATAAGGAGGTAAAATATTGGTGTGGTACCTAAAACTCTGTTCGGTGAGTGAAATTAAGCACTGTATTGAAGATTCATTATGATCTTAATTAATAGATTAGAACACAGGACATGAGAATGCATGAATAAACAATTTTACAGGTGTTAATCAAGCTTTCTTAAACGCATTATTAAATGCAAAACTGAAATATACCTAGAACCTGCCGGAGAACAACCCCAAAATCTGCTCTCTCATGCTTTCAACTGATGAACGTCAATTAAATCCCCTCCCCAGCAATTTTAACACAGAGAACTACCAAAGGAATTCAAAAGATATTAAAACAGTAAGCATTTCTAATTGTTAAAAACTCATATTTAATGTACTATAAGGATGAGACTTTTATTATGAGATGAACACCTATAAAATCATTGTTACTGAGTTTATAGAAGTTTGGTTGGCTATAGGTTTAATTAACCAATATGATTTTTCTTGAAATATTCTTTGTATTATCAGCAATATGCTGTCTTCATGTGTAGAAACAAACATTCCAGAAAACTAGGAGGAAAAAACAATCACCCATAAAATTTTAAAAACCAAAACCTCCCCCTCTTTAATGTAGCAATAAACAGTGCTGTCATTATCTATTAAATGCCACGTAGTTTATAAAATGTTCCTAATCATAAGAGTCTCTTCAATAATGAGAATTCGCCAATTAAGAACTGCTCAGACTTCGTCTTTCTTCCACCTTGAACTCTCAAGACTGCCTTTGTAGTACACAGTACCAAATATGGTAATATGGAGAAAACAGGTATGTCAAACATGTAATAAATTACAGACGCTTACACCAATAAGAGCTAGAATAAACAGATTTCTGACAAACTTCTTAAAGCTTGGGGGATAAAGGGGGGAATTCTGCAAAAAGCATTCTTTTCAATGCAAGTGACAACTTAGAATAGAAAAATGTGCCACAAGGATAACTATCTTATCATGCGCTGAACTGGAGGGAAACGCCTAAAACTACGGTTTTTGGAGGAACAGTTATTAGAAAACTTTAACGGAAGATAGAACGTGTTATTTCAGACACCATAAGCTCGAGTACAGTGGCTATATAATAAAGCAAGGTGCCTATTCCTGAGGAGGATTTACTTAGTAATAATGCTGATCAGTAAGTATTAAATCTAAGCAGTGCTAAAAAGGCAATGATGGGAGTTCAGGTAATGGGTTACAGAGAAAGGAAATTCCATTACTTAAAAATAATCTTGTACCTATTATTAACCATTCAAATATTTTTTTTTTGCTGATGTGCAAAAGTGCACTGGAAACCTCAGAACAGGTTTTTAAACTGGCCATGTCTTGTTAATACACTGCAGTCTTCAAATTTACACAGAGCTGCAGGTCTCCTGGATTTTTTCAAGTGTCACTCATCTAACTCGACCTGACAGCTTAGAAATGCCATCGGTTGCTCTACAGTCAGTTTAAAAAACATCCTCTACCTGGTATCTCTGCAGTGATTGTCTTGCTGCTCCCTGAAACCTCTTCATCATCATCTGATGAGCTCGTGCTTGAGTCACAAGTCAGGTCACTATCACTGGTACTACTGTCCTGCAATAGGTTATATTTCTTCCGCGCAGCAGCTTCCCTTTTCTGTCTCAGTAGCCTGATTCTCTCCTTGTGCTTTTGGCTCCGATGACCTTTAACCTTGGCGACTCGGCCATTCTGTTTATCACTGGATTGCCGGTTTTTCTTGGCAGCCATAGTAGATGTTTCACTTTCAGATCGGGACCGCCGAGATTTGCGCCCAACAGTGGCACCAGACACTCCAGAAGGGTCTCCTTCCACTGCTGTTTCTGCCTGGGAGGGCTCATTCTCTTCTGCAGAAGACAAGGTATCTGAATCAGCCAGGTGACCACTAGAGGAAGGGGAAAGCATGCAGTGATTAGAGGAGTCACTCTCATAAACTCGGCCAGTTGTTGGCTTGTCACTCTCTGTGGATGCTAACTGAGACTCAGAAGAGTCCCTTCTCAGTTCCATCAACAAGCAGGGCATTGAAGAAAGAACTGTAGAATCCACTACCCCATCTTTCTGAACTTGAGATTCCAGTTCTACAGATCCATCTTCCTCCTTAGCTGTCTCTTGTTCAGATGGTTTCGGTGGGACTTCAGACTCAATGAGTTCTTCGACTTTTCCCACTGCCTCCTCCATCTTCATTTCAGACTTTCAAGTTCAATCATGGAGCAGAGTCTAGGAAACTAGGTCAAAGATGCAACAGGAAAGCAACCTGTACAAAAAACACACAAAATCAATAAACAGAAATAGTAGATTATTTAATGAATACCTTTCTAAATGGGTAGCAAAAATTACCATCACACAGGCCTTTAAAATATATGTTTATCTGCCTGATTAAGTCAAATTCAAAGGACTTATTAGTATTACCAAAACACTAGCATACACAATTACTAATAATGGCATGATATTAATCCTTAATTACTGAACTTGCAAGCCCAGCACAAGCATCCAAAGATTTTCAACTTTAAAACCTTATTTAAAATGGTCCAAAAAGGGAGCCTCAAAACTCTGATAGTTAAATATGTACGTTCTGACTTAAACATAAAGGAAAAAGAATGCTTCAAAAAAAAATCTGGGAACGAGATTTTTCAAAAGTCTCAGAAACAAGTTAACTATACTCAATAATTTTATACTCAAATCCTCAAAGAGAAGAAGCTACAGTGGAGTAACATCAAATGTACACTTGTGTTTAAAATTTTTTTTGAACATTTATTTATTTTTGAAAGACAGAGACAGAGCATGAGTGCGGGGGGGGGGGGGGGGGGTGGCGTGCAGAGAGAGAGAAGGAGACACAGAATCTGATGCAGGCTCCAGGCTCTGAGCAAGCTGTCAGCACAGAGCCTGATGCGGGGCTCGAACTCACAAATTGTGAGATCATGACCTGAGCCAAAGTCGGATGCTCAACCGACTGAACCACCCAGGTGCCCCCAAATGTACACTTGTGTTTAAAAAAACCTTCAACCACATGCATTTGGCAAATGAGCACCCAAAGTAACTCTGCACCAAACCTATTTGCTATTCCTCTCAGGAAGAGTTGCTCTACAGGGGTATTAAGATGCCAGGCCTGGAATGCCTGGGTGGCTAAGCTAGCTAAGTGTCCAACTCTTGATTTCAGCTCAGGTCGTGATCTCACGGTTTGTGGAATCGAGCCCTGTGTCATGCTCCATACTGGAAGTGTGATTCTCTCTCCTTTAGATTCTCTCTCTCTCTGCCCCCCTCCCTGGATTGCACTGTCTCTCTCTCACTCAAAATAAATAAATAAACTTAAAAAAAAAAAAAAATGCCAGGCCTGATGATACTGTTTCCTCATGGTCCTTCCTAGTTCCCACATGCCTCTCATCAGGCTGAATGTGAGCCTAGTGTTTCAACATGCTTTATTTCATAAACAATAGCCACTAAATACAGATCAACTACTTTGTGAACCTAGTACACTCTAGTCTATGAATGACTTAAGGGGTTAAAGAGAAAACACCCTACATACATTTTCCACCTTTATATACTAACTTTAGAACCTAACATCCTTCCCCCATTGAATGTGCTACAACTCCACTTACTCATGGAGACACAGGACATAATCTTTAACGGCAAGATTTGTGACCTATACAGTCTTCATTAACTGGTGGTTTGGTTTTAAAAGGATGATGCTAAGAATGTACAAGGCAAGTAAATACCTCACTCTGTACATGTGATGTTATAGAAAGCAGTTACCATGATGTCCCACTGGTAACAGACACAAATACTAAGCTACATGTACTCATCAGGAGCTGTAAGACAGCTCTGCTGCTTCACTCCATCAAGTTACTTGACAGTTCAACATATGGTAGACAGCAACTAGAAGATACTTGGAAAATCCTTTTTTTAATCTAACATGCCAAGGCTGCTTTTTCCCTTACCATAAACATGAACAATCTGTATTACTATCTTTTGTTTTTCATAGCCTTGTTCTCAGCTGCTGATAAAACAGACATTCTGATGAAGATTCCTCAACATATTCAAGAAAACCAGAACATTCACAGCCACTGGAAACATTAATTTAAAACAATCTCATATGCAGCCTATTTCATAAGCATATTTGCATCATTACTAATTTTTTGAGTTAAATAAAAATGTAAGCATAAATGTTATTCCTGACACCATTCCAAAAGGAATGCAACACCTCTGAAAGCCAACAGAGGGAGTAAAAGTTAAACCAGAAAACTGCCAGTGTCATAACTAAAGCATGCTGGCAATGTAACAGGAAATAAAATATTCATGCATATGAAATACCCCATATATGAGGAATAAACCAAGATTTTTCTAGCGAAATAAAAATGAGAGTTGATTCTTCTGCATAGAATGAAGTTAATATTTCTGGAATAAAAAATTTTCTTATAGCTGAAATATTTGAGAAACATACTCAAGTGAAATTAATGTCAGCCATAAAGCACAAGAATCAAAAGTCTCAAATTAATTTTTGAAAGCAGAAGGTACTGGACCTTTTAAAGTATATAACATCAGGTTGAAAAGTAAATATGGGGGCGCCTAGGTGGCTTGGTCGGTTGAGTGTCTGACTTCAGCTCGGGTCATGATTTCGCTGTTTGTGAGTTCAAGCCCCGCATCGGGCTCTGTGCTGTCAGCTTGGAGCCTGCAGCCTGCCCCGGATTCTGTCTCCTTCTCTCTCTGCCCCTCCCCAACTTGTGCTCTGTCTCTGTCTCTCAAAAATAAATACATGTAAAAAATTTTTTTTTAAAAATTAAATACGTTAACATGACCATAAAAATCTGGTTTCTTCAGTAGTGTAGGTAAGACAAATAAATCTAAACTGCTTTTCTTTGTAGGAAAACATAACATTATCAGTATTTTCAATATGACAAATCAATCAAATGATTATCTTTCATTTCAAGATCCTTATATCTAAGAGTTAATTGAAATTTACAATACACCAGTCAGAATAGGTAAAAATTAACAACTCAGGCAACAACAGACGTTGGCGAGGATGCAGAAAAAGAGGATCTCTTTTGCACTGTGGTGGGAATGCAACTGGTGCAGCCACTCCGGAAAACAGTATGGAGGTTCCTCAAAAAGTTAAAAATAGAACTACCTACAACCCAGCAATTGCACTACTATGTATATATCCAAAGGATACAGGCGTGCTGTTTCGAAGGGTCACGTGCACCCCAATGTTTATAGCAGGCTATTGACAATAGCCAAAGTATGGAAAGAACCCAAATGTCCATATGTATGTGTGTGTTTATACACACACACACAATGCACACACACAATGGAGTATTACACAGCAATCAAAAAGAATGAAATCTTGCCATCTGCAACGTGGATGGAACTAAAGAGCATTACGCTAAATGAAACAAGTCAGAGAAATGTATGATTTCCCTCATATGTGGAATTTAAGATACAAAACAGATGAACATAAGGAAAGGGAAGCAAAAATAATATAAAAACAGGGAGGGGGACAAAACAAGAGACTCTTAAATACAGAAAATAAACTGAGGGTTGCTGGAGGGGTTGTGGGAGGGGGGAGAGGCTAAATGAGTAAGGGGCATTAAGGAAGACACTGTTTTGGGATGAGCACTGGATGTTATACATAGGGGATGAATCACTGGAATCTACTCCTGAAAATATTATTGCACTATACGCTAACTTGTATGAAAGAAAAAGAAAGAAAGAAAGAAAGAAAGAAAGAAAGAAAGAAAGAAAGAAAGAAAGAAAGAAAGGCTTTTACTGCCTAAAAAAGCAATTTTAATCACAAACACTAGCATCATTAATAGGACACCAGTTAGCTCACAGTGGTATGTCCATACGATGTGGCCATGAAGGATGAAAAGGTTCTTTAATACACTAATATAAGCAATTTTCAATACATAATGTTAAATGAACAAAAAAGGTACATTATACCATTTGTGTAAACAAAGAACAAAATTATATTTATATGTGAGTTTGTCTGTAAATGTACAGAATCTCTGGGAGGATACTTAAGAAAATGGTAACACCAGCTACTCTGGCAAGGAAAGAGAGCAAATGAGGGGAACAGGAGTCAAAAGACCTTTCTACTGCACGAAGTCTTTACCTCTTGAATTTACTATCATGTACAAGTTATTATCTATTCAAAAGTCCACTCTAACATAAAAGTCTACTGAAGAGTCTTCTGAAGAAAAGGGGACTTGTGCCTTTTCTGCTCATGACACCAACTACTTAACTGTTCGGGTCAAATTTAGTCCGTGAAGTGTAATAGTTGCCCCCTGCAGTGGAATTTTGTTATAATTCATAAAACACAAGGAAAAAAGTCACAGAAAGTGAAAACAGAAGTTCTGACAAAACTCCCTGCATTAGAATAAAAATGAAGTACTCTAAACACAGGGGGAAAAGATGTCATATGTATAGAAAATAATAATCTTCCCAAAGAACGAGAGTATTTACTGCATGTTGTTTTTGGTCAGGGAAAATATATGTATTTTCCTGACAGAGGTAATCAAAAGTAGCTGGCAGCAGAAATGATAAAACTATCAAATGATAGCTGCATCTTATAAATGGGATAAAAGGCTCTCAACCACCTGATTTAACATTCAGTGAATTTACAATGATGTATTAAATAAACAACAGAGAGCATTTATTTAGTTATTTTTATTTCTTTTCCACCATGCTGTTCTAATCTCCACTCTAAAGGTGGTCCCCTTCTACCTGGATATTACAGTTAATCCCCCCTTGTCTCCCTAGAGCCCTTGTTGATTATTCTTCAGCATTCATTAACCTCTCACTCAAATGAGATAACTCAAATGGATTATCCAACCATCCATCCACTCATTCATTTGAAAAAATCTTCCTCCTACTTAACCTCCTCAATCTCACATCTCCTCCTCCAATTACCATTCTCTTCTTTCATGGCCAACCTCATTAAAAGAGTTGTCTAAATTCCCTCCAATTTCTTTACTTCTCATACTCCTCCAACCCAATCCCATCTGACACCTGCTTTTATCACACCTGAAGAACAGTTCTTATTAAGGTCATTAATGATCCCCATAACTTTAAATCCAACAAACATAGTTTGGCCCTCATCTTACTTAATGTCTAAGCAGCATTCTATATCCACTCCCTCTCCCCCTTAAACTAGTGTTTTTCTGTAGCTTCCAGGCTTCCTTCTTCTGATTGCTCCTTCTCAGCCTACTTTATAGACTTAACTTCCTCTACCAAACCTCAGGCATTAGTCCAAGGGTAGATCCTTTTCACACCCATCAAAGTAATCTTTTCTACCAATCTTTCCAATACCATCCCTATACTAGTAATTGTCTCTCCATCTCAGCTCTTTTCCAAGCTCTATACCAGTCTACACAAATAGCCACCTGACATCTGCATTTAGATTTCATAAAGGCCAAACTACAATCTCTTCATGCCCAAAACCAAATTACCCATCTCTGAACTACCCCCTCTCTGCTGCTTCTCTAGCTTTCCCTTGTTCAGTAAAAAAAGCATCACTGCTTACTTCAGTTACTCGTATCAAAAACCTGAGGGTTATCCTTGACAATGCCTTCTCCTTTACTTATTGCATCCCATTATTCACTAATTCCCATCGGTCCTACCTCCTTATATTTCCAGCCTACTATTTTCTATCTCCACTGTCAATCACTTTAAGCACAACCTCCATTATTTATTTTTCCATGGAACCACTGACAATCATCTCTTCTTTCCATATTCAGTCTTGCTCCTGGACCACCAACCTGAGCTCCATACAGCAGGCAGAACAATATTTTTGCAAGGCAAATATGACATGTTTATATGAGAAATTTTTCTTTTTTAGATTCCACATAAAGTATTTTTTTTAATGTCTTACAAGGTTGGAATGGGGCGACGAACAAGAGGAGAGTATCAAGGCAACCTGAGTTTTATGGGAGTTCTCTCGCCCCTTTATAAAGGATTATATGCAATTATTTTAAAAACCTGGGTTCTGGACAATCAAAATGCAGCATGTATTAGTCCTGCATTCATTGAGAAACTAAGATGACAAAAGAAGAGGACAGGAAAGAGAGTTAAACCATGGAAAGGAAGCAATATACTGCCCCTCTAAGACAGAGAAGAGGAAAGTATTAAGAAAAAAAGAGTGGAAATAACAAAGTATAAGGCTAAATGAGGCTACTATGAACATCTGGAGGAGTTTCTTTCATACTAGACCTCATTCTTGGTCAGCAAAACTTAATACAAGGTGAAATAGCAGGTTTTGAAATTTGTGAAAATGGAAAAGGGTTCAAACTTTTGCTACAGAAAATCTGAGGAGAATAAAAATGCTAAGCACAGTAATTTACACAGTGTCAAAAAGAATAATTCGCAATACTACTTACTCAATTCCCACACTATGTAGGGACCGCTAACACAAACTTAAGGGATGGGGGTAGGAGGGCAGTGTGTGATTGCTCTTCCCTGCTCAAAATCTCTGCCCACCATCTCCAGTTTCATCTTGGGTCACTCACACCCTAGCTCCCTCTAGCTACAAAGAATGTTAGACGAACAGGTTTTTTTTTTTGTTTTTTTTTTTTTTTTCAGATCTCTGGCCTTTTACTTATTTTGTGCCAGCCCTCTTGCTGGCTACTCTTCACATATATCAGAGTAAGTATCACTTCCTTGGGGTTGCCTTTGGTACCTATTAATAGGATCCCTGTTATATACAGATCATAAGCCTATTTTCTTTCATAGTATTTTGCATAATTGTTGTTAATTTTATTTAATGTCCATCTACCATATAAAGGGACTTATATAAATTTAAAGAAATAAAAAATTATATAAATGAAAAATTATATAACCCTCAGCTGACTTATCTCTATGATTAATACGTAAAATAGACCTTAAGGCAAAAATTATTGTCAAGACAAAAGGTGTCATTCTAATTTTCATAGCCCAGTGATAAACAGAATGGGAATCTGTGGAAGTTCTTTCTGACCACAACAAGGCAGTAGAAACCAAGGTCATTGTTAAAAGGGAAGACCAATGAGGTGGTGTTGAGGTTGATCACAGGACCAGGTGTGAAAAAGTAGTGAGGAAGTGAAGACACTAGGGAGTACAGTGTAGGATTTCCAGGCAATAACAAGGGCCCACTTTAAGGGCTGGAGTATGAATTTCAAGTGAGACTGGCACATGTGGTTATGTTTTTCTCCTCTGAAGTTCAGCTACGTAAGTCAAGCACAGAAGAGGAAGAAATTTAACCGGAATTCTAGTTTCACCAAGCAAGCAGAACAGTACAAGAAAGAAATAAGACTGCATGCAAGGAAATGATTGTAATTATCACATCCAGAAGGTACAGGGCAGTGAAAATGTCCAATGGAATGGACATCCCAGTGGAGTTAAGGATGGAAGGGTTACATTTATTGGTAACTGCCAAGATCTAAAATAGTGCTATACTAAAAATGCTGTTCTTCAAGGACTATCTTATAGAAATTAAGAGTAATTGACTAGAAACTTTGAGCCATTTGATACTGTCATGACAACCAAACAGCATTTCAATTTCCTAGTAGTTAGCTGACCGTATTTTACAAAACAAAAATCTACCAATTTGGATTGGAAATAAAAATACACTGGTCCAGGGGTGTCTGGGTGGCTCAGTCAATTAAGCATGTGACTCTTGATTGTGACTCAGGTCATGATCTCAAAGTTTCATGAGTTTGGGGCCCCGTGTGGGACTCTGCACTGACCACATACAGCTTGCTTGGGATTCTCCCCTTCTCTCTGCCCCTCCTCTGCATCCTCTCTGTCTCTCTCAAAATAAATAAATCAACTTAAAAAAAAAAATACAATGGTCCTTCGCAACAGATAGTTTGAGAAACATTGGTTAAAGTATGACTGTGGAAATAAGTGGCTAAGGTAGAGAACAAAATCATTACAGGTGAGTTCACAGAACTGAGTGGGCAGTGTCAGAAGGATCATCTGTGTATACTGAAATCACCAAGAATTAACAGTAATAATGGACAAAATGACACTAAGCAAGGAACAAAAATCATCACAGCATAACGGGTCAGTGGTCAAAAGATGACAGCAATTATCTGAAAAGTGGCAATGAGGAACAAGGAAATCCAAGGCAGAGGATAAGGACTGCAGGAGGAAAAAAGCACAGCCACTCTCTTGCAAGGTAAAGCAGTGCCCTCAGTGGAAAGCCATGTTGCTATTAGTGCAAGAAGGTAAAGTTCGGGAAGTTCAGAGAGGAAGTTAAGAATATTGGTGATTGTGCTGATGATGAACTAAAGTAGAAATGAGCTGGAGAAGGAGGGGAAGGAAAAGAACAGGGACTGCGTGGTGCTTTCTGAAGATTAGACTGCAGGAAATAAGGGGTGACTTAGGAGTTTGGAGCTTCCTGTGGTAACATTCGTGAAACAAAAACCTATGTCAAGTACGTACTCAGATGTTTTCTTTTTCATTCTATACATTGAAAAAATTTAGTGTTGGTCATGACTCACTCAACTGATTTCACAACCCAGTAGGTGGTGACCTAAAACTTGAAAAACACTGTCTAGAGAAACACATGGGTCACAGCAGCTCTGTTTCTGAGATAGACAAAACAAAAACAAAACATCTACTAACAAACAGTGGAATGGAAAAATAAATTGTGGTACATTCTACATTGTGGTACAATAAAGTAGCATATAGCAGTGGAAACAAAAGACAACTACATCAACATGGATAAAACAATAAAAACGATGGTAAACAAAACAAAAAAAAAGGCAAGCTAACTGCAAAAAAACCTGTGTCATTCAATGTATACAAAGTCCAAACTAAGACAAAATAAAACTACTTTAAAAAGCAAAAGAATGGTTACCAAAATGTCAGGATAGTGGTTACTATTAGGATAGTTCTTCAGGAACTGAAGAAGAGGGGACAGATTATGAGTATGCAGGGTTTCGTAAGTATTGGTAGGGCAGGACTTCGGGCTACGAGCAAGGGATGGGGTCAGCAAAACTCCCCAAAATGTAATTATAAGGCATGACAAAATTAATCAAAACCACCATTTCAGAGCTCTAGGAATCTGTCAAAAGTATACACAAAACATACTGATGTTTAAAAACCTGCAGGATTTTTATTAAGAATAGTGGGGGTCTGTGGTGTTCCTTGCCTGGGGCTGCTCCCATTCCTCCCCCAAGTCCATGGAGCTCAATAGGTTCAGCCTAACTCCATGCAGCAGGCCAAGAGGATGTGAGGGTCAGCTTTTGCACTTACAAAGAGGCCTCACTCAATCTGGACCGGCTAGCCACACCTACGTCCCAAGGGCATTATAGGGGCAAGTGACAATCTCAGCAAGCAAGCAGGGAGGCCAAGGGTTCCACTAGCCTGAGGATGTGATCATGAATGGGTCAAGCATATTCTTGGCTGAGGCTGCAGGATTATGCAGAGAAAATGCCAAACGGCCCAAGAGAGTTTAAAAAAAAAAAAAAAAAAAAGCCAGCAGACTTGAAAATGGCCTGAACTTTAAAATGCTCTCATCCATCCATGTACAGATCCATCAATACAGAACAAGAATCCTTATTGGTGGGAGGTATTTGAGCAAAATTTCTGTACAAGTACTGGCTGATTAGTAAACCGTGTTGGAAAGGACAAGAGCAACCATTAGCCAGGTTTAAAATTTAAAATAGGAAAAATAAAAAATAAAAAACTGAGCAGAGACATAAGCAACAACACACTGCAGGAGAGACAGATTTCAGATTTACCCATTACCTAAACAAAAAAAGAGCAACACGTTCAAAGGGAAAAATAGTAAGAATCCAAATATATTTGGATATATTTGCAATATATTATCTAAAATGTCCAGTTTTCAAGAAAAAATTAAGAGACCTTTAAAAAATAGGAAATGTGACTCATACACAGAAGATAAAGGCAGTCACTAGAAAAACAAGTGTCCTCAGATGGGCTTCACAAAGATTTCAAAAGAACTATTTTAAATACGTTCAAAGTACTAAAGAAAGATACGATTTAAAAATTAAAGTATAGCAACAATGAATGAACAAGTAGATAATCTCAATAAGGAAACAAATTATCAAGAGAACCAAATGGACATTCTCCACTTAAGAAATATAAAAATTGATGGGGCGCCTGGTTGGCTCAGTCGGTTGAGCGTCTGACTGCAGCTCAGGTCATGATCTTGCAGTTCATTGAGCTCGAGCCCACATCGGGCTCTGTGCTGTCAGCTCAGAGCCTGGAGCCTGTTTCAGATTCTGTGTTTCCCTCTCTCTCTGCGCCTCCCCTGCTTGCGCTCTGTCTCTCAAAAATAAATAAAAACTTCGAAAAGAAAAAAAAAAGAAATATAAAAATTGAAAAGAAATTTCACTACTAGGGCTCAACGACATGTTCAAGATGACAGAATAGAAAAATCAGTGAACAAAATGATAAGAGAAACTGTGCAATCAGAAGAATAGAAAGAAAAAGAGTGAAGAAAAATGACCAGGGCCTCTGAAACACAAGGGACAATGTCAAGAATATCAACATGTGTGGGGTGCCTGGGTGGCTCAGCAGTTAAGCTTCCGACTCTTGGTTTCAGCTCAGGTCATGATCTCACGGTTTGTGGGTCTGAACCCCACATCAGGCTATGCGCTGACATTGCAGATGGAGCCTGCTTGGAATTATTCTCTCTCCTTCTCTCTCTGCCCCTCTCTCCCTCTCTCAAAATAAATAAACTTTAAAAAAAAGAAGAAGAAGAAGAAAAAAAAGAAACACTAGAGGCCAGAAAGTAGAATGACATTCAAAGTGCTGAGGGGAGGGACCGCCTGGGAGGGAGGCTCAGTAGGCTGAGTGTCCTTTCAGTTTGGCTCAGGTCCTGATCCTGGGGTTGTGGGACCAAGCCCCGTGTTGGGCTCCATGCTGATGTGGAGTCTGCTTGTCTCTCCCTCTATGCCTCCCACTCCCTACTGCTGGAGCTCTCTCTCTAAAAGAAAAAAACAAACAAAAAAGAGAGAAAAAGAGCGAGAGGGAGAGAGAGACAGAGAGAAAAAGGAACAGAGAACAAAGTGCTGAGGAGAAAAACTAAGAATGCTATAACCAACAAAAATATTCTTTCAAAATGAAGACAAAAAGGGGCACCTGGTTAGGCAGTGTGTATAGAGCATGTGACTTTTTATCTTGGGGTCTTAAGTCTGAGCTCCGCATTGGGTGGAGAGACTACTTTAAAAACAAAAGAATTTTTTGAGGGGTGCCTGGGTGGCTCAGTCAGTTGAGCGTCCAACTTCGGCTCAGGTCATGATCTCGTGGTTCGTGAGTTCAAGCTCCGCATCGGGTTCTGTGCTGACAGCTCGGAGTCTGGACCCTGCTTCAGAGTCTGTGTCTCCCTCTCTATCTGCCCCTCCCCCACTCACATTCTCTCTTTCTCTCTCTCTCTTTCTCTCTCAAAAATAAACATTAAAAAGATTTTTTTAAAAAAAGAAAAACAAAAGAATTTTTAAAAATGGGGTGCCTGGCTGGCTCAGTTGGAAGAGTATGTGACTCCTGATCTCAGGGTCATAGGTTCAAGTCCCACATTGAATGTAGAGATTACTAAAAAAATAAATAAAATGAAGGGAAGAAAAAAAAAAAAACAGGCACCTGGGTGGCAGAGTCAGTTAAGAGCCGGACTTTGCCTCAGGTCATGCTCTTGTAGTTCATGGGTTTGAGCCCTGCATCAGGCTCTCTGTCAGCACAGAGCCCGCTTCAAATCCTCTGTCTTTCTCTCTCAAAAATAAACATTTAAAAAAATAAAAGATTTACAAAAGAAAGAAAGAAAGAAAGAAAGAAAGAAAGAAAGAAAGAAAGAAAGAAAGAAAGAAAGAAATATTCCCAGATAAACAGACTAAGAAATTTCATTAGTAGCAGACCTGCTTTACAAGAAATAATAAAGGAAATTCTTTAAGCTAAAAGGAAAGAATTTGTGACTCAAATCCACAAAATGAAATGCAGACAACAAAAAATGCTAAATATGTATGTTAGCATAAAAGACGCTATAAATGATTCTTATTTCTTCTCTTAAAAAATAAAAGACTACACAGAGCAGTAATTATAACACTGTATTGCAAGGTTTACAATACACACAGCTGTTATAATATACAAAAGTAATACTATAAAAAGGAAGGAGGAGATGGAGCTTTTCCCTACTGGTAAAATGTTTCTATATTTTATTGAAATTAAATAAACACTAATTTGAAGACAACTGTGACAAATGAAGATACAGATGTAATCTCCATAGCAACCACTAAAATGAATAATACACACACACATACGTATCTCCCAAGACAGTAAAGAAGGTACATAGTAACAACAATAAGACATTAGAAAATAAAATGGCAGGGGCGCCTGGGTGGCTCAGTTGGTTAAGTATCCGACTCTTGGTTTCAGCTCAGGTCATGATCTCACAGTTCATGAGTTCAAGACCCTGGTTGGGCTCTGTGCTGACAGCTCAGAGCCTACAGCCTGGAGCCTGCTTCGGATTCTGTGTCTCCCTCACTCCTTCTCTGCCTTCCCCACTTGCACTCAGTCTCTCTCTCTCAAAAATAAACAAACATTAAAAAAAATTTTAAATATTTAAAAAAATAAAACAGCAAATGTAAATCCAACTAAATTAAAAATTACATTAAATGTAAATGGCCTAAATGCTCCAATCAAAAGACAGAGATTATCAGAATAAATAAAAAAGACCCAATTGTATATAGTCTAAGAAACATACCTTAGATTCAAAGATAAAACAGGTTGAGGGAAAATAATGGAAAAAGATATAGTATGCAGAGACCAACAACAGGAGAGCTAATGTTTATATAAACATGAGATAAAAATAGACTAAGACAAAAAATGTTACTAGAGACAAAGAGGGGCATTTCATAATGATACAAAAGCTAATGTATCAGGAAAATATAAAAATCAAAATACTAACAAAATGGAAAGGAGAGAATTCAACACCAAAAGTTGCAGATTTCCAGTCCTCAACGGATAAAACTAGACAGAAAGTCAGCAAAAATTTAGAAGACTTGAACATTATCAACCAGTTCAACCCACAGGACAATATGGAACACTCCACTCCTTGGATAGTTATTGGCATTTGCAACTAGGTACAGGGTAACCCCAAACTAAGATATGGACTACTGGAAAGTAAAAAGAAACAACCAACTTTAATTTGAACTAGATTAATGCTTAGGAATATAGGTCTCAAAGGAAAAAAATAAAGAGATACAGATTTGGACATTATCCATACAAGAAGAGGTGGTAGATGAATACAGATGAATGGTAGATGAATCAAATTAGAAAAAGCATAAAATAGAGGAGAGACTCTAAACAGACTTTTTAAAAAATGTAAATCTGTTGCTTTAGCATACAAACTGATAGGTAACAAATTATACTTGGACCAAAAAAAGATATAAAAGCATTAATAAAACACACACATATAAGAAAGTCTTCCTTCTCACAATACATTTTTAGATGTTTAAGAACTTCCTGTGAACTTAGAATTGTGAGAATAGACAATGATTAACGGGGTCTTATCTAAGACCAACCACTATAGGAAACCCTCCTGAGAGTTTTGACATAGCAGAGTATACAAAATCATTAAACACTCAACATAGGAAAGGTTTGCCTTTTACACTGCTCGATTTTACTCCTTTTGGGCTACAATCACTAAACATCCTTTAACACCATTATAAAGACATAAAATGAATGAATGAATAAACTAAAACAGTATTGTTGTTCCTAATGTGACAAATGCAAACTGAAGTCATCTGCTGTTAGAAGTTTACTGTTGCTACAGGCACTTTTCCGTTGAAACCACAAGCTGTCACAATCACAGCCCATTATGTGAAACTGCTTCTAGGCAAGATTTTCTCTACAGTCAAGGTAAAATGGGGCATTCTAATTGCTAGCATGCCTACATATCACCACCTTAGACCTGTAAGAAAAATAAGCAGCTAATGCCTCAAACATGATATATACCGATTAACCCATTAATTTACACTGCTTCCCCACACGTACAAGCCATATTATTAGATAATTCTTGAATTCCAACATTGCTCTCTTATATAAAACAATACTCTGCAGTAAATATGGCTACTTAGACACAAAAGCAACTTTAAAGATGGTCAACATTTTAATGACAAAATAACAATGCTCCTGATCACTAGAGTACAAGATATAATATTTCCTGTGGTCACAAAAAGTTAAAAAAAAAAATCCTTACAGGCACCTGGGTGGCCCAGTTGGTTGAGTGTCCGACTTCTGACATCATGATCGCACAGTTCAAAAGTTCGAGCCCCGCATCGGGCTCTGTGCTGACAGCTCAGAGCCTGGAGCCTGCTTCGGATTCTGTGTCTCCCTCTCTCTTTCTGCCCCTCCCCCGCTTGCACTCTCTCTCTCTCAAAATAAATATTTTTTAAAAAAATTTTTTAAATCCTTACAAGTGATCCTATTTCCTTGCAATAATGTGGAACTGTTCCAAACAGGACGCCTTCTACTGTTCTGTCTAACCTAGCATCAAATACCAAGTAATAGGGCTTACACCAACCACCCTTGGGAGGACACTATGTTTCAAATAGAATTCATGACCTAATTTTTTCCCAAGATTTAGTCTACTTCGGTCCGTCATTTTGTTTAAAATTGATACTAAAAAAGTTCTCTCTGTATCTGTGACCATAAACCATTCAACATAAAAACAATCTATAAGAAACCCCAAAACCTTTCATATAAGTCTACTCTTATTTTCAATATTTAAATTCTTTACCTACTTCCTTCCTCACAAAAAATCTATACCCACAAAATTTCAAAGCTACTAAGTATTAAGACCACTAAAACACAAATTTGGGTTCCAAGTTTTCTGCTCTTTAATCAAAACAGTCAGACTCTCTCCTCTAAGTTTTTTTTTTCTTTTTTTCTTTTTTTTTTTTAACATTTATTTTTGAGACAGAGAGAGACAGAGCATGAGCAGGGGAGGGGCAGAGAGAGAGGGAGACACAGAATCTGAAACAGGCTCCAGGCTCCGAGCTGTCAGCACAGAGCCCGACGCGGGGCTCGAACTCACGGACCGTGAGATCATGACCTGAGCCGAAGTCGGACGCTTAACTAACCGAGCCACCCAGGCGCCCCTTTTTTTTTCTTTTTTAATAAATATTGAAAATAGGGGCACATGGGTGGCTTAGTCAGTTAAGCATCTGACTTTGGCTTAGATGATGATCGCTCAGTTTGAGAGTTTGAGACCTACACAGGGCTCTCGGCTGTCAGTATAGAACTCATTTCGGATCCTCTTTCCCCCTCTCCCTATGTCCCCTCTCCTACTTGCAGTCTCCCTCAAAAAAAAAAAATTTTTTTTTTTTGAAAATTTTACCAAAGAAGTGTACACATTGTTAAGTATACAACTTGATGATTTTTACAAAATAAACATATCCGTATAATGACCACATAGATAACAGAACACTCCCCAAATCCCAAAAGCCTCCTCCATGCCCTAATCATTACCTGCCCCTCCCCCAAAAGTAACCATCTTTTGGACCTTTATCACCACAGATCAAAGTTGTCTATTCTTAACTTTTAAGATGATGTAAAGAAATAGGGGAATAGTCTGTATCCATAGTTTGGAAGACTCATTATTGTTGAGATGTCAATTTTTCCCAATCTGATCCAGATTCGATATATTCCCAATCAAAACCCCAAGCTATTTTGTAGATATCGACATACAGATTCCAAAGTTTATATGGAAAAGCAAAAGACCCAGAATAGTCAACACGGTACAGAAGGTTGAAGGACTGACATTACTCAGTTTCAAGACTCACTATAAAAGCTACAGTAATGTCGTACCGTACGACAATGTCGTACAAGCCAAAAGGCAGACACACAGATAAATGGAACAGAATATAGAGAGCCCAGAACACATTTAACTAACCACTGATGAAAGAGCAATAAAAGCAATTCAATGGATAAATAATTCTATTGAACAAATGGTACTGGAACAACTGGACATTCACATGAAAAAAAAATCACCTAGGGGGTGGTGGTGGAATAAAAAAATAAATAAATAATCACCTAGACACAGACCTTACACATTTCACAAAACTTAACTCAAAATGGATGAGAGACATAAATGTAAAATGCAAAACTATAAAAATTCTAGTGGAAAACAGGAGAATATTTAAGTGAACTTAGGTTTGGCAATGAATTTTCATTTCTTTTAATGTTATTTTTTGAGAGAAAGACAGGGAGAGTGTGAATCCCAAGCAAGCTCTGCCCTATCAGCACAGAGCCCCCTATGCAGGGCTCAATCTTACCAACTGTGAGATCATGACCCACCAAAATCAAGAGTCGCTTAACTGACTGAGCCACCTAAGTGCCTTTGGCAATAAAGTTTTTAAAATTTTTTTTAATGCTTTATTTTTGTTTTTGAGAGAGAGAAAGAGAGCGCGAGCAAGGGAGAGGCAGAGAGAGGGAGATACAGATTCCAAAGCAGGATCCAGGCTCCAAGCTGTCAGCACAGAGCCCGACACAGGGCTCGAACCCGTGAACCACCAGATCATAACCGGAGCCAAAGTCAGACACTCAACCAACTGAGCCACCCAGGCGCCCCTTGGCAATGAATTTTTAAATGTAATGCCCAAAGCACAACCCATGAAAGAAAAAATAGACTATTAAAATTAAAAATTTCTGCTCTGCAAAGACACTGTGAAGGGAACGAAATGTTTGAAAAGTATGTCCACGTCTCACTTTAAAAGAAACAAAAACAAAGGCACACATCTTCCTTGCTCTTTCACCTCAACTACCAAACTTTAGGATCCAACAGCATTTCTAATTCCTTTTTTTCCCAGTGTTTATTCATTTTTGAAAGAGAGAGAAAGAGCACGTGCACATGTGCGATTGGGAGAGAGGCAGGGGGGACAGAGGATCCAAAGTGAGCTCTACACTGATAGCAGAAACAGAAGAGAGCCCTATATAGGGCTCGAACTCACAAACCACGAAATCATGACCCGAGCAAAAGTCAGGTGCTTAACTGACTGAGCCACTCAGTGCCTCAGCATCTCTAACTCCTGATCTTTCGCTGCTTAACCCAATGCAATCTAATCTCTGTTTCCATTATTCTACCTGAAGTTTGCTAAGACTACCTTTATCTCATGTTATTAAATCCAAGAGACATGTTTAGTCTTCATTCCTTACCTCTGAGCAGTATCTGATGCTGTTAACCATATTTCCTCCTTCTTGAAAATCCCTTTCCACAGACTTCTATACCATCACACTATTCTGGTTTTTCATTTCTCTCCAATTCAACCAACTTATATCTCCTTTGTTGACTCATTCTCATCTCTCTAAATGTAGTTATTTTTTTAAGAATTGTTTTCCCATTTAATCTGCCATGTTTCATCCCAGTGAAGTCTCAGCTCACATAAGATCATTTAAGTACCAATTCATTAGGAATGGTTAAGACCATTGAGAGAAACCAGGATACATACAACCAAATATTCCATCATCTGTCAACTGGCTTGGTAAGGACTACTTCCAATGTGAGGTGCCAGAATGATGTTCTTCAACTTCAACAAAGAATTATCTTTGACAGGGGCTCTGGGCACATCATGTCCAAAGTAGCCACTTTAATAACCTACGGGAAGAGTTTCCACTAGGTCATCTTGATTGAATAATTGACATATTCCAGTTTAAAGGATATGAATCAACAACCAGATGAAGAGGCACATGGGGAAGTATGTGGAGCTTCCATGCTCTCTCCAGGCACACCACTCTCCCCAATCTCCCAGTGTTCACCAACCTGGAACTCCAAATTTAGTTCTTCATGGCCCAGAGTTGGGCCCTCTTTTCTCTTGTTGTAATTCAAGGTGGTATGATCAACACCCTTAGCTCCCAAATTCACAACTTTAGACCAAAGGGCTCTTCCAAAGATCTCCAAAAACCCGGTGATCAATCGCCTCCTTGACATTCTAGTTAAATTATCTTAAAGATACTGCAAATTTCGTGTTTAAAAAAAAAAAAAAAAACAACCCAAACCTGCCTTTCCTCTAGCAAGCACTTAATGTGTAATTAATTCTGTATCATTATCAAATCCAAAAGGGATACCCAAATTCCATTTTAACACCACATCCTATCAATTTGGCCACCCAAATATCCTTCAGGCATTTTCATTTCCCTACTGCCTGGACTACTATAATAATCATAGTGGTCTCCTCATACCCACTCTTGATTGCTACAAATGCAACCAGAATTATTTTGTTTAAAAACTAAAATCTGATCTTGTTATATGTCTCTTCAAACTCTTCAAAATATTAAAACCATTTTTAAAAGAAAAACTAGGGCAGAGGATATTTAATTCAACTAATATGTATCAAATACCTATTATGTCAAGCAACGTGGTAGGTCTGGGCTTACAAAAATGAATAAATCACAGTACTCACACTGAGATATAACCAGAAACAAATCTGTGGCTTGAGAACCTACTATTTAAGTGTTTCAGAGCAGTTAAAGACAGTAAGCAGCTCACACAAATGAACTGGATGAATGTAACAAGTAGTGCAAAATTAAGGAAGTGCTACAGGAGAGGTATAAACAACTCCAGACATTCACCAGATCAGAACCAGGAAAACTATCTATGAAGAAGATAATAAAATATGGGTTTGGAAAGGTAAGAATGATTTTAATAAATGAAAGCAAGGATAAAATGGGCTACCACAGAATCTTGAAACTCTATACCAAGAGAGACATGAGAAAAAACATTAAAAGCAAGAAAGGTCAGAGGCACTGGACCCAAGATGGGATTTCAAAGTTTCATTTGAGATAACTTAAAATTGATTAGATTAATATGAAGAGGTCTATGTTAGCAAAGACAATAATCCTGCATAAATAAAACTGCTGTCAGTCACTTTTCATCAATGTTACTCTCAGCATTCATACAATATGGTAGTAACACTAATTCAATACAGTGGTAGCCATGAGATATGGTGATCCACACCTTTCCAACAAGAGAACAAAAGTTCCTAAGAACATCATTCCTGATGCAAGAAAAGAAAGTTAATTTGAAGCACCATGTATCCACTGACAAATTATTGATGTTCTCTAAGCCACAATTTCCTTGTTTCTAAAACTTCAGTCCTTGGCAGGACAAAATGAGTAACACATGCAAAGCACCTAGTACACAACTTCAAAGTCAAATTTCAAGAAACAGTATTTTTTTTAAACCTTTCTATTCTCTCTTCTTCCTCTTCACTTCAAGTTCCTCACAGAACGACCATTGTAACATGTCTACAATGTTATCTTAATCCATTCATGTATTAGGCACATATTTATTGAGTACTTGCGCCAGGCACTGGGAAATATGCAGTACTTCCCTGACAGTAAAGTCTAAGAAAGAGACAAATGAATAATCACACAACTGAATAATCACACAAACATGAAATTTACTACTGTGGTAAGTATGTCAGAGAGAAGATATATTGGCACCATAAAAAGAGAAAAAGAAAGAGGAATGTAACATAGCCAAAAGTAAATAGGAACCCACTATTACAAAGAGAGGAAGGAGACATAGATTTAAGTTGATTTGTACACTCTGGCTGCATCGTGGAGACAGGATGGAAAAGGAGACAAGTAAATGTCAGTAGAACAATTCAAAGGCAAGGTAAAAAAAAAAAAAA
This sequence comes from Prionailurus bengalensis, assembly GCF_016509475.1. Classification (NCBI taxonomy): domain Eukaryota; kingdom Metazoa; phylum Chordata; class Mammalia; order Carnivora; family Felidae; genus Prionailurus; species Prionailurus bengalensis. The sequence goes on along the minus strand of NC_057356.1, from coordinate 66,377,832 downwards.
TTACAGTAGCTCTGGACTAATGGTTCTGGCAACAGAAAGATGTGGATGGATGGGAGATCATGGAGCAAACATGCGGAGTGAGAAAGGCACGTGTCAAGGGCAAGTCTTTGGTTTCTGGATTCTGCAACTAGACTGACAGTAGAACCAATCACTAAGAGAACATGAAAGGACCTGTGTAGTGAATGGAAGAGAAAAGGACATCAAGAGTTTGGTTTTAGGCTTACGGATTCTAAAGTGCCTTTGAGACATCCAAAGAAATGTTGGAGAAGCACTAGATATTTCATATTGAGGTCTAAGCTCAGCAGAGGTTGGGGAGGGATTTTCCTGCCAAGAATATTAAAGTATTCTTGGCACTCTTAAGATCAAATAAAACAATGAACTGGAAAAAATCTAATCTTTGACAATCGGCTACCATTTTCTCTATTTTCTCTGTGTGCACCTCTCACTGTATGTGTAAGTAATGACATGAAGAAGAAAGAAAGCAGGGCGCCTGGGTGGCTCAGCTGGTTGGGCATCTGACTCTTGATTTTGGCTCATGTCATGATTCTAGGGTCGTGGGATTAAGCCTCACTTTGGGCTCTGCACGGAACATGGAGCCTGCTTGAGATTCTCTTTGACCCTCTCCTCAATTCATGCTTGCTCTTTCTTAAAAGAGAAAGAAAAGAAAAGAAAAGAAAAGAAAAGAAAAGAAAAGAAAAGAAAAGAAAAGAAAAGAGAAAAAAGAGAAAAGAGAAAAGAGAAAAGAAAAGAAAAGAGAAAAAAGAGGAAAAGAAAAGAAACGAAAAGAAAAGAAAAGAAAAGAAAAGAAAAGAAAAGAAAAGAAAAGAAAAAGAAAAAGAAATGCAGCAAAGTAGAGAAGAAAAAAATAATTTAGGTAGGAGTCAGGAACTTGGGTTCTAATCTTCATTCTGCCACTAACTGTATAACCTAGGATGAGTCTCAACCTTTGTTCTTCAGTTCCTAATCTGTAAAATTTAAAAAGGAGTAGGAAGTAGAAATACACATTCTGAAGGTTAAAAGAAACACGTGCATATATGAAACAACATAATGCTTTAAAAAGTCTAAAGCATAGGGGCACCTGGGTGGCTCAGTTGATTGCGTGTCTGACTTCGGCTCAGGTCATGATCTCACGGTTCATGAGTTTGAGCCCTGTGTCAGGCTCTGGGCTAACAGCTCAGAGCTTGGAGCCTGCTTCAGATTCTGTGTCTCCCTCTCTCTCTGCCCCACCCCTGCTCACACTCTGTCTTTCTCGCTCTCAAAAATAAATAAACATTAAAAAGTCTAAAGCATAAACTGCCCAAGCACACTACTTAGACACTTCTCAATACATAGCATTTATGTAGGAAAGAAGAGTAGTTTTAGTAGTATTTTAGTGCTAATCTTACATTTTTGTAAAAATAACTGCAAATTATCCAGCCTTTGGATGACTGCATGGAACTGTTTGATGCCCAAGGATACACTACATCTGTTCATATGTATAAAAACAGTAACACTATTAAAGTCAAGCACTCTTTAATCTCCAGAAAACTGCTAAGCATTTAAATGCATTAACCCACCCCCAACAACTCCATAAGGTAAATACTATTATTCTATTTTACAGATAGAAGCAAAGTTAAGGAATTTGCACAAACTCACAAAGTTAATACTGGAGTCAGGATTTTCTCAGAAGCAACTCCAGAGTCCAAGTTCTTTATCAGTCATCATCACTCCACAGTACATCCCACCTAGCACTATATCTTAAAACAACGAGCCACTCAATAAATATTTGCTATTGACAACCCTCAATCCATCACTCTTAATTTATGATAAACAATTAGGTGATAGTTTTGCTAAACCATAAAGCGTAAGGGCTTTGGAGTCAGAGAAACAAATAGAGATTACACAGAGGAGTTAATACAGAGAATCTGTAGATTCTGAACCACTTAGATACAATATTTAACTGGTGCTCCCTCCCCCCAAAAATGTTAGGATTAAGTAAAAGGAGAGCAAAGTGCCATGCAAAACCCAGAAAACTTACAGTAATATGACCTTTGTTTTTATCTGAAGCCTATGTGACTTTGGACAAGTCATGTAACCTCACTAAGCACATTTTCCAGCTACAAAATGATACTACAGTTAAGTACTAAACTAAGAATGTTATTTTGAGTATTAATTTCACTTACAATTTACTGATTGTAAACCAGTCAATGCTAGATTAACAATGGAGAAACATTTAATCTGCATTTTACTGTTTTTAAAATAGAACTATTCTTATCTTAGCCTAGGAGAAAAATCTCCTCTAACACTTGCCATCTTTTGAAAAGCTAATAATAAAACCCTTACAGGGGGAAACCACCTGGGGGGGGGGGGGGGATAAATATTTGCTATAGATGACAGTAATAAAGTCAAGAAAAAGAATGCTTTCAATATTGTGTTTTCAGTCAAAAATGCTACAGGCTAGCTGCAAAAATTGGAAACGACCAAGACATCCTTCAGCAGGTGACCAAGTAAACTATGGTACATCCCAACAATGGAATATTATTCGGTACTAAAAAGAAATGGGCTATTAAGCCATGAAAAGACCTGAAGAAAACTTAAATGTATGTGACTAAGTAAAAGAAGCCAATCTGAAAAGGCTATATACTCTATAATTCAAACTATATGGCATTCTAGAAAAGGCAAAACTATACAGACAGTAAAAAGATCAGTGGTTGCCAGAGGTTCAGAGGAAGGAAAGATGAACAGGTGGACCACAGAGGATGTTTAGGGCAGTGAAAACTACTCTGTGTGATACTACTATGGTGGATACACATTATGTGTCCAAAACCAGAAATTATACAACACCAAGAGTTAGCTCTAATGTTAACTATGGACTCTGGGTGATGATGTGTCAATGGAGGTCCCTCAGTTGTTAGAAATGTACCACCCTGATTAAGGATATTGATAATGGGGCAGACCAAGCATGTATGGGACCAAGGGGTACATGGAAAACTCTCTGTACTTTCCATTCAATTTTGCTGTGAACCTTAAACTACTTAAAAAAAAAAAAAGCCTATTAAAATAAATTGCCAAAAAAAAAAAAAAATTCATGGTTGCCAAAGAGGAATGGAGAAGGGGAAGGAATAGTGAGTGAAGCAAAGGAAATCTTTAGGGCGGTGAAACTATTCTGCTGGATACCACAATGACCAACAGGCATTAGGCATCTGTCAAAATCCACAGAACTGTTATTCTGTGTTATGGTATCTGTTTTTCAACACAAAAAGTGGGGCCTAACTAATGTAAACATGGACTTTAGTAATGTATCAATATTAGCTCATCAATTGTAACAAATGTACCAAACTAGGGGTGCCTGGGTGGCTCAGTCGGTTGAGCGTCCGACTTCAGCTCAGGTCACGATCTCACGGTCTGTGAGTTCGAGCCCCGCGTCGGGCTCTGGGCTGATGGCTCAGAGCCTGGAGCCTGCTTCTGATTCTGTGTCTCCCTCTCTCTCTGTCCCTCCCCCATTCATGCTCTGTCTCTCTCTGTCTCAAAAATAAATAAAAACGTTAAAAAAAAAAAAATTCAGGGGCGCCTGGGTGGCGCAGTCGGTTAAGCGTCCGACTTCAGCCAGGTCACGATCTTGCGGTCCGTGAGTTCGAGCCCCGCGTCAGGCTCTGGGCTGATGGCTCAGAGCCTGGAGCCTGTTTCCGATTCTGTGTCTCCCTCTCTCTCTGCCCTTCCCCTGTTCATGCTCTGTCTCTCTCTGTCCCAAAAATAAATAAACGTTGAAAAAAAAAATTTTTTTTAAAAATTCAAATGTACCAACCTAATGCAAGATGTTATTCAACAGGAAACTGAAGAGGGGGTATGCAGGAATTCTGCACTTTCTGCTCAATTTTTTAGCAAATCTAAAACTACTCTGAAATATAAATTCTATTAATTTTTTCTAAATGCTGAGGAAACTGTTAGCTTGGAGCTGTTGGAAAACCAATTTTGCCCTCATAAAAGAAAAGTCTGGCTAAAAATGAAGCCCACAAAGAAAAGTAGTAGAAAGCCAGTATACAAAGAGAAAAATAGTGCCCAGATGATATCAAATGAGTTTCTAGCCCCAAATAGGCTAGAGGCCAGTTGTACCTTGGATTTATCAAAGTTAAATGAACCTATCAGATCTCATTTTTGCTTTCTAAAAATGCATGTGGTGCTACAGTACACATATGGTAAACATTATTGCAGGAGCTAGGGGTCACTGTATACAGAAAACAGATCTACTTGCAGACTTCATTGAAAAGTCAACACGAGAGCAATCTGCATTACCCTGGCCCTTGTATCTTGGCGTCCTAGTGCCTCCAAGCACTGCTACTAGTGACTATAGTCAATTTCAGACACAGCATAAAATTCGACCATGTAATTAGCCAAGACCTCAATGTTTCAAAAAGGCTCAAGGAACATTTTAAAAAGAAATAATATGTAGGCAATTTCAACTGAAAAACCTACTAAAAGAGTGCTTCAGTCACTATTTTAAAAAAGAAATTGATGAGGAATGCCTGAAGTGGCTCAGTCAGTTAAGCCTCCAAGTCTTCATTTAGGCTCAGGTCATGATCTCACAGTTTGTGGGATCAAGCCCCGCACTGGGCTCTGTGCTGACAGCTCAGAGCCTGCTTGGGATTCTCCCTTTCCCTCTCTCCCTGCCCCTCTCCCATTGGTACACTTGCATGCTCTCTCTCTCAAAATAAACTTAAAAAAGAAAAGAAGAAGAAACTGATCAATGTTTTATTGCTTATCTGTAGACCCTTTATAAAGCTGTAATTTAGAAAGATACAAAGAATGAGTGGTCTGCCCACACTGACAACTTCCTAAACAATTCCATTTAGGTTTCCAGAACATTTTAATTATTTTTATTAATTATTGCTCATAGTTAACCTGAAATGTATAATCCTCATTTCTAAGAAAAGAATATGTAGGTCAATGGCCAAGATATATTTAGATAGAATCAAATAGATATATTTAGTAGAACAGTTTCTGAATTTCCAACCTGCTTCTTAACCTAAGACTAGACTGTGCTACCCAAGTAGCCTCCTTCAACCAAAATGAAAGTTCTGAACATCTGGATCTTTACAAAAGATAATTTAGGTTATATATTTTAAAAATAAGTCTTTGGGGCGCCTGGGTGGCGCAGTCGGTTAAGCGTCCGACTTCAGCCAGGTCACGATCTCGCGGTCCGGGAGTTCGAGCCCCGCGTCAGGCTCTGGGCTGATGGCTCAGAGCCTGGAGCCTGTTTCCGATTCTGTGTCTCCCTCTCTCTCTGCCCCTCCCCCGTTCATGCTCTGTCTCTCTCTGTCCCAAAAATAAATAAACATTGAAAAAAAAAAAAGTTTTTAAAAATAAGTCTTTCATACAGGCTCCTCAAAATAAGTTTTCCTAATGTATTTGAGGTTTAATATTTAAAATTTGGGGTTTCCCCACAAATATACAAGAATATATCTCCTGAGTGAATAAAAGTATATCTACGTTGTACACTGAAGAAGGTAAACAAGACTGCTCCTTGCTTAGACTTACAGTTTCTTTTACATACATTTCCTTACAATTAAAATAAAACTTTTTAGGCCTACGAGGCATGTACTGCTTTAGTCTCACTTCAGCATCATTTTGTTTCATTAGGATCCAGATTTTTCAACATGTAAATAAGATCTTTCCTGACTCAAGGGGTTCTGCATTTGCTGTTCCCACTACCAGGAAAGCACGTTCCTTCACTCTTTTGAAGGCAGGATAGCTCCTGTATTTCAGGTCTCAATTCAAACTCACCTAAAAAAAAAGGCCTTCCATAAATATACTAAACACCTCTCACCCATACCCCATTATTCTCCATTTTTTAAAAGGGATCTAAAGTTACCTTGCTCATTTGTGTATTTATAGTTTATTTTCTGTCTGTTTCATAGAATACAAGAGGGCACAAGACTTGTCTTACTGTAGCATCTAGAAAAACACCCAACAGAGCAGACATTTAATATCTGTTGAACAACATATACTTATATTCAGTATTTATTAAGTAAAAGATATTTTGCTAGGGCCTGTAGATATAATGTTTAAAAAACAAGTTTCATTAAAATAAAATCTTGAGGACATTTTGCTTTTTCAAAAACTGACCATTTTAAAATCCTTTATTTTTAATAATTTCCCATCCACTTAAAAATTTTAAGGACAGAGGCACCTGGGTGGCTCAGTTACTTAAATGTCTGACTCTTGATTTCAGCTCAGAGTCAAGCTGGGTTCTGCACTGACAAAGCAGAGCCTGCTTGGGATTCTGTCTCCCTCTCTGCTCTCCCTCCCCCTGCTCACACGCACTCTCTCAAAAATAAACATTTAAAAATAAATAAATAGGGGGCGCCCGGGTGGCCCAGTCGATTAAGCGTCGACTTCAGCTCAGGGCATGAACTCACGGTTGGTGAGTTGGAGCCCCGCATCAGGCTCTGTGCTGAGAGCTCGGAGCCTGGAGCCTGCTTCGGATTCTATGTCTCCCTCTCTCTCTGCCCCTCCCCTGCTCGTGCTCTGTCTCTCAAAAATAAATAAATGTTAAAAAAAATTTTTTTTACATAAATAAATACAGGTGCATGGGTAGCTCAGTGGGTTAAGCCGCTCACTTCAGCTCAGGTCACAATCTCCAGCCCCTGTCGGGCTCAGTGCTGACAACTCGGGCCTGGAACCTGCTTCAGATTCTGTGTCTCCCTCTCTCTCTGCCCCTCCCCCACAAGTGCTCTGTCTCTTTGTCTCTCTCTCTCTCTCTCAAAAATAAACATTTAAAAAAATGTTTTCAATAAATGAATGAATAAATAAATATTTTAAGGACAAACTCTGCTACAAGTGTAGTTGCCCTTTAGCACTGGCTTTATCTACAAATGCATCATAGCTTAGCACATGCCTTTCAGATATGCGTAATAATGATACAAGACTTAAGAAACTAATTATTTTTTTCAAAATTGCAGCCACAGGAAAAGCAAATGGCATGACATTTTTCCTTCCTTTTATCTATGTCTCAACTAATACAAACTATCAATGTTTAAATAAATACTAAACCACTTCATAATTTGGTTTTGCCACAATTATACAAGAATACATCTTTTGTGGGCACCCAGCTGGCTCAGTCAGAAGAGCATGTGACTCTTAATCTTAGGGTCATGGGTTCAAGCCCCACTATGGATGTAGAGATTGCTAGATACGTATACATGTATATGTATGTCTATGGGGTGCATGGGTGGCTCAGTCAGCTAAGCGTCCAGCTGTTGTTTTCAGCTCAGATCATGATCTCATAGTTCGTGGGTTTGAGCCCCACATCCGGCTGGGTGCTGGCAGTCGCAGAGCCTGATTGGGATTCTCTGTCTCCCTCTCTCTCTGTCCCTTCCCTGCTGGCTCTCTCTCTCTCAAAATAAATAAATAAACATTTTTTAAAGTAAGTAAATTTTAACCAAAAAAAATCTTATTTCATGTAAATCAAAGTATATCTACCTTTTACATTTAAGAGGTAAACAAGGCTACTCCTTTGATAACTTTCCCTAAAAACAAATATCCATTGTTTTTACTTTGTAGAAACCCCCAAACCACCATTTCTTTAGTATATTTATATTTGAAAAAAAAAATAGATATACTTTTCTATACCGCACTTACTTAAAATTATGCCCACGGCATACCAATTAACCAATAAAAGTAAAAACTATGACATATTAATAGGGAAGAAGTTTATTAAGCAAGGGAATTGCAGTCTAAATAGCTTCACAGCAGGGGCGCCTGGATGGCTCAGTCGGTGAAGCATGCAACTCTTGATCTCAGGGCTGTGAGTTTGAGCCCCATGTTGGGTGTAGAGATTACTTAAAAAGAATAAAATCTTTAAATTTTTTTAATGTTTATTTATTTTGACACAGAGAGAGAGAGAGAGACAGACAGAGCATGAGAGGGGGAGGGGCAAAGAGAGAGGGAGACTCGGAATCCGAAGCAGGCTCCAGGCTCTGAGCTGTCACACAGAGCCCAACACGGGGCTCAAACTCACAGTCTGCGAGATCATGACCTGAGCCGAAGTCGGATGCTCAACCGACTGAGCCACCCAGGCGCCACAAGAATAAAATCTTAAAAATGAATAAATAAATAGTCTCACAGCAGTCTAAACAAATATTTTAAAGTTATTTTTTTAATAGGCTTGCCTTCAAAATTCAAAAATTGTGGGGTTTCTTTACAGTTTAAATATTCAACTGTGTTTATTACTGAAACTATGATTCAAAAATGATGCACTCTCCTAGCACTGAAAACCAAAGCAACTAGACTACTTCTACACTGTTGTAAAAATACTTCTTACATTAATGGAACTTAAAAAAAAATCATGAGACTACCACCAACGAGAGAAGTTTCTGCCTCCAAGACAGTTATGATATAAAATAGATTATAGTTTGTATCTACTGCTCTTTTTTTAAGTAAGAATAGCTTTCCCAATAATTGGGACCAAAATTAAAAAAAAAAAAATCCATGACAATCAGTTGTGAGTCTTTAAAACCATTTTCTAAGCTCTTTGTCAAACTCTGACTACCCTGCACCTAAAAACTTTAAAAAAAAACAAAAAAACAGAGCCCAAGTTAAGGTGTTTTGAAGTTTTGCTTTTTTTTTTTAATTAAAAAAAAATTTTTTTTTAATGTTGGTTCCTTTTGAGAGAGAGCATGAGTGGGATAGGAGCAGAGAGAGAGGGAGACACAGAATCTAAATGAAACAGGCTCCAGGCTCTGAGCTGTGAGTACAAAGCCCGACATGGGGCTCGAACCCATGCAAGATCATGACTTGAGCCATAGTCAGACGCTTAACCAATTGAGCCACCCAGGTGCCCCTTTAATTTTTTTCTTCTAACATTTATTTGTTTTTGAGAGACAGAGAGAGACAGAGCCTGAGTGGGTAAAGGACAGAGAGAGAGGGAGATACAGCATCTGAATGAAGCAGGCTCCAGGCTCTGAGCTGACAGCACAGAGCCCAACGCGGGGCTCAGAACTTGTGAACTGTGAGATCACGACCCGAGCCAAAGTGGAACACCTAACCAACTGAGCCACCCAGGCGCCCTAATACATAATATTTAATAAATATTTGTTAAATTGATGAACTGAAGAATCATTTTAAAAAATCACCATGACTAATAATGAAACACCTTAACAGTACTATCAACTTGGATATAAAAATAAATCAAAAAGAAGCCCCCTCTTCCTAGATGTTCAGTTCTAGGAAGAGATTCCATTATGTCCCTAATGGTGGTGTTGCCAAATCCTTTGAAGTAGAAAAATTAACCTTGTTTCTAATTTTTATATATAAACACTAACTTACTTTAATGACAATAGTACCCTTATCTTAAGTAAGCACTAACCTCAAAACAAATACTGCTTTTCAAAGATTTCTTTTGATTATTTGTTGCATTTGGGATTAGTTTTCCACTGAGAAGTTGTAGCATGGATAAAAAGGGCAATGCAGTAATCAAAGATCAGGATTGAAATAAAAACTCCTACAAAACTATAATATAGTTGAAACAGCCCTCTTCTCCACAGCAATCCATCCCTTCCCTTCCCTCAGCTCTCAAACGGAAGAGGTCGAAGAGGCTATAAACAAGGTACAGTATAAAAGGCTAGAACTGGGAATGATGAAGGGCATTCAGAGTGAGGAGTTATGAGTAATTAAGTAATGGAGTTCAGCAGTGATTATCAAGAGCTGCTAATACCACAGAGAACCAAACATTAAGTGCCTCCTAATGCAAGTACTCAACATCACCTATAAAATATTTTCCCCCCTCAAAGAAAAAGGAGAGACTATACATTATAGAAACTGAATCTGATCAAGCCTCTAAACCTAAAGCCAAATAACAAGAAACCAAAGGGACAGAGGAACACGTTTAATACCACCATCGGAATATAACTGGCAAATTCAAACTGGGAAAATTTTCTTCAACAAATAATTTGCCAGGGGAAAAAAACAAAGTGGGGGACCTTTAAATTACAAAACATTACAGACCTTATTTGACTCAATCTGAGTTAAGTATAAAAATACATTTATGAGACAACAGAGCAATCTGAATACTAAATATTATATGATAGTAAAGAATTATTGCTAATTATTCTCAGTGTGGGAATAGTTGTTTGGGTTTTTTCCTTAAGAGTGAAGTTGATGGGGCACCTGGGTGGCTCAGTCGGTTGAGCGGCCGACTTCGGCTCAGGTCATGATCTCGCGTTCCGTGAGTTCGACACACTGTCAGCTGTGCTGACAGCTCAGAGCCTGGAGCCTGTTTCAGATTCTGTGTCTCCCTCTCTCTGACCCTCCCCCGTTCATGCTCTGTCTCTCTCTGTCTCAAAAATAAATAAACGTTAAAAAAAAAATTTTTTTTAAATAAAAATTTAAAAAAAAGTGAAGTTGACTAAGAAACTGCAGTGCTAAAAGATTGGAGTACTGAAAAGGAATGTTAAAAATGAATGCAGTTGAACGGATTTGGCCTATCCAAACTGAAATATAAATTGAGAGATTGCAACCACGGGAAGAGAACAACTTTGCTTGCTTGCCAGCCAACCTTTTCTCCACTGATATAAGCTCTATAAATAGGCCAAGAGTGATAATGGCTGCTCAAATCACTTCATGTTACAGATACTACCACTACTGACATGCATCTGGTCCAGCCCCAGGCTGTGAATAAACCAGCATCGAGAGCCAAGGAAGTTACCAAATGCAGAGAATGCACCATGGCTAATGAGAGACCCTCTACTCAAAAGCAACATTGGTGTAAATTAAGGATAAAGAACAGGTTCTAGATTTTCTCCAAGATTTCTGCTCTGGCCATTTCTATCTCCCTCAGAATACAGAACACATAAAGATGGGTCACCACATGGTGGGATCTGAGGTCCCCAAGATAAATGATACCAAAAACTTACCAGAGCAAATCATTTAGGGGACTGCAATGGAGTAAAATAATAGGAAACCCTTGATGATAAAGTGTTGATGTAAGAATAAACTATGCTTCTATGTTAGATTAAAACGAAGGCAGCCAGGGGTGCTGGAGTGGCTCAGTTGGTTAAGCATCTGACTCTTGGTCTTGGCTTGGGTCATGATCTCACGGTGGTGGGTTTGAGCCAGCGCCCCCCACCCCCACCCCCCACGGGGTCCAGCTCTGCCCTGACAGCACAGAGTCTGCTTGGGATTCTGTCTCCCTCTCTCTTCCCTACTTGCTCTCTGTCTCTCTCTCAAAGATAAATAAAAATAAACTTAAAATTTTTTTTTAACTAAGGCAGACAGGATACTGCTTAAAATCTTAACCACATGAGGTTTTTGTTCTTAACACAGAAAGGAAAACAGTTCTGTTTTCCCAGAGTTTTAGTCCACACCCAACTTCCCTATCCCCAACAATACCTTTCTCTAATTATAAGGCATCTAGCAAAATGCTGACTCAGAACATCATAAAAGTTACTTTTTTAACCAGACAACTCAATAAAAAATAACTTCTAAACACTTTGGTCCATATCTTGTTTCCCTAATGTTTGCCATGCTAATGAAAACTTAAATTTTTAATTTTTTTTTTTAGTTTATTTTGAGAGAGAGAGAGAGAGAGGGTACAGGCAGGGAAGGGCTAGAGAGAGAGGGAGAGAGAGAGAATCCCAAGCAGGCTCTGCACTGACAGCGCAGAGCCCGATGTGGGGCTCAAACTCAGGAACCATGAGATGGTGACCTGAGCCAAAACCAAGTGTCGGATGCTTAACCGACTGAGCCCCCAGGTGCCCCGAAAACTTAATATTCTAAATTACTTAAGCACAACCCTAATTTATCCGCATTCTTGGATATGACTGCTATAAGTTTCAACAGATTTAATTTTGGTAATCTTTGAACAAATGACCAGAACTTACTAATACTTGGACTTGAAATCCAGGCAGAGGAAAAAGTATTTCGTAAACGAACTGGCAGTACAAAAAAGAACACTCAAGTCCGCATTTTCTTCTACACTTAGAGACCCATTTAAGAAAAATGTCATTTAAAAACAAAAACAAAAGAGGGGCACCTAGGTGGCTCAGGGTGTTGACCATCAGACTTTTGGTTTTGGCTCAGGTCATGATCTCATAGTTTGAATTGGAGCCCCGCATCGGGCTCCACGCTGGCAGTGCAGAGCCTGCTTGGGATTCACTCTACTCCCTCTGCCCCTTCCCCACCTGTGCACACACTCTCTCTCAGACAAATAAACTTTAAAAAATAAATCAGTAAAACAAATTGATTTTATAAAGGAAAAGACTAATTCCACACTATAATTATTTTGTTTTACAGTACCGTTTTCTCCTATAGCCCACTATTCTTCACATTAAAAACAACTTTAATGTTTGTTTCTTTTTAAGAGAAAGACAACACAAGCAGGGGACAGACAGAGAGGGAAACACAGAATCTGAAGCAGGCTCCAGGCTCTGAGCTGTCAGCACAGAGCCCAACACGGGGCTTGAACCAAGAGATCATGACCTGAGCCGAAGTAGGACGCTCAGCCGACTGAGCCACCCAGGCATCCCAAAACTTTACTGTTTTTTTAAAATGTTTTTATTCAATTTTTGACAGAGAAAAAAGTGGATGAGAGGCAAAGAGAGAGGGAGACAGAGGATCCAAAGCGGGCTCTGTGCTGACAGCAGAGAGCCTAATGCAGATCCCACGAACCTCAAAATTGTGACCTGGGCCGAAGTCAGATGTTTAACCAACTAAGCCACCAGGCACCCAACTTTTCTTCACATTTTAGAGCAGGAAAGAAACTCAGAAGTCATCTGGTTCACTAGATTTGAGTACCTTAGGCAGAAATGGTTTCTTTCATCTTTCCACCCATTCCCACCTGTCACCTACTCAGTAAATGGGATTTTAATTTAATCAGGTATAAACAACCCCACATACACATACACGTAAGTCAATTCTTTGGTTGGTTTCTACTTTTAATTAATCTTCAGTTAACTAGAAAATACTCATCTAGGTAGTTTTTAAATTGAATAAATTCAAACTAGTAAGTTAGGGTTTATACCATGTACCTTTTTGCTATTAAATTACAGAGGCTGAAATCCTTGTTTTGAATAGGGACATGAAAGAGAACAAAATCAAAACTGACAATGAGCACCATAAAGCCACAAAACCTAAAAAAGACACTCATCAAATGTGAGTCACATTGGTTATTTTATGGTATTTTTAAACCACGTCTACTATTATCATCTGCTAACATTATGAAAAATATGTATAATATATATAACACACATTTCCTCCCTTAGTTCAGAAATATAGAAGGAATATGAAATACTTCTTAGTTTCACCCTGCTCCTTCCTTTCACCACAAGGACCTGTAGGCTGAGTGTGAAAACTGACTGAACATCAATCCCACTTGTGCTGAGAAGCTGCCCACACAGAAGCAGAAAACTGTTTATTTCCCCTAAGTTCAATCATGAGCCCTGAAAGAGTAAGGAATATAGGTACAATTAAAGATAAATGCTAAAAGATTTAGAAAAGTTTCAAAACAACAGTCAAATTTAAATTTAAGACTAGAATTTAAAAACTAAAGAAAAATAACTATCAAATTACTTCAGTCTGACAAATAACAATCAACCCAAAATAAAGAAAACCAGCAACATTTCTACTCATTGAACGTAAGGATGAAGAAAATCTTTTAAAAGGAATGCCTATTGCATCCTTCATATTCCACCTGAACCTTTTTTCCCTAAAAGAAGAAAATAATTTATTAGCAGACTAAGGTACCTTCACAACATAACCCTCTGTAAATTGAAGGCACTGGTCACACTTAACCAGTCAAGATTATTGATACTCATGACTTTTGCATAGGCTGTTACCTAGCCTAGAACGCCCACCTGGAAACCCATCCCAACTCCGGTTTAAATAAATTTTTTTAATGTTTGTTTTATTTTTGAGGGGCAGTGGGGGTGGGGGGGAGAAGGGAGGAAGAGAAGGGGGGGAGGGGGGAAAGGGGTAGAGAGAAGACAGAAACACAGAATCCAAAGCAGGCTCCAGACTCAGTTGTCAGCACAGAGCCTGACGCAGGGCTCAAACCCATGAGTTGTGAGATCATGACCTGAGCCAAAGTCAGACCTACTGAGCCACCCAGGTGCCCCACAAATGCCGGTTTAAATGGTTAAGTTCCTTTAGCATCAGGACCTGGTCAATCCTATTCACCAAGCATAGCTCTAGCAACTAGAGCACTACTGGCACAAAGTAATCAATAAATAAGTGTCCTGTTTGTCCTGTTTTCTCAATAGCTCTTCCCCCTTTCTACAGTCAGCTTTTTACTCATTTATTACTGTCTATTTCATTTTTACTACAGCTATCCAAGAAAATTTATTTGACCCCAGATTCTTTCTTAAAATAATACAGAATACCAAAATCAGTAGGGTTCAAAAGAAAACATATTAATGGCACGTTTTTAGGAATGCCTGGTTGATTCAATCACTACAGCACATGACTCCTGATCTTGGGGTCATGAGTTCAAGCCCCACGTTTGGTGCAGAGTTTACTTAAAAAAAAAAAAGAAAGTAAAAATTTAAAAAGTAGCATTTTTAAAAATATTTATTTATTTTTGAGAGAAAAACAGACACAGAGCACACAAGCGGAGGAAGGGCAGAAAGAGAGGGCAAGACAAAGAACCTGAAGCAGGCTCCAGGCCGTCAGCACAGAAACTTATGTGAAGACAAACCCACGAGCCGTGAGATCATACTCTTACCAAAGTCAGATGATCAACTGACTGAGCCACCCAGGCACCCCAAAAGTAGCATATTTATTTTACAGGTTCTCTCAAGTACTGTCAATTATAAGCATGTAAACATGAACATACATGTGTTTTCACATCCCTAGTTACATGCAGGAAAATCAGAAAGGTCTAAGATGGTTTGTCAAAATTACAAACGTAGGGTTTGGGTGTCTAGTACATACCAGTTCCAAACTTTAAAAGGAAACAAAACAAAACAAAAAACATTCTAATTGCCCATACATCAAATTTATTCATGCACATGTCAGAACAAAACTGTAAAGGTGAATATCCCAGCAAAACAATTCTTTGAATGAGTTTACAAGTTACATAAAAGTTACTAGTCATATAGTAAGGAGCCTTAAAGTACCAATGTCACTATCAAATAAAATCTTTGAAGGACATACAGTGAACACTCAGTTCCAACAGAATCTAAAGCTGAATTTATCCTTAATATACAGATCTGGGATTAATCATGAAAAGTATAAAACAAAGAGCCTTATGGCACTCATTCATAAATGCATTTAAGAGTAATATACACTAAATTAGTGAGGAATTTAACAACTACACTGTGAATGTAATATGAAGCTAGCAATGGGGAAAGTTTCCAGCTCCAAAATCCAGGCCACTCATTTTCCACAAAAAAATGTCAGAAAAAATTGTTTCATTAAGAAACCATTTAGCTGATGCTTCAGGTATAATTACCCTGCAGCTTCTCTCAGCTTTTCATGTTGTCTACACCTGTATTGACGTTTACATCTACATGTTAACATTATGAAAAAATATATGGCTTGAAGTTTCAAAAGTATGGGGCGCCTGGGTGGCTCAGCCAGTTGAGCATCCGACTTCGACTCAGGTCATGATCTCACCGCTCATGAGTTCCAGCCCTGCATTGGCTCTGTGCTAACAGCTGAGAGCCTGGAGCCTGCTTCAGATTCTGTCTGTCTCTCTCTCTCTCTCTCTCTCTCTCTCTCTCGCTCTCTCTCTCTCTGTCCCTTCCCTGCTCATACTCTGTCTGTGTGTCTCTCTCTCAAAAATAAACATTAAAAAAAAAAAAAGTACAGTCATACTGAAAAGCGTTCTGATTTAAAAATGGCTAAAGGGGTGCCTGGGTGGCAAAGCTGGTTAAGCATTCGACTTCGGCTCAGGTCATGATCTAACAATTCACAAGTTTGAGCCCAGCATTAGGCTCTGTGCTGACAGCTCAGAGCCTGGAGCTTGCTTCAGATTCTGTGTCTCCCTCTCTCTCTGCCCCTTCCCCCCACTTGTGCTCTTGCGCATGCTATGTCTCTGTCTCTCTCCCAAAAATAAATAAAAACATTTTAAAAATTTACCAAAAAATGGCTAAAAATATTATTTCTCAATGGAACTGCGTGAAATTTCATTGAGATCCTTTTCAAAGTAGCACAGGTCACTGCAGTAAATTCCATTTTGGTTTCCTGAACTAACTTCTATTAAAAATTTAACTCAGTTTTATATTTACTAAGCACCTACTGTGCATAAAGCACTAAATGAGGCATCATATTTGCCAGATTAGACAACTAAAATATTACACTTCGTAGTAATTAGACAACCAAAATATCACACTTCCTACTAACAAACGGTTAGCGTTACGACTCCTCGGGACATCAGGTAATAACTATCAATTGTAGGCCTCTAAAAATGCTTGTTAAACCAAAAGGCAATGCTCTTGCTGGAGGAATCCAGATTGCCTAGATCAGCAAAACTACATTAGAAAGTTAATAGCCTCCATCCTTAAAATATCCCAGGAGAAGAAAGGGAGTGATTCAAACTGTTAGTATGTGCCCAACTACACTACACAATAATAGGCTAGGCAAAACTGCCAGATGTATTTGTAATTAAGAGGTCCAACCTTGACAAAGCATCACCAGTGGGATTTTCATCCTACTGGCTGGAAGGATTCAGAAAGCAAAAGCTCAGTCAAGAAGTGAAAAGCACATCTAAGCATAAACTGCTCGGGCAGTTCAAGCTAGAACAAGTACCCACAGACGTTCATTCTTTCAACCTGAGAGACTCTATTCTGACACAGCAGAGAGGACGATTTAAATGAGAAAATAAGGAGCACCTGCGTGGCTCAGTCCCTTAAGCGTGGGATTTTCGCTCAGGTCATGATCTCAAGCCCTCCTTGGGGCTCTGCGCTGACAGCGGGAAGCCTACTTGGGATCCTCTCTCCCCTTCTCTCTCTCTCAGAATAAGTAAAATAAAATTAAAGGAAAGTAAATTAATGAGAGAATGCATAGCCTGCTGTTCTCGTGGGGGCTGCTGCCCCAACAATAAACTGAGGTCGGTGCTATAAGAAATTAATTACAAAGTAGGAAGCGCTACTGCGGAGAAGTGAAAATTCTCTGGGAAGAACCAGAGAAGACAATGATCTTTGACTTGGGATCCGTCAGTTTAACATTTGCGCCGATTTTCCAAAGAAAGTTGACAAACTCTCCACCAGACGTCAATTCTGGAGGCTGACACATCCCTCCATCGACTGGAGGCGTCTGCCGACCCAAGGTAGTGGAAGCGCCGAGAGGCAGGCGGCGCCAGCCAAAGGAAGCTTTTTCTCCCTCTCCTAGGCCGCGGCAGCCGCGGCGCTGGGGCGGCTGCCTGGGCTCCCGGGAACAGGGGCAGGTGTCGGCGCCAGATCCCCGCTCGCGGAGCTGGCAGAGTTGGCAGAGCTGCCGCCGCCGCTTCCCCGGCGGGCCGGGACGCAGGAAAGTTGCGTGAAGACAACTCCAGGCCGAAAAGCGGCTCCCCCGCGCAGCCCGCGGGCTGCGGCATCTCCAGTCTCCTCTCAGCCCCCGGGGACAGGGACCCGCGGCCCGCGCGGAACAGGAGAGGGAGCTCCGCCCGCCAGCTGGGCGAAGCCGGGAGGACCCGAGGGTCACTGCCGGGCGGGCGGGCGAACAAGGCGTCGGGCGACTCCGCTCCTCTCGGGAGCCCCCACCCGGGCCGCGCCTCCCGCCAAGTCCGGGCGCGAACACTAGGCGCCCGCCGGCCGGGCCCGTCACGACCCCGGCGCCCGGGCGCCGCAGATCCCACACCCGCGGCCCGAACCCCTCCGACTCAACCCGACCCCTCCCCGGGACGCAGCCCGGTCCCACGGCTCGACCCGCAGCCGGGCCGCGGCCCTGCGCACCTTCCCGCCTCACCTGCGCTCCGCGGCAGCTCTGCACCTCCTCGCCCGCTCCGCGCGCCCCGTCGGGGCACGCACCGACCCCCCGGCCGGGACTCCCCCGGCCGCGGTGACTCGGGACGCGACGTCCACCGCCGCCTTCTCCTCCTCAGCACAAGCCCCGGCGGCGAGCAGAGGGTCGCAGTCAAAGCCCCGCCGGGGCTAAGGCGAATCTCGCCACCTCCACAGCCTCCACCACCAAGTCCCTTCACTCGTCCGCGCCGCCCGGAGAAAATGTCACCAGAGGCCGTTCCGCTCGGCGCCTCACTTCCGCCCGGAACCACAGAGGCCGCGCCGGTCGGCTAGAGCGGCCGCTGCGGCGGCGGCCTCCAGGGACTGGCTCGGGAAGCCGAGGGAAAGCCAGACAGCGCCATCTAGCGGACAGGAAAACGCAATCCTCCAGCTGCAGAGCGCCCAGCGTGCGGAAACCAGCTTCCCCGGCTCCTTTCCCGCGCTCCATCCATCTGATGAGGCAGCTCCCTTCCGGAAATGTCCTTCCCAGAGGGTCGGAAATCAGCCAATGCAAGTCAAGGATAATGCCCTAAAAGAAGGACAGTGCTCCCTTTTCAGTGCACTTCTCACTATTCACCCCTTCTGAAGCCTTCCCTCAGGGAGCTCCTAGTGTCTGAATCCATGAGTGACTCTTCACTGCTCCTTTCGTGGCAGCAAAGTTCCCTGGCCCCCACAAACTGATTTTCTCTAAGTTGGCTACAGCAATTTGAGAGTCAAGGCCGGGGGGGGGGGGGGGGGGGGGGGGGGGGGGGGGGGGGGGGGAATGGACAGGAATGAAAAGGAAAGCCGGTAAGAGCAAATAAAAAGGGCCAGCCTGATGTCTGAGCCTGGACTCCCTTGCGTGCTTTTGGCTTCTGTAATCTTGCTTGCCTCTTCCTTCCTTGCCTGCTCCAGCCAGCAACCAGGAACCAGAAGCTTGACTGTACTGGTCCTGCCCAACCCAGAAGCACACATGTATAAAGGATCAATAAAACCCAAGCTGGGTGCTCAGCCTTTGGAGGTGATTCTGCTGGGCCAGCACTGGTGCAAAATAAAGTATTTTCTGATTTCTCGAGTGCATGTCGCTTGTGTCTTCCTGAACGCCTAGTATTTCCTGTAACATTTTCTCCCCACTTTTTTACAGATGGTGACAGCTTGGCTGGTGAAAATTCGGCTGTGCTCTTCTCTTGCAGTAGCATCAACATCCCATTGGAGTTTTCTGGTCAGGAACCCTACAGGCCTGGCATATAGACCGCCACCTGCTGGTGAAACCCGATCAGCCAGGGAGACCCTGCTCTCCCCTATGGGCTGCAGACGCCCCAAATTCCACCTCTTCAGAGTCACTGCTCTCATTTGCACTTCAGCGTGGGAGGGGTGATGCATCTGTGCATTCTATGAGTTTTTGAGACCTTTTCTTGACGTCTGTGATTGAAAGAAATGTGCTATACGTGGAACCTGGAGGAAAGGTGAAGTGGGTGCTGGCTACCTGGCTGGTATAGGGCTTAGAAGGAGAGAGAAGAGGTACTGAGAACAAACTTTATAACTCAAGATCTAGCCAAGGACCGGCACTCCCAAAGGCAGGGTTCTGAAAAATGAATAAGTAAGAGCTTAAGGAGAACATGTAAAAGGTCTTTACTTTTTCAGGAACCAAGCTGGAAGCTGGGGTGACCACTACCCAAGAGGAGATTATGAAAATCACAGCGCTAGCCCCACATTCCCCTTAACATCAGTGTCCCCATCAGATCAGGTGCTTCAGCTGCCCCAGTTCACTCATGTATGTTGACTGCGCACAAGCATGAGAATTTTCCATCCACGGCTAAACTAATAAATTGATAATCATTTTATATTAATAGCTAACTTTTTTTTAATACCCGCTATGTGCCAGGCACTGTGCTGTGCAGTTTGTGTGTGTGTGTGTGTGCGCGCCGTGAGTTTAAATGGATTCAGTCATTTAATCCTCACAACAACCCTATGAGTTTGGTACTACTACCAACCCCAGGTGACAAAAAGGGAAAGTGAGGCACAGAACGGCAAGGTCACACATCAGTACTGGACTCCAACACAAACAATCCAAGTCCAGAGCTTGCTTTCTCAACCACTACCACCAGCTACCTCTTTGAGACTGAGAACATACTGTGTGCCAGATACACATCTTGTCTATGTATGATATTTCACTTATTCATGCATTCGTTTATTCATTGATTTCCCTGCTACCTTAGTCCCCAAAGAACTTGAGAAGTTGGGGGTAGTGATAAGAGCCCAAGCTCTTTCAGAAGAAGAGGAGAAAATTTAATTACCAAGATCACAGCTGTCAGTCTTGAAGTGAAAGTGTAAATGTGGACTAATACTGTCTAGTTTTTCTTTGACAATCTTTTTTTTAATGTTTATTTACTTATTTTGAGAAATGGGGAAGGGGCATAGAGGGAGAGAGAAAGAATCCCAAGCAGGCTCCATGTTGTCAGCACAGAGCTGACAATCCCATAAACCGTGAGATCATGACCTGAACTGGAAAATCAAGAGTCAGAGGCTTAACTGACTGAGCTACCCAGGCAGCACCATGGTTTTTCTTTGACATTCTTATCAGTGCTGTAGATACTGAAATGTCTCCCAGAATCTCATGTGCGTGCCATGCTCAGCTCTGCAAGCTCCTGAAATCCCATCTCCATAAAACCAGTCCAGTCCAGCCACCATCCATATCACTAGCAACTCTCTCCATCCCATTGTCTCTACAGAAATTTGTCAAGAAACCTCTGTTCACAGACCCTGTCCTACAAACACGTCCATCCCTTAGCCTACCTGCAATGTTATTACTGAATCATAGCAATGGTTCTCTCAACTTCTGTCGTAAGCCTTGGAGGCCAGGGCCAGGCTTGTCTGAATCACTCCTCAGCATTATTGTTGCACCTGATGCATCACCTGCACTGGGGCTGGGCCTGCAGTAGGTTCCTGTTAGAAATGGCCTCGGGGCACCTGGGTGGCTCAGTTGGTTGAGTGTCTGACCTCAGATCAGGTCATGATCTCATGGTTCATCAGTTCAAGCCCGGCATTGGGCTCTGTGCTGACAGCTTGGAGCCTACTTCAGATTCCATGTCTCCCTCTCTCTCTGCCCCTCCAACGCTTGTACTCTGTCTCTCAAAAATGAATAAACGTTAAAAAAATTTTTTTAGGGGCGCCTGGGTGGCTCAGTCGGTTAAGCGTCTGACTTCAGCTCAGGTCATGATCTCGTGGTCAGTGAGTTTGAATCCTGCATTGGGCTCTGTGCTGCCAATTCAGAGCCTGGAGCCTGCTTCAGATTCTGTGTCTCCTTCTCTCTCTGCTCCTCCCCCGCTCATGCTCTGTCTGTCTCTGTCTCTCAAAGATGAATAAATGTTAAACAAATGGTGGCCTGAACAGTAGCATCGAAGTGTGGCTGGCCTTGCTTGGACTATAGTCTGTTCCCTCCCGACCAAGCACATTACTTCTGCTGTTTCCCCTGAAAGGTGGATGTTATTATTAGAACCACTCTCTAGATGATGAAAATGGGAGATCTGAGAGACAGAACTCTCATCTCTGGTGTCTGGGCTGCCCCTACTCTTCTCAGATTGCTAAGAGCTGGGCTACCCCCCTCCCAGTGTAACCACCCACCCATCTGCCCTCCACCCCCAGCATAACCAGCATTCACTCCAATCTCCCAGCACCTGCTATACAGGGAAGGCTGAACCTCTGCAGTTGGTGGCCACATAACCTCAAACAAGCCACCACTTCCAGAGTTAACACTACCTGCTTTGCCTTGGAGCATTATTTCACAGAATTAAATTACGTCCTCCACGTGGAAGGCCATCTAGAACATTCTAAGGATTCCAAGTGGCAAAAGGTCACATGGTCATCAGCACCAGGGGCTCTGGAGTCTGGCAGGTCTGAATTTGGATACAGGTCTGCCTCCCCCTAGCTGTGACCTCTGGGCAGTTGAGCAATCCTGTCAAGCATAAACATCCTCACCTGTTCAACACGGAGGACTCCTGATACTACGTTGTAGGCTCTCCTGGGGGTTAAGTGAAGTGACTGGTGTGTGTAAAGTTATCACCATAATTCATGGCTCAGAGAGAACACTCCGTAAAGGGGGTCCTTGTTCTGATGGCAACAGTCCAGGCCAGCACCTCACTGGTTAGTACAGGCACAGACTCGCACTGCTTTACAATGATGTTGCCACCTCAACCGCCAAGTCCGCATGGAACCAGAATGGAACAGGGCAGAAGATGTCATGCAAGTGGAGCCATCTGCAGCTAAGAGTGGCTGGGAGGGGACACCTCCTTCAGCTCCCTTGTTCGCTGGGGTGGCTGAGCGAGGCTCCTCTGTCTCGGGCTCCCCGTCCCTCTTTCCAATCAGGTGACCCCCTTGATATCCCTTCTATATGGAAAATCTGTAACTTAAATTGTTGTAAACGTTTATTCATTTTTTGAGACCGAGACAGAGAGAGAGAGAAACAGAGCACAAGTGGGGGAGGGGCAGAGAGAGAGGGAGACACAGAATCCGAAGCAGGCTCCAGGCTCCAAGCTGTCAGCACAGAGCCCGACGTGGGGCTCGAACCCACAGACCGTGAGATCATGACCTGAGCTGAAGTCGAATGCTTAACCGACTGAGCCACCCAGGCGCCCCAGGAAAGTCTATAACTTGTATTAAAACATGAAAATAAATGCAAAAGATCGTTTAAATTTTTTCAACAAATGTGTGTTGCCCTCTCATTTTTTTCCTGTAAGGACTAGCTCTGAATGACACAGCACCCGACCTTGTGGGGCCTCCAGGCTGGAAACTACAATCTTCTACTCCACTGCCCATCACAGGAGCAGCTTGTTCCCTCTGTAACATCTGCCCTCCCAGGTGCCTGTGGTGCATGCTCCTCTTCCTCACCCATCTGAGTCACCGGAGAGCACGGGGCCCTGCTCTGGGAGAGACACTCGTTCGTGGGTGTGAATGGAGGAAGTCCACCTGAGGATCTGCCTAGGGAGATACAGAAACCGGAAAGGATGTCAAGACAAGGAAGTGGTGCGAGAAGCTGGGAGGAGGCAGGCAACAAGTCGAGGGCAACGAGAGATGCCTGAGGGAACCTGGAGCCCGCTCCACCTCTGTTACAAAGGAGGAGAGTCAGCGCCCAGGGCAAAGCCCATTGCCTCTCTTTCTCCAAGCCCCCTTGGGTGTCCAGCACAGAGCCTGGCAGACAGGACAATCCAATAAATATATGTGACGGGAGAAAAGAGTATGCAGAGAAGCTGACCTTGGGGGAAAAGGGGCAAGAGGTGAAAAAAATCCCTGGGATGTTTGGAGGACAACAACCCCAGGGCCAGACTGCCTGTGGCTGCACAGCAGAGGGGCGAGGAGAGGGAAGGCCTGAGGGAGGTGGGGGGCTGGATGTGAGCTTAAGGAGTCTGGGCCTGCTGGGCTGAGTTCCTTAAGCGCCAGTAGGAAAGCAGGATGTGACATCTCCACCTCTACTGAGTGTTATGAGCAGGACCACAGACAGCAGATCCTCTCTGCCCACAAACAAGCTGGCAAGGCATTGACCCCACGCTGATCACACTGGGGGGCAGGTAGGGCTCTGGGACGGGAGAGGCTAAATCTGGTTACTGTCGAAAGAGAGGGGAGGAAAGCATTAGGAAAGAAGGGAAGGGCCTGAAGCCCTAGGGACCTTCCTTGGGCAGGCGGGGGAGGGGCGTGTAGATAAGGGAGTTCCAAAGATACACCGTGATTTGAAAAAAAAAAAAACTCAAGGACTTCAGAGCAACTGAAACACCAGCCTTATGGAGAAGGTCCCCTGTCCCCCACCTTCCCCTCTCCAGCTCTGAAAACTATGGTATTTAAGAGCAACATCAGGGGATCTGTGGCCTAATTAAAACTATAAGGTCTTTGTCCTCAGTTCCTGGCACCAAGCTCCTAAAAGCCTTGGAATTTCCTAAGTGCTAAGAGAGCCTTTTGTCATTCTTAAGAAAGCCCTTTCAGGCACTTCAGAGTTTGTGTTAATGAGGGGAGTCTTGGTGGGCCCGCAGGTAGCTTCAGATTGGGGGCTGGTTGCCAGAGGGACAGACCTCTGGAGGAGAAGGTTAGAATTTTCAGCCCCACCCCCATCCCAGGAAGGGGAGAAAGGCTGGAGATTGAGTTCAGTCACGAACGGCCACTCATTTAATTAGTTGTGCCTACATCCTGAAACTTCAATAAAAACCCCTAAACAACGGTATTCGCAGAGCCCCCATGCTGGCAGAGCACATTGAGACGCTGGGAGAGTGGCGCTCTAGGGGAGGGTACGGAAACTCTGCCCCAGCCCCCAGCCCCCCTTCCACCATGATTCTTTTCCATTTGGCTCTTCCCGAGTTGTATCCTTTATAGAAAGCCAGTAATCATAAGTAAAGTACTCTCCTGAGTTCCGAGACTTTCTAGCGAATTACCGAATTTATGGGAGAGTCATGGGGACCCCCAAATCTGTAGTCTGCCTGGCATAAGTGTGGGTAGCCTGGGGACTTTTCTTGTGCTGGCACCCGAAGTGGGGGCCCTCTTGTGGGGTCTAGGCTAACTCTGGGTAGTTAGTGTCAGAAGTGAACTGAATTGTTGAACATCTAACTGTTGTCAGAGAATTGGCGTCAGGAAAAAACCACTCGGGATCCTAAAAACTTGGACTGAAAATTAATATACTTGGTTGTATTTTTTTTTTTTAGTTTATTTAGTTATTTATTGAGAAGAGAGAGAGAGAGAGAGAGAGAGAGAGGATCCCGAGCAGGCCCCGTGCTGTCAGCACTAAGCCCTACATGGGGCTAACTATGAGATCATGACCTGAGTTGAAATCAAGGGTCAGAGGCTTAGCCTACTGAGTGACCCAGGTGTCCCTTAATATATGTCTTAAATAAACAAGTTATTTTTAGCAAGACCAATCCTACCAAATCTCTCTTCAGACTCCTCACCTCCCTTTCCCTGTGGTGTCTCTACTTTTTCACCGGTGGCCAATGCTGCCAGCACCTAAGACCCCAGGAGGTAGAGTAGTTGGATGCTTTGCCTTTCCCGGTGGTACTGAAACATAAAGGAGTGACTTTGAGGAGAAATTAATCTTTCATGGTGATATTTCAGGTACCAAATCCTGTGGGGAGATGGTCCCAACATTCCTCAATGGCACCTATTTTTTTTTAAGTTTGTTTCTTTGTTTATTAATTAATTAATTTACTTACTGAGAGAGAGAGAGAGAGAGAGAGAGAGAGAGAGAGAGAGAGAGAATGAGCCAGGGAGGGGCAGAGAGAGGGAGAAAGAGGATCAGAAGAGGGCTCTGTATTGACAGCAGACAGCCCGATATGGGACTCGAACTCACGAACCCCGAGATCATGACCTGAGCCAAAGCCGGACCCATAACCGACTGAGCCACCCAGGCCCCCCCCCCCTCACTGGCACCCCTTAAGCGGTCATCTACTCCACGTGTGTCTTAGGAGTGCCCAAAGAAGTATGCGTACATGCCCTTCAATTTTATTTAAAAGACATCTATTGCAAGCCCGGCCACTAAAAGCAAGGCACACGGTGTTAGGCCCTTCATATGTGGTATTTCATTTATCCTCACCACAGTCAGCAAGGGCAGGTAGGTTTTACAGAAGGAGACTGAGGCTCAGAGAAGACAATGCACCTGACCAAGGTTACATGAGCTGAAGGGGCAGAGCCAGGATTCCTGGAAAAGAACAGCCCATACCTCCTTCCAGAACACTGGTGTCTGTCTAGTAATAGGGCTCATTCTAGAAACAAATCACAGTAGTTCACGGGTGGAACACAGCAATCCCCAAAGCAGGGGAAGAGCATGTGGAGGGCGAAATTAATTCCCGAGAGCAAGAAGGACTTTGTGGAAGAGGAAGCTTTTGACCAGTGCCTTGGAGAAAGCAGGGCTTCCAAGGATAGAGATGAAGAGAGAGCTATCCCAGGCAAAGTCTGGCTTGAGGAAAGCCTGGGATCCAAAAATACAGGGCAGAGACAGTCCAGAATATTTGTATTTCTCATACAAGTGATGTATCAACTGCTGTGATTTGGGCCCTCACCTCCCTCTCCTCCAATTTTGTGTTCATCTTTTTTTTTTTAATATTTATTTATTTTTGAGATAGAGAGACAGAGCACAAACGGGGGAGGGGCAGAGAGAGAGGGAGACACAGAATCCGAAGCAGGCTCCAGGCTCCAAGCTGTCAGCACAGAGCCCGACGTGGGGCTCAAACTCATGGACCCTGAAATTGTGACCTGAGCCGAAGTCAGACGCTTAACCAACTGAACCCCCCAGGCGCCCCTTGTGTTCATCTTTTTGCCGAAACAACATATGTATGTGCAGTTTACCTTGAACACTATGATTTCATTAGCTCTTCTTTTTTTTTAATTTTTTAACGTTTATTTATTTTTGAGACAGAGAGAGACAGAGCATGAACAAGGGAGGGTCAGAAAGAGGGAGACACAGAATCTGAAACAGGCTCCAGGCTCTGAGCTGTCAGCACGGAGCCCGACACGGGGCTCGAACTCACGGTCTGCGAGATCATGACCTGAGCGGAAGTCGGCCACTTAACCGACTGAGCCACCCAGGCGCCCCTCATTAGCTCTTCTAAACAGTCAGGAAAGATACCAGGAAAGTAAGAGCAGGTATTATTAACATTTTGCAGAGATTATATGACACAAGGAGATAATGAATAATTGCTCATCACACATTCAGTAATGAGTGAGTGAGTGAGTGAATGAATGAATGAATGAATGACTTGCCTCAGGTCACCAGCACTGGACAGGAGAGTCAGGACCAAACCCAGCTCTGCTGCCCCAGACTCTTCACCACCGCACATATCTGGGGGCCTTAGTGATGCCATTGTGTGTGTGTGTGCGCGCGCGTGTGTGTGTTGGGGGGGGGGGTGGGAATTAGACTCATTATTGTGTTTTATAATGTGCTGATCACTTGAAAAAGGCTCCAGCCTGAGAACAATACGAGCATTCATTAAAGTACTTCAATAGACTGACAGCAGCAACAATAACCTAAAATTAAATGAAGCAGAGGACCTCATGTGACTCCTCTCTTGAGGAGTCAGTGCAAAGGCACCGGGCTTTGGGAAACAGGACGGGCCCCTGGGGGAAAGACAAAGCAGAGGTTTACCGAACCCATGTAGGGGAGCAGGCTGGGAGGGCCCTCGCCAGCCAGACGGGCCAGACCCAGGGATGCAGGAAACCAGGCAGCTTCCAAAGGACTCCCTCCTCTGGAGCAACTGTCATTTACTGGGAACCACGAGTAACCACCGGGGCCAAGAAGGGGGCCTGAGAGAGCACCCTTTTATTTTGCAGAAAACAGGCTTTGGTTTCTGTTTTACTAATTTTGCTTTTTGGAGAAATGTGTCCCTTAATGCACTTAGTAGAGCTGCTCCGGCTTTTAATTCCACTTGTGGTTTTTGCCATGAGTCCTTCAAGTCCCCAGAAGAGCAAAAGACCAACTCCCCGGGGAGGCAGCTCAAGATCCCTCCCTGGGGTGATGGGGAGGCCTCACTGAGTGAACTATGTGTGCACAGCTGGCTCCATTCTGTCACCTAAGAGAACACACACCCATGTATTGTGGGTCAGTCTGAAGGATGTATAAGATATACACCGGCCAGTCCCTGCCTTCAGAGACCTAAGACCTTGCTTATGGGATGTACAAGGTGGCCTTACCTAAGGCAAACTGTAAAATCAGTTTCTCTTTGGTGTGTCTTTTCTCACTACATCCAGGACTCTCCTTTACCCAGTCAGTGCTGTCACCTGTCACCACTCAAGGCCCCAGGACCGTAGCCTTCTTTGCCTCTCTCTTCCCCACCTCTGACACCCAAAACATCCTGGCCTAGGACTCAATTTCTAAGGCTTCTAGTCTCCACATCGTAACAAAAATTAATTAAGCAACCCAATTCTTACTAGGGTGATAGCTGACTAACACACTGCCTCTCCCAGGTGATGGCATTTTGTCCAACTAAAATAAACACTTCTCTAGAAGTCATCAGGGAATGACATAAAAGATAGGAATTTCAGACATCTAGGCAGGTCAGCTGGGAGGAGGGAGATATTCTTGGTTAGCCAGGTTCTTCAGAATTCTCAAGTCACAACAATCTGACAGCCTGGGAGGACCAATCTAACACACATTCATCTATGTGTTCTGACCAAGCCCCAGCCCCAACTGTTTTCTCAGTCCTCGTATACCAGGAACCAAGAAGCTCTAGCATTTACAATTAAAGAAGACAATAATAACTCAAAGGGAAAGAATATTAAGAAGAGAGTTGAGAGATAAATCTGGGCTATTGATTATTCATACTAAAACAAGTCAGAGAGGGAAAGGTCAGTATTGTATGGGGAGAGTCCCGCTCTGCGGTGGGCTGACAGTGGGCGCACAGTGTAAACAGAATACAAATATAGGATGTTTCAGGCCTTTGTAAACCTCAGAAGCTTCAAGAGCCTATTTCCTCACCCAACCCTTTGGAGTAAGGGTGGCAACCGTACCCCAAACTGCATTTCCTATTGCCACAGGGACTGCAGGAAGCTTGCCTTCATTCTGGCAGGTGACGATCCTTTTGTATAACCATATGCCATTAATCTGCCTCTTGGGAGACGTGTGTTTTCAGCCAGAAACCCTAAGTCTATGTTGCTGAACTAGAAGAGCCAGAAACACTAAGAAGGCAGCTTATCTTCCTGGAAGGCCCCAAAGAGGTTGCCCCTGGCTACCAGGGGGTGGGGATGTCCCATCACCGCCAAGGCTCCCCTGTGCCTGCCAGCCAGCCTGTCAGATTCTAGTGGCAGACAAGGCAGTGACACTGAGGGTTCACCCCCGCCAATATCAGGAGCTCTGCAGAGGGTCCCCAGATGCTCAAGGGTGCCCCTGCTGGGCTTATATCTCTCGCCCAAACAGGGACCAATCACATTTGTCTTGTCTTCCCCTCCCCACCGCTGTTCCCTCTTTTCTTTCCTCCCTCCAGTCTTTGGCTGCATCTTCTTTACCCTCCGCTCCTGCGTTGTGTCCCGGCTCACATCTTCTTGGCCCACATTTCTGCTTCGGCTGCATGCCTCTTCCGCTTCCCTCCTGTCCTCAGACACAGGACTCTGGATGAACCTGGAGGAAAGAAGGAATCAACAGTCCACGGGGTGACACTCAGCCAGCAGAGGCCAAAACTGGTAGATGAGTGTCCTGTCTTCTTTCCCTCGGGGGGACAACTCTATGGCCCCTTCTGCAGTGCTCCTCAGAGGCGACCAGCAGGACCATACTCCGTTCAGCCTCCAAGGAGACCAATGTGGTAGCATTCCCCCGGAAGGGCTCTCCCTCCTTCCACATGCTACTCTTCCCAGTCCCTCCCTCCTCTACCCAAGGAGCTTCCCAAGTCAACTACCTATGTGCAAGCTCTTGTCTCAGACTCTGCTTTTGGGAGAACTTCAACCCAAGCTCTCCTTCCTCCCTCTGTCCCTCCCCCCCACCACCCAGTCCCCACTCAGTTTCCCCTCTTCTCTTTGCTGGTCTGTTCTCCTCCTCTCAACATATATTCTCCTCCCCAGTCTACCTCAGAGATAGATGTTGTGTCCCCAGGCTGAAGGAGCATGAGAAAGTCAGACATTCTGTCACCACACCATTCCTCGGGAGCTTTGGCTCTGCATCAAGGTGGAGGGGGACAGCAGGCACAAGAGAGAGGCTGGAGATGGGATAGAGATACTTGTGCTTTCTAAGAGGTCTTTAGTAGAGTGGAGGTGACCAGTGGGTCTGAGAGAGAGAGAGAGAGAGAGAGAACTCTATAGATCTCCTGGCATGCTTGGGCACGTTGTTCCCAATGGCCCAGTGCTGGCTAGAGGAATCCTTCCTATCCCACACAGACTCACCCCCACCCCCACCCCCACCCACCTGGGTTCATTTTCCTGTGGAGCTTCTTCTCTGGTCTCCCTGGGTTCCTCACCCTCTCATGCCCGGGGCTTGGCCTTGAACAACACTTCTATTCTCCATCTTCCTTGAGCGAAGGATACAGTTTGCCTTACTGGGGACTTCAGTGTCTGGAAGGGGACGTCTGGTGGCTGAAGAATTCCCCTTCTGGGGCTGTGCCAGGCTGCCATGAGGACAGGTCACCATCCAGTCTTGAGAATGATAAAACATTCTCCAAATGGCCACACTACAGGCAAAAGATGAGGGGATGAGGGGCTAAATTCTGGACCAGTTCAAGTCTTGGCAAAATTTGGGGGGCAGAAGAGGGGAATGGGGAGCAACATTTCAGGACTTAAAGGCTCCAGAATTCATTCCTAGTGGATGATAATTTATCCTCCAACTCAAGTATGCAAGAAATACCACCTTTTTTTATGTCCTATGAATTTTTTCAAGATTTTTCAAGATTTATTTATTTTGAGAGAGAGAGAGCACACACGTGCATGCGTGCACATGCGTGAGCAGGGTGGAGGTGGGGAGACAGAAAGAAAGGGAGAGAGAGAATCCCAAGTAGTCTCTGTGCTGTCAGTCTGGGAGCCTGATGTGAGTCTTGATCCCACAAACTATGGGATCATGACCTGAGCTGAAAAGCAGAGCTGGATGCTTAACCCACTGAGTCACCCAGGCACCCCTAAGATTTTATTTTTTAAGTAATCTCTGCACCCAAGGTGGGGCTCAAACCTATGACCCCAAGATCAAAAGTCACTTGCTCTACCAACTGTGCCAGCCCTGTGCCCCTCTTTATGTCCTATAAATAAATTTAATTAAAAAATTTTTATATTATTTTTTATTTTAGAGAGAGAGAAAGCACACAAGCTGGGGAGAGGGAGAGAGAGACAGACAGAGAGACAGAGACAGAGAGAGAATTTTAAGCAGGCTCCACACTCAGCCTGGAGCCTGACATGGGGCTCAATCCCATGATCCTGGGATCATGAGCTGAGCTGAAATCAAGAGTCATACACAACCAACTGAGCCACCCAGGCACCCCTACATCAATTTAATTTCTACTCCAAGGCCCCAGTTGGCAAGAAAGTCCATGTCGGTCATTCCTGAAGCTTCATTTCCCTTCCCCACTTAGGACCCTCAGATCTCAAGTGCCCAGAAAGGTAGGGTGGGGTCTTGTCTTTCATCCAATGTAGATACATCATTTGCCAAACCCCAGTGATGGGCAGTAGCTGACTCTGTTTTCATGTCATTTTGGGGAGCAAAAATCTTTGCTGGCCACCTCCATCAAGGGTAAGGGCACCCACAACTCTCTCCCCCTTTCTAGACCTTCATTTCTTCTTTCTCAAAGGTCATCTCCCTCTTTACCCCTACCCTTCCCCCACAATGTACAGAAAACCCGCTGAGTTTAGATTCGTTCAAAGGACAGGAAGTCATTGAACTCAGGCTCGTCTGCTTTGCACCAAGTCCAAATTAAGGAATTACCAACTGGCCAGTATACTTAAAATGGAAGGGGTGGGGTGGAAAACTATGAGAAACACACAGATTAATATGTCAAAATGTCATCCTGCCACTCATTCATACTCCAGCCCTTTATGGACACCTGCTTTGGAGCCAAGCACCATGCGAGCCCTGGGCACACAGATGTGACCAGAGGAAGTCCTTCCAGGTACAGCACTCAGTCTAGTCTGTCCTAGTAGAGAACACGGACATGAAGTCACCTAACATTAGGACTGTGTGACAAAATAATAGAAATATGCACCCAGAGTCATAAGAGCTGACATGAGAAGCTCCAAGTGTGACCTGGGCCCCGAGGAGGACCCAGCTAGGAGGAGGCCTCTGAGCCAAGACTCAGAGAATGAAGAGAATCTTGCAGCACAGAGAAGAGGAAAGATGTTCTAGGTGGGCATCCCAGTGGAATCTAACAACCAGGCCATCCTGGGAATGAGTGGTCCTGGACGGAAAGCACCCATTTGGGTGTGGTAAGGGCATCAGTTAAGAGACGGGTTTGGGAAAAAGAACAAAGTCCCCTGGAAAGGGCGCCTGGATGACTCAGTTGGTTAAGCGTCCGACTTTGGCTCAGGTCATGATCTCACAGTTCATGACTTCAAGCCCCGAGTGAGTTTGAACTCTGAGTCAGGCTCGCTGCTGTCAGTGTGTAGAGCCTGCTTCAGATCCTCTGTCTCTCTCTCTCTCTCTCTCTCTCTCTCTGCCGCTCCCCTGCACACCTGTGTGCATGCGCCGCACTCTCTCTCTCAAAAATAAAATAAACTTAAAAAAAAAATCCCTGGGGAAAACTAATATGTAACATGGGCTACAGTACTTTTTCCTTTTTTCCTTTCCTGGAGGAGGTGGGAGGGGATGTGCAATAAACAACCCTGTCCCAGTTCCTCCTCTAGTTTGGAACCGATTGAGAAGACAGACACAGGAAATAGACGAACATTTATATGTCAACTTTACAGTAGATGAAAGCCAGATTGGAGGACATGGGGCACATGTGCCGCCCCCAGGGACTTCCTAATATGTCCCAGCCACTGCAGACAGACATTCACCTAGCAGCAGACGGACCTGACAGACTCAGTCCTCCCCCAGAAAGTAGGTTTTCTGTACGATGAGCAGTCCTGAATATACACCCTCTGTAGGCAGGCAAGTCACAAAGAAAATCGTGTATTCGTCAGCCAGGGCTGCCATAGTGAAGTATCACAGGGGACTTAAACAACAGAAAGTTATTTACTGTTTTGGAGGCTGGAAGTCCAAGATCAAGGTGTCAGAGGGTTAGTTTCTTCTAAGGTCTCCTTGGCTTGCAGATGGCCTCCTTCCTACAACGACCTCACAGGACGTCTCTTCAGTCTGTATGGACTGTGTCCTAATCTCCCAAGGATGTGAGCTGTAGTGGATCCAGGCGCACCCTAACAACTCCATTTTGTTTGTTTGTTTGTTTGTTTGTTTATTTATTTCTTCTTAATTTGTATTTATTTTTGAGAGAACGAGAGACAGAGCATGAGCAGGGGAGGGGCAGAGAGAAAAGGAGACACAGAATGCAAAGCAGGCTCCAGGCTCCAGCTGTCAGCCCAGAGCCTGATGTGGGGCTCGAACCCACGAACTGCGAGTTCATGCCCTGAGCCGAAGTCAGCCGCCTAACCAACTGAGCCACCCAGGCGCCCCAAACAACTCCATTTTAACTTAATTACCTCTTGAAAGGCCCTGTCTCCAAATACAGCCACATTCTGAGGTGGCTGGGCATGTGGATTCAGGAAGCTGGTCTTAGTGAAGCAGGCTCTCAGTTCCTTCCTTCAAACTTCCCAGTCAGATGTCTTTCCCGCAGAGAGGGCAAGAGACAGAGACAGAAACCAGGGAGACTTCAGAAATGTGGCTCAGTGGAGCCACCTCCAGATTGGAACACAAGAAGCAGGGAATAAAGGTTCCATGTCACGCCCCATACCCACTCCGTGGGTGCTCACGTTACTACTGTCTTCTGAAATAAAGGAGTACCCTACATTTCTATAGAAATCAAACTTGTCTCAGCACTGCACATTCATGAAACAAAGGATAGAAAGTAAGGTAAGAGAGTTTCCAGGAATCAAGAATCACCTAATCCTCCTTGTTCCTTTGCAGGTGAAGGAAGCCAGGCCCAGAAGTTCAAGAGTCCAGCCAGGGGCCACTTGACTAATTAGCGGCCACCTGTCTTCCAGCTGTACCAAATGTCACACGTTCACTTGATGTTAAGGTCCCCTCCACAAAACCTTCTTCCATCTTTATGCCCTCTTTCTGTGAAGTGCCCATCCTGAAGATCAGCAAAACTGTTTGAACAGGGAATTGAAGTAAAACATTCTGAGAGCCGTTAATTGCTTAGGAAGGTCTGGAGCACCCTGGGCCACGCAGGGTGCTTATTTATATTCACGTCCCCTGTGTCCAGCACGGGGCTGATCCACAGTGGGCACCCAGTTCACATTAGCCCATCATGACTGAAGAGCTAGAAAACTGGACATGGGAAACATTTTTTCAGAAGTGGGTGAAGAAGGAAGGGTTCCTTAAACAATAGAGCTGTGAGCTCGGCATCGATCTGAGGCCTCTGCTGGGTTTGTTTGCTGGCACATCTCCCCAGTTCTCCAGAGATCTTTCAAGGTCATCTTGAGCACTTTCCTCTCCTTTGTCCTCATATCAAATTGGTCTCCAAGTCCTCTCACATCTCCTTCTTTTCCATCTCTGTTGCCACATCCTGGCCTGGGCCCTTATCACTTCGTGCTGGTCTGGACTCATGTGTCGAGCAGGGTTGAGCACAGAGGCCTGGGAGGGAGCTACGAGGCTATCTTGGCAGATCAGGCTGCAGTGTGCATTTGTTCTGTCTCCCCTCCCCCTCCACGGCCTGCGTCTTCCTTCTTATCGGTCCCCTTCGTATGGACCCCCTGCTTCCTCCTTGCACCAGCTCCCAGCTCCTCACTCCGCCAGTCTACACTGGCCACCCGCTCACCACCTCACCCATGCCTACCCCTCCCCCATCCCCTACTTCAGGTTTCAATTAACTAGCCGACCATAGAAAGATTCCAGCAAATTTATTCTCCCTGAAATAGAAGTGACCCATAACAAGGCTTAATGAGGTCATCCTCCAAGGAATTTAATAAGGGACAATCACTTCAGCCAGTCAAATGAGCATGTGAGCTGTGTCTGAGGGAGTATTTGGGGGAGGGAAGGCAGAGGGTTGATGTGTCACCTCTGGGGCTTGTTGGTGGTCTGGGTTCCCTGTGACAGGCGGTACGAGTGGGGAAAGCAAGGGGACGTGATGGATTGGCCTGGTGGGAGAACACGGAAGCACACCCTCACCCACTTCAGAGAGTTGCCAAGAGCTCACAGGAAACCTGATGCCCTCCCTGACTCAGCTCCCCCTGAGTTCCCCAGGTCAGTTCCCGAGGTCACCAGCCCAAGAGCTTTAGGTGTCTGGAGATGAAGACTGTGAGAGGGGAATCTTCTGCCCCTTCCTAAGCTACAGAGATGGGGGCGGGTGCCCAGCGTGGTAAAGCGTCCCTTCCAGAGCAGGGAAAAGAGGATGCTTGTTTTTCCTGCTTCTGAAAGATGATCGCTCCTGCAGCCAGGAGCAATGCCAGCTGTGGTCAGTGTCCAGCCTGGCAGCCGAGTCACTGGGGACTCAGGGTGAGTCTTCAGCTGCCTGCATTTTTCTCTGCCTGTGCACCAGCTGCCTCAATGACACCTTTCCTGCATCTGCTTACCCACTGAGAGAACTAGTCTCCCCCCAGCTCCTAACTCAAAAGCACCCAGCAAATGCCCCGTACATAGAGTCTCCAAAAGCTGGAGCTGGAAAGACTCCTATGTGTGCCCACTTCCCCAGTTTGCAGATGAACAACTGGAGCCCAGGGAGGTTAAGGGAGGTCTCTGACATGCTGGTTCTCTATGTTGCATAACCAATGACCACAATCTAGTGGATTAAAACAACACACACTTATTAGGTCAGTTTCCACGGATCAGGATCCTGGGTTTGGCTTAGCTGGGTCCACTGCTTCTGAGTTTTGCTATGTTGGAATCCAGGTATCAGTTGGAGCTGATGTCTCATCAGAGTCTCAAGTGGGGAAAGATCTGTTTCCAGGCCCCTTCGAGTTGCTGGCAGCATTTCCTCCTTCGTGAATTCATCTTATGGTTGCAGGACTGAGATCTCGATTTCTTGCTGGTGGTCAGGTGGATGTTTTCTGTGACTAATGCCTGCCCATAGTTCCCTGCCAAATGGGCCTCTCCCGAGGCCCTCTAACAGCACCTCAGCCCCTCCAAAGCCAACAACTGACAGAGTCTCTGATCTCAGGGAGGGCCTAGTCTCTCTTTTAAAGGCTTTTGCCTGATTAAGTCAGGTTCACTCAGTATAATCTGCCCTTTGATTAAATAAAAATCAATTGATTTGAGATTTTAATTACATCTTCAAAATCTCTTCACCTTTGCCAGATTCTAGTTACTTAGAAGCAAGTCACAGGTCCTGCCCACTCTCAAAGGGAGGGGCTTATACAGGGCATGCATGATGCAGGAGACATGAATCTTTGGGCCATCCTAGGGTCTGTCTACCACATTTAATA
This sequence comes from Prionailurus bengalensis, assembly GCF_016509475.1. NCBI lineage: Eukaryota > Metazoa > Chordata > Mammalia > Carnivora > Felidae > Prionailurus > Prionailurus bengalensis. The sequence continues at coordinate 66,341,992 of NC_057356.1, read as the reverse complement.
TCACATAGCTAGATAATAGAAGCGATATGATATAGAACCTAGATTTCACATAGAAAGAGGTCCTGGGGACCGGTTATGTTTTAGAACTGAGAATGTTCGATTTTGGAAAGACAATCAAGTGCTTACACCATAGACTCACAACACACACAGTGGAGTCTGGGACAACACCCTGTGATCAAATACTGTAGGAATACATGAGTACTCCCACCAAGTGGTCCACATACACCAAAATCAGTGGTGTTGTGTTCGGGTGAGGTTTTGTTGCCAAATGAATTCACGGCAGATAAGTTTTGCCAAACGAATTATGAAAGACCTTTGGGTTTCTAAAGCTTTGGAAATTCTAGCAAGGGATTGTGGACCTACAATAACTAACACTCATCAAGTTCTTGCCCTATGCCAGACTCAGGCTAAGTCCTGTGCAGTCTCACAGACCTGTGGAAGGAGAGTATTTTCGAGATATTAACCATTTCCCTCCCTTTCCCTCTTCTCATTCAGGTGGGCTATGCATTCATTGATGTGGGAGTGGGAGGAGGCTGAGTAGGAAAGAGCTTGAAAGTCTCTGTTGCTTATGGGTTCCCAAAGCTGCTCAAGCCCCAGATTGAGAAGGGGATGTGCAGTTCTGATAAAACACGTGGTACAAGCAAAAACCAAACCAAAACAAAAAACTGGACATAGATCCCTCACCCTAGGATAGGAAAGAGAAGGCCTGGGTTTTCTGGAAGCACAACCTTCACTGGCAGGACCCCGAGGATAAGGGCTGCATGCTGCATCTGGAGAGGCTACTGTCTTGGGTGGCCTCCTGCATGCTTCTCCTGGAACAGAGAGGAGGGGCATCCTAACTGGACGCTCTTGGCCGTGGGGCTGTCCTTCCTGCCTTCTCATAGTATTGTGCAAGTGAGACCCCTCTTTGGAGCCAGAACAAGTCTATTTTTCCCCTGCCCGTACAGGGCTGGTTGTTGAATATATACTGCTCAATAAATACTCACTGAATGACTCTCTTCAGTGAGGACTTGAAGGGTGGTGGGTGTGTGGGTGCCCTAGGCCCCTCCCCGTAGGGGTTCCTATGCAGTTAACTTCTGAAGTGTTTGATTTGGCAGACCCTCTGAGCTACTTCATTATGGTCCATGTCAGTTTCCATTACATCATCCTCCACTCAAGGGACCAGAGCCTCGTGCTAAATTGGTGTGACCCTGAGGCCTGAAGTGGGAGAGTGGTTTGGGTGCTGGGCTATGCCCCCATTGGAGTGAGTCCCACCATGTCGATTGACTCTAGTCCAGGAACCCCCCCACCCCTCTCCATGGCCTTTCAAGGAATGGGTGGGTCTTTTTTTTTTTTTTTTCCCCTTTGGAAGTGTTTTTTTAAGTGTGACTGCCCTCTGGTGGCTAAAATTATATATGTAAATACCCCATGGGGAATGAGAGTTTGCCTAACCGAGCAGGTTACCGAGTTTGTTTGGGATATGGGTGGGAGGATCGGAAGTAACACCCCTTTCTGCATCTGTTGGAACAAAGGTCGGATTTCAGGTACTTAATTGGACCTGGATCATTTTGGCTATAAGCTTCCTGAGGGCTGGAACCACTTCTGTTTCTGAGTGCCTAGCACAGGGTCTGGCACACAATAAGTGCTCAGAAATACCCACTGAATGAAGGGATCAACTTGCAGGCGTGGCTTGAAGGAAGAAAATGCAACCTCATTCATTTTTACCTTATTTTGTTGCTTCTTCAATAGGTGATTCATAGATGCTGAAAAGGCATTTGAAAAAATTCACCATCTATTATTTATTTTTTAAAAACTTAAAAAATCAGAATAGGGGGACTTCTTTGACATGATAAATAAACAAATCTGAACTGAGGCTTAAAGATGAAATTCCTTTACTGAAAGGATTTTTACTCAACTCAGGAACACAAGGCTGTTCCTTTTGGCAGATTGTATGTTCCAAAGGTGACCACAAGGAAATCTTTTATCCCACATGCTTTTCTTAGAATGTAATACTGACAATCCAACTACTGGGTGAAGAGTCTATGTTCCTCCCTTGCCCTTGACTCTGTGGGTGGTCTTCGCAAATCTGTCTGGGAAGATATAGTACGGTGTAAGTGATGCTTTGTGACTTAAAAAAAAAAAAGAAAGTTTATTCATTTAGGGGCACCTGGGTGGCTCAGTTGGTTAAGCAACTGACTCTTGATTTCGGCTCAGATCATGATCTCTTGGTTTTGTGAGGTTAAGCCCTGCACTGGGCTCTGTGCTGACAGTGGCGAATCTAGCTTGGAATTCTCTCTCTTCCTCTCTCTCTGCCCCTCCCCCATGCATACACTGTCTCTCTCAAAATAAATAAAGTTAAAAAAAAACATTTAAAGTCTATTTATTTTGAGAGAGAGAGTGTGTGTGCACAAGTGGGGGAAGGGCAGAGAGAGAGAGAGAGAGGGAGAGAGAAAATTCCAAGCAGGCTCCACACTGTCAGCCCAGGGCCTGACTCAGGGCTTGAACTCACACTGTGAGATCATGACCCAGGCTGAAACCAAGAGCCAGATGCTTAATTGACTGAGCCACCCAGGAGCTCTGATGCTTTGTGACTTTTAAGGTTAGATCATAACAATGCAATACACCTCTGTCTTTCTACTTCTGTCATGCCAGCTACCATATTGGGAGAGATCACTCAGAGAGGTTATGTGCAAGTGTGTCAGCCAGAGGCTGGCAGCCTGGGACCCCAGCCAACAGCCAGCAAGAACCACCAGAAATGTTGAGTGAAGACATCTATGATTCCACCCCTCAGCTACTGAATCATTCCCAGCCTTTAAATCTTTAAACTTGAGGCAGCGGATAGATAGTAAGGAGAAAGGATAAGTCATGCCCACTGTGCCCTGTCCAGATTCCCCATCTACAGAACCTGTGATTATTTCATGCCAGTTTGGGGGTAGTTTGTTACACAGCAATGATGACTAAAACATTTACTATTACCACTATCACCACCTTGGTATTGCCACGAGAGTACCTCCTAAGAAAAAAATGAGAGGAATCAAAATTGATAAGGGGGAAGTAAATTCGTCATTTTTTTGCAGTGAAATAATTACATATCTGGAAAAGCCAACAAAACCAGCTGAAAAAGAGTTAGAACAATAAGACAATTCAATAAGGGGCTGGGTTCAAAACCCAATTTATTTCCATTTTTTACTTGCATTAATGACCAGTCAACGTTGTGACTCCCATTATCAAGATTTCCGTAACGCTGGAATCAATTCTCATTTAGAGACACCATCCACAGAGGATACACACCAGTGGCCAGTTTAGCAAATAAAAATACAAGATGCCCAGTTAGATTTGAATTTCAGATAAACAAAAAAAGCCCCTTACTGTACCCCGCTTCATACATTTTCCTAAGAAATTAATTTTATTCCAAACAGATATTGTTGCTCAGAGAGCAAGGCTGGACACCCTCCCTCTGGAATTTCTCCCTTGGGCAATGGTTTTATTAGATGTACCAAGGCGCTTAAAGCTTTTCCCACAATGTTTGCATCTACCCAGTGTTGAACTGAATGGGTATATTGGTACTTATGGCCCATGTGAATAATAAAAGGAGAGAAGAAAGATGAATTACAATGTTTGCACTTTTAAAAAATATTTTTACACATTTTTTAAACGTTTATTTATTTCAGAGAGAAAGAAACAGAGCGCAAGTAGGGGAGGGAGACACAGAATCTGAAGCAGGCTCCAGACTCCGAGCTGTCAGCACAGAACCTGACGCAGGGCTCAAACTCTTGAACCATGAGATCAGGACCTGAGCCAAAGTCGGATGCTTAACCGACTGACCCATCCAGGTGCCCCTTAACATTTACTATTTATTTATTTATTTATTTATTACCATTTATTTTTGAGAGACAGAGAGAGACAGAACATGAGCAGGAGAGGGGCAGAGAGAGAGAGCGAGAGGGGGAGAGAGAGAGAGAGAGAGAGACAGAATCCGAAGCAGCCTACAGGCTCTGAGCTGTCAGCACAGAGTCTGACGTGGGGTTTGAACCCACAAACTGCTAAATCATGCCCTGAGTTAAAGTCGGATGCTTAACTGACTGAGCCACCCAGGCACCCTATTTTTTATTTTTTTAAGTAAGCTCTACACCCAAGGTGGGGCTTGAACTCACAACCCCAAGATCAAGAGTCACATGCTCTACTGACTGAGCCAGCCAGGCACCCCTATAATGTTTGCACTTCATATGTCCACAGTGTTTCAGTGGTCTGTAAGTCAGTTATAAACACGTCTGATTGATATCAGGGTTTTGAGATGATATTTGCTTCCTACAAAAGGATGTGAACTGGGGTGACTGGGTGGCTCAGTCGAGCGTCCGACTTCGGCTCGGGTCATGATCTCACAGTTGGTGAGTTTGAGCCCCGTGTTGGGCTCTGTGCTGACAGCTCAGAGCCTGGAGCCTGCTTCTGATTCTGTGTCTCCCTCTCTCTCTGCCCCTAACCCGCTCGCATTCTGTCTCTGTCTCAAAAATAAATAAACATTTAAAAAAAAAAAAGGATATGAACTGAAGTATAAATTTCAGACCAAGTGGGGTGATATGGAGAAATCTACATTAAAGCATAAACGGGGCACCTGGGTGGCTCAGTCAGTTGAGCATCCGACTGTTGGTTTCAGTTCAGGTCATGATCTCACGGTTCACGGGTTCGAGCCCTATGTCAGGGTCTGTGCTGACAGCGGAGAGCCTGCTTGGGATTCTCTCTCTCTGTCCTTCCCCCACTCATGCTCTCTCTCTCTCTCTCTCTTTCAAAATAAATAAATAAACTTTAAAAAAAAGTATAATTCTTTCTACCTTTGAGAAATGTGCTGAATCATAAATGGTGTGGGAGAGGAAAGCTGAAAGCCGGGCAATAATACAACAGAAGTGTCTGCCAAGGTTCTCTTTTTGCCGCATCTGCTGGGAGAATGAAGACTGTTCTCAGCAATGAGACTGTCAACATTCCAGAAAGTGTTGACATCACTCTGAAGGGGTGCACTGTTACCGTGAAGGACCCCAGAGGAACACTGTGGAGGACTTTCAGTCACATCAATGTAGAACTCATAGTCGTTGAAAAGATAAAGGAGAGGCTCTGAACTGATAAATGGCAGAGAAATGGAAAGGAACTGGCTACCGCCCGCGTTATCTGCAGTCATATACAGAACATGCTTGGGGGCGTTACACCGGGCTTCCGTTACAAGATGAGGTCTGTATACACTCATTTCTCCATCAGTGTTGTTATTCAAGATAATGGTTCTCTTATTGAAATCCAAAATTTCTTGGGCAAAAAATACACCCATGGGATTCAGATGAGGCCTGGCATTACTTTTTTAGTATCTCAATCCCAGAAAGGTGAGTTAATTCTTGAAGGAAATGACATTGAACTTGTATCAAATTCAGCTGCTTTGATTCTGTATGCCACAAGAGTTAAAAACAAGGATATCAGGAGGTTTTGGGGTGGTATCTGTTTCTGAAAAGGGAACAGTTCAGCAGGCTGATGAATGAAAGCTAAGTTGCCCAGCTACAGAAACAGCAAGATGCCAGATGATTCCTCAGACTTATCTGTGGTATTTTAAAGATACAATAAAAGATGCATATTGATTGGTGGGGGGGAGAGAGAAATGTCTAACAGCAGCAGATTAACGAGAGCAAGATCGGTGATCTGGAAGACAGGTTGGTAAAAATATCCAGACTTGAGGAGAGAAAAATACGGAAAAAATTGAGGGGCGCTAGGGTGGCTCAGTCAACTGAGCATCCGACTCTTGAATTTGGCTCAGCTCATGGTCCCAGGGTCATGGGATAGAGACCTGCATCGGGCTCTGCGCTGAGTATAAAGCCTACTTGAGATTCTTAATCTCTCTCTCCCTCTTCTCCTTTCCCCCACCTTACGTGCTCTCTCTCTAAAATAAAAAAAAATTAAAATTAAAAAAAATATGTTAAAAATATTTTTCAAATATCTGTAGATACTGTTTTGATGAATAAGTTCCAATTAATATAAAACGATGTTAATTTCTGACCTCATATTAGCTTTTTGTTACTGTGTATTTTCTCAGTCATTGGTTACTAATTTTACAATTTTTTAAAATATGTTTTACTTATTCTTTTTGAGAGAGAGAGAGAGGCAGAGTGTGAGTGGGGAGGGACAGAGAGAGAGGGAGACACAGAATTTGAAGCAGGCTTCATTCGGGCTCTGGGCTGTCGACACAGAACCCAACGCGGGGCTTGAACTCATGAACTGCGAGATCATGACTGAACCGAAGTTGGACACTCAATCGACTGAGCCGGAAACTGAGACCCAAAGAAGTAAAATGACTGACCAGGTGTCACACCCAGTCACTGACTGAGTTGGGATTAGAACCCAGGCTTATTTCCCACCCCAAGGATCTTTCCTCTGTGTCACCTACTTTTGGCTAAACTGTAGTAAGTCTCAATCTCCCTTATATGGCCTTGCATTAACATTGTAGTTTCCTTGCCTATAAGACCAAAATTTGGATGGGACAGTCCCTTCCAGTCTGATATTCTGTGAATTTATAAACCGCTGGAGACTGAGGGGGAAATTCTTATCTATCTTTGAGGTCCCACAACCTAACACATAGTATTTAATAAAGCTTGTTAACAAGTAAGTGAATGAATGAATGGGTGATGAGGGAGGGAGGGAAACTATTATATCCTTTGGACACCTGGGAGTTTACGAGATGCCTTCATGGTTACATTGCCAGGAAGCAGGATCAGTGTCTGAACATGCCGTAGAAAATCTGGATCCTGAAAAGGCCAGAGAGAGCAATTCTCTTTCACAACGCAGTGGAGGCAGGCTGTCAGCCCACGACCGCTGCTGCAGAATTTAAAGAAAATTGTCATTGTGCGAGCTGGGCATGGTAGGATCAACCTAAAAATATATACCTGTACAACGTGAGAGGAAGCCAAGGTCAGAAGGACAGGCGTGCAGCGTGGTACCAAACACAGCTGGCAGAGTGGCCTCTTCAGGTTGTCTCTCGTCAAAGACAGGACACACAGGTACAGGGTCCTGGCCACACTGTGGTGTGCCATTGGTCATGTGCTCCCATGATAAATCACAAGAAGAAGATCCCCTGGCAACCAAACAGGCTCCAAGGACATCCACACACAATCCTCAGTCTACTCTTAAAATAGCTTCGGAAGCATCTTGATGAGAAACGGCTTTTCATTCATGCTGCACTTCTCACCCAACGTGCGGCTCCACAGGCCTCCCATGCAGCAGAAGCTGTAACAGCTAATCCTATTCTGCTGGCAACTCAAGCCCCTGCCCAGGCCATGACTTCTCTCTCTCTCTCTTTTTTTTTTTTTTGGAAAGGTTTTATTTTTAAATAATCTCCACACCCAACATGGGCTTCGAACTTACAACCCGGAGATCAAGAGTCGTATGCTCCGCTGCCTGAGCCAGCTGCGTGCCCCAGGACTTCTTAATTTAGTATAAGCAAAGGCAAATCTACTGCCAGTACTGCCCTTCCCACAAGGCGGAATATGAGGCAAAGCACAGGGCCTCTTCACGGCATGGCCCTCAATAATGCAATGGTCCCTCGATTTGTGCCACCCTGGCTGGACTCACACAGACAGCTGAAACTGGGGGGAGAAAGTTTCACAGACCTAGAAATGGGGGTGTAATGAAGCAGCACAAGCAAAATGGTCAGAGCAAAATGGTCAAAATCAGGTATCAAAAGCTGGCTTTAGGCAGAGACAACGACACACAATGTACGCTCCTAGATTGGAAAAACAATTGTTATGAAGTACATTATTTTTTTCATAAACATTTTATCTGCCTGAGCATCCCATGGGTTTTTTTAAAAGATTTTATTTTCAAGTAATCTCTATACCCACCGTGAGACTCGAACTTAGAACCCCAAGATCAAGAGTCACAGTTTCCACTGACTGAGCCAGCCAGGCGCCACTGAGCATCCTGCATTAAAAAATTTTTTTTCACATTTATTTATTTATTTTTGAGAGACAGAGAGAGACAGAGCACAAGCGGGGCATGGGCAGAGAGAGAAGGAGACACAGAATCTGAAGCAGGCTCCAGGCTCCGAGCTGTCAGCACAGAGCCTGAAGCGGGGCTCGAACCCACAAATGGCGAGATCGTGACCTGAGCCAAAGTCAGATGCCCAACTGACTGAGCCACCCAGGCGCCCCAGCATCCTGCATTTAAAAAGCTGAAGGGTAGGGGCACCTGGGTGGCTCAATGAGTTAAGTGTCCGACTCTTGATTTTGGCTCAGGTCATGATCTCATGGTTCATGAGTTTGAGCCCTGCATTGGGCTCCATGCTGATAGCAAAGAGTCTGCTTAAGATTTTCTCTCTCCTTCTCTCTCTGCACCTCCTCCACTATCACTCTCTCTCTCACACAAAAGAGAAATAAACACTGAAGTATAATTAACAGTGTTATATTAATTTCAGGTGTAAAACATGATTCAACAATTCTATACGTTACACAGTGCTCACAGGTAAGTACAGTCAGTCATTGTCACCAAACATTTTTACAATCTTATTGGCTATATTCCTTATGCTGCACTTTTTACCTCTGTGACTTATTTATTTTGTAACTGGAAGTTTGTATGTCTTAATCCCCTTTATCTATTTCACCCATCCCCCCACCTGTGAGGCACATTATTCAGACAACCGGAGAAATTTGAGTCTGGACTATATATTAGATAGAAATACTACATCAGTTAAATTTTCCGAATTTGTTCATTTTACTGTGATTATCTAAGCATGTCTCTGTACTTAAGAGATTGATTTAGGGGGTATTTAGGGATATAGCAGTGGTTCTCTATAGATAGACATGAAGTCCAGGGGTCAGAATTAGAGACAAAAACCAGAAGCTCCCTCTCACACACTGCCCACACATCCATATGGGTGCATTTGATGTTTCCAGAAAATATGCATGCTAGAGACCTGGAAATGGAATTAGAACAAAAGGCTGAATTCTGGGCTGCTCTGGCTATCTGCTTGCCCACACCATGCATCTATGTGCAGGGATGGACACTCACTTTGCTACGTCATCTGTGATAGAAACAGCTCCACTTCTTCCTTGTTAATCTGCATACCTTTTCTTCAACAGCTTTATTCAAATATAATTCACATACTGTACAATTCACCCATTTAAAGTATATAATTCATGGGGCACCTGGGTGGCTCAGTTGGGTAAGCATCCGACTTCAGCTCAGGTCATGATCTCATGGTTGGTGAGTTCAAACCCCATGTCAAGCTCTGTGCTGACAGCTCAGGGCCTGGAGCCTGCTTCAGACTTCATCTCCCTCTCTCTCTGCCCCTCCTCTGCTCATGCTCATGCTCTGTCTCTCTCTTTCAAAAATAAACATTAAAAAAATAATAAAGTATATAATTCAGGGCACCTGGTTGGCTCATTTGGTTGAGTGTCTGACTTCGGCTCAGGTCACCATCTCACGGTTCATGAGTTCGAGCCCCACATCAGGCTCACTGCTGTCAGTGCCATGCCTTCATCAGATCCTCTGTCCCCTTCTTCCTCTGTCCCTCCCCTCCCTCTCAAAAATAAACATTAAAACAATAAAGTATACGATTCAATGGTTTTCAATATATTCACAGACATGTGCAACCATTACCTCAAAAGGAACACTGTACCCTTAGCTCTCAGCCCGTACCTCTCATCCTCCCAGCCCTAAGCACCATCAATTGACTTTCTATCTCTGGACATTTCATATGAATAGAATCCTATTACATGTGGTCTTTTGTGACTGTCTTCTTTCACTTCCCATAATGCTTTCAAGGGTCATCCAAGGTGTAGCATGTACTGGTATTTCATTCCTTTTTATTTCATGGTCGAATAATGTTCCATTGTGAGGACAGAACATATTTTGTTTGTCCACTCATCAGCTGGGGGGCATTTGGGTTGTTATGAATAATGCTAATACAAACATTCACGTATAAGTTTTTGTGTGGACATATGTTTTCATTTCTTTCGGGTATATACTTAGGAGTTGAATTGCTGGGTCATACAGTAACCTTATATTTAATCATTTGAGACCCTGCCAAACCATTTTCTGAAATGACTCTAGCATTTTCTTCCTACCATTAATGTAGGAGGGTTCTAATTTGTCCACATCTTCACCAACACTTGTAATTTTTTGTCCTAGCCAGCTTGTGAGCAGGGGGTAGTATATCTCACTCTGGTTTTGATTTTTATGTCCCTGATAACTAATGATGTCAAACATCTTTTCATGTGGTTATTTGGGCAACTGTACATCCTCACTGGAGACATGTCTATTCAAATACCTTACCCATTTTTTTAATCGGATTTTTTTGCCTTTTATTATTATTTTTTAAGTCAATTTATTTATTGTGAGAGAGAGAGAAAGAGGGGGGGGGAAACATGGGGGAGTAGCGGAGAGTGAGGGAGAGAGAGAAAATCTCAACTAGGCTCTGCATTGTCAGGGCAGAGCCCAACGAGGGGCTCTATCCCACGAACTGTGAGATCATGACCTGAGCTGAAGTCAAGAGTCAGATGCCCGACCGACCAAGTCACCCAGGCATCCCGCCTTTTATTATTGAGTTGTAAGTTTTTACAGATTCTGGATACAAGTACCTTATCAGATATGGGATATGCAAGTATTTCCCCCCATTCTGCAGATTGTCTAGTCACTTAAAAAAAAAAATTTTAAGTAATCTCTACACCCAACATGGGCTGAAACTTACAACCCTGATATCAAGAGTCGCATGCTCCACCCACTGAGCCAGCCAAACACCCATATTTACTTTCTTAATGGTATCTTTTGAAAGACAAAAATTTTTTTTGAAGATCCAATATTTTTAATTTATTATTTTATTTTAGATAGGGGGAGAGAGAGCATTAGTGGCAGAGAGAGGCAGAGGCAGAGGGAAAGAGGGAATCTATTTTTTTTAGACCCTCATCATCTTGTTTTTTTTTTTCCTTCATCATCTTCTTGTAACATAAGTTCTTATATAAAATACACTGAGAGTTTATTACATTCTGTAGTCTTGATAAAAAGGTAAGCCACAGATGTTTTCACAAAATTGTAATTATATATGTAGCTTTTGTTTTTTCTTTTCAGATTCACCTGTTTATTTTTTTTTCTTCTAAATACAATTTATTGTCAAGTTGGCTAACATACAGTGTATACAGTGTGCTCTTGGTTTCGGGGGGTAGATTTCCATGATTCGTCACTTATATACAACACCTAGTGCTTATCCCAACAAGCACCCTCCTCAATGCCCATCACCTGTTTCCCACCCCCCACCCCCACCCCCACCAGGGAAAGAGAAAATCTTAAGCAGGCTCTAGACTCAGCCTGGAGCCTGACATGGGGCTTGATCCCTTGACCCTGGGATCATGACCTGAACCAAAATAAAAAATCGGACATTCAATCGACTGAGCTACCCAGGAGCCCCGAAACACAAAAGTTGGCCAGTTTTAGCTATTTCCATGTAGTAAGCTGGGGCAATCATAGGACTCACCTATTTTTCTCTTGTCTTATCAATGAATGTCCTGTGCTTCTTTGTTATTCAGTATCTGAAGACTATTGTTTCTTAATTTTTGTTTGTTTTTCTGTGTAAATCAAGGCAGTCAGTCTGATCACTCTTCTCCACCTGGGCCAAAAGCAGAAATCCACGTTTTGACCTTCAGAGTTTTAATTACTGTTTGGTTCAAAATATTTTCTAATTCATATTATTATTTGATGCGTAGGTTATTTAGAATGTTTTTCTTAAATTCCAAACATAGAACTTTTTAGTTATTTTTTTTTTTATCTAATTGCATTGTGATGAGAGAACATGCTGCATGGGGTTTCTGTGCTTTTGTAGTGGTTGAGACTTCCTTTACTGCCCACTCTTGGGACAATTTTTTTTTTTTTTTAAGGTAAGCTCCATGCCCAATCTTCCAAGCTTGAACTCATGACTCTGAGATCAGGAGTCACATGCTCTACCAACTAAGCCAGACAGGAGCCCCTGGACAACTGTTGAAATGTTCTGGATACACCTAAAAAGAACGCGTATCCCGTGGCAGGTAGGTATAGGATTCTTTATATGTCCATTGGATCAAGTTTGTAAATTGTGTTGTTTAAATACTCTGTATCCTTGCTAATTTCTTTCTGCCTGTTCTTCAGCTCAGGTCATGATCTCACAGTTCATAAGTTTGAGCCCCACAGTTGGGCTCTGTGCTAACAGCTCAGAGCCTGGAGCCTGCTTCAGATTGTGTGTCTCCCTCTCTCTCTGTCCCTCTCCTGCTCACGCTCTTTCTCTCTCAAAAATAAATAAACATTAACAAAAAAATTAGGGGCACCTGGGTGGCTCAGTCGGTTAAGCATCCGACTTCGGCTCAGATCATGATCTCCCGGTTTGTGAGTTTAAGCCCCGCATTGGGCTCTGGGCTGACAGCTCAAAGCCTGCTTCGGATGCTGTGCCTCCCTCTCTCTCTGTCCCTCCCCCACTCGTGCTCTCTCTCTCTGTCTCTCTCTCAAAAGTAAACATTAACAAACTAAAATAAAAATAATATAATTACTGTTTTTACAAAATTATGCTGGTCCTAAGTTTCTTTGATTCTTACAGTGTATATGTTTGCTCTCCTTTTACTTTGAACATTAATTTCACAAGCTACTTTTATCAATTAGCTACCGCAGCTAACAATCAGCCCAAAACTCAAAATAAGCTTCAAATAACAATCATTTATTATTTCTCATGATACTATAGGTTGACTTTGTGGGCTCCTGGCCCAGGCCAGGTTGATCTCTGCTGCCTGCTGGTGGCTTGACGGGGGCTGGACAGTCTAAGAAGGCCTCATTCATATGGCTGGCAGTTGGCAGCCTGCTTGTCTTGGGTGGGGGCAAGGCTCGGCTGGAATCACTTGTTTCTGCTCCATGTAGCTTCTCATCTGCCAACAGTTCAAGCTGCTTTACGTAGTGGTTTCAGAATTCCAGAGCCGTAAGAGAGGGCAAGCCCCAACACACAGCTTTTAATCCTCTGCTTCTGTTACATTCGCTATTGTCTCATTGTCTAAAACAAATCACAAGGCCAAGCCAAGAGGTAGAGATACAGACTTCATCTCTGGATGGGAGAAGTAGCAAAGTCACCACACAACGGGTGAGTGCCCAGGGACAGAAGAATTACTGTGGTCATTTCCACAATCAATTCAAGCTGCCTTACCAAAAACACTGGAATTAAGTCAAAAGAAAAATGACAAACTTGGGAAAAATATTTACAGGGCAAATCACAAAAGATTAATTTAGCTAATATACAAGGGGCTCTTATAAATTGTTAAGATAAAGACAAAATCACTATACCTACATGGCTAAATGATATGGACAGTTTCCAAAAAAGGAAATACAAATGTCTTTTGTATATTATATTTCCACATATTTGTGGGAAAGGAGTGGGAAATTTTTAAGGTCATTTAGGTAACCTTTAAAAAAACTGATTGCAGGTGGCTGGGTGGCTCAATTGGTTAAGCATCTGACTTCAGTTCAGGTCATGATCTCACGGCTTGTGAGTTTGAGCCCTGCATCGGGCTCTGTGCTGACAACTCAGACCAGGGAGCTTGTTTCAGATTTTATGTCTCCCTCTCTCTCTAACCCTCCCCCACTCATGCTGTGTCTCTGTCTCTCACAAATTAATAAACATTTAAAAAAGAACTGATTGCAAAAACAAAACCCCTCGTTTCATTTTCCTCTTTTTTAAAAATTAAACTGGTTGCTGGGGTGCCTGGGTGGCTCAGTTGGTTGAGTGGTTGACTTCAGCTCAGGTCATGATCTCTCAGTTTGTGGGTTCAAGCCCCGCATCGGGCTCTGTGCTGACAGCTCAGAGCCTGGAGCCTGCTTTGGATTCTGTGACTCCCTCCCTCTCTGCCGCTCCCCTACTTGCGCTCTCTTTTTTTCTCAAAAAATGAATAAATATTAAAAGAAAAAAAAAAGCCATGACAGAGGATCATACTTTAAAAATAAACAAAATAAATTTAATTAAACTTGTTGCTTCTTAATCACATGGTACAAAATTTTTCAAAGTACAAAAAGGAACACAATGAAAACTTTCTCCTTCTTTTTCCCTATACCACGGTTGTAACGGCCTTTGATTTTACTTATAAAAGATCTTGCCATGTAGGAATTTTTTAGTCCAAATTTTCAAATAATTCTATCATTTCATTTATGACTCCTGGATTTGGGTCCTCTGTTATTGACTCTATGATTATTTAAAAGTCAAAACATTAAAGCTTTTCCCTGGTTTCTCTTACTGTCTTTTTTTTTTTTTTTAACATTTAAATCTTTGATCCTTGGGATTATCCTGACATAAGGCATGAAATAAGGATATAGCACCATGGGTTGAATTATATGTCTCTCTACTACTGATTTAAAAGGTCATCTCTTTCAACTAAATTCCTGCATATATTAACATCTGGAGGTAGGCAGGTGATTGATCAGAAGGAAGGCAGCAAAACCCTAGAGGGAGGGCTGGGGAGAAACGTAAGTTGAGTTACAGAACTCTTCACTTAGTTGGCCTCACAAGTGACTGCATGACAACTGTCATAATGTTCACCAAAGAGACCCACCGAGGGACACTTAACTGTCAGCAACATAGAAAACCCACAACAGTTTGTAATATGAAAACTGTGTATTTGGGCACAGAAATGCAATACACAACCAGAAACCACTGTTCCATCAACAGTGACATTATTATACAGGTGTTAAATTATTAAGGCACAGGAGAGGAAACAATTCTTTCAAGTCCTATTCAATTTACTTTGTTAGGGACGATGAAGCTTACTGGACTCTGGTCACAGTTCCATCATATCTACTTTCTTTGTAAGCTCAGCTTCAATGGTATCCTAAAGGAAGAAAGAACCACCATCAATTCTACAAATAAGGATATAAAACAGGTCCTCTAACTTCTAGTGTTATTTAAAATAAGGGAAGCAAAAAAGAAAAACATTAAAACAGAAATTTTTAAAAATACAATTATAAATATTAAATATGTGTTTAGACATTCCTTGCTTTTACCTCGCCCCCCTCTTTCCCACACCCTAAGTTTTCAGACCCCTGATTCTAGTTAACATCTCAAGGGGGAAAAACCCTTTAGAGAGATGAATCAGTGTATCAGTATAAAGACACACGAACACATTTTTCTGACCTCTGCTGCTTGACCAATGCATTTCCTCAACATCTCTCACGTCACCTCTTTTCTTCTCTCGTTGACACTTTCTCATTACTTCTCACCTGGTCTAAATACACCAACCGTTTCTGCAGTTTTCTTTCTCCTCCTTCTAATCCACCCTATATACTGATTCCAGAATAATCTTCCTAAAAACTGGCCTAATCAAAAAGCATAGCTCTGATCACATTTCATTTCTCTCTAGCTTAGAAAGTTAAGAAACACACAGCAATGTTCAGTGGTCCCACACAGCCTCCAAGTTCAACTCCCTTTATATTTAAGGTCCTTTATATCATAAACCAATTGACCTTCTTTAGTCCTATTGTCCACTGCATACCCCTAAACAGCTGGGCCGCATCACTTGTCAAAGCTTGGAAAAGTCCTCCGTTTTCTAGTTCATACACCTTTGTTAATTCATTTGCTTAGAATATTCTGGCTTGGGACACCTGGGTGGCTTAACTGGTTAAACATCCGAGTCTTGATTTAAGCTTGGGTCATAAACTCACAGTTTGTGAGATCGAGCCCTGGGTCGCTGTTAGCACAGAGCCTGCTTGGGATTCTCTCTCTCCCTCTTTCTGCCCCTCCCCTGCTTGCTCTGTCTCTCTCTCTCAAAATAAACTAATAAATTAAAAAAAAAAAAAAAAGAATATTCTGTCTTGCAACCCCCCTTTTCCAATTAGGAAAATCTATGCGAAAATGTAAAAGACATAAAAGGTCACTATATATTTTTTATGCAAAGAAACACATACACATATCCAAAAAAGTATTAAAAAACGCATGGTAATGACACACAACAGCTTTGAGACCGTGGTTTACCTTGGAATAGGAAGGAAAGAAGGGTGGAGGGAGCTGTAGCCATATCAGTGTTTTTTCCTTTATTTTTAAAAAATAGGAAGGAAAAAAACTGGAACTACTTACTAGTTCCCGCTTTGCTTCTTCAATTTTCACCTGAGCAAGCGACGGATTCTTTTAAAGAAAAATAAAACAAAGAAAGATTATGTTGCTTCAACTAGGACTCAAGGAGAAAAAGTGCAACAATCTTTTTCAAAAGGCAAAACACCCTACAGAGTGTATCCAGTGCACACACAACACTGAAACTCAGCGGAGACTTGAAAGCCTTAAACATGAACCCAGTATTTTCATGATCAGTTAGTACCCCCGGGGAAAGTTGGCGACGACTTTTTTTAATTCATAAAAATAATTACCGGCATTAAATCTAAATAGGACTCCAATTTTTTCTTCAAAGGTATTGTCTGTCGTTTTAGTTCTGCCAATTTCTGGGGGTGGAAAAAAATCCAAGAGTCACAGAGTGATAGAGATATTCATAACGCAACTAAATATTGCTCATTTCTGAAATAAAACATTATAAATGTTAACATTAAGATATTTTAAATAATATATCAAATTGTATCAATGTGTTCAATGAGGTTCAAAGATATAGGAATAACAAACTCACTTCCAATGGAAACAATCCTTATTAGATGCTTAAAATAGAAAAGTTATACTCCCATTTATTAAGAATTAGATCTAAATGGGGCACCTGCTGGCTCTGTTGGTAAAGCATGCAACTATTGATCTCAGGGTTTAAGTTTGAAACCTACAATGGGTGTAGAGATGACTTAAAATGTTTAAAGGGGCACCTGGGTGGCTTAGTTGGTTAAGCGCCTGACTCTTGATTTTGGCTCAGATTATGATCTCACGGTTCCTGAGTTCAAGGCCCATGTCAGGCTCTGTGCTGACAGCATGGAGCCTGCTTGGGATTCTTTCTCTCTTTCTTTTTCTGCCCCTCCCCTGCTCTCTTGCTCTCTCTCTCAAAATAAGTGTTTTAAAAATTAAAAAGAAATGAAAAAGAAATAAAATCTTAAAAAAAAGAGACTAGGATCTAAATATGCTGTCTAGGAAGACAGAATAATGTGATCAAGAGGAATCAGAATGTAAGGGAACAATTAGAATCTCAAATACATACTTATGAATTGTCAACTTTAGATTCCCAAATCAAAGTATAAAAAAATCTTAAGAATAAATAAGTAATAATAAAATAAAACAAAGCCCCCTCTTTCTCCCTCTTCCTATCAAAATACATGAAACACTTACACAACCTAAAAACCTAGAATTGCATCCTATATGAGTTTTGGAGCCTGCATTTTTACTGTACATGGAAAGAGAAGAAGAGGACCTACATGGTTAGCACATAATCCCTCAATAAATGTATTTTATAAATAAATCAATAATATATAACGGACTCTAGCAAAGAGTTTCTGGCATATAGTAGTAAATAAAGGAAACCAAACAAATGTGAGGATAGATACAGCTAACCACGTAATAAAGGTATAAATACTAGTGAACATAAAGTACAGAGGTAAAGAAAAACAGGTCAATAGTGAATAAAGCTCTCTAAAAAGAAGCAAATGAAAAGGCAGATTGTGTGCTAAGATTCTAAAGAAAGCTAAATTGGGTTAAAATAGGCTCACCTCTGAGAGCGCTACGAGGGACTGGTGAGACAGAGAAGCATCCATGCCTCTGGTGGAAAGTTGCTCCTATAATTACAAAAAAGGGAATTTAGGGAAAAAAGTGAAAAGGGAAAAAGTATTTTCAAAGTGACCATCGTGACATATTTTCATCATATAACACAGTAAAGAGAAGCTACAAATCATAGATGAAAGACCACATGCATCTAAGCAGTTCTATGCTGCATGTGGGTCATTTCAAACAGTCACAGATTTGTGACAAGGTGGGTTCAGCGCTAAGAGTTGGGGCCCCCGGGCTTTGGGGCCTGGCTGCCTGTGTTTGAATCTGGATCCACTGCTAAGCAGCTACGTGACCTTGGGTAAGTGACCTATCTTCTCTGTAGTTCCCTTATCTGTAAAAAAGTAAGCATATGTCTAGTTGCGAGGATGAAGGTCGACAAGAAGTCTGAAAAGAACTAAATATATTCAGTCCTTTGTACAAACCTCTGCAGCTTTGATTCCAAATCTGAACTCCTCCGACTTTGCTTTTAGGAAATCCATGTTCTGAAGACGATGGTCAACTTTGGCCCTTTCCGTAGACAGATGCAACTCTGCCTTCTTTAGATCCCTTTAAAAAGTAGAGTTGAACCCATGGGGGAGGGGAAGGAAAAAAAAAAAGAGGTTAGAGTGGGAGAGAGCCAAAGCATAAGAGACTCTTAAAAACTGAGAACAAACTGAGGGTTGATGGGGGGTGGGAGGGAGAGGAGGGTGGGTGATGGGTATTGAGGAGGGCACCTTTTGGGATGACCACTGGGTGTTGTATGGAAACCAATTTGAC
The DNA here is from genome assembly GCF_016509475.1 of Prionailurus bengalensis. Classification (NCBI taxonomy): domain Eukaryota; kingdom Metazoa; phylum Chordata; class Mammalia; order Carnivora; family Felidae; genus Prionailurus; species Prionailurus bengalensis. The sequence continues at coordinate 66,323,556 of NC_057356.1, read as the reverse complement.
AATAAACTTCATATATTGAAAAAAAAAAGTAGAGTTGAAAACATTTTCTTCTCCTCAGTGGAATTATTATTAAAAAAATACTCTGGATTAGCCAAAAGTAGACAACTTTCTTTTGCTTTCTACTTGCTACTTTCTACCATAGATTTTATACCCCGGACTAGCTACGGTGTATTCTCCCAGGTCATTCTCCACTCCATGTTGCCACCTGGGATTTTTCTCATGGAATACTAAGTAATTTTAAGATTAATCTATGCCAGTTATTCTTGGAGAAAGTGAACCTGCTATTTAAAAAAGTGATTTAATATATCCTAAAGCAATTTGAATTATGGAAGTCTCAAAGCCTTCTTTCCTAAATGTGACATGATACAGTGCCTTGCATATACATACTTAATATTTGTTAAATAAATTTACACACCACCAAATTACTTGTGCATATCCACACTCCTGATCTATAGCATCTAATCTCTGGGGCAACCAAATATAATGTGACTTTAGGTTGCACCATGGCTTATAAGTTAAAAAGAAAAATTCACATACATTTTCAAAATTATAAAACCCAGGCTATTTAATTATTTTTAATTTTTTTCTTTCATGTTTATTTATTTTTGAGAGAGAGACAGACAGACAGAGTGTGAGAGGGGGAGGGGCAGAGAGAGAGAGAGGGTAACACAGACTCTGAAGCAGGCTCCAGGCTTCAAGCTGTCAGCACAGAGCCCAATGTGGGGCTCGAACTCACAAACCGTGAGATTGTGACCTGAGCTGAAGATGGACACTTAAATGACTGAGTCACCCAGGCGCCCCAAACCCCAGGCTATTTATAAAAGAGAAAAAATGGTAAGAAAAAGTATGAAGTAAAAGGCGAAAGTCTGTACCCAATCCCTACTTCCACCCAAGTCATTTTTTACTTAGAAAACCATGTATGGACTCCAGTTTCTAATGTGTTTGTTTTAAATCCCGTCTACTGTCAAAACTAAATCTGACACTGTCCTGTTACTGCCTGTATAACAAACATCATCACCACTTTCAACTCAGTTACTTACTCTCGTAGACATTTTTCCAACACTAAAGTTGCAGTTAGATTTTTTTTCAAGTTTCGCCAATTCAAGCTTGATTTCTTCATTTTTGGATTTGGTACGGAAAAGATCAGACGTCAAATCATTCACTGCGGGGATAAAACTAAAAAAAGGATCTGGTCACATAAATGGACATTAAGGACAATAATGGTAATTATTCCTCATTTCTAACAATGATTTTGTCTTAATGTGGATTCTTCTGTAATCATGCTCTATGCACTTTTTTAATAATTAAAAAAATTTTAACGTTTATTCATTTTTGAGAGTGCGTACACGCGAGTGGGGGAGGGGCGCAGAGAGAGAGAGAGAGAGAGAGAGAGAGAGAATCCAAAGCCTGCTCGACGCTGTCAGCACAAAGCCTGACATGGGGCTCAAGCTCATGAACTGTGAGATCATGACCTGAGCTGAAGTCAGACGCTCAACTGACTGAGCCATCCAGGCGCTCCTCTCTGTATTTTTTTTATATGCTGTTCCCATTTCCTGGAAAGCTCTTCTTCAGGTAAATTTCAATTCGTCTTTTAAAATTCAAATAAGATTCACTCCCGTTCTGGAACTCACTACCCCTTTCTCTGTACTACTTACCAACAGGTTGTACATTCTTATACTGTTAAAGGTGTCACTCTATGTCATAGTTTTACATACCCATCTCCCCTATTTGACTGTGAGCAGAGACTGTCCTTGCTGCCAATTATTATCCTATTCATCTCTGCTTCCTCAGAGCAGAGCTATATGCCTAGCGTATAACTAGTATTTGGTGTCTGCTGAATTGACTGAATTCAAGTTTAGGTTTCTTATGTTCTTATACCTGAAACACTACTTCCTGAGAATATATATAAATTCCAAGTTTTATATGGGCAATTAAGTAGAATAGCTATACAGTTCTCTGATTGTAAGTTATAGTGGTAGTCCTAGCTGAGATATGGCCACCAACGGTAATCACATGGACTTGGGGGTCAGGCTGGGTTTGAATCCCAAATCTGCCATTTACCAGCTTGGAGAAGTTATTTAATACACCTCTCCTAAGCTTTAGTTTCCTCTTACGGTTGCTATAAAGAATAATGTCATTACATAAGTGGAATACCTATCACAAAGAATAAAGGTCCGTAATCTACTCTACCCAGTAGGGTAGGGACATGACCAAAATTCACTATGCTTAATAAGATAATTTAGATTTTTTTTTAACGTTTATTTATTTTTGAGACAGAGAGAGACAGAGCATGAACGGGGGAGGGTCAGAGAGAGGGAGACACAGAATCTGAAACAGGCTCCAGGCTCTGAGCCAGCAGCACAGAGCCCGACACGGGGCTCGAACTCACGGACCACGAGATCATGACCTGAGCTGAAGTCGGCCGCTTAACCGACTGAGCCACCCAGGTGCCCCTGAATAAGATAATTTAGGCTACTGCTTTTCTTATTGTTTACGGGGAATAATGTGTTACCTAATTTCTTTCCAAACAAATCTGAGAAGCAACTTTCACAAACCTAATCCTGAAAGAAGAAAACACTAAAATTTAAACAATGCCAGGTTTATCTGAATTAAATACATACATTTACTAGCAATGATAAGAAGGAATTAAGTAAATTCAGTGTTTTGGGATTTATTGTTAATTTCCTATATAGAATTACCCAGTGAAACAAAAAGTCCTTAGTTGAGACCTTACAGTACATATGATTACAGAAATGAAAACTGTCACAAGAATTACCTAGCTAGTGAGGAATCCTTTGTTTCAAGGGCCACTGCACTGTCAACCAAAGCATTCAGGTACCTAGAACCAGCGCCAGACAGATTGGCAGGGGAAAAATTCACACTTTCCATGAGAAGGTCTTGAAGGTGCTTGGCTGAAAAGATATAAGAGTTCTATGGTGACTAAGATGTTTGTTTTACTTTAATTTTTAACAGCTTTAATGACAACTTATCATATACCATATAATCCGCTCACCCAAAGTATACAACTCAATAGCTTTTAGTGTATTCACAGAGTTGTATACCCATCAATACAATCAATTTTAGAACATTTTCATTGCCCCAAAAAGAAACCCCACCATTTCTTAGTCATCATATTCCAATTCCCCAACCCATGAAGCCCTAGCAACCACTAATCTACATTCTGTCTTTTCTCATTTCATATTTGGGTATATACCTAGGAGTGGAACTGGTGGTCATATGGTAACTATGTTTTAACCATTTGAGGAATTGCCAGACTGTTTTCCAAAGGGACTGTATGATTTTACATTCCCACCAGAAGTGTATGAGGATTTCAATTTCTCTGTATCTTTACCAACAAGTTTTTGTTTGTTTGTTTTACCAACAGTTGTTTATTTGTCTTTTTTTTTTTTTTGCATAGTGGTCATTCACAGAACTTAATAAATGGTTACTCAAGACCCGAATATTTTTATTTTTGATTATAGCCCTCCTTATAGTTGTGAAAAGGAATTGTGGTTTTCATTTGCATTTCCCTGATGGCTAATAATGCTGGCTTAATGGTCATTTTTATATTTTCTTGGGAGAGATGTATATTCACATCCCTTTCCCATTTTTAATTGGGTAATATGTCTTTTTATTACTGGGTTGTAAGAGTTCTTTATATGTTGTAAATACAGGTCCCTTATCAGATATGATTTATAAATGTTTTCTCCCATTCTGTAGGTTGTTTTCTTCACTTATTTGATGGTGTCCTTTGAGAACAAAAGTTTTAATTTTGATGATGTACAATTTATCTACTCTTTCTTTTGTTGTTTGTGTTTAGGGACTCATAGCTACGAAACCATTGCCAAATTCAAGGTCATAAAGATATACACCAATGTTGTCTTCAGAGTTTTAGGTTTAGCTCTTACATTTAGGTTTTTCATTTATTTTGAGTTAATTCTTACATATGGTATGAGGCAGGATCCAACCTCATTCTTGTACATGTGGATATCCAGTTAGCCCAGCACTGGTCATTGAAAAGGCTATTTTTTTCCTGCACTGAATTGTCTCGTTACCCTTGTCAAAAAATCAAGAGACCAGGGGTGCCTGTCTGGCTTACTTGATGGAACATGTGACTCTTGATCTTGGGGTTGTGAGTCTGAGACCCATGTTGGGTGTAGAAATTACTTAAAAATAAAATATTAAAAAAAAAATCAATAGACCAGGAGTTAAGGCTTCCAGCCTACCAGTGCAAAGAGCTCTGCATACCTGCTGTCCAGTGAAAGTGGTGAAAATTGTAAACAAACACACAAACAAAGAAACCCAACCATGTAAAAACACAAACACAAAAACAAAACCAGAACTAAAACACAATGATTTAAAGCCTCTGGAAATGGTCCTAAGAACAAACAGCAAATGAAGAAACATCTATTCAAGAAAATCTATGACAATTCAGTAAGGAAGGTGAGTTTGTGATATGTAAACCAAAACCACTCTCTCCTTCTCTCTCCCAGTTCAGGGAGGCAGAGACTCCACTCCAGACTGTTGTAGTCAAGAACACAGGGATCCCTCTGCCCCTAGCTCCCAGCCAGAGGGCTTTCTTTCCAGGAGGAATAGGACTTCAGTGTTTCTCATCCTGCCACCAGCTCTCTGTTGCTGAGACTAAGTCCTAGATGAATGTGGATGAGAGGTGTGGGCTCTCCCACCCAGCCACTGTTCTTAGTATCAAGCTCTACCGTGGGTGAGCATCTACCATGCTGAGAATACCAGGGCCCTGAGGGCCCTTGCACCAGCTCATGAGGTGGTGATTTCAGACCAGGAAAGTCAAGTCAAGAGGACCTAAGTCTGCTGTACTCCCCCGTCCACCAAGCACTCAGCATCTACACTAGGGTGTCACTTGGAGAAAACCTTGCTATTGTCTCTACCCTCACCTCCAGATCACTGGCTCAGAGATTTTATGCAGAGGAAGAAGCAAGCCATAGAAGAGATAATGCCCAGTATCTTCCCAAAGGAACTGATTTCATTTGCAACAGAGCCTGGAGAAGTCCAAACCTAAGGAGACTCTCGAAAACAATGGAAGTTATAGTAAAAAGCAATTGGGAGAAGAGTCAAACTGCGGGCTAGTTAGTTTACATGGGAGAACCAGAAAATAAGACATCTAGGAGGGGCCATCCTTGGGTCACAACAAATCAAACACTGCCCTGTAAAACTACTCCTTTAAGGGTGCCAGAATTTGATTGAATTAGCTTGTAGAACAATTTATGTCCCACATAAATTGATAAATTTATTCATCAATAAATAAATCATAAATTGATTATTGCTGAAAACAATAATCAGCTGTCAATTACCAGAATTTTACACCTGGATGTGGTCTATGAAAGAGAGTAAGACAGTCCCCAAAACCACTGACATCCCAGAGTGACTGTGGGAATACTTAAGTCTGTGCCTCCCTGAGGAGCAAAATCAGAGGCTTAACACCATCAGGGGTAAATAGACTTCATTAAAAGCAGTCAGTCACTAAGTAAATAAGAAAATAACAATGAAAACAAGCTCTGGGGCGCTGGGGGTGTTGGGAGACTAGTACTCAGAGTTGCTACATTACCTAAAATGTCCAGTTTCCAACAAAAATATACAGGCATGCAAAACGACAAAGCATGACCCATAGTAAAATGTAAGCAAAAGAAACTGCCTGTCAGAATGACTAGATATTGGATTTGTCAGAAAAAGACTTCAAAACAGCCATAATAAATATGTTCACAGTACTAAAGGAAACCATGATTAAAGAAGTAACAAAAGGTATAAGGACAATGTTGTATCAGATAGAGACTATCAAAAAAAGATAGAAATTATAAATGGAAATTCTAGAGTTGAAGAGTACAATAACTACAATGAAAAGTTCACTAGAGAAAACAAACAATAGATTTGAAGTAGCAGAATAAATAATAAGTGAACTTTAAGATAAAGTGATAAGAGATTATGGAAGCTGAAGAACAGAGAGGAAAAAAGTGGGCGCACTTGGGTGGCTGAGTGTCTAACTCTTGATTCCAGCTCAGGTCATGATCTCAGGGTTGTGGGATCGAGCCCCACATCGGGCTCCTTGCTGAGCAATGGAGCTCTCTCTCTCTCTCTTTCCCCTTCTATCCTGCTTGTGTGCTCTCTCTCTCTAAAATAAAAATTTTTTTTTAAAGTGAAAAATAAAAGAGCCTCAGAAAAATGAGGAAACCATTAGGCACACCAACATATGTACAATGGTCATACAGAAGAGAAAAAGCAGAAAAAATAGTCAAAGAAATAATGCCTGAAACGTTCCCATATTTATTGAAAAACAATAATTTACAAATTCAAGGAATAACTCAACAAATCCAAGTAGGATAAATGCAGAGAGCTCCACAAACATACATATCAAAGTAAAAATGTTGAAGTAAAAGATAAGGAGACAATCTCGAGACAATCTTGTTCTCACAGCAAAAGAAAAAGGACTTGTTATTTACAAGGAAACCCCAATAAGATTAACAGTTGACTTCTTGGCAGAAACAGTGGAGGCCAGAAAGCAATGGAACAACATAGTGGAAAGTGTTCTAAAAGAAAATCTGTCAACAGAGAATCCTACATCTAGCAAAACTATCTTTCAAAAATGAATGCAAATAAAGACTCCCAGATAGACAAAAACTGAGAGAATTGGTTGCCAGCAGTCTTGACTTATAAGAAATACTAAAGGAAGTTCTGCAGGCTAAAAGCAAGTGACCCCAAACAATAATTCAAATGCACATGAAAACAACAATGAACACCAGGAAAGGTGGCCAGGGAATTATAAAGAGTATAAATGCATATTTTTTTCTCCTGATTTAAAAAGCAATTGTAGGGGCGCCTGGGTGGCGAAGTCGGTTAAGCGTCCGACTTCAGCCAGGTCACGATCTCGCGGTCCGTGAGTTCGAGCCCCGCGTCGGGCTCTGGGCTGATGGCTCAGAGCCTGGAGCCTGTTTCCGATTCTGTGTCTCCCTCTCTCTCTGCCCTTCCCCCGTTCATGCTCTGTCTCTCTCTGTCCCAAAAATAAATAAATGTTGGAAAAAAAAATTAAAAAAAAAAAAGCAATTGTAGGGGCGCCTGGGTGGCTCAGTTGGTTAAGCGGCCGACTTCGGCCCAGGTCATGATCTCGCGGTCCGTGAGTTCGAGCCCCGCGTCGGGCTCTGTGCTGACAGCTCAGAGCCTGGAGCCTGTTTCAGATTCTATGTCTCCCTCTCTCTGACCCTCCCCCGTTCATGCTTTGTCTCTCTCTGTCTCAAAAATAAATAAACGTTAAAAAAAAAATTTTTTTTAAAGCAATTGTATAACATAATATGCATACAAAGTACTGCTGGGTCATAGAAATGTAATATATATGCTAAAAGCAGTACACCACAACAAAAAGTCCATTTTGCTGTATGTTAACTTTTATTTTTTTTTTATTTAAAATTTTTTTTTTCAACGTTTTATTTTTATTTTTGGGACAGAGAGAGACAGAGCATGAACGGGGTAGGGGCAGAGAGAGAGGGAGACACAGAATCTGAAACAGGCTCCAGGCTCTGAGCCATCAGCCCAGAGACTGACGCGGGGCTCGAACTCACGGACCGCGAGATCGTGACCTGGCTGAAGTCGGACGCTTAACTGACTGTGCCACCCAGGCGCCCCAAGTATGTTAACTTTTAAAAGAAAGCAGGAAAAAAGCCCACACATAGAATTACAATATAAATTGCACTACACTCAAAACACGGAATGTAACACATGCCACACATGTAAGTTAGTTAAATACAGGGCAATTGCAAGTCTCAATTCTTTCCTCTTTTGTATATTCTGACCCATAGAAAGACTTTTATCAATTGTTTTTTTAATGTGTGGTTAGTATTATAAAAACAACAGGTTTCCCAAATACACTCTTTCAAGCTACACAGGTGTAGCATACATACTAATAGTGTGACTTGTACAAGTCTCATAGTTCATGGCTGCCACCTCAGATGTCCCAATGGCTCACTGTAACTAAATGAGATGGGGAAATAGATCAAAAAGATATGTAAGTGAAAAACCACAGGCATCTTGTATGTCAGGCTACGTTTAGCTTTATGTTTTAGGGGTTACTGTTGTGCTATCAGAGTACCAATTGAATTTATATTATAATGACATTTATTGCTTATTAAGTTGCTGTAACAGAATGGGAGGCAAATCTGGGTAAAATAAAGAAGCAAAACTAACAAACAGTCTACCTTAAATTAAAGCTTGTATACTTTAGCGTTATATATAAAATGTAGGCATCTCAAGTTATTACCTCATTCAAAACTCTTACTAATCTCACCTTCTGCTTCATATTCGCTTGCTTTCTGTTTCAAGTCCTCTATTACCAGGCAGACATCCCTGTCCCGGACTCTGTTGCGTTCTGAAAGGTGATGTAAAATCTCCGTGGTCCGAGGATTCACCTCATATTGCGGAATGGGGTGATCTCCAAATATTTTTTTCAACCACGCAGCAACCTAACCATTAAAAGAAAGGCAAAGAAAAAAAATAAAAGAAAGGCAAAGATTATAAACCTTGTTTATTGTAAAAGCATGAAGCAAATATTCGAAAGAAGTGATCAGAAGCAAAGAAAATGTGTAGAAATGTTCTATTTATTTCACATTATAATTTGCCTTTACGGAGATAGATACTAGACGTCAGGAGACAAAAGTGAGCAAGCACAAATAAAAAAATTACCATAAAACAATCCATATTTTCCTAAAGCTACAAAGCTGTATACGCTAATAATGTGCATCACTCGGATAATTTTAAAGCTCAATATGAAGGTGTTCAAGCTTTCTTATACGTGAAAAGTCTGAAAAAAAAGAGTTGCCCCCAACAACACACCAAAAGCCCCGCTGTTCTGGGAGGCACCTAGAGTTGGGATGCAGGCCGAGGAATCAGGTCAGGTGTGAAAATCCTACTAGGAAGCAGCGGTGAACGGGGAAGCTTGGCTGGAAGGTGGGTTTTGGATTTGGAAGTCCCACTCCAGTCGGCTGAGAGGGATCTCCTACCAGGGGTCTCTTCCACCGCTGTCCAAGCCCGAGTCCCTTCAAGGAGAGGCCCGGGGAAGGAAGGGAAACGCCCTTTCTGGGGGGTGGGGGGTCTAAGCGGAGTCGGGCTCCCAGATCGCCAAGGCGGGCTAAAGACCGATCCGCGGAGCAAGGGGAGGACAAAAGTTAAAATGGTGCGCCCAGGAGATGCGCAGGCGAGGAGTGTGTCGCCAAAGACGCCGTTTTCCAGGACGCCGCAAAGCCCGGCTCCCGCCCCATCACCTGCGCCTCTTTCTCTTCCTGTGCTTCCATAGCCGCCGTTCCCTCAACTTCTCGAGAAGCTCCTCACGAGAGAAGTGCCGAGCTCGCTCGGAAGGCCCCGCCCACACACCGTTGGTCCCGCCCCTTCTGGGCCAAGGGTTTTTGGGAGTTGTGGTTTTTTACTAGGACTCTGGGCCTCTGAGTCCTTGGGCCAGGCTGGTGGAAGACTCCAGCACCGGAGCCTCTCTTCACTTGCTTCTACGCTCTCTCCGCTTTCCGTGGTATCATTTCCTGGGTGAGAAGTACACCTGTCTAGAACCAGCCTGTTCTTTATTTCTTATATTTTTATTTCTGAATTGAATCATTTGGCTTAAAAAAAAACCCACAAACCTGCAACTTGTTTTTTCAATAACTGATATTTGTTTCTTCCACACGGAGTGCATTAAGTTAAATGTTTTATTTTTACCTGAGCAATATGAGCCGCAGCAATCTTAATCTTATCCCTTAGTTTTCACTGCCAAAGAGCTATCTGTGCTGGAGGCTATTTTAAAACAGTTGCCAGCTGGGGCGCCTGTGTGGCTCAGTCGGTTGAGCTTCAGACTCTTGATTTCAGCTCAGGTCATAATCCCAGGGTGGTGGGAGGAGCCCCCCCACTTGGGCTCTGCACAGAGTATGGAGTCTGCTTGGGATTCTCTGTCTCCCCCAACCCCCTCTCTTCTCCTCTCTGTCTCTGTCCCTCCCCCACTCATGCAATCTCATCCTCTTTCAAAATAACATTTATTTTTTAAAAAGGAACATAATTTGCTTTAAAAAATAAAACAGTCGGGGCGCCTGGGTGACTCAGTCGGTTAAGCGTCCGACTTCGGCTCAGGTCATGATCTCACAGTCCGTGTGTTAAAGCCCTGCTCAGAGCCTGGAGCCTGCTTTGGATTTTCCTCTCTCTCTGCCCCTCCCCTGCTTATGCTCTGTCTCTCTCTGTGTCTCAAAAATAAATAAAAACATTTAAAAAAATAAAAAATAAATAAAACAGTTGACAGGAGCCAACTTCTGACACTGTTGCTGCTGCTCAGCCATTCTTCCATTCATTTCTTGCCTTCCCTAATTCTCCATCCAGTAGTTAACATGAAGAGAGGTTCTCTATATTTACACAGCAATATATAGTTTTCTACGTGTTTTATTTCAGTTTCTTTTTTTAAAATTTTCTTTTTTAATGTTCATTTAATTTCAAGAGAGATAGAGCGTGAGCAGGGGAGGGGCAGAGAAAAAGGTAGACACAGATTCTGAAGCAGGCTCCAGGCTCTGAGCTGTCAGCAAAGAGTCCAATGCAGGGCTCAAACCCATGAACCATGAGATCATGACCTGAGCCAAAGTTAGACACTTAGCCAACTGAGCCACTCAGGCATGCCTTTAGTTTCATTTTTACAAGTAGCTGGTAAAAATAGATGAACAAATTTTACCTATTTTCATGTTAAAACACACACACACACACACACACACACACACACGGATTAAATGAATTGACCAAGATTAGGTAGTAGAAGCTAGAATCTGACCATAATGTTCTGGTTCCAATTGAGTGTTTATCTTTGAAGGCTAGTTAGACCACACTGTTGCCTGCAACCTCCTGTAATATACTGTTACACCAGGAAAGGTAGACCGTGTACTCGACTGCCTGATATATGTGGTTTAAGACCAAATTGTGGAGTAGTCTTACCACTAAATATCTTTCTTCTAAGTCATGTGCATATTTAAAATGATGAAACCTTTCTTTTCAAAGGAATTTTATTAACTAGTGAATACTATATTGTATGGCTTGTTTATTCTTTTTGTTTTACTCAAATATATCTCTGCTCAGTAACCAAATATCTGGTAAGATGGTACAGCCCCTGAATGGGAAAAAGTTATCTTTATGCCCTTTGTCCACTTTCATCACTACAAATTTCACAAAATAACCCTCCAACTTTGTTGTTTTTACAAACCATTTTTTTTTTCTGCTATCCTACTATTACCCATGAGGAGAAGGATGCTCACCTTGAAAATAGAGTAGAATTATAGGGAAAGGGATTGCTGACCGTACATTTACAAGCCATCTTTTAGGAAATGACCCTTTCAACCCAGATATTCATATGCCCTACCCAAATTAAGGTTTTAGGTGTAAACCAGGATTTGGCAAATGAAGCTGAAAGATGCTTCTCAGAACACTTACAAGTGAAGGCAATATTAATAGTTTTACTATCACAAAACACCCCATATCTTACCCCCCCAATTCTGTACATATCACAAAAAATCTCAATAAAAATTCTGTATGTGTATGTGTGGGGATAGTTCTGCCCCAATCTTTTTTTTTTTTATGTTTGTTTTGAAAAAGAGAGAAATAGAGAAAGTCCAAATAAGCTAGAGCAGAGTGAGAGGAGAGACTCCCAAGCAGGCTCCTCACTGTCAGCACAGAGCTGGATTCCATTAACCATGAGATCATGACCTGAGCCAAAGTCAGACACTCAACGGACTGAGTCACTTAAGTGACAGGGCACCCCAGGAGCCCCAGTTCTGTCCCATATTTATATATATATTATAAATTATGTATATAATATATAATATAGTAATATATGTTATATATATCTATATGTATCTAGTGTTTTATAAATAATTATAAATAATTAGTGTTTATTTTTGAGAGAGAGACAGAGCACCAGCTGGGGAGGGGCAGAAAGGGAGACACAAATTTGAAGCAGGCTTCAGGCTCCCAGATGTCAGCATGGAGCCTGACACCGGGCTAGAACCCACGAACTATGAGATCATGACCTGAGATCATCACTTGAGCCAAAGTCAGATGCTTAACCCACTGAGCCCCTCAGGCACCCCTGCCCCAATCTTAATGTGTAGATATAGAAAAGGTTTTTTCTTCATTTCCATTGCATTCCAAATTTAAAAGCATAGTCCCTGCTGTCATGAAACTAGTTGCTGGTAGAGGAAACCTTGACTTCTGGTCCAGTCTGTGGTGGGACTTCTGATTCTGGTCCACTCTCAGTAGAATTGGCAACCACTCTTCTTGAATTGTGTTTGTTACCATTAAAAATTGTTCTAATATACAGTATTCATTTAGATAGAATCTAAAAGAACTGCGATTTTCCAATTTGATCGCGTACTGGATCACCTAGAATGGTGTGGGTGCCTGTCAAAAATTAAGATGCCTCCAAATTTTCGATTTTAAGAGGGTCTGGGGGTGGGGCCAGCGATCTTCGCATTCACCAGTTCGGCAAGTCCAGGGTGATAATTGTTTACCGTTGCTACAGCACCAAGGCTTTAATAGCTGTAATCTCGGACCTCCTACCCCCCCCCCCCCCCCCCCCCCCCCGTTCAACCTCCTGTCACCTTCAAACCAGCCACGCCAGGTACAGGGTGACGCCAACACCGTCTCCCTGTCGGAACCGGGCCTGAGCGCCGCATCATAGCAGGTTCCGCTACCCACATGGTCGCCAGGGGCAAGCATAAGGTCGACTCAGTAGGCCAAAATAAATGTGTGACGAATGCCTGGACCGAAGCTGGCAAAGGTCTAATCACTCATTTTTAAGTTTAAATCTAAAAATAATATTAAAAAAAAGCAACTCCACCCCCAGTCCTCCTCGAAAAGGCAAATTCGCGTCCGGAGGTGAACACGAGGGGCGGTACTTCCGGGTCAGGTGGACCGGCTGCCTTGACCTTCCTTGCCGCTCAGCCATTTTGTCCCAGTCAGTCCGGAGGCTGCGGCTGCAGAGGAACCACCCTAAATAGAGCTACAAAGATGCTGTCCGTGCGCGTCGCCGCGGCCGTGGCCCGCGCCCTGCCTAGGCGGGCCGGGCTGGTGAGTGCGGGCAACCGGCGGGAGGGAGGTGGCCCGGCAGGTGGCTGGTGGTGTGCTGACTCGAGAGCTCTTTCTGCAAGGAGGGTGAGGGGCTGGCGGGCGCCGCCATCTTGCACTGTTGGCTGCTCGGGCTGGGCAGGGAGGAGGCACAAGGGCCTGTTGCTGGCCATCCGTGCGGGACGGTGCAGAGCGGTGCGGGGGAGTTGCTGACCTCGATGCTGTCCAGAGATAGGGTTTCGGGGAGGGTTCCCGACTTCAGCTGAGTACTGCCCGAGAGGGGCCTTGGGTGAAGGTCAGTGTTGGAGCTCTAGCTCCGATGCCTGCTCTGAAACGGCGAGGCTTGTCTCCGCTGCTTCTTCGGGACTGTGCCACTGAAGGTCAGAGCACTGTTGCTATGTCTCGTTGAAGCGGTTTAAGGAAGCCTGACATTGTATGAAGGTCAGCGGGCCCCAGCATTTCACCTCTGCCCGGAGGTCGGTCCAGGGGAAAGCAATAAATGAAGGTGCCTTTCTGAATACTTCAATAGGCGATCTCTTAGTGCTGAATATTGAAACAGTAGCGAAACACAGCGCAAATGTGCATTTCATGTGGTAGATACCGTGACAGCAGTGATAGCGAATCCTAAATTGTCTCAGGTAGAAAGACTGCTTTGTGTTGTGGTACTTTGACATGTTTTAAGATTTCGTCCTTGAGGAATCGTTAGACAGTGATTGAGAACTCAAGTGAGGTAGAACATAGGTTAGAAAATGCCTGTGAAGGTCAATGCTCTCCCTTCATTACTTATCGCCCTTGAAGTTAAGGCTTACATTTACTTATTTTTTCCATGTTAAACATAATCTCAGTTTCAAAGGTGAAATAAACATATTTTGTTGTCATAATGGAACTGGTATCAAAGAGCATTTTTAACGGATTTCATCTGGTCCTAGAGAAAGTAGTCGATTTAGAATTGCCAGTGACCAAAATTAGGGCATTACAACTTGAAGGAGAAGGAGGGGGTCCAGATTGCTATAGGCTTTGTCAAAGGCAGGAAAAAAAGAGTAGACAGCCATACTTAGTTTCTAATCAAACTCTAACATTTACAAGTCAATTTTTGTTTATTTGTTGGTTTTTTTTTAAGTAAAATAGGATGTTATTGATATTTGCCCCTTTTGGAAAGCAATTTATCTTACTGAGAATTTTCACAATTCAACTGAAATATATCTAAAGATGAAATAATAGCAACTGGTGCCTTTAAAGGAAAAGATAATTTAGTAACTGTTGCTTTTAAAAATAGGCCGTTACTATTTTTTTAAAAGTAGGCTCCATGCCCAATTTGGGACTTGAATTCACGACCCTGAGATTAACAATCACGTGCTCAACCGAGTCAGCCAGATGCCCCTAGACTGCATGACTGCATTTTTAAAATTTGCTTTTTATAGAGTACTTATAGCATTGCCAGGAGCTGCATAATAGATTTTCTCATATATCAAAAGCTACTTTGTTATATGATTAATAGTCTTCCAATTTTAAGCAAAATATTTTGATATAATTAATATTTTCACTGATAACATGATCAGAGTAAGCCAACATTTGTTTAAGCTTGCCAGTTTTATAAAAGCTTTTTTTTAAATCATATTTTTAAAAATGTTTATGTGTTAGGTCTCCAAAAATGCTTTGGGATCATCCTTCATTGCTGCAAGGAACCTCCATGCCTCTAACACACGTCTCCAGAAGACTGGTAAGTCAATATTTCTAAGTGTACATACCCCACAGTTACTGTCTTGTCAATAAGTGAGAAAATAAGTTACATAGGTAACATAACTGTTGGGGTTTTTTATTTTCATCTGTTAATTTTTTCTTTCAAATTTAGTTACCACAAATCCCAGATTCTTAGCCCATAATGTGCCATTTAGCCCTATCTTGGTAGGTTTTCTTGTTCTAGTGAAATATTTTATCATGTTACTAGCTCTTTCCTTTTTTTTTGTTTTCTTTTTTCATTTATTTAAAAAGATATTTTAGAGCATGTGTAGGAGCAGGGGAGAGGGGCAGAGAGAGAGAGAATCTTAAGCAGGCCCCATACTCAGTGTGGAGCCTGCTGTGGTGCTCAGTCCCACAGCCCTGGGATCATGACTTCAGCTGAAAACAAGAGTCCCAATGCTCAACAGACTGAGCCACCCAGGCACCCCTACAACTTTTTTTTTCTCTGATACAATATCCCTTGGGTGGAAACAGAAGGTACACATATCAGGTGCTGGGCATCCGTTCTGAACTATGAAAGATTTCTTTTTCTTCTCCAAAAAAAAATTAGAAAAAAGTAAGCAGTTTTTACCTTTGTTTTTTGACGGTGATAGCTGCTAATCTATATATGGCAATCTATAAATTTACACATTGCAAATAGGATAGAGAAGTAGGGAGGTGAGCATAGGAAGATGCTGTAGGTTAGGGAATTCCTTTGGAGATGTGATTGGAGCTTTTGAACTAAAAATTAAGTAAGTGAATCCATAGGGGCACCTGGGTGGCTCAGTAGGTTAAACATTTGACTTTGGCTCAGGTCATGATCTCACAGTTCGTGAGTTCAACCACATGTTGGGCTCTGTGCTGACAGCTCAGAGCCTGGAGCCTGCTTCGGATTCTGTGTTTCCCTCTCTCTGCCCCTCTCCAGCTTGCTCGCTCGCTCTCTCAAAAATAAATAAACATTAAAAAAAAAAAGTGAATCTGTAAATCTCCCACATGCTAAGATGAAGAATAGTATTTGCATGTTTTTAAAAAGAAAGATATTTATACTTTGTTAACAGTTGCTTTTAAAAAATAGATTGTATTTTTAAACTTCCTATAGAGTTTAGCCAAAAAGTCTGGTTTCAACATAGATACAGATTCTTAATCACTTGGATTTGTTTTTATAGTAATGGTAGGTACTAAGCTTTTTCGAATAGAGCCAAGTATATTATATTACATCTTAGAGTAATTTGGTTATTGTGATCACAAAACTATAGTTTTCACATTGTTGAGGAAGTGGGTTTTAAAATCTTGAGACCAGGCTATTTTTGCAATGGAATTTTCCTCTCAATAGGCACTGCCGAAGTGTCCTCTATCCTTGAAGAACGCATTCTTGGAGCTGATACCTCTGTTGACCTTGAGGAGACCGGGCGTGTCCTAAGCATTGGTGATGGTATTGCCCGTGTACATGGGCTGAGAAATGTTCAGGCAGAAGAAATGGTGGAGTTTTCTTCAGGATTAAAGGTAAATTATAAAATGAGATTTTGGTGGTTTAGGATTGGTCTCTGAGTTATTCATTAGTAATTCAGAGATTGTGCTAGTGTTTTTTTGTTTAACTTTAAATCTCAACTTGTTCACTGTTTTAGTGATTATCATAGGTTGTGAAAAGAATAAACTTAAGGGTTTTAGTTACCAAAGTTTTTACTCTAAGGATTGATGTATATATCAGTTATAGCCACTAGTGCTAAAATATATATTGAGTAAACGTTCATCTGGATTCCAAGAATGGTATACTCTTTGCAGCCATTAACGTCATCTTATACAAAAGCATTAGATAACTTTAAATTCATTTCTGGTGGAAAGTTGAAAGTCATTGAGTTTGTATTTCTAGTAAGAGTAGATGTATTATTGTTGAGGTAGGGTAGTGTAGTTATCAGAAGCTCTCTGATAGAAATCTACTTTCCATTAGGTTGAACCTAGTTGTTTTCTGAGGAAAGCAGAGTGTGATATGGGTGGACCAGGGGGAGTAGGATTACCCACACATGGGAGAAGACAGTCTTGGCCCTCTGGGTAGTGTCCAGTGTGGAAAAAGAGCCTTGATGTGGAAGAATAATTACAAAGCCAAAAGTTTTATCCAGGGTGTTAGACTTTGGCTACAAATGTAATCTCCCATATCTTCAGTGTATGTGTATTAACACAGTTTTGAAAGTTGAGGTGAAATTAATGAACTCTGAGTTTCTGTTTAGCTTTTAAGATCTAAGAGTTTAGTAATGCCTAATAGAACTTTCTGCAATGATGGAAATACTGTGTCTTTGCTGTAAATGTAGTAACTGTTACATATGTGAGGCTGTTGAGAGTGTAAAATGTGGAGTTTTTCACAGAGAGTAGGTGATGTATAGAGATGTGTTAGAGAGAAAAGTAAGTTTCTCTGACTTTGTAAGATGGTGTTAATTCAAATTTTAAATAGCCACATGTGATTAGTGACTGCTGTAGTGAATATCTTAAGATTTAGATTAAAGATTTTGTACATCCAGTGGTATTCCATGATATTCCTCTGTATTTGTTCCAAGTACTTCTACAAAGCTTTCATTACTGACCAGACTCTGTTCCTGGAATAACCTTTTTCCTTAGTAATGATCAGGGACCTAAAAATCTTACCATTTTGAAATAAGTTTATAATGAGGAGAGATGACCCATCATTGTTACATTATGGCATTTTGTTCTTGTTTGACTAGCTTTTAATTTCACTGTCTACTAACCTGATGAGTTCTCAGTAGGTAATTCTTTAAATTGTGTATGGAACTTCTCACAGGTAAAAAGATGTAAATTAACTGTGTCTTAAAATTTCGGGTTGATGATTTTATTTCATACTGATCACCCAGTTCAAAAGCCAAAGACAAAAGAAATGCAGTGAAATAAGCTTAACCTGTTGAGGTTTTTTTTTTTTTTTGCTTCTTTTAGTTCTTTGAGGATGTGATAAAGGAGCATGCTAGGCTTATCGTAATGCAGTTTTGACCAAAGAAGGGTGTTGGAAAAATACTTGGGTAAACCAGATCTAAAGGACAAGACTTTTTTTTTTTTTTTACTAGGTATTTTCATAATATGTAGTGTTAATGTATGCGGAACAAGTACTAAAGTTTTGTCGGTGTTTGATTGTGTGTTTTGTGTAGGGTATGTCTCTGAACTTGGAACCTGACAATGTTGGTGTTGTCGTGTTTGGCAATGATAAACTGATTAAAGAAGGAGATATTGTGAAGAGAACAGGAGCCATTGTGGATGTTCCAGTTGGTGAGGAGCTGTTGGGCCGTGTCGTAGATGCCCTTGGTAATGCCATTGATGGAAAGGTACGTTTAACATTTATTAGATGTGATTGTAGCCTCTAACAGACATCAAAACTGATTGTTCTGGGGACACTTTTTATTGTTTACCAGGGTCCAATTGGTTCCAAGACCCGTAGGCGAGTTGGCCTGAAAGCCCCTGGGATCATTCCTCGAATTTCTGTGCGTGAGCCAATGCAGACTGGCATTAAGGCTGTGGATAGCTTGGTGCCAATTGGTCGTGGTCAGCGTGAGCTGATTATCGGTGACCGTCAGACTGGGTAAAGCTTGTTAAAAGTTCTAACTAAAATATGCTTGTGGAAAGGTTACTTTTCAGGCTTGGAATGGTAAATGCTTTGGATATAATAGAATGGAATGCGATGAGCATTAGCAGTAGTAGTTTTAAGTTGAGAAAACTTTTGAAGTATTCACTAAGATTCATGTTTACTTTCCCTTTTTAAAGCAAAACCTCAATTGCTATTGACACAATCATTAACCAGAAACGTTTCAATGATGGAACTGATGAAAAGAAGAAGCTATACTGTATCTATGTTGCTATTGGTCAGAAGAGGTCCACTGTTGCCCAGTTGGTGAAGAGACTTACAGATGCAGGTATTAAAGAACTTTAGTCCTGGGGCCAGTCCAACTGGCTGGCTCAGTTAGTTGGTAGAGCATGTGACTGTTGATCTCAGGGTTGTGAGTTTGAGCCCCACATTGGAGGTAGAGTTTGCTTATAAGAAAAGAAGTTGTTCAATCTTATTATTGTTTGGTGGGAGTCCTATTGTTGCTAATCTTAGGATAGCTTCTACTGAATGAAGACTGGTTTTAATTACTCCCTAATGAATTGAAATTTCTCATGTAATTCAATAAGTAAAAACAAGTGAAAATAGTGTAAAACAATGATACATTTAAGGTTTTTGTCAGTTTCTTTAAAGTAGGTGCCATTTAGAAGTTCTGGCTAATCTGACTTTGATAGATGACTTAGTGAAGCACTTAATTTTTATTATAGTAGTCTCTAAAATCAAAACGTTAATAATCTTGTAAAACTGAAAATTTATCTTCTTCCCAGATGCCATGAAGTACACCATCGTGGTTTCAGCTACTGCTTCTGATGCTGCTCCGCTTCAGTACCTGGCTCCTTATTCTGGCTGTTCCATGGGAGAGTATTTTCGGGATAATGGCAAACATGCTCTGATCATCTATGACGACTTATCCAAACAGGTCAGAGTATATATATTTTTAGAATCTGCGTGTTTGCACCACAATGGAAGGTGACAAATTTAGCTTTTAATAACTAAACTTCGTAACCCTTTTCTGTACTCTAGGCTGTTGCTTATCGTCAGATGTCTCTGCTGCTCCGCCGACCCCCTGGTCGTGAGGCCTATCCTGGTGATGTGTTCTACCTACACTCTCGTCTGCTAGAAAGAGCGGCGAAAATGAACGATTCTTTTGGCGGTGGCTCCTTGACTGCTTTACCAGTCATAGAAACACAAGCTGGTGATGTGTCTGCTTACATTCCAACAAATGTCATTTCCATCACTGATGGACAGGTATTTTATGCTTAAATAAATGTAAAAGCTTTGGATGACTTCAAGGCATTGGTTGAGGCTGGTGTTTATGAACCGATCTGTAATGCCTTTTACTTTTTATTGTGGACAATTTCAAATATATAGAAAAGTAAGGAGAAGGGTATAATGAACCCCACATCTCTCTCACCCATTTCAATTTGTGGTATAGTGGACCTCATTTT
Organism: Prionailurus bengalensis; assembly: GCF_016509475.1. Taxonomy (NCBI): domain Eukaryota; kingdom Metazoa; phylum Chordata; class Mammalia; order Carnivora; family Felidae; genus Prionailurus; species Prionailurus bengalensis. The sequence goes on along the minus strand of NC_057356.1, from coordinate 66,303,696 downwards.
TGCTTCATTTATAGCCACTACTATTTTCCGTGTTAGGTAGTTTTGAAGCAAATCTCAGAGGTCCTATCACTTTATCTGCATATATTTTAATATAAATTCATAATCTGTTTTTTTTTTTGTCTCACATCTTTTAATCTTACCAACAGAATATGTAGTTTGATATGGGCTGTGAAAGATTGGAGGGACTCTTTACTATGAGAAGAAGACAACATTCTTCTTTGGAGATGTTGGGTTTCAGTTTTTAAAAAAAAAATTTTTTTTTTTAATGTTTTTATTTATTTTTGAGACAGAGACAGAGCATGAGCAGGGGAGGGGCAGAGAGAGAGGGAGACACAGAATCTGAAGCAAGCTCCAGGCTCTGAGCTGTCAGCATAGAGCCCGACGCGGGGCTCAAACTCATGGACTGTGAGATCATGACCTGAGCCAAAGTCAGACGCTCAACCGACTGAGCCACCCGGGTGCCCTGGGTTTCAGTTTTTTGACTTAACTTTGAAAATACTTGATTTCTTTAAGCTCATTATCATGTGTATTCTCTGTATGATGTAGATCTTCTTGGAAACAGAATTGTTCTACAAAGGTATCCGCCCTGCCATTAACGTTGGTTTGTCTGTGTCCCGTGTCGGATCTGCTGCTCAAACCAGGGCCATGAAGCAGGTAATTTGCATCACTTTGTCAAGGAGATGGGGTGTCTTTAGTTTAAAATCACAATGTATTTGTTCTTTGTCAATGAAGTTAAGTATTTTTGTATTTCATGACTTAACCATTTCTGTATTTCAGGTGGCAGGTACCATGAAGCTGGAATTGGCTCAGTATCGTGAGGTTGCTGCTTTTGCCCAGTTTGGTTCTGACCTTGACGCTGCCACGCAACAACTCTTGAGTCGTGGTGTGCGATTGACTGAGTTGCTGAAGCAAGGACAGTATTGTAAGTTGTTCTTTCATGTCATCAAGTTCCTACTGTGTGTTAGGGCCTGGGAATATCATACAGCTCCCTACATAAGCTACAATACATACTGTTACCTTTCATTAAATTTGGAGTGTTTTGAATTTTTTTTTTTTTTAACGTTTATTTATTTTTGAGAAGAGGGAGACAGCATGAGCGGGGGAGGAGAGAGAAAGAGAGACACAGAATCTGAAACAGGCTCCAGGCTCTGAGCTGTCAGCACAGAGCCTGACGCGGGGCCCGAACTCATGGACTGTGAGATCATGACCTGAGCTGAAGTCAGATGCTTAACTGACTGAGCCACCTAGGTGCCCCAAGATGGAGTGTTGTGAATGTGATCGATGCCTATTATACTTGTATTGCAGGTATTGTCATTATTTGAAGGAAAACTTACTAAAATATACTTACTACTTTTGAGAGTTAAAATCTATCAGATCCCTTCCTCTGCCCCTTTCCGTGTTGGCTTTGAGAGAATGGAATTGGGCAGATTTAAAAGAATGTTAGTATGTGTTTACCTTGCTATAAAATGTCAGCAACTTATTTATGTCTCAAACAGTATAAATACTGCCAGATGATAAACCGTGCTTATGGAATATGCCCAAAGATAACACTTTAAGGCTTGCAAATATAAGGAAAAGTTTTTCCTGGGGACAGAAGTGGGAAAGAGTATTAATGTGGGGTTTCTCATAGAGAATGTGAGAGCAGGTGATATGGAGGATACATGTTCATAATTGGAAGAAAAGGTAAGTTTCTCTGGCTTTGTTAATATGGCATTTATTTGAGCAACTCACTTGGCATTGTTTTGTTTGTTTTCAGCTCCCATGGCTATTGAAGAACAAGTGGCTGTTATTTATGCTGGTGTGAGAGGGTATCTTGATAAATTGGAGCCTAGCAAGATCACAAAGTTTGAGCATGCTTTCTTGGCTCATGTTATCAGCCAGCACCAAGCTCTGTTGGGCAACATCAGGTATGAACACAATCGGTAGCCTCTTTTTTATAATTTTTAAGATACAAAGTCTTGATAAAATTCTTTTGAGTTTTGTAGTTAGTCATTGAATTTTTGTTTAGGTCTGAACTGATGAACTGTTTTTCATTTCCGAATAGGACTGATGGAAAGATCTCAGAACAGTCAGATGCAAAGCTGAAAGAGATTGTGACAAATTTCTTGGCTGGATTTGAAGCTTAAACTCCCTGTGGATTCACATCAAATACCAGTTTGGTTTTGTCATTGTTTATTCTAGTAATCAGTTCCATTTGTAAAAGGATTACTGTCATACTCCAGATGTACAGAAATTACGTTAAAAATAAAGGTTCCGTATTGCTTGGTGGTTTTCTGTAGTTTGAACGATTCTTTTAAAAGAACTGAAATTAATTAGAGGAATTGGTAAGCATGCTTTAGCTAATTTACTTGAATGTTATTCAGATTAGAGGCCTAGATTATTCAAGACTGATCTCTTTCCAAGATTCTAGAGTGCTTTGTGATTGATTAAGGAAGAATTCATAAACTAGGTAACTGGATATGTAGCAGAGTTCACATGTGGTAATGTTGAAGAGCCTCGCTGGCTTGTCTGCCAAGAAGACTGATCTATATAAAAATGTACTGTAGGCAAGAAAAGAACAGGACAACTAAAATTTTCAAGGAAGTAAAACTGGTAAGTGAGGTCTGAAAGATTGGGACAAAGATTGAGAAAGAACATATTAATGAATAGAATTAGGAACATTTGTTAATATCTTCTCATTGTTAATTTTCTTTAACATCTTTTATAGGCAGTGGTTTATAATTATAACCAAGTTGGTCAGTTTTTATGGTATTTTTGGTCTTATTTAAGAAATTTTTACCTTAAAGTCTACAAAGATAATTATATACTTTACTAAGAGTTTTAAAGATTTACTTTTGTTATCTAAGAGCTTAGTCCACTTACTAGAGTTCTTCAGAGAAATAGAGTGATTAGGATGTGTATAGAAAGATTGTAGGGGCTGGCAAGTTTGAAAGGGCAGGTGGATAGGGCTGGAGACTCCTGGAATAGTTGTGTTTAGAAGCAGAATTCCTTCTTAGGGGACCTCACGTTCTCTAAAGGCCTTCCAAATGGATGAGACCCATCCATGTTATGGAAAGTAAGCTTTTTTTTTTTTTTTTAAAGTAATCTTTATTCAGAGTATTTCAGATGTTAATCATGTCTAAAAAATACTTCCACAGCAATTAGACTGGTTTGACCATAAACTAGATACCATAGCTTAGCCAAGTTGACACAGAAGATTGACTGTCATTGTTGCACCTGGCTGGCTCAAGTTGGTAAGGCATGAGATCTCAGGATTGTGAGTTCAGTCTCCACATTAGGTATAGAGCTTACTTAAATAAATTAAAATGGGTTCCTGGGTGGCTCAGTCGGTTAAGTGTCCAAATCTTGATTTTGGCTCAGGTCATGATCTGATCTCATGGTGAGTTTGAGTCCTGCAACCAGGCTCTGTGCTGGCAGTAAGGAGACTGCTTGGGATTCTCTCTCTCCTTGCTCTCTGCCCCTCCCCTGTGCTCTTTCTAAATAAATAATAAACATTTTAAAAAGGTAGGAATGCAAGCTGGTGCAGCCATTCTGGAAAACAGTGTGGAGGTTCCTCAAAAAACTAAAAATAGAGCTACCCTACAACCCAGCAATTGCACTACTAGGCATTTATCCAAGGGAGACAGGTGTGCTATTTCGAAGGGGCACATGCACCCCCATGGTATAGCAGCACTATCAACAATAGCCAAAGTATGGAAAGAACCCAAATGTCCACCGTTGGATGAGTGGATAAAGATGTGTATACACACACACACACACATATATATGTGTATACACACACACACGTGTATACACACATACATAGATATACACATACACAATGGAGTATTACTTGGCAATCAAAAAGAATGAAATCTTGCCATTTGCAACTACATGGATGGAACTGGAGGGAATTAGGCTACGTGAAATTAGTGAAGGACAAAAATCCTATGACTTCACTCATATGAGGACTTTAAGAGACAAAACATGAACATAAGGGAAGGGAAACAAAAATAATATAAAAACGGAGGGGGACAAAAGAGACTCCTAAATATGAAGAACAAATAGGGTCACTGGAGGGGGTGTGGGAGGGTGATAGGCTAAATGGGTAAGGGGCATTAAGGAATCTACTGAAATCATTATTGCACTATATGCTAACTAATTTGGATGTAAATTTAAAAAAATAAATAAAAAATAAGGGCGCCTAGTTGGCTTGGTTGATTTGAGCGTCCGATTCTTGATTTCGGCTTGGTTGTGATACCAAGGTTGTGGGATTGATCCCCGCATCAGGCTCTGTGCTGAACATAGAGCCTGCTTGGGATTCTCTCTAAGTTAAAATTTTTTTTCCATATATTCATATCCAATTTTTAAGCTCCATTTATTAAATGAGCCCTCCATGTAACCTGCTGTGATACCGGTGTTATATTTAAGTTCCACCCGTGCCTGGGTCTTTCTGGGCTCCTCATTTTTAAATTGTTAACAGGTATATAATTTAAAGAATCAAAAAGTCAAGACAGTTGTTTATGAGAAAAGGAAATCCCTTGTTTGCCTATCCCCAACCTCTACAAAGGCAACTGATTCCTTTTTTTTTTTTTTTTTTTCATGTTTATTTTGAGAAAGAGTGCACGAGTTGGGGAGTGACGGAGAGAATCCCAAGCAGGCTCCGTGCTGTCAGCGCAGAGTCTGTTGTGGGGCTCAAACTCAGGAACCGGAAGATCATGACATGGGCCGAAACACTCGGACACTTAACTGACAGCCACCCCGGCGCTCCCAAAGGCAACTAATTCCTATTCAGTTATTTTGTCAGCTCCGTATTGCAATGGTGCCACTTCCTGATTTGTACATTATGTGTGTAATCTGTTGATTTCACCCAACGGGTAAGAATTTTGCATGTGCACACAACTGCTATACTACACCACCATAAATCTATTTAACTATGATCACAATATGAACAGATGATGATTTGGGTTAAAGAGAAATGCTGCTCATAGGACTTCTTTATGATCTGCTTAAACCTGAAATGGTTTTTTGTTTTTGTTTTTTGCAGTGACATGAACAATTTATTTTTTAAGTTTTGTTTTTTTAAATTTACATCCAAATTAGCATATAGTGCAACAATGATTTCAGGAGTAGATTCCTTAGTGCCCCTTACCCATTTAGCCCATTCCCCCCCCCCCACACCCCCTCCAGTAACCCTCTGTTTGTTCTCCATATTTGAGTCTCTTATGTTTTGTCCCCCTCCCTGTTTTAATATTATTTTTGTTTCCCTTCCCTTATGTTCATCTGTTTTGTCTCTTAAAGTCCTCAAATGAATGAGGTCATATGGTATTTGTCTTTCTCTGCTAATTTCACTTAGCATAATACTTTCCCGTTCCATTCACGTAGTTGCAAATAGCAAGATTTCATTCTTTTTAATTGCCGAGTAATACTCCATTGCATATATCTACCGCATCTTATCCATTCATCCATCGATGGACATTTGGGCTCTTTCCATACTTTGGCTATTGTTGATAGTGCTGCTATAAACATTGGGGTGCATATGTCCCTTTGAAACAGCACACCTGCATCCCTTGGAAAAATGCCTAGTAGTGCAATTGCTGGGTTGTAGGGTAGTTCTATTTTTAGTTTTTTGAGGAACCTCCATACTGTTTTCCAGAGTGGCTGCACCAGCTTGCATTCCCAAGAAATAGTTATTTTTTAAAATTTATTTTGAGAGCGAGTGGGGAGAGGCAGAGAGAATCCCATGCAGGCTCTGTGTCCCGACAGGACTGATCTCCCGAGCTGTGAGATCAAGACCTGAGCCAAAATCAGGAATCGGATGCCTAACTGAGACACCCAGGTGGCCCAAGTCTTAGAATATTTTAAAGCATGTCTGGTTTACTTGGTCTAATAAAAGGACAAACCATATCTAACAAGTACACCCTATGAGAAGAATTTTTGTGAATGGTCCTCTGGATTTTAGTTTCTACTATCCACTAGCTGTAGTGATTTGGTAAGTCATTTATTCATCTGGATTAAGAATTGTAGAAGAGGGGTGCCTGGCTGGCCCAGTCGTTGGAGCATGTGGCTCTTGATCTCAGGGTCGTGAGTTTGAGCCCAACATTGGGTGTAGAGATTACTTTAAAAATAAAGAGGTAATGGTTTGGGGAAAAAAATTGTGCTGGAAGATGGCAAGAGTTCCCCTAAAGCTGTAAAGCCTCCCTGATAGTTTTGCTGACCTAGAACCCAACACAGTCTATTGCAACAGTGAACCAGGAGAAACCAATTCTGAGATAACAAATGTTATTTTTTTTATTAGTCACTCAAAGGTGAGCAGGTTGGGAGACCACAGGCATGGCGCTGTTCTCACCAGATGTGCCTAGCCTAAGTACCCAATGGCCCTGCTGTGAGGCAGCCAAAAGGCTGCCATAAAATGAGTTTTTGTACAGCTTATCATCTGAGAAAGGCACTTGACCTTTGAAATGTAAGGTTTTATAGCTTTCAGATAGGTATTTTAAAATCTGTTTGAGGATTATTAAGTCTAGCTCTGCAGAAGGCCTCTAATGTCTCAGCTCTGTAATCTATGTGAGAATATTAAGATAGGCATATCTTAAATAAAATAGTGTTTAGTTTAGCTATTTATTACTCAACTATGAGATGAGCACTAAAGGATACAAAATGAGTGACATAGAAGGACCCTCTAACTTTCCTAGGATAGGGAGGAAGACCAAAGACATTTGTTGTAATGACTTTATAATGCTGTGCAATTACTGTAGTGACCAGAGCAAAGTACTATTTGAATTGAAAAATCCATATCTATTGACAGAAGTGAAAAAGAGTTCATGGGAGAATTGGCCTTTGGCAAGAGGTAGACTTTTTTTTAATTTTTAAAAATATTTATTAAATGTTAATATTAAATATTTTATACTTATTATATTGTGTTATATAATATATAATATAATTATATATTTATATATTATATATGTAAATATATAAAAACATGTATTTATATATAATTATAATATGTAATATACAATATATTAAATATTTATATTAAATATTTTAATAAAATTAAATATTAAATATTTTAAATATTTATTCATTTCTGACAGAGAGAGAGTGCGAGCAGGGGAGAGGCAGAGAGAGAGGGAGACACAGAATCTGAAACAGGCTTCAGGCTCTGACCTGTCAGCACAGAGCCCGATGTGGGGCTCGAACTCATGAACTGAGATCATGCACTGAGCCGAAGTCGGACGCTCAACCAGCTGAGCCACCCAGGTGCCCCAGAGGTAGACTTTTTAATTATGAAAATACTCAGTCCTAAGGAAAAGTTGGAAGAATAATACAAGCAACGCTCTTTTACTATCCATCAATATATGCCACATGTTAATATTCTGATGCATTTGCTTTATTTTTCTGGGGAACTATTTGAGAGTAAGTTGTAAGCATCCTGACATTTCTGACACTTCATCTAAAAAATTTCAGCATCTGTGCCCTAAGAATAAAGACCTGCAACTCATCTGCATAACAGAACAGGCTTGTTTTTCCAAACATCTTTCACCTTGCTAGTGAGTTTTCTCCCTTTTGTGTCTTCAGCCCCTCCCCCTTTCTTTAGGTCACATAAGCTTCATGTTGCCTCTTTGGAATTCCATGTCTATGTGATTCCCCATACATATGCCTATTTAAATTTGATTTTTTCCTCTTTTTTAAAGAAATAGGGGTGCCTGGGTGGCTCAGTCCATTAAGTGTCCAACGTTTGATTTTGGCTTAGGTCACAATCTGACCATGAGTTCAAGGCCTGCATCAGGCTCCATGCTGGCAGTATGCAGCCTGCTTTGGAATCTCCCTTCTCTCTGCCTGTCTCCTGTGCACACTCTCTCTCAAAATAAATAAGCTTAAAAAAATAAAGACCATCTATATAGCCACAATACCACTATACCTAAGAAACAACTGACTCAATAATATGCTGTCCATATTAAAATTTTCCTAATTGTCTCCCCAGCATCTTTTATAATAGCTATTATTAAAAAAATATGTTTATTTTGTGTGTGTGGGGGGGTGTGGCAGAGAGAGAGAGAGAATCCCAAGCAGGCTCAGTGCTGTCAGTGTGGAGTCCGACACAGGGCTTGATCTCATGAATCGTGAGATTATGACCTGAGCTGAAATCAAGTCAGACGCTTAACTGACTGAGCTGCCCAGGTGCCCGTAAAATAGTTATTTTTTTTAAGTTTATATAAAATTCCAGTTAACATACAGTGTAATATTAGTTTCAGGTGTATAATTTAGTGATACAACACTGGTGCTCATCACAAGTGCACTCTGTATAATAGTTATAATTTTTATTAAACAGTTTTTTTTAATGTTTATTTTTGAGAGAGCAAAGGGGGGAGAAGCAGAGAGACAGGGAGACACAGAATCTGAAGCAGACTCCAGGCTCCAAGCTGTCAGCACAGAGCCAATTGTGGTGCTTGAACCTACAAACCACAAGATCATGACCTGAGTTGAAGTTGGATACTTAACCAACTGAGCCACCCAGGCGCCCCTGTATAATAGTTGTATTTTTAAAATTAATGTGAATATCTTGTTCTCCAATAACTTTTCACTGGATGTTTTGGGGATCTATTGATTCTTACCTGAAATAGAACATTGGGAATTGTAAAATGGTGATATCTATCTATCTATCTATCTATCTATCTATCTATCTATATATTTTTTTTACCCTTGCTGGTATTCTCCTCTGAAGGAAAGCTTTCCCTCTCAGGTCAGTATGAACCATGGATTTTTTTTTTTAAATTAAATATATTACAGTATAAGTTCTATTCTTGACAGAGGATGAAGGTCATGGGCATTAAGGGTAGAATTAGCATACATGAACGAATAAAAATGGTGAAGTAGTTTATTTTGGGAATAGTGACTTAATGTGCTTGCAGCATAAGGTATATATGGCTGGGTTGTGTTTTACACATTTGAACCTGTTAATGGAGGGCTTTGAAGACCACTGAAACATTTGGAATTCTCAGTGATGATCAGTTGTTGATCAGAGCTACTTAGGAAAACAGCAATGATTTGTTGATAGCTTGGAGCAAGAAAATCAGAAAGCCAATTCAAAATTCTCAGTAAAGAGAGTATGGAAAGGGAGAAAGAGGAAGTAGATTTGAGGGACATTATATAAAAGTATTAAATATAGTACTGGGAATTCATGAAAGGAGAGAAGATTGACCATGAGCCTTCTGGTTTGGGCAACCAGAGTAGTGAGGGAAAATCAGATTTGGAAGTAGAAGTTAGATCATTTAATTTTGTATAAGTTTGTTATCTATTTGTTGAGGTTAATATCTCAGATGCTCACTATAGATTCAATTTAGGCCAGAAATGTCTCCTGAGAGTCCTCAAAAGGAGGATACTGAAGTACTGAACAGTGTTCTCAAGAAAATCTTAATAGGAAACAGGGACAGTTTCCCAAAGCTATGTCATTTTTCAGTGTGGGACAAGAGATTTTGTCAAGGTGTGATTTGGTAAAATCATTCATATTCGTGGGGGTCAATACTATCCAGAAATAGCCCCTTAATTGTTTGACCTAAATCCTTTAAAGTCATTCCCCACAAATATTCTTTAGTTTTTGATGCACACAGAGTGACACAGTCCAAGACTCATTCCTTAATGGGTAAATAGATTTCCAGTTCCTTCATTGGAGATGGTTCCTCAATTCATGTATGGAAAGTGTTGCAAGTTCCAAAAGAAGAGCAGTATATCCTTCAGTTTGTCAACTTTATCAAACACTTAAATATGTATTTGTTCACCACCGTGTTAGGCAATGAGTGTATCATGACTCATTCCCTTAAGGGAATAGGGAGGTGAGATAAATACATATGAAAGAGAATAATCAAAAGTAACATGAGAATGAAGCACCAACATGAGCATCTTCCCAAACCACTGAGTCCAGAAAGGAAAGCTTTGCCAACAGTCCCGGAAGTGTTGGAAGAGGTTCCAACATGGAACATTTCCTAGTTCTCACTTTAATTAAGTCTATTTTCCTATTCCTTTTATGGTGGTGCTTTTTGTGTCCTGTTTAAGGAATCTTTATAAATTTGAACTCAAAAGCAAAGAGTAAAATAATGGTTGCCAGGTGCTGGGGAGGGGGGTTGGAAAAATGGGGAATTGTTGGTCAAAGGACACAAAGTTCAGTTATGCAGGATCTAGAGAGCTGATGTACAGCATCAGCTGCAGCTACTAATACTGTTTTGTATACTTGGCATTTGCTAAGAAGTTCATCCTAAGTGTCCTCACTACACACAGAAAAATTGTAACTGAGATCGTAGATATTAGCTTGATTGTGCAATCATTTCACAATTTATATGTTTATCAAAACATCACGTTGTATGCCTTAACTATTTAAAATTTTTATTTATCCTATATACCTCAATAAAGCTGGGGGAAAATCTTAGTTTACCTTAAGGTTAAGTTTTTTTTTCTTTCTTTTTTTTCTCTAGAAGTTTTATTGTTTTCACATTTGGGTCTATGTGTCAGGGGTCCAAGACCACGCTCAGGACCAGTAATTTTCTAGAACTCAAAGGGCTCGCCATACAGTTGTATTCATGGCTGTGATCTATTATAGTAAAAGCATACAAAGCGAAATCAGCATGGGAAAGTGCTCGTGGAGTGATGTCTGGAGGAAACCAGGCCCAGAGTTTCAAGAGTTGCCTCCCAGTGGAGTCACACGGGATGCACTTAATTCCTCCAGCAATGAATTGTGACAGTATATGTGAAGTGTCTACCAGGGAAACTCATTAAAGCCTCAGTACCCAGGGTTTGTACTGGGGCCACTCATGTAGGCACTTTGCTTAACACATACCAAAACCCCAGACTTCCAGCAAGAAGGAAGCAGGTGTTTAGCATAAACCACATTGTGCAAATAATTTAGCTACAGTGAGCCACTCTTATTATTTAGGGAAAGTTTTTTTTTTAATGTTTATTTTTGAGAGAGAGAGAGAGCACAAACAGGAGAGGGGCAGAGAAAGAGGGGAACAGAGCATCTGAAGTGGGCTCCATGTTGACAGCAGACAGCCTGATGTGGGGCTTGAACTCTCAAACCATGAGATCATGGCCTGAGCCCAAGTCAGACACTTAACCGACCGAGCCCCTTAGGGAAAGTTTTATATCAACGTTGGGAAATGTTTACCCAGCAAGTCTGCAGACACCAGCCATGGGCCAACTTTGCCAAGTAGGTGTCTCTCAGGACAGCATTCCCGGCCTGCTACGTGAGTTCTTCTGCGCAGGTTTGACTCTGAAGCAGGGTGATACCAACCTCCAGTACTGACCTCAGTCGTGTTCTCCAGGAGTCCTGGACTTAGCCAGCAAATCCTGTTAGCCATGGAGGTCTGTTTTAGAATGCTGGGTACCTCAAGTTTCTGTATGAACCTTTTTTGATTTGGTTAAAGGTACTAATTCAGGCCTGGTACAACTCTCATCAGTAAACCAAAGCTGACCTGATGCCTTCCTGGGCTGAGGCAGTACATGATAGTATATTAGGATTTTTAATGTTTGTTTGTTTGTTTGTTTGTTTGTTTATTTGAGAGAGAGAGAGGGCACACGCGAAGGTGGGGAGGAGAAGGGTAGAGAGAGAGGGAGAGAGAGAATCCCAAGCAGACTCTGAGCAGTCAGTGCAGAGCCTGACATGGGGCTCGATGCCACAAACCACGAGAGCAGATTGATACACTGCTGACTGAAGTCCTTAGTTTATTGAGATTTCTTTTGCTTTATTTTCACTTTCTATCTTTCCTGCCCCGTTGGATTTTCTTAGTTTTTACCTAATGTCCTTTTTTTGTTCCTTAGATCCATCTAGGACACCACATTAACCATCATGTCTCCTTAGGCTCCTCTAGGCTGTGACAATTTCTTAGATTTTCTTGGTTTGTGGTGACCTTGGCAGTTTTGAAGGGTTTTACTCAGGTATTTTATAAAATGTCTTTCAGTTTGAATTTGGTATTTTCCTCATGTTTAGGCTGAAGTTATGGGATTTTGGGTGGAAGACCACGGACATAGAGCGCCATTTTTGTCATGTGATATCAAAGGTATGTACTATTAACACGAATTATGACTTTTTTTTTTCTTTTGCCTTTCCTTTGTGAATTATCACTGTTGATGTTAACCTTGATCTCTTGCCTGAGGTACTGTTTGTCAGGCTTCTTCACTGTAGGGTTACTCTCTCTCCAACCCTTTCCACACTGTATTCTTTGGAAGGAAGTCACTATTCCCAGCTTCCATTTAAAGAGTGAGGAATTGGGGCGCCTGGGTGGCTTGGTCGGTTAAGCGTCCGACTTTGGCTCAGGTCATGATCTCACGGTCCGTGAGTTCAAGCCCCGCATCGGGCTCTGTGCCGACAGCTCAGAGCCTGGGGCCTGTTTCAGATTCTGTGTCTCCCTCTCTCTCTGCCCCTCCCCTGTTCATGCTCTGTGTCTCTCTGTCTCAAAAATAAAAATAAAAAAACGTTAAAAAAAAAAAAAAGAGTGAGGAATTATGCTCCACCCCTTTGAAGACTGTCTATACAGAGTATTTGGAATTTTGCTGTTTATTTAGGTATTCAGTCAATCTACTTACATCAGTATGGACTCATGGTTAGTTGTTTCATATTTGGGGTTCTAATCCAGTATTTCTTTTGTTGTTCAAATTGTCCCAGCTTTGGCCATTGGGAGCTTTCAGTTGGCTCCTGTATTCCTTTGATATGGCCCTAACTATTTTGTGTATTTCTTGTCTTAATGCACTTTCTGACACTACAAGATACTCTAGGCTTGTATATTTCCTGCCCCAGCCCTAGAACCAGTCCTATGCCTGTTTGTTTTTTTTAAATCATGTTGTCTGGTTTTGTTTGTTTCTTTTGAGTTTTATAAGTTCCTTATATAGATACTGGATATAAATCCTTTTTGGACAAATGTGCTATCAATTTGTTCTGTTCTGTGGCTTGGCTTTCACTCTCTTAATGGTGGCTTTTGATGGAAACACAAGCCCCTATGTGCAGTTGGTTGTCCTCTGTGACAATAGATACCAAAATTTTCCCATCTTTACACTCCTTTATGAGGAACAGGCCCTTTGAGTCCCTTACTTCACTCCCATTACCTTATGAAAATTCAAATCGTGATGGTATCCAGCCAGCCAGCCCTTGCTTTGATGCAGGCCAGACAGAGCTCCTCACCCACCGTGCAACTAGCCCTTGGTCACTTCAGGCTCCTCCTGGATGTTTGTCCCTTGTATTCGATTCCTGTCCTTTCCTCAATCTACTCAGCTTCCAACCTAAGTGACAGAAATCCAGCCACTTATCTTGACATTGACTTGGCAGACCTAATAATACAGCTTAATCCTGCCCTCTGGTGCTCTCAGACCCTGGCTGCTGCTTGGCCAGGTTCTGGTCCAGGGATCCCATCTGGCTTTAGCTACTTGGCCAGTACTCCCACCAGGTTTTCCCCCTGCTTCTTGAAATGGAGGGAACAGACTATGGGAACTGAAAGAAAAATTGATAGTGCTGATGATCAGAGAGAGTTCATTGAATCCCCTGGCTGGGTCCATCATTGTCTAATGACAATGACACAGAGAGAGAGAGAGAGAGTGCAAGTGAGTGAGGGGAAGAGACAGGGAGAGAGAGAGAATCCCACAAGGGGCAGAGAGAGGGAGAATGTGAGAGGGAGAGAGAGAGGGAAAGAGAGAGGGAGAGAAACAGGGCTCACCCAAAGCAGGGCAGAAGGTCACCTGAAGTGGGGCTTGAGCTCACCCGATGTAAGACTCGAACTCACGAACCATGAGATCATGACCTGAGCTGAAGTCAGATGCTTAACTGACTGAGTCACCCAGGAGCCCAAGAGAATATCAGTCTTACCTTGAGGTGCTTTGCAATCTTCTTGGGAGGTAAGATATCCAAAAGGAACAGAAATTAGAGAACATAAGGATATAAGTAATACATGATTAAGGGCTTATGTGTGTGATATGGGTGACGAGTTCCAGAGATTCAAGAAGTGAGAAGACAACAAGGGCTGGAGAAGTTGGGGAAGTGTGATGTCGTGGAACTTTATTTTTATTTATTTTATTTTATTTGTTTTTGATGTCGTGGAACTTTAGCAGGAGGAACAGTAGCAGGTGGCTGGTAAAGTGTGAGCAAAGATGGCGTGGCAAGACTGGGAAGAGCTGATGGCCTTGGGTTGGTTGGGGGGAGGGCAGGAATCTGGGCAAGGAGATCAGAAAGGTCAGAGCAGAGCAAAGCCAGGAAGTTCTTGAAAGTCAGGCAGAGGTGTTTGGGACTTCATTACGATGGGCAATAGGGAAACTTGGTAGCTTTGTGAGGAGAGGAGAGACGCGAAGAAAGCAGTGTTTTAATTTTTTTAAATGTTTATTTATTTTTGAGAGAGAGAGAGACAGAGTGGGAGCAGGGGAGGGACAGAGAGAGAAGGAGACACAGAATCCAAAGCAGGCTCCAGGCTCTGAGTTGTCAGCACAGAGCCCGATGCGGGGCTCAAACGCAAAAACTGTGAGATCATGACCCTGAGCTGAAGTCAGATGCCTAACCAACTGAGCCACTCAGGCGCCCCTGTTTTTTGTCTTTTAAAAGCTTATTTATTTTTGAGAGAGAGCCACCCAGGTGCCCCAAGATATAAATGCATTTTAAATTTTGGTGACATGATCAAATTCTCTTCACAAGGATTTTCCAGTTTTACGTGCAAGAGTCTATTTGGCCACTACTGTGTACTATCAAACTTTTTGTTAGGAAAAATGCATTTAATGACTTTAGAAAGTACTTCTGAAATGTTAAGTTAAAAAGCAAGATTCAAAATTTTATGTATAACAAATGTGTATTATTGGAAGAGATTATGCCAAAATATTAACAGCAGCTATCTTAAAAGTAATGATCATTTATTTTTTAAGTGTTGATCATTTCATTTCAAAATTGCTATAGCAATATTATTTAACTTTGTCAGTAAAATCTCTCCAATTGGTTATAGACCCTTAGATATAGTACACATTTTACTTGTCTTTTTATTCACAACACCTTGTCCAGGAGATGACTTTAATAAGTTTGAGGAATGAATGAGTAATACAGTAAATCCTTGGTTTGCAAGCATAATTCATTCCAGAAACATGCTTGTATTCCAAAGCACTTATAAATTTCCCATTAAGAAATTTTCCATTAAGAAACAATGGAAATGCAGATGATTTTGTGATAAATAAAAAATAATACATATAAAATATAAAGACAAATAAACAAATTAACCTGCATTTACCTTTGAAAATCTTCATGGCTGGTGTGAGGGAGACAAGGGAGAGGAGGGTTACTGTGTAGGATAACTTTCACTATCACTAACAGAATTACTACTACCTATTGGCTCCATGGAATCTTCTTCTGCATGGGGGCCATTGTATACACTTGCACGGATGTTGACTACAGTACATTATTAATAAATTCTTGTCTTATATTATATTTAATGTAATTGGCAATAAGGCAGCAGAGGAAAGGGTCTGTATCTGCAGGCAGCCTAAACCTAGAATGAAGCAAAGCATTCCTAAGCTTATTCTTGTATGGAAAACCAAAGGACTGTTCATAGGTGCTTTGAAGTGATTAAAAAATACACTAGTGTCAATTGTGGGCACTTTCCAACATTCTGAAAAATCACCTATTTCTGCCACACACCGCGGGCTGAGACTGAGCATCTGAGCATGGGAGACTATCACCCGCAATCCTGTAGAGAGAGAGAGAGAGTTATAATAATGTGGTTTGGCATCACATACCACTCATATTGAAGACATCACTCATTTATCAAGTTAAAATTTATTAGAAATGTTTGCTTCTCTTGGGCAACACTAGCAGAACAAGTTACTGGCAACCCACGGTTTTACTGTATTTTCCGTCAGTGTGAAGCATTTGCAATTTTCAATCCTGCCACCAGGTGGTAGAAGAGAGTTAAAATTCAGGGATCTTTGGAATCTAGGTGGTGAAACTCAAGCATTATGCACCATGACAGTTTGGAAGACTTTCTAAGACTTAAAAAGTACATGCATTAAAAGTAAAAACTTAGACAAGTAGAATTATGTCCAAAATATCTGCCCTGGGGCGCCTGAGTGGCTTGGTCAGTTGAGCAACCAACTTAATTTCAGGTCAGTTCATGATCTCACAGTGGTGGGATAGAGCCCTGCATGGGGCTTGGTGCTGAGTGTAGAGCCTACTTTAGATTCTCTCTCTCCCTCTGTCCCTCTCCCCTGCTTGTGCACGCTCTCTCTCTCTCAAAGTAAATAAATAAACACATAATAAAGTATCTGCTCCAAAATATTAAAAACTTCCAGGAAGCATCTTGGTGCTATCTTTCTTCAGCCTCTTTCATCTCCCCAGTGGGTGCTATTTCTTACCTCTCCTGCAGTTTAGCCTTCCTCCTGGTGTCCACTGAGGCCTCTCCTGTCTCCTGATGGTGTTGCCAGACTCCCCTTCCTTCTAACCTCACTGCTTTCCAAAGAGATGAACAACCGGATGAATGGATGCATGGCCTTAGAGTGACCCAGAGCTGGAGGCAATCTTTTCATCTTTCTATTGTAGGTAACTCTGCTGGTGGAATTTCATTACAGTGGAACCCGGGTGGTATTACCAGGCAGAACCTTTTAGCCGTCCTTCAAATCCTCCCAGAATTGCCCTTTCACTGTGTCTGGACAGAGGTAGAACCTGCTCGAGAGGCAAATGCTTGCCTTTTCAGGCCTGTGGTTATAGGTGGTCATCAGCACTTGGTCTTGGTACCCTTGACCTTCATCTTCCCCTCCTTGAGCACCTACTCTTTGCCCAGGGTGGATTTGCTCCAGGAGTGACATCTCTCTTTGACCTTGGCCCTGTTTAGAAGTGTAGAACTCAACCCAGTTCTTCACCTGTTTAATACCCTGGGATCTTGGGCAAGACTTTCAAGCCTCTCTGTCTGCCACAATTTTGGCTCAAGGCCTGTAGCATCATGCAAAGCATCACGCTTTGTTCCAAAGCGCCATATTACTACCAAGGAGAGATAGGTCTGACTTGTCCTGGGGTTATGGAGTGTCCTTAGGGAGGGAGAGTGCATGGAGAGGAAGGAGGCTCTGGGCTGCTGCTGGAGTGGGCTTGCTGGAAAAGGGTCTTGGGTCTTGAGAATGAGGAGGAGGTCGGAGAGGAGCTAAGCTCTTGGAGGCGTTGAAAGGGCCCCGCTAAGAATCAAGGGCTGACAGCATCAATGACCTTTCTTGACCTTTAAACTAAAACCTGTCCAGGGGCTGATCTGTAGCAGGTGCCTCTGGAATGTACTCAGGACTCCCTGAAGCGTTTGCACCTCACGTAACCGCTAGCATTGTCAGTCCTCGAGCTCTGCGGAGCTGACACCGGTCCCCGAGACCACACTCCGATCAGGTTCCCGAGACCTCTATCCAGCATCCTGCCGGGCCAAGATTTCTCCGGGAGGAATTCTATTGGGGGAGGAGGGAGCACGTCGGCGGGAAGGGAGCCGAATTCGGCAAGGCGGCCGGACCAGTTCCTTGCAATCCTTGAAGGCTTCCTGCATGAGGGGACAATTCCCGGCTCCCAGATTGCCGGCTGCGGGACGCGGCGGGGCTCTACCCGGGCGCGCGCGTGGGCGCTGAACACTAGTGACCGCGAGGCGGAGGAGGTGGTGGTGGCGGCGGTGGCGGCGGCGGCGGCGGCGGCGGCGGAGGAGGAGGAGGAGGAGGAGGAGGAGGAGGAGTGTGTCCTGGGCGGGTGCGGTCGGGAGTGGTTTAGGACCCGGGGCGGCCTCCCCGCGGCCCGGAGACTCTCCAGCTGGGCCGCCCCACCGCAGGCTGCCACCCTCCGGCCTCCCCGCGCCTGCCCGTCTCCCCGCTCCACTCGGCCCCCTGCGACGCGCGCTGGCCATGACGGGCGCACTGTTCAAGGCGAACTTCTGGGTAAGTCGGCGCCGCCTGGGGACCTGTCCCGCTGCCGTGTCCCCTCTCTGCCCCGCCCCCAGCCCGCCGGCGCCCTCGAGTCGCCCGGGTGGAGTCCCCGGCGCCTCTGCCCCCCGGGCCCCAGCGGCACGGGGCCCCGAGTCTCACAGCCGAGGATCCGGAGACCCCGGCGAGGAGTGGCGCGGCCGGGGAGAGCGGCCGGTGCCCCCGAGGCTGTGCCAGGCGCGGGTCTGGGGCGGACCTGGGTGAGCTTCGCGAGCTGACCGCTGCAGGCCGCCCCCCCCCCTCCCCGGGATCGTCGTCGTCTCCAGGTCCGTCCGGGCCCAGTCGGCGCCCGCCCTTCCCCGCAGAGGCTTTGCCCTGTTCCCGGAGCCCCCTCCCCGGAGCCCCCTCCCCAGGTCTTTGCCCAGAGCTGCTGGCGGCGTCCAAGGGCTGCCTGTCTCCCTTCCTCCGTCTGGTCCTCTTCCCTCAGTCCTGTCACTCCTCAGGGACCCCTCAAGGGCCTGTAAGCCCTCTTTCAGAGGAACTGCCCTCATCCTTTTAGGCCAGCACACCTCCCGACTCCTTACTTCGGACCCTGCGTGCCTCCATTGCTCCCCCCCCCCCCCACCTTCCTGAAGTTTTTGAAGTTCCCCTGGGGCACTGCCCCCCTGCAGGTCCCATAGCAGGTATTGTCACTGTGGGGGAAAAAAAGTAGGGCAGAGAGACTGCCTTCCCCCACCTCACAGTGTGACACCAGTTGTCATATCTCAGCCCAAATGTCACCTCCTCGGGGAGGCCTTTCCTGATTGTGCCCAACAGGCCCTATCACTAGTTCACATGTCACCATTCTGTTCCTTTGTAGCATTTGTCAGCCTGTGGTTTTGAACTGGGGAGACTGCAAGCGCATGAGCCTCTTGGGACAGCTACTGTGCAGTTTTCAGGGCCGGTGCCCCTTACACAGCTGATGCGGGGTGGGTGCTCAGCAAATAGTTGATGACTGAGTAAGTGCATCTGTATCGCCCAAGGGGCCTGGGACTGGGTGACAGCCACAGCCTCTGTCCTCACAGGGCTCCACGCCACCACCCCACCGATAAATACTTGCCGGAGTGGTTAGGGCCAGGGGCAGAAATGAGCTCTGGGTTGGGTAAAGGTCAGCGGGGAAAGAACCCTCTGTTTATACCTTCCCCCCTCCTCTGGCCTTATACTTTGGGAAGGTATCTGAGATCCTGAGATAGTTTGCAAAGGTATCTTTCACCTCTAATTTTCTGTATACTTTGTGTCAAATAATAGAAACAATAATAGCTGACATTACTGTGCACCGACGAACACCTGTTCTAAATGCTTTATACACACTACTCATTTCAGCCTCACAACTACCCTGTGAGGTAGCTTGCTTCCTATCTCATTTTACAGATGAGAAAACCGAGTGTCAGATTGTTAACCAACAATCCCAAGCTGCTAGAGCTGTTAAATAGTGGAGTAGGCCTCTGCACGGACCAAATGCTCTGTGAGTGCCTCAGTGAGGCTGGGGCCCAGCAAGATTGTCCCAGCATTGCTGTCTGCATGGATCCTTTGGTACTCCCAAAAGTAGATGGTGGGTCATCATTTGACCCTCTGTGTGAATATCTTTCTCCCCCTGCTCCAATCATGAGCTCCTGGAGGGTAGGTCCTGGGTGTTACCATCAGCTGAGCCTTCAGCATTGAATGCTGCCTTACCTGTGAATGCTCAGGAATCAGGCAGACGGGATTGTTGGCTAGGCCTGGGGGCAAAGGAGCAGAAAGGAACCTGCTGGAGGCTTCGTGTGATGCCTCCACCCACTCAGGGCATAGAGGAGGCAAGGCTGTGGTTAGCACAGAGGGGAATAACTTTCATGTTTCAAGGATGAGAAGGTTGTGATCAGATACAGTAGAAAACTTTGGAAGCACAAGTGGGTATCAGTGACTGAATTTAATAAATATTTATGAAATACTTTTCCTGTATAAGGATTTCTTTTTTCTTCTTCTTTTTTTTTTAAATTATTTTTTAACGTTTTTATTTATTTTTGAGACAGAGAGAGACAGAGCATGAACGGGGGAGGGACAGAGAGAGAGGGAGACACAGAATCAGAAGCAGGCTCCAGGCTCTGAGCCATCAGCTCAGAGCCCGACGCGGGGCTCGAACTCATGGACCGTGAGATCGTGACCTGAGCTGAAGCCGGACGCTCAACCGACTGAGCCACCCAGGCGCCCCTGTATAAGGATTTCTAATTGAGGTGGCATTTGCAGAGTAAGGCCACTACCTTGGTTGGAAGGTATATTCCCATGAGGAATCAAGGTACAGAGAGCAGGCTTTGGCTTCAAGTTTGTGGAGGAGGAAGGGGCGGAGGTAAGAAGAGTCCAGCAGGGGCCACGGAAACTGGGCCAGGGGGTCTAGGGTGGAGACCATACGGAGGAGAAAGGAGGAGATGAGGGAGGAGTAGCAGGGGAAGAAGATGTCAAAGCCACAGGGCAAGGCAACCATTGAAGGTGAGCATTAGGGGAAAGGGAAGGAGGGCTCAGAGGAGGCTCCATGTAATATGAACTGGAGAATGAGATGCGGGCCCAGAGATAAGGAAGTCAGGAGGAGGAACTGGTTTGTGGGGAGAGAGGGAGGAGGAGGAGGAAGAGGCAGAGCCAATATTAACAATATTTAACCACAGGGGTAGCAATGGTGAGGACCAAGGCCAGCAGCCAACCCAGCCCTTGCCCCCACACCCCCCCAGCACCATGCCAGGACTGGTGGGTATGGGGAGGTGTTGGGAGGGGGAGGGTCCTGGAAAGGGGACAGATGTGTGAGGCAGCAGGGTTTGGAGCTATTTTGTTTCAGTAACCAGTGCAAACACGGCAGTGAGTGTTCTCTGATGTCTGGTGGTCAACGGGCTGACAATGGGCACCTGCAGGGTGCTGTGGTAGTAGACCGTTGGTTGGCATTCTGGGTTCGAGGAGCTGGTCTGGAGGAGATGGCCCTGGCCCCTTGCGAGCTGTCCAGGTGAGAGAATACAGAGAACAGCATGAAGTACAGAAAGGCATTGGTTACCAGTGGAGGCTCTGAGGTGGACTGGCCGGGTTCGAATCCCCGTCACGCCCCTTACCAGCCGTGTGCGACTTTAGGTGGCAGGTTACTTCAACCTCCCTCCTCCCGCCCGCCACCAAGCCTCAGTTTTCCTTCCTCAGTCCCATAAAAATGAGATATTAATAGCGGCTACCCCATCAGAGTTTAGTACCGAGATTAGCACAGTGCCAGGTGAGTACCTGTGATTGTCAGCTGTTACTACTATCAGCACAGAGGTGACAATTAAAGGCAGCACAGAGGTGACAATTAAAGACAGTTGACAGTCACTTGAGGAGAAAGAATGAAAAGACAGGAAGTTCCCAAGGAGGCACTCTTGAAGAATACCTTTGTTTAGGCAGGAGAGGAGAAAGGACAGAGAAATAAAGACAGGGATGTAGGGACACAACCAGGAAAGGGCTGTCACACGCCCAAGAGAGAAATGTTCCATAGAAGTGGAAAGGCCTGTGGTCAAATTAAGTAGGTGTTCCAGAAGAGGTATGAGTCAGTACATACTTTGTATGTAATCTTACTCAAATGACCCATGGAAATACTTTCCATGGATCTGTTTGAAAGAGAGTACTCAGTGTTCTTTACTAATTTTTCAAAACATTTTTTTAAGTTAATTTATTTGGAGAAAGAGGGAATGTGAGCAGGAAGGAGCAGAGAGAGGGAGAGACAGCAGTCAGAGCTTAACCGACTGAGCCACCCAGGCGCCCCTACTCGGTGCTCTTTAAAAATGGGACGGTCCCAAGGGGCCCTGGGTGGCTCAGTTGGTTGAGTGCTGACTTAGGCTCAGGTCATAATCTCACGGCTAGCGAGTTTGAGCCCCACATCAGGTTTGCTGCTGTCAGCACAGAGCCTGCTTCTGATCCTCTGTCCCCCTCTCTGTGCTGCCTCTCCCTCACTTGCATATGCTCTCTCTCTCAAAAATAAATAAAACACTAAAAAAAAAAATAAAAATAATGGTCCCCAACTGAGTTTGCCCGATGTGAAGCACCCAGGGGGGTTGTTTCTTTCCCACTCTTCCCTGTGCGTACCTGGTCTGTGGCTGCATGGTTAAGCAGTGCTGCGTAATTTATCACGTTAATGTAAATACTACCTTGTCAGAATAAGAGTGACCATGGATGTGGATTCCAGAACTCCAGGGAAGCAGCTAGGACACAGTAGAGGAAAAATCCCAGTCTTTGACACGATCAGACAGTGTCTTCCAGTTGTGGATAGGCACATGTGATATAGAACCTGTTCCAGCAGAGGTAGAAGTCCTCCCAACCTAGGAGATTCTCATGCTCCTCACTTGGGTGTGAGGCCCAACCTACCTCTGTACATTGTCTAGATCCTTATTTTGACCAGGGCTTTCTGCTTCTCAAAGCTCTTGGTCTAGACCAGCTTCCTAGTCTCTGTCCCAGCCCTCCTCTGTGACCTCCTGCACCCGCAGTAGGTGGGGGCTTGCTGTTCTGCCTGCAGAGTGACCAGGGAAAGTCTTAGAGCTGTTTGAATTTGCTCATTGTCTTACTGTGGACCCAGGCTGTCCCTCTGCTCCAGATTTTCGGCCAGTGTGGAATCTTGTCATTCTGGGGCCTTACTGGAACGTGGGCAGGTGCCATATTGGGCTTTGCTCAGTGACTTTTCTCTGTACGGTGACCTACATCACTATGGGAAGCTGCTTTCTTTTCTTTTTTTTTATTAAAAAATTTTTTTTCAAGGTTTATTTAATTTTGAGAGACACAGAGAGACAGAGCATGAGCAGGGGAGGGGTAGAGAGAGAGGGAGGCACAGAATCCAAAGCAGGCTCCAGGCTCTGAGCTGTCAGCACAGAGCCCGATGTGGGGCTTGAACTCGCAGACCGCGAGATCCTGACCTGAGCTGAAGTCGGACGCTCAACCGACTGAGCCACCCAGGCGCCCCTATCTTCTTAAAAATTTAATGAGAGGCACGGGACCTCTCTTAAAGGAAAATAAAAAATTACAGCTTTTCTCAACATCATTGTGCAGAAACTTGTCACCGCTTTACAAAATAGTATGTTTATACAGCTTTTTCTTGACAGAGCAGCTCTAAAATTATCTATTGACTTACCGCTCTAATCAAGGATTTAGCCTTCTTATGTCATCACCTCTATTTCCCTGTAAAATTATATCACTAATTTTAACTTTTTATTTAGAAACAAATTTTTAAGTGTATTTATTTTGAGAGGGGGAGAGGGGCACAGAGAGAAGGAAAGAGAGAATCCCACCCAGGCGCACCCTAGAAACAATTTTAAAGTTACAGAAATCTCGAGAGTATAAAGAATTCACGTATACTCTTCACTCAGATTCTCCAGTCTTTTTAATTTTTTTGTTTTTTTTAAATGTATTTATTTTTGACAGAGAGAACGCATGTGTGAGCAAGAGAGGGACAGAGGAAGAGAGAGAGAGAGAGAGAGAGAGAGAGAGAGAGAGAGAGAGAGGTGGGGGCGGGGAGAGAGAATACCAAGCAGGCTTCATGCTCAGTGTAGAGCCCAAAAAGGACTCAGTCCCACAACCCTGGGATCATGACCTGAGCCCAAATCAAAAGTCAGATGCTCAACTGACTGAGCCACCCAGGCACTCCAGATTCTCCAGTTTTAAACCCCATCTGCTTGTCTCTCTTTCTTTCTCTTAATAGATATATTTTCTCCTGAACCACTGAAAATAAATATCACTGTTTTGAAATCAATAATCACTATTTAGGTTGTCAGCATAAAAAGGTTGTTTACTTAAAAATAAATTGTATACTATGATTACATCTCCATTCATGCTTTTCCTGGACTTTTTTGTTTGTTTGTTTTTTTGTTTTTGTTTTTTGTTTGCATTATTCAACTTTATCAGAGACTTTTTTTTTTTTAATGCTCAAGCATATCAGGGGTTTTGTTTGTTTTATTTTTTATTAAAATTTTTTTTTCCACAAATAAGCAAGTTTTTTCACAGACCAGACTTACATAGTGAATGCAGAGTTCAGAGGTTGGTCTATCAGATACCCATTATGCAAAGGCCTAAAAATATAACACGTGTATAGATAAGAACATATAGTTAAAATGTATTCTAAAGTGGGTCTCCTGGGTGGCTCAGTCGGTTAGGCATCCAACTCTTGATTTCGGATCAGGTCATGAACTCACAGTTGGTAAGTAGGTTTCAGTCCCACATTGTGCTCTACTCTGACAGTGAAGAGCCTGCTTGGGATTCTTTGTCTCCTTCTCTTTCTGCCCCTCCCCATCCAAGAATAAATAAATAAACATTAAAAAATGTATTCTAAAGGAAAAAAGATTTGGTGTATTCAAAACTTGGTATAAATGTGTATGATGCATGCTCATTTATGGATTTTTCTGGTGAAATAGCTATAGATTTCATCATCTAGTCAAAGCAAAATAATGATTATATCTAAAATTTAGAATAACCACTATCTGTACGACTACTTGATAATTTTGTACTTAATTTTTGTATTTATCATTTACTACTTCCTAAATTTAATCAGAATGTCCAGTTTTTATTTTATATTTTATTATTTTATTTTTACTTTAGGGAGAGAGAGAGAGCGTGTGAGTGGGGGAGAGGAAGAGAGAGAGAATCTTAAGCAGGTTCCATGCTCAGTGTGGAGCCCAATGCAGGGCTCTATCATGGGATCATGACCTGAGCTGAAATCAAGAGTCGGACGCTCAGCTGACTGAGCCACCCAGGTGGCCCCAGAATGTTAAGCTTTATACATATTTTATTACGGAATAAATATCATCTACATTTCAGTATTAATGAAAACCTCATCCTGAGTAGAAGTGGCTGACATTGTTTTTTCTTTACCTGCGCTACAAATCTCCTATTTTAACAAAAAGGAGATTTCGATAAGAGGAGTTGTTGGTTAGCTTTAGAGTTGCATTTTTTTTTAATGTTAATTTGTTTTGGAGAGAGAGAGAGAGCAAGGGAAGGCAGAGACAGAGGGAGACACAAAATCGGAAATAGGCTCTAGGCTCTGAGCTGACAGCACAGCGCCTGACATGAGACTCAAACTCACAAACTCTGAGATCATGACCTGAGCCAAAGTCAGACGCTTAACCTACTAAGCCACCCAGGCTTAGTTGTAATTTTTTAAAATTTGAAACTATTAAAGGGGCACCTGGGTGGCTCAATTGGTTAAGTGTCTGACTCTTGACCTTAGCTCAGGTCTTGATCTCAGGGTCATGAATTCAAGCCTCATGTTGGGTTCCATGCTAGGCAGGGAGCCTACTTTATCAATCAATCAATCAATCAATCAATAAAACCATTAAAAATTTCTAATTAAATAAACAAGGATGCTTTAAGTTAATTAAGTAATTAATTAATTTTAAATGTTTATTTATTTTGGGAGGGGTGGAGGGGCAGAAAGAGGGAGAGAGAGAATCCTAAGCAGGCTCCATACTCAGCATGGAGTCCATGCCGGGCTGTATCTCACGACCGTGAGATCATGACCTGAGCAGATATTAAGAGTCGGGTGCTTAACTGACTGTGCCACCCAAGCACCCCTAAATCATATATTGTGAAAATCCATGAAGATGGCAGAACCATATAGCTCACTCTAGAAAAGTCAGGCAATAGAATACATGGTATTTTCTTTAAAAAAAATTTGTTTTTAACGTTTATTTTTGAGACAGAGAGAGACAGACCATGAACGGGGGAGGGTCAGAGAGAGGGAGACACAGAATCTGAAACAGGCTCCGGGCTCTGAGCTGTCAGCACAGAGCCCGACGCGGGGCTCGAACTCATGGACCGCGAGATCATGACCTGAGCCGAAGTCGGACGCTTAACCGACTGAGCCACCCAGGCGCCCCAATACATGGTATTTTCAATACCAGTGTCCAATAGCTGCTGTGAGTCTTACAGCCTCTCAAAACAAGGGCTTCGTCACCTGTCTCAGAGTCGTGGGGTTCCTATTTCCCAAATAACACATGTGTGAGCTAAG
The DNA here is from genome assembly GCF_016509475.1 of Prionailurus bengalensis. Lineage (NCBI taxonomy): Eukaryota > Metazoa > Chordata > Mammalia > Carnivora > Felidae > Prionailurus > Prionailurus bengalensis. The sequence goes on along the minus strand of NC_057356.1, from coordinate 66,277,826 downwards.
TAGGAAAATCAGACTTCTCAAAGATATAGTAGACTGGTGGCTTATTTGTTTAAACCTACTTTCTGGAATCGGCTGTTTGCATTTTGGGCTGAAGGTTAGCCAAGGGTCAATAGGGGATTTTGACATATCTAATAGATGTTTGTTCTTCATGAGAATAGAAAAGCTTTTCTTCAGTGGACCCTAATGCCCCTGTCTTAAATTCTTTGTACTATTTGTATGTTCAGGGAGGCTCAGAGCAGCAGAGGGCAATCTTAAGCCACAGTGCACAATCCATAACATTCATTATTCTCTGTCTTTGGAAACTATTATATAACCTTAAAACTCACTGTTCAAATATGGCTGTTTCATTAGCATTGACCAGGTCACACTGGATTGCATTTGTGGATTAGAAACTGGCTTCTTCTTTTTTTTCTTTTAAGTTTATTTATTTGTTTTGAGAGAGAAAGAGAGAGAGAGAGAAAGAGAGAGAGAGAAAATCCCAAGCAGGCTCCACGCCCCTAGTGTGGAGCCCCGTGTCGGGCTTGAACTCATGAACTGTGAGATCATGACCTGAGTTGAAATCAAGAGTTAGCCACTCAACTGACTGAGCCACCCAGGCACCCCGAAGACTTCTTTTTTAAACAGAAATGATCACAGGTAACTATTTTTGAAAGTTGAACAGAAGAGTATTCTTAGATATTAAATACCCACTATTCTTAAAAAAAAATGCTGTGATGATCTTAAATATTTTTTTCACAGATGACTATTCATTTTTTACACACATTATTGTTTATGGCCATGGATTACAGTTTCAAGTACTTTTATAAACCTCCAAAAATGACACTAAAATTCCCACCTGCCTCAATATCATAACCGTTTTCACAACTATATTTTAGCAGAGAAAGAGAAAAAAAAAAAGAACAAGAAAAGGTGTAAGGCCAGCGGAAAGCTGACCCCTGCCTCACACCCACAAAATTCACACTTTGAACCACAGCCACACAAAACTACTTGCTATACCCCAAGGTGGGTGGGGCAGTGTTCCCTTGGCCCTGTCCCCAGGCTTTTGCATTGACTTCTGCTCCTGCTTCTAGGTCTTGGTTAAGAGAGTTTCTGAAAGCCCGTTGTATTTCTTTTCTTTCTTTTAATTTTATTTATTTAAGTAATCTCTAAACCCAACGTGGGGCTTGAACTCATGACCCAAAGATCAAGAGTCAGGTGCTCTTCCAACTGAGCCAGCCAGGCGCTCCAGCCTATTGCATATTTCTAACAGTACTTATCACTCAGTATTTAGTCATCACTTTCTTTGCCTGTCTTCTTTACAAGGCTATTGTCGCCTTTTGTCTCATTTACCTCTATGTCCTTAGAGCTTGACACAGTTCTGAGAACAGAGTATATGCTCAATAAATGTTTAACATGTGAAGAAGAAGTGAACACGGAAGTCTAACCTACTTGATTAAAAAAAAAAAGGTATCCACTGCTCTTCGCCCCTACGCACACTTACATATATGTAATATTCATGGCCATGCAACTGAATTCCGTATTTAACTAGTTCCCTTTTCATTTTTTAAGTCTGATAGTATGTATATTTTTTATTGTGGCAAAATACCTATCACTTAAAATTTATCCTTTTAATCATCTTAGTGAACATCTTAGTTCAGTGGTGTTAAATATGTTCATCGTGTTGTGCAATCATCACCGCCATCCATCTCCAGAACTCTTTTCGCTCTGTGGAACTGAAAGCCTATATCCATCAAACAATAACTCCCCATTCTCCCTTACCCCAGCCCCTGGCAACTATCACATTTCTGTCTCTATGATTTTGACTGTTCTAAGTGCCTCATATAAATGGAATCATACAGGATTCATCTTTTTATGACTGGCTTATTTTGCTTAGCATAATGTCCTCAAAGTTTCTCCATGTTGTGACTTGTGTCAGAATTTCCCAACTTATATTATATTATATTATATTATATTATATTATATTATATTATATTATATTATATATTATCTTAATTTCCTAACATAGTAATACATATTAACGTACATTCCATTGTGTGTGTATAACACATGTTGCTTACCTGTTCACCTGTAGATGGACACTTGGGTCGCTTCCACATTTCAGCTCTTGTGAATAATGCTGCTATGAACACGGGTGTACAAATATGTCTTCAGGACCCTGCTTTCAGTTCTTTTGGGTATGTGCTCAGAGGTTTAGTTGCTAGATCATATGGTAACTCTATTTTTAATTTTTTGAAGAACTGCCATATGTTTGCAACAGCAGCTGCACCATTTTACATTCCCACCAGCAGTGTGGAAGGGTTCCGGTTTTCCAACGTCATCATCAACACCTTGTTGTTTTCTGGTTTTTTTGATAGTAGCCATCCTAAGGGTATGAGGTGATACTGTAGTTTCATTTTGCAATTTCCTAATGGTTAGTGACGTGGAACATCTTTTCATGGGCTTGTTGGCCATTCGTATATCTTCTTTGGAGAAATGTCTATTTAAGTCCTTTGCCCACTTTTGAATCAGGTTGTTTGGTTATCTTTTGTTGTTGTTGAGTTATCTGTATATTTTCTGGATATTAACCTTTTTATTTTTATCAGATATGTAAGTTGCAAATATTTTCTCCCATTCTGCGGGTTGCCTTTTTACTCTGTTGTTAGTGTCTTTTGCTGCACAAAATTTTAAAATATTCATGAAGTCCAATTTGTTTTTTCTTTTGTTACCTGTGCCTTTGGTGTCCTATCTAAGAAGTCATTGCCAAATCCAGTGTCATGAAGTTTTTGCCCTATGTTTTCTTTTAAGAGTTTTATTGTTTTAGGTCTTACATTTAGGTCCTTAATCCCTATTGAGTTAATTTTTCTGTATTTGGTATTAAGTAGGTGTCCAACTTCATTTTTTTGCATGTGGGTATCCAGTTTTCCCAGTACCGTTTGTTGAAAAGACCATCCTTTTCCCATTGAATAGTCTTGGCCCCCTTGTCAAATGTCATTTGACCCTGTATGAACAGCTTTATTTCTGTTCTATTCTGTGGGCCTGTCTTAATGCCAGTACCACACTGTTTTGGCTACTGTGGCTTTGTAGTAAGTTTTGAATTCAAGAAGTGTGAGTCCTTCAGTTTTGTTCTTCCTTTTCAAGGTTTTTTTAGCTATTCAGGGTCCTTTGAGATTCCATATGGATTTTAAGATGGGCTTAGAATTTCTATTTCTGCAAATTAAAATCAGAGACTCTTTTTAAAAAATTCTCCAGCATACTAGGTATTTTTTAAAAGCCCTCTATACCCCCATCCTCCTCTGGAGACCCCCTTTTTGGAGCCCTCTGTCCTCTGTCCCAACTGCTGCACAACTGTCATCCTGGGCTTTCCTTCAGTGCTCTCTTGAGTTGGAGCCACTGTTTTCCAGATCCTATGTCACTTAGAGAGCTCTCAAAACATAAATGAGTTCATATCCTTCCCCTGCTTGAATTCTTCCAGTGGCCTCTTGTGGTACTCAGAGTGTAAAAGTCTGACCATGGCCTACACAGGTCTGCCAGCCCCAGACTAGCCTGCCCCTCTGCACGTATCACTTACCTTCTCTTGCTCACCTACTCTACTGTGGCACTTCTAGGTCAGTTACCAAATGATGAATTATTGTTTCTGACTAGCCAATTTGCTTGCCCCACCTGCCTGTTCCTATGGCATCCTGTGCCCATAAGATAATCCATAATACTGTAACTACCTCTTTAATGTCTGATTCCCATGCCCATAAGCTCCATGTGATGTGTCTGACTTGTTCAGAACCATATTCCCCCACATCTAACATGGTGCCTGGCTTGTAGCAGACACTCAGCAAATGAGCTGACACTCATCCAAGCCGACGCTCTGTCTTCACATTCCTTTTGGTGAGAAGTGTTATTCTAGGCTTCTAAAGAGCCTGTCCTACTATGACTGGAGGGGTCATCTTGTGCTTGGGAGAATGCTGTTGTCAAGGATGGGCTCTGGCTGTACTGGATGCCTTATGCCCAAGGAAGGGCACAGAGCAAGGTCCACACACTAAGTGCTGACCACATGGTGAGAGACCCTGTGACCAATAGAGAAAACACAACACTGGTTAGAGAGAGGAGCATTCCGGTTCGAGCGACCAAAGCAAGATGGGTCAAAGTCAGAGTGGTGATCATGGCCCTGGAGGTGACAAGAAAAATGACAAGGAAAAGAAAAAGAAATACAAACCTCCCGTACCGACTAGAGTGGGGAAAAAGAAGAAGAAAACAAAGGGACCAGTTGCTGCCAGCGAGCTGCCACTGGTGACATGTCACACTCAGTGCCGGTTAAAATTACTGAAGTTATGGGGCGCCTGGGTGGCTCAGTTGGTTAAGCGTCCCACTTCAGCTCAGGTCACGATCTCACGGTCCGTGAGTTCAAGCCTTGCGTCGGGCTCTGGGCTGATGGCTCAGAGCCTGGAACCTGCTTCCGATTCTGTGTCTCCCTCTCTCTCTGCCCCTCCCCTGTTCATGCTCTGTCTCTCCCTGTCTCAAAAATTAAAAAATAAACGTTAAAAAAAATAAAAAAAAATTACTGAAGTTAGGATTAAAGACTCTCTTCTCATGGAGGATGAATTCATTAGAAATCAGGAACAAATGAAGACTTTAGAAGAAAAGCAAGAGGAGGAAAGATCAAAGGTGGATGACTGGGGGGACCCCAATGTTGGTAGGAACGTTGGAAGAGATCACTATCTACATCTGTGGGCTCAGAACGCTATGTCAGTATTCTTTCCTTGGTGGACAAGGATCTGCTGGAACCAGGCTGCACGGTCCTGCTCAACCACAAGGTACATGCTGTCATAGGGGTGGCTCATGGATGACACGGATCCCTTGGTCACAGTGATGAAGGTGGAAAAGGCCCCCCAGGAAACCTATGCTGTTATTGGGGGTTGGACAACCAAATCCAGGAAATTAAGGTATCTGTGGAGCTTCCTCTCACACATCCTGAATATTATGAAGAGATGGATATAAAGCCCCCAAAGGGGGTCATTCTCTATGGTCCGCCTGGCACAGGTAAAACCTTATTAGCCAAAGCAGTAGCAAACCAAACCTCAGCCACTTTCTTAATAGTGGTTGACTCTGAACTTAATCAGAAGGTGATGGGCCCAAACTCGTTCAGGAATTGTTTCTAGCTGTGGAAGAACATGAACCATCCATGGTGTTTATTGATGAAATCGTTGCCATTGGAACAAAAAGATATGACTCAAGTTCTGGTAGTGAGAGAGAAATTCAATGAACAATGTTGGAACTGTTGAACCAGTTGGATGGATTTGAATCAAGAGGTGATCTAAAAGTTACCATGGCCACATACTGAATAGAAACTTTGGATCCAGCGCTTATCAGACCAGGCTGCATTGATGGGAAAATTGAGTTCCCCTGCCTGATGAAAAGACTAGGAAGTGCATCTTTCAGATCCACACAAGCAGGATGATGCCAGACTTTGATCATGGCTAAAGATGACCTCTCTGGGGCTGACATTAAGGCAATCAGTAGAGAAGCTGGTATGATGGCCTTGAGAGAACAGAGAATGAAAGTAACAAATGAAGACTTCAAAAAGTCTAAAGAAAATGTTCTTCATAAAAAACAAGAAGACACCCCTGCAAGGACTCTACCTGTAGCGACCACATTTGCCTTCAAGGAAATGGTCGGGAGTGTCCCGACTCCTCGGAAGGATGAGGCAGGGGAAGGTACCCAGAGGAACCCATGTTCCAGTTGATCTTTCTTAACAAAACTTCCTCTGTACATTTTTGAGGGTGATGTGGATATAGGATGCCCACTGGGCTGCTTTCATCTGTTGGCCATGTGCAGTGCTCTGCCCCCAATAAAGCGAGCTCCTTCTCAGGTAAAAAAAAAAAAGAGAGAGAGAGAGAGAGAGAGCGAGAGAGCGCATTCTTCCCTAGTCATCACACCATCTCAGGCAATTCAGCTTAACAACTATCTGTGAAGTCCTGAGCAGCAGCCTTGTGGTAGCTGCTGTGGGTCACAGAGTGACATGAGACACCTCACCTTCTAGAGACTGTTATCTACTCAGTTCAGACTCCTGTGCTATTTAAAGACAACAGTTTTTTAATATTAACGTAATAAAATTAAGGACATTAAAAATGTATTGTTGGGGCGCCTGGGTGGCTCAGTTGGTTAAGCGTCCTACTTCGGCTCAGGTCATGAGCTCATGCTTGTGGGTTTGAGCCCTGCATCGGGCTCTGTGCTGACAGTTCAGAGCCTGGAGCCTGCTTCAGATTCTGTGTCTCCCTCTCCCTCTACCCCTTCCCTGCTCATGCTCTGTCTCTCTATCTCTCAGAATAAATAAACATTAAAAAAAAATTTAAAAAAATGTATTGTTAGTGATTTGGTACTTTTCCCCATTTTGTCCTCCATGCATAGGTATAATTATACCGTATGTACTATTTTGTATTCTACTGTTTCCATATAATAAATAAAATATAAATATAAGAAAGTATCAGAAGTTTATCTATTGCTACCTACTTTTCTCAACAATCATTTAAAAAATATTATAATTGATGAAACTGTCTTCTTGCTGTTTGACATTTATATAATTTCTGAAGTTGTCTATAATAAATAATGTGCTGCACATCTTTATTTAGGATATTTAAAAATTGGAATCTTTGGGGCATCTGGATGGCTCAGTCAGTTGAGCCTCCAACTTCAGCTCAGGTCATTTCAGTTTGTGAGTTTAAGCCCCGTGTCTGGCTCTATGCCGACAGCTCGGAGACTGGAGCCTGCTTTGGATTCTGTGTCTCCCCCTCTCTCTGCACCTCCCCCACTTGCGTTTTCTCTCTCTGTCTCTCTCTCTCTCTCTCTCAAAAATAAATAAACATTAACAATTTTTTAAAAAAGTAATTAAAAAATGGAATCTTTAAATATCTGTTTCTGGAAATTCATGAAGGAACTTGTCACTGCTCAACTGTTTTACTATGTTTCTCTGATGAGATCACTCCCTCTCTTTCCATGGTGTTAATTTCATACCTTTTCCACGCTACTCAGACCTCTACTTCCTTCCCATATGCTCACTCTGTTTTGATGATCTTGCTTCCTACTCCATGGAGAAGCCAGACACCAGCTGGTGAAAGCTCATTTACCTTCTGTATAAATAGGGTTAGGTTTGGCCATGAGTAACAGAAAACCCAGAGCGACAGTGGCCTAGACAAGGGCAGTGTTTATTTCTATCTCACATACACAGAGTCCCTAGCCAGAGCTAGGCATGATCAGGAAGGATACCCCTGCCTGCTTACTCCAGCGGTACCTGGTTCAATGCCTGATACATAATAGATTTGACGTAGGCAGGGTGGGCCCCAGGACCCAGAGGGGGTCACACAGGACCAGCCAAGAGGGTCATTGGTTTTGTGCAGGACAGAAATCAGCACCTGGCTGGCTTAGTTGCAAGAGCATGCAACTGTTGATCTTGAGGTCATGAGTTCGAGCCCCATGTTGGGTGTAGAGATTACTATAAAAAAAAAAAAAAAAGAAAAGAAAAAAAAAATCAAACATGAACCTGAAGGAAGTGAAAGCAGAGTTTGTTGAATACTGTCAGTGATAGCACATAGCATATTGAGTGTCTGGGAGACTTGGAAAAGAAAGGAGAGTGAGTCTCTCCATTGCTCGGGGTTAGGGCTTATATTGGAAACGGTCTCAAGGTACGTGTTCCTTCAGGAATCCAGAGTAGGGTCCCCTCAAAGGCGAGTATCAGGTGAATAATAGGTGCTATTTCTTAAATCACTGAAGGTAGGGAAGATTGATGTCAGCATCGGCAGAGGTTGGTTTGAAGCTAATGTCCTGGGACATGTTTGGGCTTCGGTTCTTCTTAGATGATAAAGTGTTTGGGAGCCTAGGACAAGAATCCAAGAATGATTAACTTTCCTGCCTCTCTGTTGGAGCGGGAACATAAATAGCAGCTTGGTTCATTCAGATGCAAGGTGAAATATAGAACATGAGTAAATGGGGCCTAGCAGAGAAACAGCAGAGACCGAGCCTTTCTAAAAATGGAGCTGCTCTCTTTCCCTCTCTCAGATTCACAGTACTATCTGTTGAATGAAAATAGCGTTCATTTAGAGTAGGACACTTAAAAACTTTTGGTGTATATATAAAGTGATTTCTTAGAGAGCAGATGTATTCTCAATGTCTCCAATAATATCCCAAGGTACTAGTTCCACTACCTCAGTCGTGGCCAGTGTGGTTTCTTCCCTGCCCATTTAATAAGCAAAAACAGGTGCCTCCTTAAACTTGCATTTGTGTTTTTACCACCAGGGAGAGTGAACCTTTGTTTACTTCCATGTTCTATTTCCTCTTTTATGAATTGTTTTGTTTCTTTCCTTGTGCTTTGCTTATGAATCTACGTAAGCTATAAAAAATGATAAAGGTATTGCTTGTTATTTACTACAAATATTTGCAAGCACATTCTCACATCTACATATGTATGTGTATACATATGTGTGTTGTGCGTGTGATTCACATCTTCTGGCCTCCAGTAAATACCGTGTGCAGTAGTGAGGGCGGTCCTGAGGCACTCAAGCCTCTGTGTCGGACATTCTTGGGTTGGAATCCCAGCCCTGCTCCTTTTAAGCTGAGGGATATGCCTTGTTCAAATTACTCAACTTTCCTAAGCTTCGTATTCTCCTCTGTAAAATGATCATTATACTTAAAATGTATACATATTTTGAAAATGCTTTATACAGTCAAGTGTGTTGAGCTAATCTTTTGTGATTTCATCTATTATATACCAAAGTTTAAAAACTTCTCCCCATGCTTGATAAACATTTAATTATTTTTCTTTGAACTTTTCTATGGTTAAAGTTGTACTCAATAGTTAATTGTCTTTTTGGATGAGTCCCAGGTGTTCTGACATTTGCAGAAGCCAGAGATCTGTGTGACCTCTAAAGTCAGGAGAAGATTGACTCCTGCCCTCAGTGGGCCTACGCTCTTGTCAGGGGGCAAACACACATGTATGATCCCGATGGGAAATAGGCTGACCTACTCTCCTCACGCTAAGAGGTGTGGGTTAGCAGAGTAGGATTATGGAGTAGGCCCAGCTGGGTGGGTGCCATGGGCCACCAGTCCCTAAAAAGCGCTAAGATAGCACTGGGCATGTGATAACATGGGAAAAATCTGTGTTTCCAGAACACCTCAAGGGAGGGTAAGGCTTGGCACAGGGCCGGAAGGAATACTTAAATAGGCTGCTTAGGGTAGGGAGACCGAGCCTCTGCCCCTACCTGCAGGCCCTGCTTGAATGACAACAGTTGACAGATTGATGTCCTCTGACAGGCTGGAGCCTGGTTTCGGGCTTAGTTTTGCTGGGTGATGGATGCAAGAGGAAACACTGTATGGTCACTGTAGTCTTTCCTCTCCACTCTTGCCTTACAGGGCTGATCTGATTCTACTCCAATTTGAACACTAGTTTTTCTATTTAAAGAATAGCTGCTTGAGGTGACAGGTCCATAAAGGGCCACAAATGTCTGAAAACCCTAGAAATACAGTCTCTTTACTGCTCCAGGCCTTGGTTGCCCTGCCTCTTCGAAACTGCTCTGAGGATATACTCTTTAAAAAAATTTTTTTTTAATGTTTATTTATTTTTTGAGAGAGAGACAGAGAGACAGAGCATGATTGGGGGAGGGGCAGAGAGAGAGGGAGACACAGAATCCGAAGCAGGCTCCAGGCTCTGAGCTGTCAGCACAGAGCCTGATGTGGGGCTTGAACCCACAAACCATGAGATCATGACCTGAGCTGAAGTCAGATGCTTAACCGACTGAGCCACCCAGGCACCCTGGGATATACTCTTTTTTATCAAACACAGGCACTAAACTTTCTCCCTCCCAAGACAGCCAGGTCTTGAACAAGGGGTCCAAAAAGACCTTAGTTCTCTGGGATAAAAAGTATTTCTCTAGGCCTTTGTCAGCACTTCTACTGATGGTCAGGTCTGGAGATCTGAACAGTTGACCAGTCCTGTGGGTTGTCCCCAGCTCAGCCTTCATCCAACTGTCCTATGCTAGCACCTACCTGTTTAATCAGGATTCCCATGTAATTCCTGCCAGGAGAGTGGTTGGCTTTGATTCTGACCAGCTGTTGTTTAGGGCCATCATCTTGGCCAGCAGGCTTCTCCCTGGCTGACACCAGCTGTATTTCCCTTTCCTGGGCTGAGTAGGTGGAGAGAGTGTATATGAGAGACCATGGTGTTCTCCTAGATGTCCTTAGCTCTGAGTCAAAGGCAGCAAATATGATGCAAATCAAGGCACCTGCCATTGAGCCATGTGGCCACTTCTGCAGACACTGAACTGAAGGGCCCCAGGACCCAAGAGCTTGGGTCAGCAAGCCAGAAGCCTGTCTGCTCTCCAGGGCAAAGAAACGAGTCCTGTGGACGGGGTTTCAGATAGGGAAGGTGGAAAGACCAGGGGGCTCAAGAGAGGCTGTAGGTACAAGACCGCAACTATTCAGATGGAATTGTGGTCGATTCCATGGGAACCCAGGAAGTAGGGAGGGAGAGGCCACCAGCTAAGGGCAGCTGCAGTCCCCCCGGCCACGTTCCGTATCGTTTGGGATCTACATCCGACACTACCTCAGACTAAGCGAGTGCCTTGCCCAAAGCCACTCAGCTAACCGCTCTGAACTTGAGCTTCCTGTTTTGCAATGAGGACAATACTGTCTGGGCAGCCTAAAACTAGGACCATTCTGTGTCTCAGATGAGAAGATAGATTATAGTTGTGTTAAAGACGTGGAACTGTTGGTAATGCATTTGTATATCGATATTGTAGCGCTTTGCTTTTTTTTTTTGCAGTTAATTTTAAAAATTGAGACAATTCATGAAATTGGGTGGAAATAACTTTAAAAATTTTAAGGAATTGTTAGAACAAGTGAAATATAGTCCATAATCCCTAAAAATTGTCATTTACAGCAAGCAGCAAGAAAGGTATTTGTAATACATTACTTTAGAAAAAGTTACTACCAATTCGTAAAATAAGACCTCCTCATTTTTTTTAAGTTTATTTATTTATTTTGAGAGAGAAAGAAAGCATGAGGGGGGAAGGGCACAGAGAGAGAGGGAAAGAGAGAGAATCCAGGATAATCTCTCCATTTCAGGGTCCTTAATGAAATGACATCTGGGAAGTCCCTTTTGCCATGTGAGGTAATGTGTTTACAAGCTCCAGGGATTCTGACTTGGATATCTTTGGGGGCGGGCCGTTGTTCTGCCTAGAACATTGGGTGATTGGATAATCACTCCATGTGTTTGGGGGACAGAGTGGTCACTGGGGGCTTCTCTGGAAAGATGACATTTGAGCTGAGATGTGAAGGGTAAGGTCCAGCCAGCCTTCCGGAGCGCTGAGGGAAGGGGGAGACAAAGCGGCGAGGCTGGAAAGGGCCTGGCGTGTTTGAGGAACAGAAAGATCAGTGTGGCTTCAGCAGGAAGCAGGCCGGATTGCTGGGAATCAGTTTGACAAAAGCCAATTTGCCGAAATGATCAAGTCACTAAAGTCCTGCTTCTAGTAATTACCTAGAAAGCTAAAGCATGCTGTGTTATCGAGGGTAATTTCAAGAATCTTTAAAATTAATAGGTTTTATTATTTAGTGCAGTTTTAGGTTTACAGAAAAATTGAACAAAAGTACAGAGTTCCCATATTGCTCCCTCCCACCCCAGTTTCCCCCTCTATTAATATCTTGCATTAGTGTGGTACATTTGCTACTCTTGCTGCACCAATATGGATGCATTATTATTAGCTAAAGTGCATAGTTTATGTTAAGGTTCACTGTGTTTTATAGGTTTTGACAAATGCATTATGTCATCTATCCTCCATCATATCATACAGAATTGTTCCACTGACTTGAAGAACCCCCTGTTCATCCTTCCATCCCTCCTTCTGAACCCCTGACAACCACTGACCTGTTTGTTGTCTCCAGTTTTGCTTTTTCCAGAATGTCATGTAGTTGGAATCATACAGTATGTGGCCTTTCCAGATTGGCTTCTTTCCCTTAGCAGTATGTGTTGAAGATTCTCTCATGTCTTTTTGTGGCTGGATGCCTCACTTCCTCCTATTGCTGAATAATATTCCCTGGTGTGGATGTACCACAATTTGTTTATCCACCTGCCTACTGAAGGACATCTTGGTTGCTTCCAATTTGGCGCAGTTAAGAATAAAGCTGGTATAGGGGCGCCTGGGTGGCTCAGTCGGTTGAGCGACCGACTTCGGCTCAGGTCATGATCTCACGGTTTGTGAGTCCGAGCCCCGCGTGTGGCTCTGTGCTGAGAGCTCGGAGCCTGGAGCCTGCTTCGGATTCTGTGTCTCCCTCTCTCTCTGCCCCTCCCCGACTCACGCTCTGTCTCTCTCTGTCTCAGAAATAAATAAACATTAAAAAAAAAAAAGAATAAAGCTGGTATAGGGGCACCTGGGTGGCTCAGTTGGTTGAGCATCCAACTTCAGCTCAGGTCATGATCTCACAGCTTGAGGGTTCCAGCCCTGTGTCGGGTTCTGTGCTGAACTCAGAGCTCGGAGCCTGCTTTGGATTCTGTGTCTCCCCCTCTCTCTGTCCCTCCCCTGCTCGTGCACTGTCTCTCTCTGTCTCTCAAAAATAAATAAACATTAAAAAAATTTAAAGAATAAGGTTGGTATATACATTCATATGTAGGTTTGTATGGACACAAGTTTTCAGCTCACTTTAGTTAAAATATGGTTTCATTGAATCAGATTCATTGGTCTAGTTCAGCTGAATGTCATTTTAACATGTGTTATTTCACGTCTAAGGTGCCTGAGTGTCCTCTGTGCTCAAAATTCATGCAAAAGGCTCCTTGGATTAGGCTGGGTAAGAAATCAGTGAGTTAGAGGGGAAAAGTCAGTGGACTTAGGAGAATGTGTACTGGAAGAAATACTTGATATTTGCTTCTAGAATTCTGACATTTAAGACATGTGTTAAATCTGAAATTTGAATATGTAAGACATTCTGATTCCCAAAAGTCATGGACCCGAAGTGCAGAAAATCCAAAACATACTGAACTTGAGCTGGCCTAGTGACATTGCAGTGGCGAAGCCAAAGATAAACTAAAAGTAAAACTTAACCAAATCTAAATAAAAACTTTGAGGAAAAAGCCCTAAGACAACACAAATTGTCATCAATTTTACAGAGTCTCTAGGAACAAGTAGAAACAAGAGTCACATATTTCCGGGGTCAGGGAAGGCTGAATCACTGAGAGATAGAGGATGAGTAATTTCTGGACTACAAAGAATCATTACTTGGTATTATCCCTACAAACAAAGTTAATCATCCTGATGGGCACATTTGGAGATCATTGCATTTATTTGCATATTTTTGGTTGGGTAACATTTTTTTGCATTTATGTACTTCTGTTCATGTTAAGAATATAATGATCAGTCAAATTGTAACCTAAGCCTCCATTCCTTCATTTGTAAAAGGATGGAAATGAATTATGTGGTTTAGCTCTAAGATGCTCTCAAATACAGTAGCATTCTAAGGCTAGAATACTGTGGGAAAATAGGCTCTTTGACTACCTAGAATGTTTAGGACATGGGATATTCTGCTTAATTCCACTTTCCGATCAATTGATAATTAACCCCGATTAGTTTTTGGTTTGAAATTTGTTAGAAATTATAAATCCACATCTTGGCGAATCCATATCCAGAGCACGTAAGGGATTTTTTTTGAGGATTCTTCTGATTTAGGTGCTGGGGTTTCAGAAATGGAGATGGAGACATGAAAGATACAGAATAGGAATGAATGCACTTTGTTCTCATCAACATCACATAGTTTCTATTAGTTTGCAGTTTCTTGGCTTTAGATAAATTGTCATGGAAGAAATCCAGTCAGTTGACTATCTGGGTTACTGGGGTCTGAGATACGGCGTCCAGTCAGCGGCTGTGAAATGCATCCCAGACATTACTGCTGCAGGGATGTGGCTGCTTAAGAGGCTTCACAGTTATGTAGTGTCTTAAGACTTTGAGATTTATTCTCGTTTGTGTATTTGGTTTGCCTAGTAGGTGAACCAGAGGATAATAGATAGAGACTAAAAGCCTTCAAAATTGTATTTCAGTGGGGATGTGACATGAAGGGTGTCAGAGGCTGGAGGGAATTTTTATGGACTGGACTCCAACTTCCCACGGGGAGCAAGAGGGAATACAAGTCAGCTAGAGTAGTGACTGGATATTTCCCTGGGCTTGACCTACTTTGGTTTCCTGACTTACTTCTCTTATTTGCTTTGACGGTGGTGGTAGTTCATTGGGTATTTGATCTGGCTGGCTTTCTTGGCTCTGCTGGCTGGACTGCTGGGGTTTAGAGAAACACTGTCCTGTTCCCTTGGTCCCCTATCTGAGGACCTACTTCAAATTTTAGGTATAACCGCTTCCTGGCACTTGCTTGCTTTTCCAGGCCTGTGCAGTGTCTTGGGCATGTCGGGAGGATTCTCTAGGGACTGCCGTGGACCAGGAGGAAGACTTGAGTCTGTATTTCTGGACATTGATGCACCACTGATTGGTGCTCAGTTCAGCAGCACATGTACTAAAATTGGAACAATGCACCACTGACTTTACCCTGTGATATATACAGTCACGCACCTCTCAGGGGTAAACTATAGAAGTTCAACTTGTATTTATTAACTGGAAAAGTGTTAGCACTAACATTAGCAGTGCCCTTAGCTGTGGTCTAATGTTCCTCATGAATTGAAACACCCACCTTCGATTCTTAGATTTTTCTCTCCCTGTGGATTTGTAAGTCAAATTTCTCATGTCCCTGATGGATGTGTGTGTGTGTGTGTGTGTGTGTGTGTGTGTGTGTGTCTGTGAAACAGAGAGAGAGAGAGAGAGAGAGAGGGAGGGAGGGGGAGAGGGAGATTTAGATCATATTGAAGGTTAGATGGGTAATGCTGAACATTAGCCAACTTTCTGAACATTGATATCTTCTAAATCTTATGCCTTCTATGTTAAATTTAGAGGGATATTCGTCTTTCACAAAGTCATGGTCTCAACATACATAATATAAATTTTCTGTAGTAAAATGTGAAGTTGTTCCTTTTTTTATGTTCAGTTTTGTTATGAGGAGTCCAAATAGTTCAGAAATAGAGGTTGCCACTAATAAATGTGTGGTATGTTTCCTTCCGGACTTTTGTCTCTGTATTTATATACAATGTAGTTATGCATTTTTCTTAACAAATATGGACTCATTTATTATGGGCTTATATAGGAACCTTTCATTTGTCTCATGATAATATATTGTGGCTTTTTGTTACTATGTATAATTCTTAAAAAAAATTAAAAAAAAATTTTTTTTTTCAACGTTTATTTATTTTTGGGACAGAGAGAGACAGAGCATGAACGGGGGAGGGGCAGAGAGAGAGGGAGACACAGAATCAGAAACAGGCTCCAGGCTCCGAGCCATCAGCCCAGAGCCCGACGCGGGGCTCGAACTCATGGACCGCGAGATCGTGACCTGGCTGAAGTCAGACGCTTAACCGACTGCGCCACCCAGGCACCCCCCCAAAAAATTTTTTTTAACGTTTATTTATTTATTTTTAAGACAGAGAGAGACAGAGCATGAACAGGGGAGGGTCAGAGAGAGGGAGACACAGAATCTGAAACAGGTTCCAGGCTCTGAGCTGTCAGCACAGAGCCCTACGCGGGGCTTGAACTCACGGACCGCGAGATCATGACCTGAGCCAAAGTCGGACGCTTAACCGACTGAGCCACCCAGGCGCCCCAATTACTATGTATAATTCTATTTTATTCTAGTATCTAAGGAAACTTGTGATTATGTTGGGCCCACCTGGATAACCCAGGATCATCTTCCCCTCTCAAGATCTTTAACCTAATTGCACCAGCAAAGTCCTTTTTGTCATGTAGGGAAATATATTCATAGGTTCTGGGGCTTAGACAGGGGCATCATTTGGGGTCATTATTCAGTCTGTCATACTGGTGTTTTCTAGGTGTCTCCGCGGTAAAATTACGGCTTTCCCTTTTGTAAGTAATGAATAACTAATGTAATTATATAAAATAATGTAATTAATAAGTAGCTTAAGGGGGGATACTTTGAAATTATGTAAATGTACTGCTTGCCTCAAACTTTTATCCATTAGTTTTTAACATCCATTGGTGATTCTTGCCTGAATGAATTATTAAGGGGGTGGTCATTAAAAATTTTTGACAGTTTTGTTGAGGAATAATTGACATGTAATAAACTGCCTGTGTTTCATTTTTATTTATTTATTTATTTATTTTTTAATTAAAAAAATTTTTTTTAACATTTATTTATTTTTAAGAGACAGAGAGAGAGTATGAGCAGGGTAGGGGCAGAGAGAGAGAAGGAGACACAGAATCTGAAGCAGGCTCCAGGCTCTGAGCTGTCAGCACAGAGCCTGATGTGGGGCTCAAACCCACAAACTGTGAGATCACGACCTGAGCCGAAGTCAGATGCTCAACCGACTGAGCCACCCAGGCGCCCCTCATTTTTATTTTTTTTAAAGACTTAAAAATTTTTTTTCTTTAACGTTTATTTATTATTGAGAGACAGAGAGACACAGAGCCTGAGCAGGGGAGGGGGAGAGAGAGGGGAAGACACAGAATCTGAAGCAGGTTCCAGGCTCTGAGCTGTCAGCACAGAGCCCGACGCGGGGCTCGAACTCACAAACTGTGAGATCGTGACCTGAGCCAAAGTCAGTTGTTTAACCAACTGAGCCACCCAGGAGCCCCTAAAAAAATTTTTTTTAATGTTTATTCATTTTTAGAGAGAGAGAATGCACCTGTGTGCATGTGAGTGAGTGGGGGAGGGTCAGAGAGAGAGAGGGAGACACAGAGTCTGAAACAGGCTCCAGACTTTGGGCTGTCAGCACAGAGCCTGGCGTGGGGCTTGAGATCTTGACCTGAGCTGAAGTTGGACTGATGGAGCCACCCAGGCTCCCCTAAACTGCCTGTGTTTTAAATATAAAGTTTAACAGGTTTTCACATAGGTCTACCACCCATGAAACCATCCCCACAGTTAAGCTTGTGAACCTATTCATCACCCCCAAGGTTTCCTCACACCCCTTTGAAATTCCTCTAACCTCACCTGCCTCTCTCAGGCAACCACCACTCTGCTCTCTGTCCCTGTATATTAGCTGCGTTTTCTAGAATTTGTATAATCCAAGCACAGTAGGTGCTCTTTTTTTGGCCTGGCTTCTTTCATTTACCATATTTATTTTGAGTTTCATCCATGTTATTGTATTAATAGTTTGTTCTTTTTAGTTACTAAATAAGATTCCATTTTATGGACATGGACATGTGATAGTTTGTTTATCCACTGATCGTTGATGGACGTTTGAGTTGTTTACAGTTTTTAGCTATTACAAATAAAACTGCTATGAACATTTGGGGCTCCTGGGTGGCTCAGTTGGTTACGTGTCTGACTTTGGCTCAGGTCGTGATCTCATGGTTCGTGGGTTTGAGCCTGTGTCTCTGTGCTGACAGCTCAGAGACTGGAGCCTGCTTTGGATTCTGTGTCTCCCTCTCTCTTTGCCCCTCCCCCCACACTCTGTCTCTCTCTTTCTCAAAAATAAATGAACATTAAAAAAATAAAAAAAACTGCTATGAACATTCATGTACATCTTTGTATGGTGATTTTCTGATTCCATCTATTATAATGAAGTTGGCATTCTACTGTAGGGAAGAGCTTTCTCTCCTCTCTCTCTCTCTTTATTAGTATGCACACAGGGATTCTTATTTCATTCGATGGATATAGTATGTTACCATCATGATTTCTCTTGATGCTCAAATTTTTCTGGATTTGGATAGCAAGGGGTCCCTCTAAACTGGATTGTGTGCCCTAGATTTTGTGTCCTTTAGATATATTCCCATCATTCTTTGAGCACTCCTCGCTTTCTGGGACAAGATGTTATAGGCTTAATAGCTAATTTCTCTGCCACAGTCCTAGAATCTGCTATTTCTCCAAAGAGCCCTGTTTCCTTTTAGTAGAGAATAGGATTTAGAAAGCAGTATTTGTGCTGTGGGTGTGCTCATTGCTACCTGGAATTCATTGTTTCTAGGCTCTTTCAACAGAGTGAGGAAACATATGTATGCATAACAATACCTCCAGTTCCATTACAACACCACAAGGTTATTCTAGCCTTCTCCCACTTGCTGTATTTTCCAGAGGTATGCTGGTAAATGGTTAACAACTTCTCCAGGAGATAAACTTTTATCTATGCTTTGCAGCATTTGCCAATTTCCGTGGTGTAAAAACTCCCTCCATGGCCATTTTCAAACCACCAACATGACATCACTGAACAGGGAGTTAGGAAGAGATGTACAGCATTGGTCCTCACTGGTACGAGCCAGGTCTTGCATGCCACTGTAGGAGAAGTGGGCTCCTATTATTCACAAAATATTTACTCATTTCCTAAATGAGCCCTAAAACACATAGAAAGTAGTTTCAGGATTGCTAACCAATACCATTGGGAGAAACAAGCTAGCGTTTAATGCGTCTAACTCCTTTGGCTTAGGATGAGAACACACTGTCAGAATAGGGTGGCTAAAGTTACCTGGGTTGGTTCTACTTCCCTCTCCTTTAGTATGGTGATTTTATTCATTCAAATGAGGTTAGGTTTGTTTATTTCTCTTTGTATTCCATTAGCTAGGTTTCTCCCTTACTTGTGTATGTTTCTAGTGTTTTCCACTGTGTAAAATATTAACATAATTTCAAAAATTAGAACAACTTAGAAGGGTGTACCCAGAGGTGCCTGGGTGGCTCAATTAGTTAAGTGTCTGACTCTTGATTTCGGGTCAGGTCATGATCTCACAGTTCGTGGGTTGGAGCCCCTGCTTGGGATTCTCTCTCTCTCCCTCTCTCTCTGCCCCTCCTCTGCACGCACATGCATGCTCTCTCTCTCTCAAAATAAATACACTTGATCTTATCCAAAAGGCCGAGAGTGATCTCTCTCAAAATAAGTAAATAAACTTTAAAAAAGAAAATAAGTGTACCCAGAGAAGCATCACTTTCGCCCCCTCCTTCTATCCCAATTCTACTCCTGTCTTGTCCTTTCTGATCCCACTTACCCTGTGTAAGTGACTAATTTCATTAATTTCTGGTTTATCTTCTCTGTTTCTTTTGTACAAATGAGTAGATATATATATGTATATTCTCATTTTCTTTTCTTTCTTATGCAAAAGGCAGTATACTACATAGAATAGCCATGAAATCGGAAACGTGTGTGTTTTTGTTTTACTTTTTATGACTGAAACTCCTCGATTACTTCTGGGGCATGCTAATGATAGGTATATTCCATGAAAATCAGAAACATGAATCCTTGAAACAATGCAAAGGCGCATGTGCAGGGGTTGATAGAAATGCTGTATTGATAAACTATGTTCATAACAGTTTTGCATAATGCATTAAACTATGCATTGCTAATCAAGGACAGTACGTTCAACATACCATATGATATCACCATTGGAAACTTTGTAATATAATAGCAATTAATCATTTCTTACGTATATTAGCCTATGCTTCCAGACTTTGGGACCACGCTGAAGCTACCCTCTTGCCCTTTGCTTTTTTAGCTTTAAAAAATACAGACTGAGAGAACCTAGGTGGCTCAGTTGGTTAAGTGTCTGACTCTTGATTTTGGCTCAGGTCGTGATCTCCGGTCTTGAGATGAGCTGAGCGCAGAGCCTGCTTAAGATTCTTTCTCCCTCTCCCTCTGCCCCTCTCTCTCTGCTTGTGCTCTCTCTCTCTCTCTCTCTCTCTCTCTCTCTCTCTCTCTCTCAGGGACAGAGCCTGATGTGGGGCTCGAACTCATGAACCGTGAGTTCATGACCTGAGCCCAGATCAAGAGTCGGACACTCGATATACTGAACCACCCAGGTGCCCCTCATTCTTTTTTATAGAACTTCATTGTGAGGATATACCACTCTCCCTGTGTGTGAATATTTAGGTTGTTTGCAAAACTTTGGACAGCACTTTGTTGGAGGTGTATCTTCAGGGTAAATTCCTACAAGTGGAATAGCTGGATAAAAAGGTAAACACACATGTACTTTGGTTATTATTGAATTCCCCTCTCTTAAAGTTTGAACCAATGTTCATTCTCACCAGCAATGCACAAGAGTGGCTGCTGCCCGCAGTCTTGTCAACTGAATGTGTTTCCTCTTGTTAATTTTGCCATTCCAATGGGTGAGGTTAAGTTTCCATTTGCATTTCTCTTTAAAAAAAAATTTTTTTTTTTTACATTTATTCATTTTTGAGAGACAGAGCACAGTGGGGGAGGGGCAGAGAGAGAGGGAGACACAGAATCCGAAGCAGGCTCCAGGCTCCGAGCTGCCAGCACAGAGCCCAATGCGGGGCTTGAACCCACAAAACCATGAGATCACGACCTGAGCTGAAGCCAGACGCCCAACCAACTGAGCCACCCAGGCGCCCTGCATTTCTCTTTTTTAATAGGTGAGGTTGTATATATCTCTAAATATTTAAGGAATGCATACACACAGAGTAAATCATGTGTTCCATATCTTTTGCCCATTTTCTGATTCTTTTTCCATCAATTTTATTTTATTTATTTTTTATTTTTTTAATTAAAATTTTTTAAATTTTTTTTCTTTTCCATCAATTTTATTTTTTTTTCAACGTTTTTTTATTTATTTTTGGGACAGAGAGAGACAGAGCATGAACGGGGGAGGGGCAGAGAGAGAGGGAGACACAGAATCGGAAACAGGCTCCAGGCTCCGAGCCATCAGCCCAGAGCCCGACGCGGGGCTCGAACTCCCGGACCGCGAGATCGTGACCTGGCTGAAGTCGGACGCTTAACCGACTGCGCCACCCAGGGGCCCCTTTTCCATCAATTTTAAAGAATTATTTCTATGTCAGGGATATTAGCCCTTTAGTGGTGATTTAATTGCAAGTGTTTCTCTTTGTCAGTTTTATGTTTATTCTTTATGTTTATTATTATTTTTTGCTATGAAAATGTTTTTATGTTTAGGTGGTCAGATGCATGAACTTTTTTTGTTGTTGCATTAGGATTTTCAGTCATAGTTAGAAAACCTTTGGCATGTTTATCTCTAGCACTTGCAGGTTTCATGTGTTTACATTGAGATCTCTGATCCATTTTGAATTATTCTTGGGTACATTGTGGGGTTTGTATCTGCTTTTACCATTTTCTAAATGGCTAACAGTTGTCCCAGCACCGCTTATGAAAAAGCTCATTTTTGCCCCAGTGATGTGAGATGCTACCTTCAGCATATATTACTTTTCTGTGTGTACTTGTGTCTATTTCTGGGCTTTATATTCTATGCCACTGGTCTGTTTGACTATTTATTATGCACCAGCCCCACAGGGTGTTAATGATGGAGGCTTTATAAAGTGTTTAAATGTCTGGTAGGGCTGGCTTCCCTTCAGAACTTTTCATTCTCAGTATTTTTCTGGCCATTTTTGCATTTTTATGATTTCCATATGAACTTTGTTTAACCACATAAGAAAAAACTTGTTGGTATTTTCATTGGAATAGCATTACAGTTATAAGTTAACTAAGAATTGACATTTTTATGACACTGAGTCATCCTATCCAAGAAGAAAGATACCTTTCCATTTGTATCATATCATCTGCAAGTAGAAATGGTAGAGATGGTTTTATTTCTTTCATAGCTCCTATGCTTCTAATCAATTTACCCCCTCAAATTGCATTGGTTAATCCCTCTAGTATGAAGTAGTGGAGAAAGGGGGCATTCCTGCCTTGTTCCCCATCTTAATACAAATAAATGCCTGCAGTGTTTCTCCTTTAAGTAGGATATGGGCTTTAGGCATAGGACATATAAATATATAAAATCATTTTAAGAAAGTACCATCAGTTTCTTTTTTCTTGAGTTTTTTTTAAAATCAGCAATGGGTGTTGAATCCTGTTGAAGGCTTTTTTGGCCTTGCATTGCATTGCTGTAATAAATTATGATGACCTTGTGGCTTAAAACAGCAGAAATGTATTCTTTCACAGTTCTGGAGGCCAAAAGCCCAAAATCAGCATCAGTAAGATGAAATCAAGGTGTCAGCAGAGACATACTCCCTCTGGAGGTTGTAGGGAAGAATCTATTCCTTGACTTTCCCAGCTTCTGGTGGCTGCTGGTGTTTCTTGGCTTGGGACGCATCACTCCAATCTTGGCTCCGTGGTCACATGGCTTTTCCTCCTAAGTGTCAAATCTCCCACTGCCATCTGTTTTATAAGAACACTTGTGATTGTGTTTAGGGCCCACCCAAATAATCCAGGATAGTCTCTCTATTTCAATACTCTTAATGTAATCATATCAACAAAGACTTGGTTTCCATATGAGATAAGGTTCATGGAATCCAGGGATGAAGACCTGGGTATCTTTGGGGTCTATTATTCAGTCTACCACGGGTATCTATGGAGAAAATCATGATTTTTCTGTTAGATTTATTAAAGTGTTTTATTAGATTAATAAATTTCCTAATATTCACCCAACTTTGCATTCCTGGAATAAATCCCACTTAGTCATGTTACATTCTTTTCAGAATGTGTTACTGAATTATTTTTGCTAATATTTTATTTAGAACATTTTGATTAATATTTATAAGTGATATTGGTCTTCAACTTCCTTTTTTGTATTCCACTGAGTTAAAGTATTGTGTTATACTTGGTTTGGAAAGTGAATTAGGACATTTTCTTTCATGTCCAATCAATTTTGGAACCTCAGGAATACTTTTTTCCCCTGACGGTTTGGTGGAATTCTATTTTCCGTGAAACATCCAGTTCGGTTGCTGTTTTCTCCTCCTTGATTACTTTCTGCTGCTTCTGTGGGAGCTGGCCTGCTGAAACTTTCTATCTCAAATGGGGTCAATTTTGTTAAACTGCATTTTCAGAATACGCTAATGTCGTCTTTTTTTTAAATGTCTTCTAAGTTGCAGTCTAGGAAAAAAATCTCTTACCTCAATATTTAAAAAAATATATTCTATATTTTCTTCTTACATGTTTATGATTTCCATGCTTAGACCTTTAATTAATCAGGTATTTATTTTAGAGTATGATGTTACAAAGGGCTCTATATTTAGTCTTTGGCAAAATGGACAGTCATTGTCACAGTAACATTCATTGAATAAGCCATCCTTTGCTTTCTGGTTTCATGTTTCTTTTATCATATATGAAATCCTCCGTGTGTGTAAAACTACCTCTGGACTGTTGTTTGTATTTTATTTACCTGATTGTCAATTCACAATGTCAGTACTATGCTTTTAAAATTTTTTGTTACTTTATACTGTTTTTCATACGGGTAAGTTCCTTACTCATTACTTTTCAACATTTTGTGAGCTTTTTTCATTCACCTACCCTTTCTGGTGGGCTTTGGAATGAAGTTAAATTTAAAAAGAAACTCCAGTAACATTTTGATTTTTATTGGAATTATTTTAACTTTATAGATTTACCTGGGGAGAACCGAATTTTTCTAGTATTAGATTTTTCCATCTTGGAGTAGGATATATTTCTAGATGTATTGTGATTTTGTCTGTATTTTTTGGTAGTGTCTTATACCTGGTAATGTCTATACCAGATTTTGTCTGTATTTTTTGGTAATGTTTTCCTTCAAAAAAGCTTATTCCTAGGTATTTTATTTTATTTTATTTTATTTTATTTACTTATTTTATTTTATTTTTAATTTTTTAAAAAATTTACATCCAAATTAGTTAGCATATAGTGCGACAATGATTTCAGGAGTAGATTCCTTAGTGCCCTTTACCCATTTAGCCCATCCCCCCTCCCACAACCCCTCCAGTAACCCTCAGTTTGTTCTCCATGTTTATGAGTCTCTTCTGTTTTGTCCTCCTCCCTGCTTTTATATTATTTTTGTTTCCCTTCCCTTACGTTCATCTGTTTTGTCTCTTAAAGTCCTCATATGAGTGAAGTCATATGATTTTTGTCTTTCTCTGACTAATTTCACTTAGCATAATACCCTCCAGTTCCATCCACATAGTTGCAAATGGCAAGATTTCCTTCTTCTTGATGGCTGAGTAATGCTCCATTGCACACATATACCACATCTTCTTTATCCATTCATCCATCGATGGACATTTGGGCTCTTTCCATACTTTGGCTATTGTTGATAGTGCTGCTATAAACATGGGGGTGCATGTGTCCCTTCGAAACAGCACACCTGTCTCCCTTGGATAAATGCCTAGTGGTGCAATTGCTGGGTTGGAGGGTAGTTCTATTTTTAGTTTTTTGAGGAACCTCCATACTGTTTTCCAGAGTGGCTGCCCCAGCTTGCATTCCCAATCTTAGGTATTTTATATGTTTTGTTGGTATTGAGAATAGGATTTTGTGTTTTAAGTTATGTTCTTTTTAAAAAATAATTTTTAATGTCTATTTATTTTTGAGAGAGACACGAGTGTGAGCGGTTGTTACATTCTTAAGTGGTCATTGTTGATGTGTACGAAAGCTTAATGCTTTTTTAAAAAATGTATTTAATTCAACTCCTAGCTTTTCATTTGATAAAATGTCTGGTTTTCCAAGTAGGTACTTGTATCCTCTAGAAATCATGACAATTTCTGATATGTTTTTGCCTGTCTGGAGTGAGAAAGTGGGAAGGGTGCCCTGGAGGCGAAGGGCATTTACAGGACTTGACAACTGTGTGTAACCTTTTTTTCCTTTCAGTTTGTACTGTGGAAGCTTTGGTGGTGCCAAGGGACGGTGCTTGTTGCTCTTCTGCTCTTTCTGCCCTTGCTGGGAGCCTGCTGCAGGGCGGAGTCCTCACCAGCTGTGGCTTTGGCACAGAAGTCCCAATTGGCCGCTCTGCCTCCACTCAGCGGGGCGGGGCACTGGCTGGATTCCCTCGGCCTACAAACACTGCCCATGGTTTCCGTGGTTGCTTCAGTTTCAGCCCCTGCTGACTTGAGCTTCAGGGTTTCTAGGGCTTTGCCCAGAAAGTCTGGAATTTCTTGTTTGGCGTGGGCTAGAATACTGGCTTCTGTCCTCTGTGCATCTAGCCCCATTGGCTTTTTGTATAACGGAAATTCCTACAAATCTCCAGCTTCCTCCTTGGGCCCTTCCTTATTTTCTATTATTGTTATGGATCATTTGGTATTTTAGTGGGGCTCGGGAACACAGGAGAGAGAACAAAAGACCTCAATCTGGCATCTTTAAAGGATGGAGGTGGGGAGGAAGACTTCAGATTATAAAAGCAGTATAAATATTTTATAGTAAATTTAGAAAATACAGATGTGTGGTAAGAAGAGAATTGCTTTCAGCATTTTGGTGCACATCCTTCCAACCATGGTTTTGTTTTGTTTCGTTTTGTTTTGTTTTGTTTTCCTGATGCAGGGGTTTGGTGTCACACAGTTACTTCCAAGTGTATTTTCAGCTGAGTGGAGTTGCCTTTTTAACTCACCTGCTGACTTGACAGGAGGGACATTTAGACATGTGAAAATGTCAAGTGTGGATCCAGCCCAGGCAGAGCTGGGGATGTCTGATTGAAGGCTGGAGGAGGTGAGGGAGGCACCCTGTGGGCTTGCAGAGCACAGCTGGAGTCGGAACTGGGGTGCGTTTCATTCTTGTTTTCACAGTCCCCTGCTATGGCTTACGAGAAGGCTTAAGGACAAAACCACGATATGGTTTTGGCTTTATTTTTTTTTAATGTTTATTTATTTTGAGAGAGACGCAGAGAGAGAGAGAGAGAGAGAGAGAGAGAGAGAGCGAGCAGGGTAGGTGCTGAAAGAAGGAGAAAGAGAGAATCCCAAGCAGGCTCTACGCTTTCAGCCCAGAGGTTCAAACTCATGAACCGTGAGATCATGACCTGAGCCCAAACCAAGAGTCAGACGTTCAACCGACTGAGCCACCCAGGCGCCCCAATTTTGACTTTTGATTTAGGAACACATGGCCGAAACAGCAGTTTCCATATCCCTTTCTGAGGTCTCTCTGACACCTTTCCGGCTGCTTCCGGTGATGATGACATATTAAAAAAAATTTGTTTTAATGTTTTATTTATTTTTGAGATAGCACAAGAGGGAGAGGGTCAGAGAGAGAAGGACAGAGGATCCAAAGCGGGCTCTGTGCTGATAGCAGCGAGCCCGATGTGGGACTTGAGCTCACAAACGTGAGATCATGACCTGACCTGAAGTCAGACGCTCAACTGAGCCATTCAGGTGGCCCAACATACTTACTT
Organism: Prionailurus bengalensis; assembly: GCF_016509475.1. Lineage (NCBI taxonomy): Eukaryota > Metazoa > Chordata > Mammalia > Carnivora > Felidae > Prionailurus > Prionailurus bengalensis. The sequence continues at coordinate 66,251,706 of NC_057356.1, read as the reverse complement.
ATTTTTGAATAGCTAACAGACTACATTTCTTTCACTGTTGTCTGTTTTTAGTAAAAAAGTTCACACGGTCCAAATACATTTGATTTTTTGCTGATGTGGCCTGGTCTTTTGAAATTTGAATGTGTCTCTCATAATTCCTTTAGTTTATGAAGCACTTGACAAACTCAAAGCACAATATCTCATTTGATCCTTACAAGAATCCCCGTTTGATAGTCTGGTAAGTTAACATGAAGAGAGTCTGAGCTCTTAGCCCAAGGTCACATAGCTGGCACGGGGTAGAATTTGGACTCAAATTCATGTACAGTGTTAAAGCCTGGGTGTGTCCCTTATAAAATTGCTGGGGTTAGGGGGGCGCCTGGCTGGCTCAGCAGGTGGAGCATGCCAATCTCAGTCTCGGGGTTGTGAGTTCGAGCCCCACACTGGATGTAGAGATTACTTTAAAATCTTTAGGGGCATCTGGATGGCTCATTCAGTTAAATGTCCAACTTCAGTTCGGGTCATGACCACGCATTTTTTTTTTTAATGTTTATTTTTGAGAGAGAGAGAAAGAGTGCAAGCAGGAGAAAGGGAGACACAGTAGGAGCCTAAAGTAGGCTCCAGGCTTTGAGCTTTCAGCACAGAGCCAGACAGGGGGCTAGAACCCATGAACCATGAGATCATGATCTGAGCCAAAGTTGGAGGCTTAATTGACTGAGCCACCCAGGTGCCCCATGATCTCATGGTTTTTGAGTTCTAGCCCCTGCTTTGGATCCTCTGCCTCCCTCTCTCTCTCTGCCCCTCCCCAGCTCATGTGGGCATTCTCTCTCTCTCAAAAATAAATAAATATTGAAAAAAAAAAGTCTTTAGAATTGCTGGAAGCAGACCGACAGAAAGTTAGCTATGGTCCTTGTCCTCCAGGAAGAGAAGCTGTGTGGTTGAGTGGTTTATGAATACAGACTTTGTTCCTCAGTTGCTTGTCCTATAAATGAAGATAATAATGATCCCTGTGTTGCAGGATTGTTATAAGAATTAAACAGGATATTCCACTCACAATAGTTGGTATGCTATTTGGAATACAGTGAGCATTCAATGGATGTTAGACCTAATTATTAATATTAATTAACAATAACTAATCCATATTTGCTGATAAGGTGAGTTTGAACCATTTGGTTTTACCTGTCTGGGTAAAAGAGATAGGAAAGCAAGCAGGAAAGAAAGGTCCGGGTGGAGAGCATAGGGAGGTAAAAGGAATGCCTTGGTCTTTACTCCCAGTCTACTGTTGCTGTATAACTTTTCATGAATAACAGAGATTTGAATATATTGTTGGTTGAGGGTTAAGATCTTTCACTGTGGTTAGAGGTAGTGATAAGGAGACCCTCACTTCCTATTTTCTCCAGCTGTAAAACATGGAAATAGCTCCCATCTTGCTGTGTTTGTGGAAAACGCTGTGGACCTGTAATGCAGAGTGTGGCACAGCATATGCTCAGGCAGCGAACAAATGCAGCCTTTGTACGTAACACCAAGTCAGCAGACCCCAGCCCCGGGTCCCTAGAGGGCATCAATGTTAATTTGCATTTTTTACTCAAAATCAGAGTTGTGGGTTTTTTTTTTTAAAGTTTATTTATTGATTTTGAGAGAGAGAGAGAGAGAGAGAGAGAGAGAGAGAGAGAGAGAGAGAATGGGAAAGCAGGGGATGGGAAGAGAGAGAGGGAGAGAGAGAGAATTCCAAGCAGGTTCCGTACTGTCCATGTAGAGCCTGATGCGGGGCTCAAACCCACGAACCATGAGATCATGACCTGAGCCAAAACCAAGAGTTGGATGCTTAACTGACTGAGCCACTCAGGTGCCCCCCAAATCCGAGGTTTCAAAGTGAAGTGCAAACCATGGAGTCTTTCTCTGCCCTCTTCTCCATGCCCCTTTTACAGTCACTCTCCTGCCACCCCAATCTCTCACGTTCTCTAGTTTTGCCTGCATGCATCTTGCTTTCCTCTGTGCTCAGCTCCTCTGCATGGGAACCTTGATTGTTCTTTTGTCTTTTATCATTTCTGGGGCAGCAGCAGTTCTCAAAGGGCATTAAGTCACTTGGAAGGAGCATAAAACGTGGAGATTCCCCTGCCCCAAGCTCAGAACCCAGCAGGTCTGGGTGGAACCTGGGAGTCTGCGAGGGTGATTCTGGCACAGGTGGTCCTTGGAGCCCACAGCTAGGGAAACCGTGTAGCAGACACCGTGATAGGGTGGGCGTGAGATGTAGCACAGACCCAGATGTGGGGACCCTCTGGTGGCAGCGCCTGTAACTGCGATGGCAGCTTTGGAAGCTGCAGGATGCTTTGCTTCCCCTCTGCCCTTATTTATACCTTCTGCCCAGAGGCCACGTGGCGGAAAAGGATCATGGAAGCAAGTTCTGAGAGGCTCCTGCAGCATGGGGCTCAGCGCTGGGCAGGAAGGAGAGTGTATATGCCTGGACTGAGTGACTGAAATCAGACCTGAGTGTTAGATCTGGGGTGGGGAGCTGGCGGGCAGTGGAGTTACCCTCCACCAGGCAGTGCACAGAGACTTCCTCCTTCTCTGAACCCACACCCTGACCTGGTCTGGGCTGCCAGCCTGTGCGCTCACAAGACTTTTACTACTATTCTTTGGTTCACATGTCTGCTGATGTGGCACACATGTTGCTTCCTGCTGGATCTGGCAAATTTTTTGTCTTAAAAAAATTGAAGTTTCTTTGTGGTCAAAGAACTAACACATTGACTGAAACTTGAATGCTTTTTTTTTTTTAAATTTTTTTTTTAAACATTTATTTATTTTTGAGACAGAGAGAGACAGAGCATGAATGGGGGAGGGTCAGAGAGAGAGGGAGACACAGAATCTGAAACAGGCTCCAGGCTCTGAGCAGTCAGCACAGAGCCCGACGCGGGGCTCGAACTCACATACCGCGAGATGGTGACCTGAGCCGAAGTCAGACGCTTAACCGATTGAGCCACCCAGGCTCCCCAACTTGAATGCTTTTTAACTCTTTATAATTCGAGCATTATGAAACCTTACGTTCTGGGTCCTTGGGTGGTTTGCTGGGTGCTTGGATCTGTTCTCCCTTCGTTTTCATCTCCCTGCCTCACACATGACTCCAAGGCCAGATCCACTTCCAAGGCTTAGTTAGCTTCCTCTGTTCCTCCTACTGTGTTTCCTGCCTGTTCGCCCTCTGAATTCTGTTCCTTTTGTTGTTGTTGTTTTTTGCCTTTTAATTTTATTGAAGTGTAATTTATGTAAGTTAAATGTGCAGATCAAGGAGTTTCAAAAACTGCACACACCTGTACAACCCACACCTCTATGGAAAGATCTTGATAAGAATGTGGGTCACATGGGTGTATGCATTTCCATCATTCCAGGAAGTTCCCTGAGGGGCCCTTCCCACTCCACCCTCAGTTTCTCCCCTGGCTCAGGTAATCACTGTTATTTCTTTTCCTGTAGAGGTAAGTCCTAAAACTGCCAGGCTGCCCTAGAATGTCATGTAAATGAGATCACACATTAAAGGCTTTTTTTGTGTCTGGCATCTTTCACTTGCATGAGGTTTTGTTGTTGTTGTTGTTGTTGTTCTTGTTGTTTTTGAATGATTATTGAGAGAGAGAGAGAGAGAGAGAGAGAGAGAGAGAGAGACACACAATCCCAAGCAGGCCTGACTCAGGGCGTGATCTCACAAACTGTGAGACCATAACCTGAGCCGAAACCAAGAGTCAGACACTTAACTGATTGGGCCACTCAGGTGCCCTCACTGGCATAATGTTTTTGAGATTCATCCATGTGGTTTCCTGTGTCAGTAGTTCTGTCATTTTATTGCTGAGTAGTATCCCACTGTATGAATATATCACACATTGTTTGTCATTCATCAGTTGTTAGGCATTTGGGTTGTTTCCAGTTTGGGGCTATTGTGAACAACACTCCTATGAACATTCTTGTGCAAGTCTTTTTGTGGACAGATGTTTTCATTTCACTTGGGCAAATGTTTAGGGTGCAGCTCTGGGCCATAGAGTATGTGTATATTTTTCTTTTTGAGAACTTGCCATTTTTCAAAATGTACCATTTTTACACTCCCATCAGAATGCATGAGAGTTCTGGTGGTTCAACATTCCTGCCTACATTCAATGCTGACTTTTTAATTTTCGCTTTTCTAGTGAGCGTGAAGTAGATATGACTGTGACTTTAACTTGAATTTTTCTGTGATGGTAAGCAACTTTACATAAACTTTTTGGCCAAATGGAATATCTTTTATGAAGTGTCTTTTTATGAAGTATTTATGAAGTTTAAGTATTATGCCTGGTTTTTATTGGGTTGCTTATGTTTTTATTATGAATTTGTTGGAGTTGTTTATATATTCTGGACATAGTCCTGTGACAGACATATATGTTCAAATACTCTACCCCTGACTATGACAGACATATGTAAGGTGAATAGTTTCTCCCAGACTGTGGCCTGCCATTTAATTTTCTTCATAATATCTTTTTAAAAAATATTTATTTATTTTTGAGAGACAGAGTGAGAGCAGGGGAGGGACAGAGGGAGAGGGAGACACAGAATCTGAAGCAGCTTACAGGCTCTGAGCTGTCAGCATAGAGCCAGATGCGGGGCTCAAACCCACGAACTGTGAGATCATGACCTGAGCTGAAGTCGGACACTCAACCGACTGAGCCACTCAGGTGCCCCTGTTTGTCCATTTCTATTCAACTTTATTCCACTATTTTTCTTTCTTTCTACTTACTACAGATTTAATTTGTTCTTTTTTCCTAGCTCCATTAAGTAAAGGCTTAGATTGTTAATTTTAAAACATTTTTTCCCTCATGTAAGCATTTAGAGCTGTAAGTTTCCCTATAAGCACTATCCTGCTGTATCCCATAGATGTTGTTTCCTTCACCATCATTTGGTTTGAAGAATCTTCTGATTTCTTGTGTGAATCCCAGTTATTTTAAAAGACTCAACTTAAATCTTATTTCTTCTCTTTTCTTTCATTAAAATTTTTTAATGTTTATTTTTGAGAGAGAGCGTGCACGTGCGCATGAGTGGGGGAGGGGCAGAGAGAGAGGGAGACACAGAATCTGAAGCAGGCTCCAGGCTCGGCGTGGGGCTTGCACTCACAAACTGTGAGATCGTGACCTGAGCTGAAGTCAGACCCTTAACTAACCGAGCCACCCAGGCTCCTCTCTTCTCTTTTCTGAAGACTGAAGCCTATTCTTTCCTATGTACCTCTTTCATTATATATTTTCTCTTTATAGTCTTGTGTATCGTCTTAGTTTCTAATTTTCCTTGTGCATACACATTTGTTTTATGTATTTGTCTTTTATTGACTCTAAATGAACAATAGGCCCCTTGACTGCAAGAACTGCAGCTACCGAGGACTTGGTAACCTTGTTAGATCTTGTCCGTGGTTGGCATATAATTAACAGATATTTCTCAAGCTCCACTAACATGGAAGCTACTGTGGGTGATAAAAGTTGGGTGTAATCCAGATACTCTTTAAGAAGTTAACTAATTTTTAAAAATATGTTAACTAATGATATAAAATAATGTATAATAAGAGCCAAATAGAGGAATGGGCATTAAACACTGCAGGCATTTAGAAGAGGAAGTGAAGTCATTGGAGGGAATTATTTGAGGAAGACTCCAGAGAGGAAATGGGATTTTAACTGGCCCCAAACCAGAGGAGGAGATGCCATTCCTGCTGTGGGAAAAGCATGTACAAAGGTCCTGAGGTATAAATGTAAACTGTCCATGTAGAAGACAGGGAAGAGACCAGTGTGGGGAAAGCTGAGGAAGGGAAGTCAGGGATATTGTGTAGAGAACTCTAATTAACAAGCTGAGGATATTGAGGTTATGGGGTTATCACTTCTGATGGCAGATCTGAGATGCCATCTTGGTACTCATGCAGTCTTCTATCCTACTTGACCCTCCTATTCTTACTTATGCTAGTCAGAGCTTACCAGCCATGCTTTCCGAGCAGCATATGAAGAGTTCCCAGGCCAAATCTTCCACTACTTTGAACTTGGTCATGGGCACTGTTTGTTTTCTCTTGGGGATTTCATTTCTTGGTTGCCTCTGTAGCCCAGTCACTGCTCTGAAGCAGGAATTCTGGTTTCTTAAGCTGACAACCATGAGGCCTAGTGATTTGGTTTGTTTCCATGAGGCCTAGTGATTTGGTTTGTTTCCATGAAACACTGGTCTAGCTCCACCCTTCTTGTTCAGCTCAAAGAGTATGTATCTGCACCCTTCATTAAGAAAAAACAAACCACTTTTTTCAAAAGAATGGCATAAAACAGAGAACCCAAGTGTTTTTCACTGAGAAGGGCAAAGCACTTCTGTCTACAAGCCAGCATTGGTTGTGGTCCTTTGTGCCCATTCACTCATTCACTCAGGAGTCTTTGCCTTCATAACTTCCTTCTGATGCATCTGGCTGGAACACAAGAGGCGTTTTCATCCTCCAGAATTTTACTGTAGATCTTTGGTGTGCATAACTCGAAGCTAGATTTTTTGGTGTGTGTGTGTGCGTGTGTGTGTGTGTGTGTGTGTGTGTGTGTGTGCAGGAGCGCCCCAAGACTTGGAAGAAGCTGCAGGAACTTGCTGTAGAGTTGGGACAGCAAGATTCCTCACGTGGTGGATACCAAGCAGCAAATTCAGAAGCTGGGCGCTCTGAAAGCCCAGAGGAGGGGTCCTTGGGGTCCCTCAGAGAAGGCTTCCAGAAAACCTGGCAGTTGCGGGACTGGATCTAGATTTATCTAGGAGGGGATAATGTAAACATTGTGTTAGAGTTGCCGCTAAGTGCTGCATTGCTGGTGACAGGAAGAAGCCTCCCTGGCTGAGACAGAAGAGTGTGTATGGAGGGGGTGGGTGGAGGAACGAAGCTTTGGTGGAGGCTGTTTCTTTAGGGTTCCCAGGACCTAAATTTATGCGAAACAACAGCCAGAACTCCTAGAACTAAATGCATTTCTAACTTAGATTTCTAGTTAGATTTCTAACTTAGATTTCTAACTTATATGCCCACACGTAAAATTGACTCTGCTCATTAAAAATGCAGTGTGAGTTATGGCCGGTTAGGTTTCTGAAGGCCATGTTGAAATCAGCCTCAAGCCTTGTCCTGCTAGATCTCCCTGGGACCCTGTCTGCTAGTCCAGGCCATGCCAGTGGCAGCAAATGGAAGAGGGAGATTCTGCTTCTCCAGTGTTCAGAGCTGGGTAGAGAGGTATCTTCAGGGGTCCCCCACTCACCACTAATGGTAGAATAGTACCTCCCTCAGCCCACTGGGGGCTGGGAAGGGGTGGTCTGCCTGGCTGGGCTGGGGGTGGGTGAGTTTAGAGCTCCCCAGGGCACACTTGGGACAGCCTAACCAATCTCCCTAAGGGACTAGAGTCTGAATCAGGCAACCTAATGTATGCCTTTGGAGGTAGAAGCCAGGGAACCAGCCAGATTAGGGGACCTCATAGGGGGTATTCTTTAGCCCCTGACTTGTTGGTTTGAGGCGTTGTGGGACTTTGATTTTAAAGGTTTTTTTTAAAAAATCTTTATGTATTTTTGAAAATGACAGGGAGGGGGAGGGGCAGAGAGAGAGGGGGACAGAGGATCCAAAGCTGACCCCATGCTGACAGCAGACAGCCTGACTTGGGGCTCGAACTCACAAACCGTGAGATCACGACCTAAGCCGAAGTTAGATGCTCAACCGACTGAGCCACCCAGGTGCCCCATGGGGGCTTTGATTTTAAAAATGTACTGCCTCTGGGGCTACTCCTTTGGGGACTTAAGTAGCTTCCTCCAAACTCAGAACACATAATAAAATAAAATGGGCATAAATTGCTAATTTAAAATGAGAAAACATCCCTCCTCCCCACCACCCCTCCCCGATTGGGGCCAGCCAGTGACCATGTGATGGATCATGCTGACTCCCCTTCATGTTTCCCAGTGGGAAGCCGGGTCCCCCTCTCTACTCCAGGGACCTGGCTCCTGGCTCAGAGCTGCTTGCCCTTTGCAGGAATACCCTTGACCCTTGACCCTCGACCCTCAGACCAGGCTTATTGGCTGTGGGAAGACGTGTCAGTGTCAAGCTCTGTGACAAGTTTGAGAACGAAGGGAAAATTGTGTAGCCCTGGTTAAAGCAGCCCTGCAGTGGCAGTGGGTTTCCACCCCACAGGAGCTCTTGCCCTGTCCTGATGTGACTTGGCCTTGGGGGTTGGTGCAGAGAGGGACAGAGCCCAGCCAGCTCCCTCATCCATGTGCTCTCCATTTCCTGTCTTGTCCTTCCTGTTTTGTGGCCCTTCAGTTTCATAACTTTGAAAATTCTCCCACAGCCACATACACTCTTACTTCTTCTATTTTGTTTGCTTTGGTCATATGTGTCTTGGAGGTGAAGTTCTTCAGAAACTTCCCACTGCTGGCTTCCCCTGTGCTCTGCCCTGTCTACTCGCCAGGCTCGGGGCTGCTATCGTCACTCCCTGCCCTGACAAATGTCCTGTCTCATCAGAGCTCAGACATCCTCAGCACCGCCGGCTACGACAGCATCATCCAGCACCTGAACAACGGCCGCAAGAACTGCAAAGAATTTGAAGACTTTTTAAAAGAAAGGTACATGCTGTTCTTCCTTGAAGATGGAGGGGAAGACAAAACACCCCCACACAAAGGAACAATTTCCTACTTTCTGTGTGTTTCTAAGCGTTCCCAAGACGTCTGCTGTAGGCTATGGAATGATACCCAGGAAATAAATGATATCTCTGTCCCAAAGCTCTTAGAAACCAGCTTTGACAGATGACATTCATGAATGAAACAGCAAACAAAATATAATAAAATGCTAAGTGAGGTGATACGCACAGCACCGAAGACCTCACGGGAGAGGGAGATTGTGAAAGACTAGTAAATAAAGAGGGGCAGCTTCATAGCTGACGGGACTGGTGAGCGGCCCTGGGGGGGAGGGGCGGGGTGGATTTGATAGGGGGAGGTGTCTGTGGAAGAGCAGCAAGCTTGCAGGTGGAGGAGAGGAGCACGACTTAAGGAGCCTGATTCAAAGACCATAGGTGGGGAGGGGCAGAGCAGTGAGAAAGATGGGGGCGGAAGGGTCCCAGCACTCCAGAGGGCAGGGAGCTTGGTGGGGAAGGAGGGGACTGGCATGGTGTAGAGGATTTTTCCTTTCCTTTCCTTTTTACATTTTATTTTATTTTTAAAGTTTATTTATTTATTTTGAGAGGTTGGGGTAAGGCCAGAGAGATTGGGAGAGAGAGTATCCCAAGCAGGCTCCCTACTGTCAGCACAGAACCCAATGCTGGGGGTCAAACTCACAAACCATGAGACTGTGACCTGAGCTGAAATCAAGAGCCAGACACTTAACCGAGCCACCAGGCGCCCCTCCTTTTCTTTTTGGAATAGATAAGGTTTTTATTATTATTATTTTTTAATTCCGTACTTAATGGGGTAAGTTAGTTTTGTGGAAAATTGTAGTCCTCCAGAATACTCAATTGCCCAGTGATTCTGGATGAAGGAGTACTCTAGGGGGATTTTTGGCCAAAGAGCTGGGTCATTACCAGGACCCAAACTAATGAACAGATTCTCTTTGTAACACAGTGAGTGAGAGGTTTATAGCTTGGAGATACAGGCATTAAAGTCTTTTTCCATCAAATCTTTGTATTTTCTTCTCAAGAGAACATTGGGTAACATCACACCTACATGGTCGTGTGCCCTGATGAGGAGGCCTCTGTCCCTGAACTGTCTGAAAGGCCCCTGGGAACTGGAGAACTGCCACACTGTGGTTCTCAGGAGGCATAGGCGAAGTGAGGTCGGTCCACTGTCAGCTTCCAGAGAGCTAGCTGGTCATGCACCTCTTCCTTCCAGACACCAGCCTCCCTCCTCTACCCAAGATGGTTGACAGAGGTGACACCAGGTTACCACTTTTCTTTCTCTTGATGGGTACTGGAGGTGGGCTTCCTCTGTTCTTCAACAGAGCTCTGGAGGGAGCACACAAACAGGAATTTCATGACTGCAGGGTGTGCACATTGTAGAGCCTCCCTTGCTTTTTTGTGCCCCTCCTCCAGTTAGTGCTTTTATCGATTTTCTCCTGGGTGTGAACTAGCCTTGCCCTGCATCCATGAGAAGGCATTGCCAAACATCCATGACCGAAGCTTCCGCTGCCGAGGCGGGACCATCCAAGAGTCCCCTGACACGATGTGGATGGTGTCGTAGCTCCGTGGTGCCCACATTTTTTTTTAAATGTGACCCTCAGCAAGAAATACATTTTACACTGCCGTCCGGTACACACGTGCATAAAACAAGAGCTTAACAAACGTCACTACCCTATTATTTTACTCAATTCTATGTATTTAAACACGGCTGGTCATGACCCATTGAATGGATTTATTGTGCGCAAGTGAGTTATGACCCACAGTTTGAAAAACACAAGTCCAAACAGATCCCAGAAACTAAGTTCTCACTTTTTAAATGTCTCATAAAAATATATGGAGAAGAGGAGGAAATATATGGAAATTAAAAATTAATAAATATTTTTATTGTATTTTTTTAAAAGTTTCTTATTTATTTATTTATAGACAGAGACAGCACGAGTGGGAGAGGGGCAGAGAGAGGAAGAGAGAGTGGGTAAGGGGCAGGGAGGGAGAGAATCCCAAGCAGGCTCTGCACTGTCAGCACAGAGTCTGACCCGGGGATTGAACTCACAAACCGTGAGATCATGACCTGAGCCGAAACCGAGAGTCAGACGTTTAACCGACTAAGCCACCCAGGCGTCCCTGTGCTGTATTTCTAGTATATGGTCATTTTTCTGGAGGAGTTTCAGAGCAAAAGAAACCAGTCCCATGCTCTCTGGTTTTGGGAAAGAATCGGCATCAGGTCAGAGTGTCAGATATGTATGCCCTGGGTACGGGGGTTTGAGGCTCTTGGTCATGTGGCCTGCCTGGGCCCTGGGCTTCCTTTCTGGTGGTGTGCTTGCCAGGAGGAGGCTGCTGTCAGTGAGGGAGTGTGCGTTCCTTCCCTGTGTCCTGTTCAGAAATAATTCATGTGAAGAAGTGCAACCCTCTTCAGGGTTTAGTTGCCTGGCCTTTCCTCTTGCTCTGGTAGGTGTGGGGTGCCTGTGGTTCAGAGAAGTTATGTAACTTGCCTAAGGTCACACAGCCAATAAAGGATAGATCTGCTTTCAAGCCTAGGAAAATTGGGCCCTGGAACTCTCTTCATCATACCTGGTACAGTGCCTGGGACATCTTAAGTGGCGGGGAAAGGGGATATTCGGCATTTTAGATCATGCTACACCAAGTAACAATCAGTTGTTTTTGTGAGACCTGCCAACTGCAGAGTTTATATTCTGAAATTCCCCTCTCTTTGCTATAGTTTAGCTGTGTATTTGAATTGGCTCAGTCGATTAAACGTCCAACTTCCGCTCAGGTCATGATCTCATGGTTTGTGAGTTCGAGACCTGCATCGGGCTCACTGCTGTCAGCGCGGAGCCTGCTTCAGATCCTCTGTCCCCCCTTCAGATCCTCCCTCAGAAAACCCAAAGAACAAAAAGCATAAAACACTGAATTGACTATGAATGAGGAACTCTTTAGGATGGTAAAAGGATACTCTTCGAGAACATGGGAAGAGGGGTGGGCCTCAGGAGTGCAGCCTTTAGTGGAATTATCTCTTACTCCACTTAAAAAATATATATGAATAAAAATAAATTTTTGGTAAATAAATCCTTGGGTCACAGTTTTGAATAGTCTGTAACGTGCTGGCCTGTGCCAGTCAGGGGGCCATGTTTGGTTTTGCCAAGATGTGATGTCCACCTGGCAACTGAGACATGAAGGCCACCAATCTTCTCACAATTCCCCCTGTCCTGTAGGAGAGTTTTGCATTTTAGAGAATGGTGTTATATCTGAGCTTCTCCCTTCAGAAGTGCAGTTTTGCCCTCAAGGGGGGTGCCATGTGTTTTAACTAAGTCAGCCCGAGAAAGACTCAGAGCTCTCTCTTCTGTTCCCTTTAGGGCATCAATTGAAGAGAAATACGGCAAAGACCTGCTAAACCTCTCTAGGAAGAAGCCGTGTGGACAGTTGGAGATCAAGTAGGTACCATGCTTCTTTCCTGTTTCCAGGTTGACTAACACTGCCAGGAGCCCCATCACTTCAGCAGACAGAGCTGGCCAGTGCGGTGAAGTGTGTTGGGGGAAAACAGTTTTTAGGTTTTTTTTTTCTTATTTTGAGGCGTGAAAAATCTGAAAAAATAGAAAGGAGGCTAAAATGAACTGCAAAGCCACAATCCATTAGTAAAATGTTCTGTATTTCTATGTATACTTTTTCATAGGTAGGATTATACTATATATGATTTTGTACTAGACGTTTAATAGAGGGGCTTCCATGCACGCACACACACACACACCCCACAGTTTGTGATAACTCTGAGAGACTGTCTGCATGATTTTATAGTTCTCACGACTGATGTGAGGTTTCTATACGTATTCTTCTGTTACTCACTGATTACAGGAATGGCCAGGACATGGTGCCTGCTTTAGGAACACGCTCCCTCTCATCTACAGGGCTGGCTTCATGGGCCGTCATACAGGAGCCTATGCTTTGAAGGGCTTCATAACGGGTTTGATGCTCTTTGCTGTCCCCATTTTGAAATTCTTAATAATTTTTATTTATTTATTTATTTTTTAATGTTTGTTTATTTTTGAGAGAAAGAGAGCGTGAGCAGGGGAGGGGCAGAGAGAGAAGGAGACGCAGAATCTGAAGCATGTTCCAGGCTCTGAGCTGTCAGCACAAAGCCCAATGCAGGGCTTGAACTCATGGACGGTGAGATCATGACCTGAGCCAAAGTCAGTTGCTTAACCAACTGAGCCACCCAGGTGCCCGATAAATTCTTAATAATTTATAAACAACGGGTCCCACATTTTCATTTTGCAGTGGACCTCACAAATTCTATAGCCCCTCCTACTCATTTGGAAATTTCTACATTCCTTCTTCAAAATAGGCATGTTGAGGGAGGCTTGGGAGAAATAGTTTCAAGTAGACTTTGCAGGCCTCTGCAGACCTAATCACATCACATACTGTGCTATAGAGAGCCGCATAGATGCCCTGAGGTCTGTGTCCTATCAGAGACCCTAATGGGGGAAGATAAGACATAGACCTTCCTCTTCTCTTCTCTTGCTTCTAACACACACACACACACACACACACACACACCACCCCACCCCACCCCACCCCAGAAATGTGCTGGATTATAGAAAAGAAACATTGGAAACTACTTAAGATATTAATAGTTATATAAGCCTAAAAAATTTGTTACCCCCTGATATCAGGCATTGGTATAAGGAGAATTTGTTGATTATACTATATTTTACTTTTGATGTTTTAAATGAAAAATTAAAAAATACACTAAAAGGTAAAAAGACAAACATAAAGACTGGCTGTATACCCAAATCACCTAGATTTAATAATTATTCATGTTTGCCATACTTTCTTAATATAGGTTTTTTGTGAAAATGTTTAAATTGGAACATTTTAAATTTAAACCTAGAATTAGATATTTCTCCACATGTACTTGGTTCCTTTTAGTGATTTATTGTATTTAGAGATGAAACCCTGAGTTCTAGCATTGGTCATTGTCACAGAGATGTCACCGTTTCTAGGCACTTTCCCAGGACAGATATTATATATTATATTATATTATATTATATTATATTATATTATATTATATTACTTATATTTTATTATTTTTAAGTTGTTTTTAATAATTTTTTTACATTTTATTTTATTTTTGAGAGACAGAGAGAGACAGAGCACAAGCAGGGGAGGGGCAGAGAGAGACAAAGACAAAATTTGAAGCAGGCTCCAGGCTCCGAGCTGTCAGCACAGAGCCTGACGTGGGGCTCGAACCCACAAACCATGAGATCATGATCTGAGCTGAAGTCGGAGGCTTAACTGACTGAGCCACTCAGGCATCCTATTTATTTATTTTTAAATGTTTATTTTTGAGAAAGAGAGAAAGCAGGCACGTGCTTGTGTGAGTGGGGGAGGGGCAGAGAGACAGTGGGACAGAGGATCCCAAGCAGGCTCTGTGCTGAAAGCAGAGAGCCAAATGCAGAGCTCAAACTCATGAACTGTGAAATCATGACCTGAGCCCAAGTCGGACGCTTAACAGACTCAGCCACCCAGGTACCCCTCTGGGGACAGATTTTAAAAGCATAAGTAGTTCATATTGATATTTCCAATTCTAAAATAACTTTGTAGGGTTTTACTTAATTTCCTTAATTTTATATTCATTTCACCTTGCACTGAAAATCTTGATTCCTGACAATATTAGCACAATTACTTGCTTTATATGACCATTTATATTAAAATATTTCAAAATAATATCAATATTACTACTCATAATAATACTTCTGAATGAAGTTTAACATTTCCTTGAAGTTCCTTTTGATCTTAGAATGTATTTCACTGAGAATACTGTGTTCTGGGGTGCCTGGGTGGCTCAGTTGGTTAAGCATCTGACTCTTGATATCGGCTCAGGTCATGGTCTCATGTGTGAAATGTAACCAATTTTGTTTCAATTTTTTAAATTTTAAGGGTTGTTTTCTTTTCCCTATTTGGTTTAGTTTTATTTTTTGAACATGTAAAACATTTACGTATTGACAGATCAAAACTGCATAGATTTAGGTATGTTTCTTTGTCATTCAAGCAGGGTTTAGATAATTTCAAGGAAGATTAGTGGGTCACTTGGCCAAAAAACTTGTTTATTTGCAGAGAAAGTGTAAGCTGTTTGGGAAGATACCCAAAAACTTGAGGTGATGTCATGAGAAAGAGCCATATTCTCTCACATTAACACTTCTTAGAAAAGGTATTTAGCAGAATGAGTCTGATCCAAAATGGTATTTATTATATTCTTACACATTTGACTTATAATTTAGTAAATTCATAGAGAACACTATTCTCTCTGTTCTGTGATAAAGGCCAGTCAGTGTTCCTTCTAAGAGTATACCTCAGACAGGAAGATGCAGCAAAAAATGAGGCCTGGGGACAGAGTGTCCAAAGTTGAAGGCCATTTAGGTGACTTCTGTTTCTGTCACCTCCAGAATGATCTTTAGGAAGGGACCCTCGATAAGAGTGCAAGACTCTGCTTCTCTGTGGACTAGTTAGGATTTTTCGTCTTGTGGACCACATTGAGAGACTCAGGCGCCTAATGGGCTTGCTAGGATTTAAGGCCAAAGTGTTTATCGAAAGGGTGGTAGAGGGGCACCTGGGTGGCTCAGTTGGTCCAGCGTCTGACTTCGGCTCAGGTCATGATCTCATGGTTTGTGGATTCGAGCCCCACATTGGGCTCTGCGCTGACAGCTCGGAGCCTGGAGCCTGCTTTGGATTCTGTGTCTCCCTCTCTCTCTGCCCCTCCCCGGCTAACGCTCTGTCTCTCTCAAAAATAAATAATAAACATTAAAAAGAATCTTAAAGGGTGGTAGAATATTTTCTTTTCCCACAGTGAAGGGGAACACTAGGGAGAAGAGGAGTCGGATGTTGCTAGGCCACCACCCCCAAGGTTCAGATTCTCTCCGGTTGTCATGTCCTGAACAAGGGAAACAGCAATTAAGTGATGATGTGAGACAACAAAGCTAATGACAAACCAAAGAGAGATTGAGGCTGCCCTTCTTGTGGCCCTGCAGCCAGTTGCTTCGGGTGGGGGAAAAACTTTAGACCCTGAACAGATTATTTATGTGTAAGGCTGGGTTTCAGCTCCACGACTCCCAATTGAGAAAGCCTTCTGGTGGTGTCTGATGCCATATCTCTGCATTTCCCAGTAATTCCAGTAGTGTGCCTGCACTTCAGTGACGTTCGTGTGTCCTTCTGGACCACTGGCACATTTGTTAGACATGGACACTTTCTAGTTCTATCCACACCATATCACGATAATTGTATCATAAGATGGGTAAAGAGAATGGAGAATGTGCAGTTATGTTTTCCTGCTTGATGTCTTTGTAATAATTGGAAGTGTTTGTGTGAGAAAAGGCATGCAGAAATAAGGATTCTTTCTTTGCAATGAACAGAGCAGGGGAAAGGAAATAGCTGAAAGAAACGGCCAGCTGGAAAAGACAAGGGGTTTTTCTTTGCAAAGTAGCAAAGCTTGCCACCTACATGTATACATATAAGAAGTGATCCGTGATGTTATGCTGTTGTGGTTCGGGGACCATGAATTCACAAAGTTCTATTCCTACTTGAAAGGCTGGAGTGAGCGCAGTGAGATCTGCTTCCAGTGAAGGCAGCATGAGCAAGAACATCCCCAGGGCCATGTCACCTCACAGGGATGTTTACTTTAGGAAGTGTAGGATGACAGACAACTAAAACCATGGGCCAGGGTGTCTCCAAGGGAGGAGGAGCCATGGGCTGTAAGAGGATGGGGGAGATTGAGAGAAGGTATGAAAAATGAGTCATGGGCTTTCCCCACTGAAACTGTGAGGTAGTAAATGTGTGTTGTTTTAAACTGCTAAATTTGGGGTAGTTTGTTTTTTAGCAGTAGAACATTGAAACGATGTGTTTCATGTCTGTCCCTTCCTTTAGAGTCCAAGGTCTGGGACCAGTCTGTCTTGTACCATGGAATCATTAACATCTGACACAACACCTGGCTCATGGTTTATGTTCAATGAACACATGATTGACAAATGAGTGAAAAAGAGGGAGATCAGGAGCCAGAGTTTGAACCCTTCCTTGTATCCTTATTTCTAATTACCATACTTTAAAGAAGTGGACTGGTATTCTTATGAGAAAGGGATCATAATTCCTATATAATCATTGGGAGAAATGAAACATAAGGAATGTGGGCATCTTGCTCTACCCAGGTGGACAGTGAAGAATTTATAATGCTTTGCCTGGGACTGAGAGAGCAAGAAAGAGGAAAACTGAACTGAAGAAATCTTGATCCTTCGCTGTCTTCCCAAGCTTACATGCAAAGATGAGTCTGCAGGCCATGACACGTGGGCGGAGAGAAGCATGCAGTGGTTTTATAATAAGATTGTACAGGGGCACGTGAGTGGCTCAGTTGGTCAAGTGTCTGACTCTTGTTTTCAGCTCAGGTCATGATCCCACAGTTTTGTGGGTTCGAGCCCCGCCATTGGGCTCCTTGCTGGCAGCATGGAGCCTGTTTGGGATTCTCTGTCTCCCTCTCTCTCTGCACCTCCCCACTCACACTGTCTCTGTCTCTCTCAAAATAAATAAATAAACTTAAAAGAAAAAAAGATTGTACAACAATTTCCAGAACTGAAGTTATATTTGTGCTTGTTTTTCAGCACCCTGAAGCAGGCCCTTGAAGTCTTCAAGAAGCGTAAGTGATTCTTTAAATTATATTTGCTGCCCTTGGCCGGTTCTGGGGGTTTTACTTTGAACAGCCATCTTGTATTGGGTAAAAAAAAAAAAGTTAGAGCAGATCCCAAGGTGAGAAGTAGCTCTGCAGAGCTGAAATGAGCTGGAGAGCCCACCTTCCATGTGGAAGTCATGATGTGCATTTGACTTACTTTGAGCAGGGGTTCTCACACTTGAAATCCAGGGCAAGGCCCTTGCAATTTGGTCTTCAAGGGGTCCTGTCTGGGTCTTTTTGAAAAAAATTTTTTTATTAAAAATTTTTTTTTATTAGTTTATTTTATTTTTTGACAGAGAGAGAGAGACAGAGAGAGGGAAAGAGAGAGAGAGAGAGGGAGAGAGAAGGGAAGGGGCAGAGAGAGAGGGAGAGAGAGAATCCCAAGCAGGCTCCACGCTGTCAATGCAGAGCCCAGTGCGGGGCTTGAACTCATGAACTGTGAGGTCATGACCTGAGCCGAAATCAAGAATTGGACACTTAACTGATTGAGCCACCCAGGCGCCCCTTTTTAAAGTAATTCGTACACCCACCATGGAGTTCAGACTCAAGGCTCTGAGATCAAGGGTTGTAGGCTCTACCGACTGAGCCAGCCAGGCGCCCTCCTGTTCAGTTCTAAGAGTCCCCAGTCCTGTTACTCAGAAACTGCCTTTAAGGCTTTCTGTTCTTCATAATACTTGCTGCTTTCGAGCTAAGGATTTTAACATGGCATTGTATGTATGTGCTTAAGTGTTTCTGTAGCTAGTTGACTGGTTCTAGAAGTTTGTAAATGTTAGCTAAACAGATATTCATCTTAACTTTTCCATGGAAGGTGTTCTCTTCCCTTTTTAACTCACCAATGAATACATTTCTCAAGGTAGAAATGTTTATGTTTCATGTTTTTTATATGCCCTGCAAGGCTAACCATGGGGCCCACGGGAGCTTCAGTCTAGGCTGGGTCTCCTAAGCCTATGTACTTGCTGTTACTTGACTTACTTTCTACCCTCCCCGAATAGTTTTATTTCCTTCTTATTAAAAAACATATTTATCTTAAACATTCAAATGAGACAACTATCAAGAAGATAGTAAGTACCTAGACTTTCAGTTCCTAGTGATAAGCAGTTATTGGTGAATGTGACTCCAGATATTTTTATGCAATTAAACACATGTAAATGTATCAATTCATATAAAAAATAGGATGATACCATGGCAGTGGTTCAGAATCTGTGGGGTGAGTGAGAGCAGATCATTTGTTTTTAAGTCATTTTTAAAATGAAAATATCAATGGTTTCATCATGCTAACAGTTTGGGATATATCTCTCCAGACCTTTTCCTACACATTTACAATTCTCTTTCTCTCTCTTAAATTGCACACAGACACACACACACGTGAGTTTTTGTATAAATGAGATCATACTATACCTATATCCTACAATTTGTTTTTCCCAACAATATTATCTAAGCATCTTTCTATTTCTTTTTTTTAACTTGTTTTATTTTTTATTTTTTTAAATTTACATCCAAATTAGTTAGCATATAGTGCACCAATGATTTCAGGAGTAGATTCTTTAGTGCCCCTTACCCATTTAGCCCATCCCCTCTCCCGCCACCCCTCCAGTAACCCTCAGTTTGTTCTCCATATTTATGAGTCTCTTCTGTTTTGTCCTCCTCCCTGTTTTTGTATTATTTCTGTTTCCTTTCCCTTATGTTCATCTGTTTTGTCTCTTAAAGTCCTCATATGAGTGAAGTCCTATGATTTTTGTCTTTCTCTGACTAATTTCACTTAGCATAATACCCTCCAGTTCTATCCACGTAGTTGCAAATGGCAAGATTTCCTTCTTTTTGATTGCCAAGTAGTACTCCATTACACACACACACACACACACACACACACACACACACACATACATACCACATTTTCTTTTTTTTTTTTTTAAATTTTTTTTTTAACGTTTATTTATTTTTGAGACAGAGAGAGACAGAGCATGAACAGGGGAGGGGCAGAGAGAGAGGGAGACACAGAATCTGAAACAGGCTCCAGGCTCTGAGCTGTCAGCACAGAGCCTGACGCGGGGCTCGAACTCACGGACCGTGAGATCATGACCTGAGCCGAAGTCGGACGCTTAACCGACCGAGCCACCCAGGCGCCCCCATACCACATTTTCTTTATCCATTCATCCACCGATGGACATTTGGGCTCTTTCCATACTTTGGCTATTGTTGATAGTGCTGTTATAAACATGCGGTGCATGTGTCCCTTTGAAACAGCACACCTGTATCCCATGGATAAATGCCTAGTGGTGCAATTGCTGGGTCGTAGGGTAGTTCTATTTTTGTTTTTTTGAGGAACCTCCATACTGTTTTCCAGAGTGGCTGCACCAGCTTGCATTCCCAAGCATCTTTCCATTTCAGTTCTTATAGATCTGCCTCATTCTTTCACATTTGAAAGTTTTGGTCTTATAAAATGCCAGACCTCCTCCAGAAAGGTTGTACTGACTTCTCCCCCACCAAAAGTGCTATTTTTTACCCATGCTTGCCAATATGAAGAATTTTCACATTTAAAAATTTTTCCCTAACTGAAAAGTAAAAAATTATACATCTCTGGGGGTTGAGGTTTTGCATTTTTTCCAATAGCTTTACAGTTGAATATATTTTCAAATGTTTATTAGCCATTTAGCCAATCTTTTAAAAAATGCCATGTTCTTTAACCAATTTTTTTATACTGGAATGTATATATTTTTCTTTTGACTTGTGAAAACTCTTTTAATATAGCAGTTTATTCTGTTACATAAATTGCTAATATTTTTCTAATTTGTCATGTCTCTTGGAACCTTTCAAGGTTATTTTGACACACACAAGTTTAAATTTTTTTCTTAGGTCAGATCTGTCCATCTTTCTAGCCTTAAAGTCATGCTTCAATTTGTTTTCTTAGAACAAGTAAAGTAAGAATTTTTTTTTTTTTTGCTGCTACAAAGGTAAACCGTACTCATTGCAAAGATCTTAGAAAATAAGAAGAAAAAATCACCAATAACCTTTCTGTCTAGAAATAATTATTGATAGCCATAATTTTTGTGTGTGACCTTTCTTATAGATGCTCAGGTTCAGAAAATGTTAGAGATGGAAAGACTGTTAGAGTCATCTAATGAGAAATAAATACCGAATTTGAAATTGTAGTGGGTTCAGTGACATCTTTCAGCATGTAAGCTCCATGAGGGGGCCTCGGCTGTTCTTCTCCCCAGTTCTGGGGACACACTAGGTTAGTAACAGTTAGTGGTTGGAGGTTAAGCTAAAGATTTGCTAGCCTGGTCTTGGTGGTCAGGGCAAGGCAGGGCACATGGAGGGGGTTGATAAATGTTGGTGACCAAGTGAGGTAGGTTAATTTTACCACTTGTTCCAGTATTTTATTTTGTAGGTAAGTTTTGTGTGGTTTCGTATATTTCAATTCAGACATATGTAGATCTTGTTTATTATGTTTTAAAAAATTTTTTTTTGCAGAGGTAGACAGTGTGGCACAATGTCACATTCAGCTTGCCCAGACTCTAAGAGAAGAGGCCAGGAAGATGGAAGAATTCAGGGAAAAGCAAAAGCTACAACGGAAAAAGGTTGGATTTGCGTATATGTTAAGACGTTGCTTTTCCCGTGGCGGAAAACTCCAGGCTTGTTTTTCATCAAACTCCTTGGCTCACACCCGCCTTCATGCAGCCATGCTCCTCTTTGAACCTATGAGATTATTTATTGGGAAACCATGTGGAGACCCAACTAGATGGTTCTGTCTCTGTACCCATTTGCACCCAGGCCAGTTCTCTTTGAATTCTCCCAGGAATTATGGGTCTGGCCTGTCTTCTTCTTTACATATCTGCTGCCACTATTGAGACAATGACTGGCAAGAGGAAACCCTGTCTTTGGTAGAGTCTAGGGCATTTAACCTGGCAAACTCCCAGACCACACTCCTCCTCCTTGAGAAGGCAGTAAGGGAAGGGTAAGATGTAGAGAAGACTCACATTCTCCCAGAGACCATGTAGTCTAACCACCTTATTTTACAAATTGGGAAACTGAGGCCCTGGGAAATCCAAGTCCTTTTTGTCTTCAAAGCAGATGTGCATAGGCTGTTTTTCATTGATGGAATTTACTCTGTCCAATTACATGGAAGGAGATGGGAGTAACAAGAGTTAATAAAACTGGCGAATGTTTGAAAAGTTACAAGGATCAAGAAAAGAAGTTCAGATATACAGTAGTAAAGTGTTCCTTAGAAGAGACCAGCGACTATTCTGACTCCCTTCTATCTTGTTCCTAAATGACTTATACATTCAGGTTGGCCTGACAGCCAACTAGAGCTCTTCTAGAATTTCTTCTTTTTTACATCTTACATCTGGTCTAAAAGGTTGGAACGTCAGCTTCACATGGGGGACCAGCTCTTCTTTATTTGGCACCCAAAGATTTCCACCCAGGTCTCCCCAGACATCTTTGCATGAGTTTTTTGGAAATCCGTTCTCATCCTGGTCCTTGACCATCTGAAGGTCATTGTCTATAGTGTGTGTATCCAAAAAAGTTCCAGCTGTTAAGGCTGATTCTACCCATATGCCATTTTCAGAAACTTTGCCTATGGTTCTAAGCCAGAGTCTAATTCCAGCCTTTGGTGACCAGCTGGCATTTGGAGTAGATGGTGGACTTAAGAGCCCGACTGCCTTACATCTATGGTCATCTCATGAGCTGCTCTTAAAGCTATGCCTCTTCTTAGGAATAAAAGGTGGAAACTAACATTTAAGGAATACCAGATCAGTGGTTTCACACACATTCACACTTCGTATATCAGGTTTGAGAGGTGCATCTGGCCTCAAATATTTTTCAGAGCATAAATAATATGTACATATACCCACCCATTAGACAGTCAAATTATTTTGACCTGACATTGCCAGCCTTGCCCACCTACCTAGAGAAATAACAATTTTTCAGGGGCAAAATTAACAGAGTCTATACGCATATGATTTCCAGTAAGAGGAGCAGAAAGTCATTTCCTCATGTTTCCAAGTGCCTTTGGTAGCCTTAGTCGTTTCAGGGAGAGTTTTGTTAATTTTGCAAGGCTTCTGAAACTTCCCCTCCTAACAAGTTACAAAGATCAAATTCTCATAACTGGAAGAATGTGTTCTGAATTCTGTTAAGTAATAAAGGAGCCTGTGCTCAGCTCATTGCTGTCATCCAAGTTCTCTATATTCTCTGTGCTCTCTACAGGAGGAAAATGCCTTCTGAGCTTTCTTGAAGAAGTCTGAAGTTTATTAATAAATTTCTAGTTACTCGTGTCACAGTGAACTCTGGGTTGTACCACTTCTGTTTTTAGATACCTTTTTTTTTTAAATCAAACTTTGGGAGAAAATGTGTCAATGCTAACTTCTCATTTTCACTGTATGTTTTGGGCTTCCACTTTCTGGAAATTGAGCCATTTCCACTTATCAAGGAAAACCATTGGTTCCTTTTAGCAAACTGGGGAAGGGGAACGGCAGGTAGAATAGCTCAGAAGTTAGTGGTGTACTACTCACTTAACTAGATTTCTGGGGGTGGTGAACAATACAGACATGGTCATCCTTCCCTCGTGGAGTGTAGAGCATGGCCAGAGAATGATGTGACATAGTCATCATGATAAAGCGTGATGAGCATTAAATACTAGGGGAGATGAAGGTGCCACCTCACCTGCAGTGGGGACTCCTAACCTTATCAGTGAGGTGGGGGAGGCGTCTTGGGGGCAGACCCTGAGGCTACAAGCACCAGAGTGAGTGACAGTACAGGTGAGGATGATGAGGGACAGGCTGTCATCCCTGAGGGTTGGCCAGGTTGGGGGGGCTCTTAGGAGTCTTGGCGTCTTAGGGTACTGAGGTTGCTTCCCCGGCCCAGAATGTGCTAGGCTGACAGGGACAGCACACGGTCAGTCACTCTCCTCTGGTGCCTACATTCTGTTCTGCCCTCTCCGCTGACATTGGGATGAGCATGGCAGAATGGTGCTCTGCCTGTGTAGAGAGAAATCGCCAAAGAAAGGAATGTCCTTGGTTACACGGAGTGACGCTTACAGCTTTAATGGCGTGAATGCAGACAGACAGACAGACCACCAAAGCAGCTATTTCAGTCATGTACTGCAGGGCCATTTGAATCATTTACATATCTCTTCTTCCTTTGCCCCTCCCTTCTGCTTCTCCCCACCCTAGAGCAGAGGTGATAGTTCTTGTACTACTTTGTGTTATCAATAATAAGACAATTAGATTTCCATTGGGTTTGGCCTTTGAAGACCTGCCAAGAATAGGCCATTCTATAAGTGAATACAGACATGAGGAGACTTAAATCAAAGTGGGGTAACAGACAGATCTGGACTTGGTGTCACTGAATGGCTTTGAGCAATTATCACCTCTTGGGCCCCCAGGGCTCACAACTGTCAGGTTAGAGCCAGACTACCTCTCTCTCTCTCTCTCTCTCTCTCTCTCTCTCTCCTCCTCTAGGGTCCTGTTCTCATACAGGTGCCAGGGATCCTCCAAGGTAGAGAGGAAGATGAAGGGAAAAGGTCTGACTAATAGAACTTTGTAGCCACCTGAGAGGAGCTGGAAGCAGGTGTTATGTGTGAGATGGACATAAGGAGGCCTGGCTGAGGCCATAAACTATGAAATAGTGGCAGCTCCCAAACTGGAAGAAATATATATATATATTTTTAATATATATTTAAATATATATATTATTTAATATATATAATTATATATTATTTATTATATTTATTATATATTAAATTATTATTTAATATAATAAATAATATATAATAAATAATAATTTATATAATATAATATAATTTAATATATTATATTAAGTTAATATAATATAATATAATAATTTAATATAATAAATATAGTTATTATTATAATTATTATATAATTATATAATATATATAATTATATATATTATATAATTATATTTAAATATATATATATTTAAATATATTTAAAATATATATTTTTGGACTGGCAAAGACCACAGGACAGACCAATAGTGCTGAGTGATCTGCTCCATGGAGTTTGGGGAAATCAGGAACCATTAATAAATAAACCCAGCTCCTCCTCCTGGTAGAGGTACCTAGGCGCTTACGTGAACCACACAGCTTCCTGTCTGTGATGACAAGGGCCTTCCCATGAGACTCTGCATGTGGGGCTCATGTCTGTTCTCTGTGTCTACAGGATCTTCACTGTTAGCAGATGCATGGCCCACCTCTTAGTCCTCGATTTCAGCTGGGCTGGAAGATGGCTGTTCAGTTCTCTGAAGGCTCCTTGGGGATCCCCAACAGAATTTCATGTATTCCACAAAGCTTATATTTGAAGTCAGACCATCCCAAACATTCCATCCAGATATCTTGAAAATCCATCCAGCCATGTTTGTGTTGGTAACAGACAAAAATGTAATTCTCCAGAAGAAAGAGAAACCACATTTGAACATCATTTTCAGAGTTATTATTTTGCATTGTGTCATTTTGCATGAGAGCAATGCCATAGCTCATTTTGAATTACTGCACCTCTTGGTTTTTTATATACCCGTTTGATTTTATAGAGCTATCATAAGGATAATGGTAGGTGAGGGTAATGATTAGGAACAAGGGCACAGGAGTCAGGCTGTGCTCAAATCCCAACTCTACTACTTGCTTGGGTAAATTAATCCACCTCAGTTTACTGTCAAAAAAAATGGGGATAAGAGTACTTACAGTTGTTGGGATGCATGAAAACTGATTAGCACATAATAATGCTTGATAAATGGCAACTACTATTATGTCTGAGACATACATTTTTACTACTAGCACCATTATTCTGAGTAATGAAAGGGTTAATATCAGAGCCACAACAAAGAAATTGCTCTCAAGTGAACTCAGCAGAGTAGTTTACCTTTCCTGGATTAGCTGGGATTAGCTGGGAGAATACCTTCTTTTAGTTGTCCTACAAACATTTCTTCTCTTCATACTGCCCCGGCTCCTTGCTGGTTTAGGGTGTGTTATTGGTGGATACAAGAGGAGTGAATATTTATGAGTCCCTAATTTTATTGTGCTGACACAGGCTTACAGAATAAAGACCCCTTTTAAAATATGAATGGTGCCTTAACAAAGGTTTTTAAATCTTTTCTGAAACCTAAGTTCCTTGATTCCAGGTTTACAGAAGAGACAGCTCCAAGGATGATCAGTGATTCTCAACGGTCGCTGCCCAAGTTCAAGGGCGGGCCTTACCATTGAGCAGCCGTAAGACCTTGGGCAGGTTGTTCAGCCTCTCTGCTACAGTTTCCTTGTTTGTAAAAAGGGAGTAATAAATAGCACATCTACCTTCTGGGTGTGTGAGGACTAAGTGAGGTAATCCACGTTGAACACTTACTCCTCAAGATAAGCTGGCATTAACAGCAATTTGTTTTTTATTAATAGTGCTTGTCCTCTCTTCACAGACAGAGCTTATAATGGATGCTGCGCATAAACAAAGGAGCTTACAGTTCAAGAAAACTATGGATGTGAGTCTCAGTTTATTGCTTTTTTTTTTTGCCATGGTGACATTTTTTGAAATCCTGTGCTGTGTAGGAGCATATTCCTGAAAATAGTACTTCAATAATATTATGGACTAGTGCAGTGGTTTGGGAAAACAACCTTTAGAAGTTTGACTTTCCTGCTTTTTAAGGCCTTGGAAAGATGGAGGATGAAACAAGATAGAGGAAAGAAAATGATGGTGACTTTCTGGTAACCTGGGAAAGTCTACAAGTCAATTGAAATATCTCAGGCCAAGACACAAAAGTGTCTATATCACATGCCATTTATCTTGTTGGATGTTAGCTTTTTCCCCTGTGACTATTTTGAATCTTGGTTTCTTACCTATTTTACTGAGTGAGCCCTTCATGTTTTAGGATCTACAAACTGTAAGAGCCTTCCATAAGTAATCTATTTAAACACACACACACACACACACACACACACACACACACACACAACAAGACAGAGCTAAGACAAATTGCAAGGGCCCTCCCTCTAGCTTTCCTAAATCTGTTCACTCTGGACACAGTGAACTCTGTTACTGAAACATCCATGATTCCATATTTGTACAGAAGTATCATCATAATGTTCTATGTGACATGGTGTGTGGTAACCCAGTTAAAAAAGAAAATGTCACCAATGTCGATGACATATGCAGTCTGCTCCACGTCATTTTTTTTTTCTGTGATGCATGGCACCTCCAAAGCAACTGAGAAATAGGGAATGATGTCAGTGTAACTGCAGAAATAGCATTGGTCCATACATGGTTGTTCCCAGACTTTCTGTGTTTTGAGCAATCTGGGACAAGGTTTCTCACAATTCAAGATAAAACCCTAGTGAAATGCAAGTTTCTTAACTATCTCTTCTACCTGCCTGCAGAGCCATGCTAGTATTATAATTTTTGCTTCGACTATCAAAAATGATTTAGAAAACTCAAGAAAAAGGAAGACTATTGTATTAACTCATTTTTCGCTTGCTGTGTCCTTTTTTCCTCTTGATATTCCAGCGTTTCTTCTTTTATAGTTTCCTTTGCTTAGAGAGTTTAGCCATCTTCAAGATGGTCTACTATTGACAAATACTTTTAGTTCTTCCTCATCTGAGAATATCTTGATTTCCCCTTCAGTGTCAAAGGCTGTTTTCACTGGTTATAGGTTTTTCCTTGTAGGTAAAGTGTCATTTCTGTTTTAAGATATTTTCTTTCTTTCTTTCTTTCTTTCTTTCTTTCTTTCTTTCTTTCTTTCTTTCTTTTCTTTTCTTTCTTTCTTTCTTTCTTTCTTTCTTTCTTTCTTTTTTTTTTTTTTTTTAGTTTTCAGAAGTTCACCTATATATGTAGTGTCATGGATTTCTTTGGGTTTATTTTGTTTGGGGTATGATCAACTTCTTGAATCTGTAGTTTTATATCTTTTGCCAAATTTGGGAAGTTTTCAGCTGTTATTTCTTCAAGTAGTTTTTTAGCTCACCTTCCTTTCCTTGGATTGCAAGGACATGAATGTGTTAGATCTTTTGTTATGGTCCCAAGGGTTCATGAGGCTCTATATGTTTATTTTGAGGTTTATTTATTTTTCTTGAGAGAGGGAGTGAGAGCATGAGCAGGGTGGGGCAGAGAGAGAGGATAAGAGAGAATATCAAGCAGACTCCATGTTGTCAGCATGGAGCCCATGCAGGGCTCAGTCTCAGGAATTGTGAGACTATGACCTGAGCTGAAATCAAGAGTTGGACACTTAACCCACTGATCCATCCAGGTGCCCCATCTATGCATTTTCTTCAGCCTGTTTTTCTCTCTGTTCTTCAGATTAGGTAATTTCTATTGCTCTGTTTTCCACTTCACTGATTCTTTCTTCTATCTCTTCCATTCTGAAGTCCATCCATTGAGTTTTTAATTTTCATTAGTGTGTTTATTTAGTTCCAAAATTTCCATTTGGTTTTTTATAGCTTTTATGTGTTTGCTGAACTTTTCTAGTTCTTTGCCCAAACCATCTATTTTCTCATTTAAGTGTTTTTGTAATTGCTTGTTGAATTTTTATGATGGCTCCTTTAAAATCTTTGTCAGATAATTCTAACAATCTGTCATCTTGATGTTGGCGTCTATTGAAAGCCTTCTAATTCAGTTTCAGATCTTCCTGGTTCTTGGTATGATTAGTGATAGTCATTTGGTTTTGGACATTTTAGGTATTATGTTACAAGACTCTGGATCTTATTTAAACATTCTGTTTCAGCTGGATTACTCTGACACCTCTAGCAGGGGACAGTGAGGTCCCCTGCCTCATTACTCCTTTATGGGGGTAAAAATCCAGGTTTCTCCCATTGGCCTCCACTGAAATCACAGGGTTTGCGTGGCTGTGTTACTACAGAGAGGTGGTTAAAGTTCTGATCCTCCACTAGACCTTCTCTGACACCACCCCAGCAGGTAGAGGGGGCACCTTGTGACTGCCAGGCAGGGGTCGTAGAAGTCCAGGTTGCCCACATGGTTTCCACTGGCACTATGTGTAGGGCTGTTATCTTCCAGTAAGAATGAAGGTTCCAGTTCCCTATTTGTCCTTCTCTGAAACCATCTTGGCAGGGAAGTTGGGCATCCTGTTATAGCTTGGTGAGAGTGGAAGTCTAGACTCCCTGCTTGTCCTTTGCTGTATGTATGGGGGGCAGGCCACAGTTTTTTTAGGTGGTGCTTGGCTGCAGTAGAATGGTTATTTTCTCAAGGTTTCTCTCCTGGTAGACTGTCCCTTTTCTGGTCTTTTGGCTAGAGAGGGCAGGTTTTTGTTGGGACTTCTTGTTTTTGCTCATTGCCACTTCTTGGTTGCCTGCTTCTTTGGCACTCAGTCTGTGACATACGAGACAAAGAAAAAACCAAGAGAACTTACTTGTGGGTCACCCTTCTCAGACCAGGGTTGCTAGCCAGTCTGCCTTCTCTCCACCTTTCAGAGTCTTATGTTTGTTTTATACAGAGTGTCCAGAGTTTTTAATTGTACTTATGTGGAGGAATAGGGAAAATTACATCTTTCCATCTTTTCAAAAGCTTGTATGTATAACCTTTAAAAAAATTATTTAGAACCATAAATGTGATCATATCCCCTCAGTCTTATACTAATAATCTAAGACTCTATCTTTAGGAAATCATCCCAAAAAGAAAAGCAAAGTCATGAACTTACTCTTAAAATAATGAAAATTGTAAATTATTTAGTGACTA
Source organism: Prionailurus bengalensis (assembly GCF_016509475.1). NCBI lineage: Eukaryota > Metazoa > Chordata > Mammalia > Carnivora > Felidae > Prionailurus > Prionailurus bengalensis. The sequence continues at coordinate 66,222,706 of NC_057356.1, read as the reverse complement.
AAAAATGGAGAAATATTAGTTATATGACCTTTATGAATATGTAGCAACAGAGAAAAAATATTTAATATGCCATATTAAAAAATAAAGTAGGGTAGAGAAAGATTGATATAACTGACAGCATTAAAATTTAAGACTACTTTACAGCAAAAGAAAAAATATCTTATACACGGCTTAAAGAGAGATAACAAATGGGGGAAAATATTTGTAACTTACATAACTGATAGCCAATTAGTGTTCCTAATATAGACTGAGCTGTTAAAAACCAATGGAAAAAGGGGTGCCTGGGTGGCTCAGTCAGTTGAGCATCCAACTTCAGCGCAGGTCATGATCTCCTGGTTCATGGGTTCGAGCCCTGCATCCGGCTCTGTGTGGACAGCTCAGAGCCTGGAGTCTGCTTCAGATTCTGTGTCTCCCTCTCTCTCTCTGCCCCTCCCCCACTCACCCTCTGTCTCTCTCTCAAAAATAAAATAAACATTAAAAAAAAACAATGTAAAAAAACTCAATGAAAATATGGAATGCTCCAATAGGAAAGCAGGTAAAAGACATGAAGTAGAAAGGACATACCACCTTAGTGGTCATGAAATAAATACAAATAACCCAACTTTATGCTGACATTTTCTCCTCTAATATTACAAAAGGTCAGGCATATTGTCCAAGCTTGGTGTTGGTGAAAGTGAGGAAATTTACTCCATAGACTGCTGGTGGGAGTACCAGTTGGTGTGGTCATTTTGGAAGGAAGTTGCACATATACATATTCTTTTACCAAACAATTACACCTCTAGGAATTTGACCCGTATAAATAAATTCATACTACCCAAAACAAAATCAGAATATTTTTATGTTATAAAAAATGGGAAACAAGTGTCCACTGATAGAGAGAGAGTTAAAATTATGGCGTGTGTGTGTGTGTGTGTGTGTGTGTGTGTGTGTTTACAACCTTTAAAATGTTCAGCTACAGGGGCGCCTAGGTGGCTCAATCGGTTAAGCGTCCAACTTCGACTCAGGTCATGATCTCACAGTTCGTGGGTTCGAGCCTCACGTCGGGCTCTGTGCTGACAGCTCAGAGCCCGGAGCCTGCTTCGGATTCTGTGTCTCCCTCTCTTCTCTGTCCCTCCCCTGCTCACTCTCTGTGTCTCTCTCAAAAATAAACATTAAAAAAAAATGTTCAGCTACAGGGATCATGCTTGACATAGAAAAATGTCTATCACATACCATTACAAAAGGAATTTGCTGCATGAATATCTTATGTGGTTACAATTATGAAAAATTATGAAACTTCTATGTGTGTGTAGCATATATAGAGAATTGTATGGTTGTTTACTGAAAGGTTAACCTCAACTGAATTGCAGAGGATGCCGAGAATTGCACAAACCATCTCTGCAAAGGAGTCTTCATTCTTGGTCAAGCAGTTTTGAGGGGGAACAACATTCTTATTTATTAGCTGACTCACAGCTTTGCTTTGTTTGAGTAAGTTAAGTCTTTGCTTCAGTAGGTGAAACAGAAAATTATTTGATTTGCTAACTATATAGTTGAGAACTGTTTTCATACTAATGGTAGTGATGACAGCACAGGATAGACCAGGGTCTACTTTTAAACTAGTTAAAACAGGGACACTGAGGTGGCTCGGTTAAGTGTCTGACCTTTGGTTTCGGCTCAGGTCATGATCTCACAGTTCATGAGTTTGAGCCCCACATTGGCTCTGTGCTGCTGGTGTGGAGCCTGCTTCAGATTCTCTCCCTCTCTCTCTCTCTCTGCTCCTCTCCGACTCCCGTGCATGTTCCCTCTCTCAAAATAAACTTTAAAAATAAAAATAAAAAAAATAAACTAGCTCAAACAGATTTTTTTAAATCAAAAAGGAACACGGCTATGCTTGAGTGACAGAATTGATGGGATCCATGCCCTTGTCACCTGCTATGGTGGATGCATTAGAATATTGAGGCATAATTACAATTACTATGGTCAAATGATGGCATCTAAGTTCTGAGGGTTATGTTACATAAACGTTAGATTACACATATTTTTTTAAAATTGTTTTTTAATGTTTATTCATTTTTGAGAGACAGAGAAAACCAGAACGTGAGCGGGGGAGGGGCAGCAAGAGAGGGAGACACAGGATCTGAAGCAGGCTTGAGGCTCTGGAGTGTCAGCACGGGGCTCGAACTCATGGACCATGAGACAATGACCTGAGCTGAAGTCAGCCGCTTAACCGACAGAGCCAACCAGGTCCCCCTAGATTATACATACACCTTACAGTTATATACATATTTTGATTTTGCCTATTTCAAATCCCATCTTTTGTTCCAGTTTTTAAAGCCCACATACTTTGTGTTTGCCGAATTGGAGTTATTACTTCCTTGATCAGGCTGCCACCACACGCGTAGTTTGGAAAAGGGCTAAAGAGCCCTTCCACAAATAGATAAGAAGGAGCCTTTGCTGCCAGGGTGCCCACCATCTGGCGGTGATCACAGCACTGACCAGAGTGCCCTGTCCTTTGCTGGGCTCGGCGGGCTCGGGCTGCTGCTTTGCAGGCTCACGTTCCGCTCACCTGTTTTGGTCCTCTTTTGGCACATAACAACAAAGGCAAAGAAGACCTATGTGCAGAAATGCCGGGACAAAGACGAAGCAGAGCAGGCTGTCCACCGGAGCGCCAATGTGGTGAACCCGAAGCAGCAAGAAAAGGTACCTGGGAGAGCCGACAGCCTGAAAAATCTGAGCTTTCTGTATTTGAAACTAAAGCCAATTACTAATCTTAATGAAAAATGGACGTGCATCCTAAGTCCCTGGCAATATCTTGCTTTTGGGCTGTCAGGATCCTCTGGCCCAGAAAGTCGTTTGTCACAGTTTTGGGGTTTGGGAGGAGCTGGAGAAGCGTGGCCGTGGGGAAGGGAACAGGGTGATAAGAAGTAGGGGAGAGGGTTTTGGTTTTTTCATCTTTCTTCAAGACTGAAGTATTCTTTGGAGCCAGGCCACCTCAGGCTTGGGCGCATTATCAATTTTATGTAATCTGGTAGAAGACTGTCAGCAACCAGAGGGCAGGGGTTATGTCTTTAGGATACCATGGGGCAAGATGTTTGATGGCCGTTTCCCTGTGGTGCTAAGATTAGAGGGCAAGTTGAACGGTTTGCTGAGAGAAACACAGGTAAGATGTGGAACACGGGTCTCTTCACAGCCATTGCTTTCAAAACCTGTTTTGCCTGTGGGAGCTCTACCCAGCATTCCCCATCTCTTGTTCTTTATGTGTCCTCACAGCTTTTCGTGAAACTGGCAACTTCGAAGACTGCAGTCGAAGACTCAGGTGAGGGGGCTGCTCCCAGGGATGGGGGAGGCTTGTGGGGAGGGGGCTGACATTATGCTGAATCTGTCGGGAAAGGTATTTTTATATATCATACAAGAATGTATGGACAGACAGTGGGATTAACAAGAAAGCAGGAGGGAAGAAGGGAGAAAGGGAGGACAGGGAGGGAGACAAGGTATATCAGAACCTGGGAAAGTGAGACAGCTGTTTCTGGCCACTGCCTGCTTGAGCCGTACTTGTAATTAAATGGTGGTGGTGGAGGGGGGGTGCGGGGGGGGGTGGGGGCAGAGGTCATGTGACAGCTGCTTTGTAAGCAGGTACTCATTCTGATTTATTAGGAACATCTGTCTTAAAAGCCCATTTCAGCCCTGATAACTCTTATCTGCTATGAAGGAAACAGCCAAGTTGCAAGGCCTTGTCATGGCTGAAACCTGAGATCCAAGCCAGGTGTTTGCAAAGCCTTCTGATCCCAGAGTATTCTGCAGGAGCCAAGCCTCTTGTGACCATGGTCATTTAAGAAGTCTCTAAACCCAAAACCAAAGTCACTTGGTAGTTCTCTGCACCTCTCACTGTCTAATCTTCCTGAAAATGGAAATGGGTGGAAGCTATTGAGGTTGAATTAGCTCAAGAGAACTCTGGCTGAAGTTCCTGTCAGCCTTTGTTCTCCTTCCTTGAAGCATTTCCTTTTTTTTTTTTCTTCCCCTTGAAACATTTCTTACTTGGCTTGGTTTAATGTCTAAAAAGAAAGTGCTTATTTCACAAATATATTGTGAGAGAGAGAGATGGATATGGCCTCCCACTGTTCAGAGCTCCATGGGGTCTTGTGAGCTCAGTGTGACTCTGGCGAGTGTCATTTGTCATCCAGGGTGAGCTGGGCAGTGGGTCTGCGCACCCTGCTCCTGCCTGGTTTCTGAACCCAGGCCCTTCCCCTCCACTGCAGACAAGGCGTACATGATGCACATCAACACTCTGGACAAAGTCCGCGAAGACTGGCAGATCGAGCACATCAAGGCCTGTGAGGTACCAGAACCGGTGGCTGCTCAGGAGGGGATGGGTCTTCCTCCGAGAATTTGGGGAGTCTACTTTGCCAGAAATGCACCACCCCCTTATTACAGGGCTCCAATTCTCATAGAATTGCTTGAGGCCAAGTTAGAAATCAGAAATGTAAGTATAGGATGGATGGAACTGGAATGTTTTCCTCCAAGCCTCATCTTTCTGCCCCGTCCCAGTCCTGAGCGTTGTGTCTGACTCTGTTCAAGGACTTCCTCCAACGTTTGGTTAGTGCAAATACGAAATAGCTGAATCAGTTAATGGGTGATTAAATAATTATCTTTCAAGAGCCTTGCCTGAACTTGCTATCCAATAAGGAGAATGCAGATAGAAGGTGAACTAGAAGTTTTCACTCAGGCACCTGGGTGGCTCAGTTGGTTGAGCGTCTGACTTCAGCTCAGGTCATGAGCTCGAGGTTTGAGAGCCAGGCATTGGGTTCTCTGTTGTCAGTACAGATCCCATTTTGAATCCTCCGCCCCCTCTCCCTACCCCTCCCCTGCTGGCACACCCTCAAAAATAAATAAACATAAAAAAAAAAAGAAGTTCTTACTCTCCTTACACCTTTGATTTCACCATTACCTCCTGCTTCATTTTTAGCATGTGACCTCACTTACAATTTCCTGGAGAAAATAAAGACATAACTTGGAAACTTCCTCAAGTTTCTTTTAGCCTGTCTATAGTTTTTCTTACCAGTGGTTCTCAAAGTGAAATCCCAGGACCTGTAGCATCAGTATCATCTGGGAATTTGATAGAGATGCAAATTCTCAGACCAACTCTGCACCTACTGAACAGAAACTGTTGGAATAGGTGCAGTACTGTTTATAAGTCCCCTGGTGCTTCTAAGGCAAATTCAAGCCTGAGAATCACTGATCTACACCCCCCTCCCCTCCTTTTCTCCTGTTAGTTGAAAAGGGGCTGCCCCTGCCTTATCAAGATCCTATCCCGCCATCTGGGCTCAAGATCCCATCATCCAGCTGTCTTTCCCTCATGCCTGTGCAAAGCTCCCTTCAGCGTGAACTTCTTATACCATTGTTTGGACAACTCAGCTCATTCTTGGTGTTAGAACCTACTGGCACTGGCTGTTGCTTCCTGTCTGCTGCCCTCTCCTCTCTTCACAGCCAGGCTTCCTGAAGGAGTTGTCTTCACATGCTCATTGCCCCTGCCTGTCCCAGCCTGCTGCATCTGGGGTTTGTCACCCCTGCTGCTGCTCGCTGAGGAACCAGACATCTCTGTGGTGTGAGGTCCAGCAGGCCTTTGCAGTTCCTGATCTTATTTGGCTTGTGTCTACTGTCTAACACTGTGGGTCACTATCCCCTTCCTAAAACACTCTTTTCTGCTTTACTTCTGTGACTCCACACTCTCATGGAAAAACCTAGAATAAGTCCCCCTTTTTAAGGTATAAAAACGTGCAGAGCAGTACCATATGCATTTTATAGACACACAAATATTAGAAAAGCCTGCACAGGAATGATAAAGTTTAGGAGAATGGTTATCTGTGGGGAAGGAAGAAGGGGATCGAGTTTGGAGAAAGCACACAAGGGGCTTAAACAGAATCTGAGGCAAATATGGCCTAACTTGTTGACCAAGCGAGGTGGTCAATAGGTATGTATTCATTATATTGCTCTCTATGATTCTGTCCATGCGAAGTATTCTATAATAAAAATCACATAAAATCTACTGTTTATATGCTACATAAATACAAAATATAATAAACACTACATATATACCAAGTATGCTACATACTAAATACTAAAAGGTTTCCAATTAAAATAATGTATTTGCTTCAAAATATCCTAGGGAGTAGATGAGTTGGTAGGGATATAATAAAACAGAATTGGTTGTGAATTGATACATGTTCAAGCTGGTGAAGGGTCCATGTGCATTCATTATACTATTTTCTCTGTTCTTATCTATGTTTGAAGTTCTACATGATAAAAAGTTTTAAAATGTAATAGTGTTATATTCAACCTTTAAAAAGTACATTAATATGGGGGCGCCTGGGTGGCGCAGTCGGTTAAGCGTCCGACTTCAGCCAGGTCACGATCTCGCGGTCCGGGAGTTCGAGCCCTGCGTCGGGCTCTGGGCTGATGGCTCAGAGCCTGGAGCCTGTTTCCGATTCTGTGTCTCCCTCTCTCTCTGCCCCTCCCCCATTCATGCTCTGTCTCTCTCTGTCCCAAAAATAAATAAACGTTGAAAAAAATTTTTTTAAAAAAAGTACATTAATATATAACATCCAGCGTTGAATAGCATCCCCTTTATAGAATAATAGCTTGATTTTCCTAAAGTTGATACTTGCTTATGTCCAAGAAGCTATTGTTCAGGAAGTGACTTCTTAAAAAACTTTTTTAGTTAAAGAAACTTCAAACATAAACAGAGTTGGAGGACAAGTGCGAGTTCCCCCACGTTCTCGTGAACTTCAGTGATTATAATCATCTTGCCAATATTCAGTCATAGGGGAATTTGAATGTGAGGCTCTGGCAAGCTGCCCACGTGGAGATGCCCACCAGGCAGTCGGAAATGTTAGCTGGAATTCAGGTTAGACCCTTGGCATCTGGGCTCATCATCACCTCTTACCTTCAGAACTATATCCAATCCTGTTGGTGTCAATACCATATTAGAATACTATTTGCATTCTTTGCCTGCGGTAAGAGTTTATGAGTTTCCTTGGTAGCAGGGAATGTCCTAAATGGGACAATAAGCTTACAGATAATGAGGGTTGACACTGTTTCTTAAGTCATAGCCAGTCTAGACAAATGTCTCCCTTCTCTGTATATGTACGGACATGTAGTTATGTTTCCGCAGATGTTCGAAGCTCAAGAATGTGAACGAATAAACTTCTTTCGGAATGCGTTGTGGTTACACATGAATCAGCTGTCACAACAATGTGTCACAAGTGATGAGGTAAGTCAGAAGCATCCATGGAGGATTCATGAGAGTGGGAGGAACCATAGGCATTTATTAGTGCACCCTCCTCATTTGAGGCCCAGAGAGGTACGGTGACTTGCCCGAGGCCACACAGCGAGCTGATAGAAAGACCCAAATAAACACCTAACTGCCTGACTCCTAATCTGCTTTGCCACCATGACTTTCTCTTTAAGGAATTCACAGGGCAGGAGAGCAGAAAAGGGAGACCCAAGTGTAGTTTAGTTTATGGAAGACAGAGATGTCATAGCAAAGGGTCACTCCAGGACACCACCAAGCACTAGGAGACTGACCCATGCCCGGGCTAATGACCATGTCAGGGCTCAAGATTTACTTCAGCGGCATTCCCACAGCCAACATCCGGGTTTAAGTTGTGCACAGCAACCCTCATGGGGTTTCCAGACCTCAAGAGGGATTAGAATCAAATTATCACAACCTTCTTTGCTAAGAAATAGCCACCCTCACTTGGATGGGACATTCACTTTAGGAGAAAAATCAAACACCTAGAAAACCTGTAGAATTGACTAGAAGAGCTTTTTTCCAAGTTAATTCATCTTTGCATTTTGTGTGTGGCTTTGGTCTTGGTATCTATTTTCTTTGTCCCGTCAGTGTTAAAGACAAATCTTTCTGTGAAGGTTTTTATGCAGTCACAGAGATAACATTTCTTGTCATCTTTAAAACAATTTTAATAGCAGATATGCACCAGAGAAATCCCTTTATATGAGTCTGGGACTTAGGAATGTCTCTTTTTCTTTTCAAAACAAAATTTGGAAGAGCCAGCCATTCATCAAACCTGTTTTAATAAGCTGTGTCACAATTATTCACAGACATACCTCTACGCTTGATTTGTCTTCTTTTTGTCAGATGTATGAAGAAGTCCGTAAGAGCTTAGAGGCATGCAGCATTGAGAAGGACATTGAGTACTTTGTGAACCAACAAAAAACTGGACAGACTCCACCAGGTGAATGGAGTGGTGGGGTGGGGCGTTTATTTAAGCAATTCTGCTAGTCTTTTGTGCACATGTCATGGAGAATGGGAGACATCAGCATCTTAATATTTTGTTTCTTAATTGCCCTAGCACCCATTGTGTATGAGAATTTCTACTGCCCCCAGAAGAATACAGCCCCACAGGGAAAGGCTCCAGGGCCCAACTTACCAAGGTAATAACCACCTACCTTTCACATGAAGAAAAATACTTAAAACATTTTTTTTAATGTTTATTTATTTTTGAGAGAGAGAGAGAGAGAGAGAGAGAGAGAGAGAGAGAGAGAGACAGAATGTGAGCAGGGGAAGGGCAGAGAGAGAAGGAGCCACAGAATTCAAAGCAGGCTCCAGGCTCTGAGTTGTCAGCACAGAGCCTGATGTGGGGCTCAAACTCACAAACTGTGACATCATGACCTGAGCCGAAGCTGGACAGTTAACTGACTGAGCCACCCAGGCCCCCCGAAGAAAAATACTTTTAATAAATGTTGTTATCATTAGTGTTCTAAGAGATATTGGAACACATCTACCCCTGCATTTGCTTAAGTGAGGTTGCTAGATTTGGAGAAGTAGCATTTTTTTTAATTTTATTTTTTATTTTTTAAAAATTTACATCCAAATTAGTTAGCATATAGTGAAACAACGATTTCAGGAGTAGAAGTAGCATTTTTAGGACAAATGTTAAGTGGATTTTACCAGTCATAGTTTAAGGAGGACCATATTATGCTTGAGTGTGATTATTATGATTCACGCATGAATCCTATACTTTTCGTAGAGCTTGTAGAAAGCAGAACTCTGGCCCCCTGTGAGTCAACTGACCTACCTGTTTTGGTAGGGCCCAAGAGTAAAGGATGGTTTTTATAACTGGCTGAAAAAAAGAAGAAAAGGATACTATTTTGTGACACATGGAAATGATATGAAGTTCATGTGTCAGTGTTCATATAAAGTTTTATTGGGACCTGATCATGCTCATCCATTTACATTTTTTCTGCGGCTACTTTTGCATTAGAGTTGGCAGAGATGTGACAGAGCTGCCTTAGTGGCCAGCAGAGCCTACGTCATTTACTGTCCCTTTGCAGAAAGAGTTTGCCACCCCTGCTTTATCTGAGAGAAAAGAAACTTCTGTTTCCCGCACAGTCAACTTGAAATCTAGGCTGTTGAATTTCCATTCCAGTTTTTAAAGAGAAGGGAGTATTTGAGGGAGGATTGCATGGTCATCATCAGTATTTAAGAACACCAGGTGCCATTCAGAACAGGTCATGTGAATGAGCTCATTTAATCCTCGCAGTGAGGTGGGAATTGCTTGGATTCTCCATCTTACGTGTGGAGATTTTGAGGGACCAGGAGGTCAGGAAACCACACGCTCCACAGTAAAGACTTTCCTCCTGGCTGTTTGGGGTGCTGGGACAGGGCTCTGGGCTTCCTGAGTCCTGTGCATCCTGCTGTCCTGTTCACCAGCATAATAGAATGCCGGCAGCCTAGATTCCGGTACGTCAGTGTTGCCGGCTTTTGCTTCATCTGAACTTTTCTTGACTCTTTGGAACAGAAACCAGATCTGATTAGCGTGCAGTATGATTGGGGCGTGAAGACAAAAATTACAAACTAACGAGAACTTATCTGAAAGACTTTGGTTTTCATCTCTTACAGGAGAGGACCTCTCCCAGTTCCTAAAAGTTTACCAGGTACGATGTCAAGAAAGACCTTTCAAAATACTCATGTCAGGTTCTCTTTAAGGTTGAGCAGCTAGAATGTTGAAATAAAGGGAAAGAAGGGAATAAATAGAAATAAATTCTCAAGAGAACGAGCCTGTATCAGGATCTTGATGTAATACTGTTTGTCAAAGAGTAGACTTTGGTAATTAGGGGTCTACTTTATTGCCTGTCAAAGAGAATTCAGTTCCTAGAGTACCAAAGGAAACTTATTATAAGGCAGTCTTACCTAAGAGATTATTTCAACTTGGACCATAAGAGAAGCAAAGTATAGTTTCCTTTGGATTACACAGAAACATAACTGATAGAAGTTATGTCTAGAAACACATAACCTAATAGTATATATCTGCATACTGGCCATAACTGGGTCTGTCACTCATGACTTGGTCTCTTTTTAAATCCTATCAGAACTCCTATGACACCTCTAGGACAACCACACATTTTAGCTTTTTTGTTGTTGTTGTTGTTAGTTTTATTCCTTGGATAATTATAAGATCCTTGAAGGTGGATAATTGGTTTTCTCCTGTATCACTCATAGCACTTAACACAGTCCTGAGCACATAGGAGGTGCTCAACAAATATCTATTTTTTTTGAGTAAAAGAAAGGTATACTTACCTATGTTCAAGGGAAGAGGGAACTTATGCTGCATATCATGGTTTACTAAAACTTCAGTGACTGAAAAGAAGTTTAGGACCTGAAATTATAATAATATCTTTGAAAAATATAAGGATTTAAGTTATTTTACTTTAAATGTTTATTTATTTTTGAGAATGAGAGAGAGAGTGTGAGTGGGGGAGATGCAGAGAGAGAGAGGGAGACAGAGGATCTGAAGCAGGCTCTGTGCTTAGAGCAGAGAGCCCGATGTAGATTTCAAACTCATGAACTGGGAGATCATGACCTGAGCCAAAGTTGTGTGCTTGACTGAGCCACCTAGGTGTTCCTGTTATTTTATTTTTATAAAACAATTACCACCTGATAGTGTGGGACTGATTTTTGTCTATGTCTTAGCTTGAAATCTAAGCTAAGCCTTGAAGATGGCTTTACTCTAGGTGCCGCTATCTGCACATGGATGAAAAAGGGCAATGAAATCGTGGTAGTGATTTCCAGAATGTATGCGTGAATCTTCTGTGTGTAGTCTTGACTTTCATGGGTAGGTTTCATCGCCGGATATGTTTTCTTTTTACAGAAGGGCAGTCAGTAGAATCTTTAAGTGGAATGTCTTGATTTGAAAAGGGCTAAGAATCTTACCACAAAGCAGTATTAGCTTAATGTTGCTCTGTTCTGCCCTTTGCAGATAACCCTGATTATTCTTTGGTTGATAACTACAGTCTGATCTATCAGTAACATCAGTGGTAAGAACCTTTAATTTTCACGTAATTTTCAAGTTGCATTTAGACTATTGATTGTGTTTTTGAAGTCTCTGAAGCTTCTTTACGACACCACTGCAGGCAGCAAGGCCTTGCCTCAGGCTCACCCGTGCCGTGGATGCACGTGATCCTGCGGGATGGCCTCTCTGGGTCCCACAATTGCAAGGGGACTGGAGCCCACGCCATACCTACTTGAATGAGGAGATTTTTCCTTCGTTAATTATTTTGCAATTCATTTTCTGCTCTAGTTAAGCTCTTTGTGGCTACAACGCACCCGCACTTATAACACACCTCACACACAACGCTCACACAATGCCCATGATCCTCACTGTTTAATTTAGCCTTTTGTGTGCTCCCCCCTCCCCCAAAGGGGAAAAGTCAAGTAAAAAAGAAGTCAGTGACAACGAGGCAAACACTGTCACACTCCCCTATCACACAAAGGGCGTTGGAGGGGTCATCTGGTATCAGATCATTACTACTCCAAGCTAGCAAACCCCAGGGATTCCTAGAGCAAAACTATGAGATGGTGCTTGTCTCTGACTCTCAGGTGCTTGCAACGTGTCCCAGGTCCATCTTTGCCTTCACAAATGTGAGTGAATGCCTCCGAGTCCAAAACAGCAATACTAAACGGAACTCTATAAAGTATAAATGTTTTAACCCAAATGGGTGTGTCTTGGGGCATGACAATATCCATATAGATGAGCAAAGAAAAAGCTTGAAAGGATACATTCCCAAGCAAGTAGTAGTTTTTTTGTTGTTTACTTATGTTTTCCAGTTTGCCTACAGTAAAACTTTGTTACTTCTTTAATAAAAGACAGTTTTGAAAAGTTGATCCTTTTGCACATTCCTGATGTTCCCAGGGGTGACAGGAGTGGGGGCAGATTCAGGAACTGTGCCAGCCTCTCTCCCACCCTTTCTGGTTTGCTGTTACTGCCACTTAGGAAACAAAACAAGTTTTATTTCTTAATGTTTATTTATTTTTGAGAGAGAGAATGATGGGGGAGACGCAGAGAGCGAGAGGGAGAGTTAGAATCCCAAGCAGGCTCTGTGCTGACAGTGCAGAGCCCAATGTGAGGCTCAAACTCACAAACCATGAGATCACGACCTGAGCCAAAGTTGATGCTTGACCGATTGAACCATCTAGGTGCCCCCAAACGGGTTTTGGTGGCTTTCCTTCAGTGCTCTATAACACTGAAAAGTTCTTCAAGTGAGTACATCAAACACTTCTTGTCTTCAGTCCTCCAGAAACACTCACTTTGTGACTTGTAGCCCATTAGCTACATGGGATGGAAGCCATGTTGTTTTGATTGGGTAGAAATGATCAGCCAGTGTGTGTTTATATTTAAACATAAGTCCTTAAATGGCTTAATAAATGTGTTTAATATCTAAGCAACTTTGCTGTGAAAGATAATGGAAATGGAAGATCTAAAATATCTCAGCCGCTAACTGTACATAACTTTCTGACCTGCAAACAAATTGGAGTCTCTACAACTGGTCATCATTTCTTCATTTCATAAGGCTCCCTTTTTCTCATGAAAAGAGGCACGGCCCATATTAGAGGTAGAAAGGGACATGGGGAATCAGTGACTTGGAACTCCAAGGCGAAATCCGCCCTCTGGAACAACACCATGGAGGTGATGGCTGCAGGTAGGCCGCTGGCAGCTCCGAGAGTTTGAGTTTTATTTTAACCTCCTCCTTTCCCACCCTCCCTTATTTGCATAAAGCACACATTCTAGTTGCTTAATAGTAACCTTTGACCCAGCAACTCTAGTTCCTCTGAGTTCAAGAACCTGTTGCTTCAGTGCAAGATGCTAATGCCAACACACGTGGGCTCTGTCATTTCACGGGGTTCATTAGTATGTGGAAGCTCAGGGAACAGGACTCAACATACACATGTATCATTGACGGAGTTGAAGAGAATTTTACAGAAGGAAGTCTATCTTAGTTAATAACTTAGCTAAGCAATGTATCATGACATTTAAAGTAGTTTGAGCCTTTGGAAATGAAATAGGAATGTGTAGGTATTTAAATAGGAAGGCGGAGGAATTTGTGGTTTGTTTGGCATTGTTGATGTAGCTGCTATGCTTGTTTTTAATTCTGACATGTTTAGGGACAGATTATAACTTCTGAGCATCAAAAATATAAATATGTGTATTATTTGCATAAAGCAATGCTGTTGTCATCACAGTCCATTTTTTCATCACTTTAAAACACTTATTCCTCACTGTGTGTTCTCTTTGGCCAAGCATACTTATTCTTTCTTTTTTCTTTTTTTCTAAGCATACTTATTCTCATTGAATAATACGGCAAGGGGAGGAGTGAGGAGCTGATGTGAATGGTTCATTCAGATGAAATTTCTTTGTTATTTTCTTTCAGAAAACAAACCTTTTTCGGGCCGGTGCTTCTACAGCGTGGGAGGAGGCACTCAGAACAGCAGAATCCTTAGCCAAACTGTGTCAGTCGTGAAACTTCCAAGTGAAACCTTGCTGTAATTTTTTTTGTATTTTAAATTCATTGTAGACATTTAGATCAACTTAGGCTAGTTAAGTTCTGAAATTCTTAGGAGAAGTTTACAAATTGCCCCAGACTGAAGAATCATTCTTTCCTAGGCGGTTACTAACGTTGTGAGTGAATTGTGTTATCTCCTTGGTCTCTGGATTTGGAGCCCTGACTCTTGTTGTGGGGGAGCAGAGGTGGCTGCAGAGGAGTGTGAGCCATGAACGTGGAGGGCTTCTTTGGCTCCGGGGGCAGCTTGGCTGTAGAATGTTCACAGCAGCACGTGCCCTCGGTGGTGCACCATTTCAAATCACCTTCCTTTTTGGCTGCAAGACTTGGAAGCCATCTAATTATACTTTCTAATTTTACAGATGAGGAAATGGGGCCCAGAAGTGTGAAATCAATTTCCCTACGGATTAGGGACAGAATCCAAACTGGAGTGTAAGCTCACCTCGCGTTACCATTCTGAGTGATCCTTCCTCAGGCCATTGGTGCTTGTGTTGAAATTTCAGACGCCGAATGTTTTTTGCCGGCGTCTTTCCAGTTGGGAAAATAACCAGGGTTTAAATGTCAGATTTATTTTTATGGGAGTCCCTGTGTGTCCTGAACTTCTAGAGCACCATATTTAATTTAATCTAAGAAGCCACTGATTATAAAGCATGGCCATTATTTTACACACCACTGAGCAAGTTAGGTGAGGGAGTTGACATTCTCAGTGGGGGGAAAATTACTCATAAAGGGGTGAAAATTGGGACAGTTAAGGGTTAAGCCCATTTAAATTTGATTTGCTAAACTGAGGCAGGGGGAAGTACATCCTAGAGTCAGTGCAATAGGGTATTTGGACCTCCATTCCTAAAGAGAATTCGAGAGCTCCAAAGCCAGTCCTCAGTCCTGGGTCTTCACAGAGAATCTTTCCCTTGCTAGCTCCTAGAACTTTTTAAAGCGTCAGTCTTACCCTTTCGCAGGTATTTGAGTCTTTCTTCTTGTTACCCACAAACAGCAGGGAGACAATGTCCCTTTTGTGTAATATCCACATGCCATGAGAAAATGGTACATTTTAGTTAATGACAAATTAAACTAGCACTGGTACTTATTCAGTATGTTGTTGGCCTTGTAACACATATTTTCTTCTCCTGCTCTATGCAGTAGCTTTCTCAGAACTGTGCACAAATTGATTAAAACAAGATTGATTATTTCCCACCCTTTAAGGTGTTACTGAAAGTGGCAGCTTCTCCTCATGACAGGAAGCTTGCATCAATTGGATATCCTTTTGAGAAACTGAAGTTTGCAAAGGGCCATTGACTTCCCCAAACTGAGCAGGCTCAGGACATTTCCTTCAAGCTCAGAACATTCTAATTTTTAGGTATTTTATTTATTGTTCACAATTCCTCAGGGATTTCACTTTTCTCTCTTTTGGTCAGTGCAATCGCTGTAAACGTGTTTTATGAATTGAAAATACTTTTATTTTATTGCTCTTTCAGTTTGATGTGAAGTAAAATAAAGGTTCCTTGGAGATTTAGGATTTATTTTGCCTTTTTGTGTCGACCACATCCTCTCTTCCAAGCTGTTGGACCCTCGTCACATTTGCTATTGTCCAATGGCAGTGGAGCAAACTGTTAGGAGGGGAACTGCCACATCACTTCCTACTGGTCCTTCATGACAAAGTCACTTGCCTGGGGAAGCATCACTCCCGCCTCCAGACTAGCTTGGATCCCCTGCTGGGTCCTTCTCCTCTCCCTTTTTTTCCTTGATAGTACGTGGTTCACTCTTGAAATTAATTGTTCAGAGTCTGTCTTCTCTCCTAGATGGTGACCTCAATGACTGCTATATCCCCAGCACCTGACACGTTGTAGTGAGTATGAAAGAATGAGTGGCTAGAAAGAGAGCATACCTCGAGAAATGACCAGTTGGGAGTGTAGAGGGAGCGAAGCCAGTCAAATAAGTATACATGTTAAATTTAGTAAATGTGATCTACCCTTAAGACTGGAGGCTTCTTCATTTGAATTCCACCAGAAGCAGCCCCTGAGATAAGGCTTTGAGTGCAGGTACTTTTTCTGGGGGGGGATCCCAGAAAGCACCAGTATGGGAGTGGGGAGGTAAAGGGGGTGGAAGGAGGGAAGGGAGGAAGGGAGGAAGGCAAAAAAACCATGTATTATCAAGACAGCACTGCAGGCACCGTAGCTGTAGTCTGGTGGGGACTTGTACGAAACTGTGGCACACGCACCTCACAGATGGCTCACCAGTTAGGATGTTGCTGTGATATTCATTCCCCGGCTCCCTTCAGTCACTGGTTGAGGGCCACCCCCAGGAGGCATTAAACCCCTGGCATTTCTGGCCTGCTGGAAATGCGGAAATGCCAGCAGAGTGGGATCCCGAATGCTGAGAGAGTCCTTGGGAGAGGCAGTTCCTGGCAGTTGCAAGTGGGCTGACGTTTAAGGAAATGGTAAATACTGAAG
Organism: Prionailurus bengalensis; assembly: GCF_016509475.1. Classification (NCBI taxonomy): domain Eukaryota; kingdom Metazoa; phylum Chordata; class Mammalia; order Carnivora; family Felidae; genus Prionailurus; species Prionailurus bengalensis. Next base: position 66,206,429 of record NC_057356.1, on the reverse strand, counting down.
GGAGGTAGATGGTGCCCTGATGGGGTCTGACCCCTGCGTGGCTCAGATCCAGCTGTGCCCCACATGGATTTTACTCCAGCTCGCCATCACTTCTTCAAGTTCCAGTTTCCAACACACACACACACACACACACACACACACACACACGCACACCCTAGGCCGTTTAGTAGGACAAGCTATGGTCCCTTGCTACAGATGGTCCTGAGTCTCTAACTGATATTCATCATCTCCTTCCTCTAGCAGCGTGTTAGGGAGTGAATTGTATTCTGCCCACAGCCCCCTCCGAATTTATATGTTGAAGTCTCAACTCTTAGTACCTCAGAAAGTGACTGTGTTTGGAGATAGGGCCTTTAACGAGGGAATTAAGTTGAAATGAGATCCCTGGGGTGGGGCACTAATCCAGTCTGGTGCCTTTTTAAGAAGAGAAAGAGACACCAGGGGTGAGTGGGCCCGAAGGATGACCTTGTGAAAAACAAGAGGACAGCCACCTGCAAGCTGAGGAGAGAGACCTCAGAGGAAACCAATCCTGCCAGCACCTTCATCTCGGACTGCCAGCTTCCAGAACTGCCAGAAAATTAATTTCTATTGTTTAAGCCACCCAGTCTGTGGTATTTTGATATGGCAGCCCTAGCAAATTAATACCACACATTCTAGATGCCCTTCGCACTTGGCAAGTCTACTGCTTGTCTAGGTTGCTCAACTGGGTTGGGTAATCCAGATCGTCATCCCAAAGGGTCTTAGCCCCTGGTTGTCAGGCTCTTATCAGACCCTGTTTGCTGAAATTGCTGTGTTTATCACAGGCAGGGCAATACCCAGAGGCACCCCAGTGAAACTCCTGAGTTCCAGATACATTTCCCCCCACCCTACTTTCCTCATGATGATCACCAATTCCTGCTGGGACAGTTACTCCCTTCTTGTCTTGCTGGTTTACTGGCATGACTAGGCATCAGCCACCATTTAGTGGAACCCTTTCTATGTCCCCCGGTTAATGCATCTCCTGGCAACCACATAGAGCTAGGTGCTCTAGTCCAGCAGAGCCTAAAGTTAAACTCATGGAAGCACCAATTTCCCAAGTGGGTCAGTGTGACCTACCCCCTCTTACCTCTTCACTCCCAGGCCTGTTTTCCACCCAGTGGAGTCAACATATATTACCATATTGCAGCCGTATAAGCACCATATATGACCTCATCTTTAAGACCAGCACCCCAACCCTGCAAGGTATTCTCAAGCTGCCACACTTTATAAGGCCATTCCAACATTCTATCAGGACAGTAGTTTCTAGGTGATGTGGTATATAGTAGACAAAGTGGAGCCCATGGCCATTTGCCCATTGTTGTACCAACTATACTGTAAAGTGAAGCTCTTGTTATAAGATATGCATTCTCAGTGGGGGCAGAATTTCTCATAAAGGGGCAAAAATCGGTTCTTGTTGGGCAAAACGACTCTTACTCTTCTTATGTTTAAAGCACAGACACACATATGGCACATATACAGAGATGCAGTATATCTATGGTATTAGAATTTCATGAGCATGGCAATTAAGGAAAAAGTGTCCATAGGGTAATGAAAAGCACCAGTCTAAGGTAATGTTACGTGGAATTTCATAATGATACATGAGACACTCTTTCAGCCTTTGGATAGTGGTGTTGGCCAAGGCACTCCCAGTAGGAAAGAATAATGTATTCTTGGAATCAATCCCAGTAGAGGTGAATCTCTGCTTCTTCTATAGTAGAAGAAGCTTAATGAATCACTTCTCGCCAAGTGGCTGGTTGGTCTCCTTGGGGGATGATAACATATTAAGGGCTCACCTTCAGCTTCAGGGGCTAATTGATCAGACATTTAGCAATAGCCACTAGGGCAGGCCTGGTGAGTGGGGGGGGGGGCCTGTAGAGTCTTCATTCCTGCTACCATGGCTACTCTGTTGAGGAGTCCACCGAGGAAGCACTGGGGTGGTCAAGGACAGAGACCGCTGGATGCCACTGGATGAGTCATCCTTGCCACTTGGTTGCTCTGTACCTCCTTTGATGAGTTGTTTCTTGTGGGCACTGGTGTAAGACACAAAGATTTCACACTTCGTTGCCCATTCTTTTGTTTTCGGTCTTCTGATCCTATTCCTTGGTCAATCGGTCAAGTCATGTGCCATTGCCCAGCCGTCACCTTGGCCTTCTCTTCTTCACATCAGGCTGATGACCAGCTGTGTTACTTGATGCACTGCCCACTGGGAGCACTTCTCTTCATCCTAGGTGGGGCTGTAGCATAGCAGCCCACATACAGATGAACAACAATTAACATAGAGAGATGATTTATTCTTGAACCAGGCATGAGTTTTTTTGCTCTTCTTCACCCACTGGGTTGAAGGAAGCCTCCTCTGAGGCCACAGGTATAAGCTGCAAGGAGAGGCATAGGTGAAGCAGAGGAAGTTGGGGGAGGTGTCTGCATTGCCTGTTTGAGTAGTGGCCTTCTGGATTTGCCCCCACCTATTCCAGAATGTACCACATGTTCCACAATGTACCCCACATGTTCCAGAATGCCCTCTGTACCTGACTCAGGGGGTCTAACTCAGGATAAAATGGTAATAACATTAGTTAATGTTTATGTTTCCTTTATAACTTTGACAAAATGCATCTCTGTCAATGTTACCATGGAGGCTTTCTGGCTTTCTTAGCCCCTAGTGATCTGACCTTGTAATCTTCTTTGGTACACCAACAGCAGTTGACGACCAACCCACTCTATGGTCCTTATAACTAAATTTGGCCCATATCTCTCAAATGTCAGGAATGTTCTATAAGACTGTCCTACTGAATCCTGCCCTAAGTCACCACAGATGAGGCCTCCAATCATTTGTGATGCTTCAGCTTGGAGGTTACTGATTGTTCTATTTCTGTAAGCAGTGAGATCCTTGTTACCATATGGCTGGGAAGCAGTCTAATTCCTGAGTCCCATCCTGACATCTGAGTACCATTTCTGATACTGTCTTAGTCTAGGTTCCTCAAGGGGGCTTGGAGACCAGGACTTGAGATCAAGCAGTTCATTTAAGAGGTGTTTCCAGAGAACACTAGTAGTGAAATGGGAACTAAAGAAGGGAAGAGAAAGAAGTGAATAAATACAAGGTTATCAAGGAAGTTGATAAGAAAGTTACTTATCACTGTGGGCAACTGGAGCTGAATCTTATGGGGAACTCTGGGCAGAGGCACAGAACACAGATCAGATCGCAGTATTAATCCACCCTGGATGTGAGGGAGCTGAGCATTCGTATTTGCTAAAGCTGCTGTAATAGGGCACCGCACACTGGCTGGCTTAAACAACAGAACTGTGTTGTCTCACAGTTGCGGAGGTGAGAAGTCCAAAATCAAAGTGTTGGCAGAGTTGACTCCTTCTAAAGGCTGTGTAGGAAGGAGCTATTCTAGCCCCTCTCCTTGCCCAGTAGATGGTCGTCTTACCTCCATGCATGTTTGTGTGTCCATTTTCCACCTTTGTATAAGGACACTTGTCTTATTGGATTAGGGCCCACCCTCATGACCTCATTTTAACTTGATTACTGAAAGATCCTATCTCCAAATAAGGGCACGTTCCAAATAAGGTCACATTCACGTACGGGGTGGAGGGGGGGTGGAGGGGAGGGGGGCTTAAGCCTCCAAAATATAAATTTTGAGGGATAAAATTCACCCCATAATTGTATTTATATGCCAACTCCCACCTGTCACTGGTGGAGGGCTGCTTTCAGTTTAGGGGGATGCAGTATTTCCATGGCACCTTCAGCCTGTCATACATGTGGCCAAAGGGAGCTCTGAGACAAAGATGTGATAATTAGAGCTTGGGTTTTTGTGTACTCAGAAATGAGAAATGCCAGGGAGATACGAGGGGGACACCAGCAATATCCGGTACTTTGTGGGTGCAAATAACTAATCATTTCCATGATTCATTTAACATTTTTTTAAGTGGGGAAGATTATGAGAGGGGAAATAGTAGAAAAAAGACAAGTTTTATATGTTTTGCTTCCTGTGGGAGAAAAAGTCTGTCAGTAGAGGAGACTCCACCTATATAAGTCTTCAAAAAAAAAAAAATGTAGGCTGGCTATTTTTGGTACTCGCACTGCCAGCTAATTGTCTCAAGAAGCTGAAAAAATTTAGAAGTAACATGAGTTCTGTGTGATTTTTAAAAAATATGTTTAGTAATCACGAATGATGAAATCATTAATGCTTCCTACAGAGTGAGGAAGTAATTAACTGTAGAAGACGGCCTTCTCGGAAATCATGTCACGGGAGGTTTTGTCAGTGGGGTATTGCCGGCAGATGGCAACAGAGACTCTGGAATCTAATTTTGTAGGGGAGTTTAAGAAAGGCTTACCCAGGGCTCATGCCTGAGTTCAGCAGCATTCATCGAATCCCTGTTCTGTTCCAGATGCTGGCTGAATTAGGAATCATGCTCCTATTAAGTTTTGGAATACTATGTGAGTTATACTCCTTTTATGAATGCCTGGTAACTGTTTCAAATTGGGATTTTTCTCACGAGATAGAAGACTATTTTAAATTCTTAAAGCTGCAATGAAAATTAATATAACCCATTGGAAGGAAATTTGGTAAATACTTATTAAAATTAAAAATGAGAATGTCTCAGGGCACCTGGGTGGCTCAGTCAGTTAAGCATCTGACTCTTGGTTTCAGCTCAGCTCATGATCTCACGGTTTGTGAGTTCAAGCCCCACATCAGGCTCTATGCTATCAGTGTGGAGCCTGCTTGGGATTCTCTCTCTCTTTCTCTCTCTCTCTCTCTCCCTCTTGATCTGCCCCTTCCCTAGTCATGTGTTCTTTCTCTCTCTCAAAATAAATAAAACTTAAAAAATTAAAAAAAATGAGAATGTGTTTTTCATCAGCAATTTTGCAGCTAGGCATCTATCTTATAGAAGTATTCATGCACAAAAATATACAAGTATGGTCATTTGTAATTATTTTTTAAAGATTTTATTTCTTTTTAAGTAATTGCTACACTCAGTAGGGAACTTGAACTTACAACCCCCAGGATCAAGAGTCCAACTGAGCCAGATGGGCACCCCTAAGCATTGTTTTTAATAGTGAAAAATTGGAAACAATTACATGGCTCCCAGAAGTTTGTTTAAATAAAGTTATTTATTTAATATAAAGGGAATGTTAAATTAATTAAGAGAAAATGAAATAGAGCTATTGGGGTGTCTAGGTGGCTCAGTCAGTTGAGCGTCTAACTCTTGATTTCAGCTCAGGTCATGATCCCAGGGTTGTGGGATCAAGCCCCATGTTGGGTTCCATGCTGAGCGTGGAGCCTGCTTAAGATACTCTCTCTCTCTCTCTCTCTCTCTCTCTCTCTCTCTCTTTCTCTCTCTCCCTCTGCCCCTCTCCCCCACTCGTGTGCTCTCTCTCACTCGAAAAAATAAAAAAGAGAAATAGAGCTATCTTCTTTATAAACACGTATCTCCAAGATTTATGAATTAAAAGGTCACAGGCAATATACACATAGACACTGAGTATTTAAGAATGGGGTATTTGTGCATAGGTAGAAAGTCTGAAAGAATGCATAGTGAACTGTTAGTAATTATTGACTCTAGGGAGACAGGTTAACTTTCTATTACAGGTTCTTCTATGTTGTACTTCTATGTTTGTGAAAAATTTTAAGAATAGTATAATTTAAAGCTATTATATAGAAACTTTGAAGGAAGAAAAAAATATAAAATCAATGCCCATGTCAATGCTGTGACTATTCTGAATAACTCAGTATCTTTAAATAAAATATTTCTGATATTCATCTTGGCCCCAGTGTATAAGTATAGAGTATTGCAAATACAGAGAGAGTAAACCTGGCTGCCTATCTTAAAAGTCTGTTTATGCCGCACAATTGCATGGGTTCAAATCCCAGCTCTCCCGTATCCTAGCTGTGTGACTCTAGACAAATCATTTAACTTCTCTGGGCCTTAGTCTCTGTCTATAAAATGAGAACAATAAAATTTTGTAGGGTTGCACGAGAATCAAATGGGTTACATGAAGAGTCCTCAGAACAGTTCCTGGCTTATAGTAAGTGCTCAGGAAATGGAGATTATTACTGCTGAAGGATCGGTAATAGCAAACCCTTCGTGCTCAGTTAGGCCAGTGATTGTGCTTGCTGTAAATATTTTAGAGTTTCTGCAGATAGAATTTATATATAGAAAATACGTTTGTCATTGTTTTGTAGGTTTTTTTGTTTTTGTTTTTAAAGTTTGTTTTTGAGAGAGAGAGAGAGAGAGAGAGAGAGAGCGCACATGGGTGCACAGTAGAGAGGGAGAGAGAGAGAATCCCAGGTAGGCTCTGTGTGAGCCTGACGCCAGGTTCCATCTCATGAACCAGAGATCATGACCTGAGCCCAAATCAAGAGTTGACACTTAACCTATTGAGCCACCCAGGTGCCCCCATCATTTTCTTGTTTGAAATGAATCTTTTAAACTAATTATTTTAAAATTAATGTTCAATTTATTTGTCATATACATTTTAAAATTTAATTTTTTTAAAAGTTTTTTTATTTATTTTTGAGAGAGAGAGAGAGTGACAGAGCATGAGTGGGGGGGAGGGCAGAGAGAGAGGGAGACACAGAATCCGAAGCAGACTCCAGGCTCTGAGCTGTCTGCACAGAGCCCGATGCAGGGCTCCAACTCACAGACTTGGAGATCGTGACCTAAGCCGAAGTTGGACACTTACCTGATCCACCCAGTCGCCTCTCTTTCTCTCTCTCTTTTTTTAAATTTAGTTTTCTTAAGCCTTTATGAATCTCAACATTCTATTTATAAATCTAATAAATTTTAATAATCACTTTCAAGGGGGAACTTTACCATTTGGTCAACTCAAATTCAATAGACCAAATTTTGTCAAAGAATCAGTCTCATTTGTGATTTAAATTCCTTCAGACATTGTAAACTACAGTATTAAATTTAATATAGATTAATTTCTTCTATTGCCTGAACTGACCAACAAAACCAACTACTTATGGTAGTAAGGTATAACAAATTCAGTTTATAAATGTAACATATGCCCCCTTTTCCCCATAGGCTGTGATACATTTATTGCAGTTTATCTATACATCATGTGTGCTTCCCAAATAAGTTGTAAATCACTGGAAGTGAAGGTAGGGTCAGTTCCATTAAGTTGTAAATCACTGGAAGTGAAGGTAGGGTCAGTTCCATTTTTCTAAGTAGTGACTAACAGAGAACTTTGAAGTCCAAAAAGGATTTGAATTGGTGGAAACCAGAAAGGGTATTCCAGACCTGGAGAAATACCAGCAAAAGTAATTGGTAGTAATGGTGGCATAAAGATTTTGCTCATATTTTCCAAGTTAAATACACACACACACACACACACACACACACACACACACACACCAGGGTATACAAAGTGCAGGGGCATTCCGAGTAGCTTGATAACTTTTTTTGTTATTGTTGAGGATTTGAGATCAAAAGATATCAAACTGAACTTTATATGATCAAATAGCTCACAAGTCACTGTGCAGTGGCCATCTTTGGAGTGCTTTTCATTTCTCACATCATATTTCAGGATTTTTCATTCTAGGATATGCTACCAGTGGGTGAATAGACTTATTTTCCTCCCGTACAAGCCATCTCAACTGTCTTACCCCACCACCAGACAAAACAACTCACATTCATTTGTTCCATTCATCAGATATTTATTGAGCGTCTACTATATGCTGACCAGTGTGGTAGAGGCCCTTGGGATACAACAGGGAACAAAACAAAGAACTCTGCCCTTTAGGATCTTACATTCTAGAGGAGCTGACAGGCATAAACATGAAAGCAAATTTTATAGTAGTTTAAGAGGCACTAAATGCTTTGGAAAAAAGAAATAGAACAGCTGGGGAAGGGAGATGGGGCCAAGCTTTTAACATCTGGAATTTAAAATTGAAGCAAGGTACACACAAGGTACATACATTCTATACTAAGAATACTTTTATGGGTCTTATTTCTTCTTTGCCCTTTTTGGATCAGGTGTCCATTTCCTGCCTGGCAATTTGTTTAGTAATACCATTTACTAACATGTCTGTCGCTCTACCAGGTACCTTTCACGATTAGCCCATTTAACATCATCATTCTCCTTTACAAAAGAGGAAACTCAGGTGCATTTAAGGACCATCAAGAGCGCCAAGCAAAGACAGAGGCTAACTGACTTAAATACAGGTCAAAACAAGATTGACAAACATCCCTCCCCGGACTCCTTAAAGCCATTGTGCCTGAGGTGTGCGCGGCCAAAATGAGTGTGGGCCAGGGAGACAGACGCGACTTGTCAACCGGCCAGGGCCCGGGAGCTACACAACCCTCTGGAAGCCGCGGGCGGGTTGGACCTGGAGGCCCCGCACGCCGGGCCAGGGGTGGAGCCTGGACGGAAGGGGGCGGATCTATCATCTTTCAGTGAAAATGCCTCCTGGAGTGGTTTGTCCTACGTTGTGGCCCGTAGCGTCCCTGAGGTGCCGCCCCTTCTCCGGGAGTGGTGGATGTCTGATCACGTGATAAGTCTAGAGGCCGGAACTGGGCAGGTTGTGGGACGCGCAGGGTTTTGATAAAAACAAACGGCGACGGCGCCGCCGCAGGGTCTATGGCCGAGGCGGTGAGGCCCCAGCGCCGGGCCAAGGCCAAGGCCAGCCGGACAAAAATCAAGGTGAGGATCGCCCCCGCTAGCCTTCCAACACCCTGGCGGATGCTCCCTGCCTGTCTCCTTTTTCCTCTCTTGGGCCTCTCTAGCCAGGGCTACCCATCCCCTGAGCCCTCCGCAGTCGCTGCCCGCACCTCCCAGTATTTGATCCCTTACCCACTGACACTGGCCCTGTTCAGTTATTCCATTTCCACGTTCCCCTGCCGGGTTTTGTCAGGAGCCCGTATTTTCCTTTTCCTCCTCTGACCTCTGTGGGCTCTTTTCTGCTTCCTTGACTTTTTCTCACCTAGGTCTGGATTCCTGCCATGTAGTAGCTTTTCAGTTTCCAGCCTCATCTTTTGACTCTGTCTCTTTTCTCCTTTAAACCTAGGAACATTTTCAATCCTCTCATGCACAAAGAGGGAAGGGACTGCTCCTCCACGCGTAGCATGTACTCTCTGGTAGAACTTTATGGATAGCGACAGATAGAAAGTAGATTATAGTGATGGACCTCTTCACTTTTGAATTCAAGGTGATGGTGCTGCTGCTGCTGTTTATTCTCATTATCCTAGTCATTTATGATGGGGAATGAATGTCCAGAAATGAAACCAGGGCAGGGCTCACACAGTAGAGATAGATTTGAATTTTCTGGGCTTCTTCTGTTGGTGTGTTTTGTATTCGATGCAGCTTGGGTTTTAATTTTACTCCTGTATATTTTCTGAAATGACATTTATTTTACAGTGAACAGATTAAATGCTGGCCCTGGATGGCTGGACCTAGATTATTCTGGCTTACCTAGAACTGAATTTACATTAAGGAAATAATGATGATGGTATTACAATTACTGGGAATTTCCTTTTCTACAAGGGGGTGATGTGCAGAGCAGGCATAACTTAAAAAAGGTATCAAAATCTGATTTTCTCATGGGAACAAAATTTTGACAAGAGACAGGTGTTCACCGGTACGGTATCTAATAATCCATAAATGCTTTATGTGATTGTCTTTCATTATGATACATTAAAAAAAGGCTGTAATGGAGTTGTGCGCATCAGTATACCCAGACCTGTGAGGAGTTACTCTTTGGGGCGAAAGCCATCTTGCTATCTAATTTAAGAAGCATATTTAAGAGAAATAATTTTGCATTGTATTGGGCTGGTAAAGAACTAGCTAGACAGAGGAGGAAGAAAAAAGCCCTTGGTCAACCATGCATAAGGTCCCTGAACCTAGAATGTGGTTGTGCATAACATGTAAACATCAGTCAGGTAGAGAACAGAATCTTAAATCTTAATCTGTAGGGTTTTTTTTTTCTTCAAATGAATGATGAAGTGACAAGTGATAAGTTCAAAGTCATGCAGTTTGACAACTCAAGTTAAAGCCAAATATCGCAATCCAGTAGCTTAATAAAGTCATATATCTATATGTCTCTGTCTATAGATAGAATGTTATAAGTACTTAAAAACTTAAGAGGATGCTCTGTGAAGTTATTTTGTTTGCAAGAGAGTTTCTAAAATAAACTAAAAACCTTAAGCTTTTAATCCATCCTGAAAAACCAATTGCTTATTTTATTGACATATATTAGGCAGTTTTCCTATACAAACCCATGTTAATTTATTTGAAGAGACCTTCATTCTAGAGGTATTTGGTCAAACCAGAAATCTGGGCCACATACCTTTTCTCACTCTCCAAGTCTCATCAGTCACTAAGTCTTGCCAGTTGTTGTTCCTAAATATTCTCTTAATTCTGCTTATTTCTCTCCATCCCACCACTACTATCCTCCAAGGAAGAATTCTTGGATTTCTGCTAAAGGGGCCTTTCCAAGTTCATTCTTGCTGCCCATTCTCTAAACTAAAGCCAATTGATAGTTTTAAAAACAAAACCAAAACTGATACCTCTCCTCCTTAAAACCTTTCAAATGTTCCCCATTGCCCAGAGGCTAGAGTCTGGAGTCCTTCCATGGTCTCAGGGCCCTAAATGATCTGGCTTCTATCTTTCTCTGCAGCCTCAGGTTTACCACTGTTATCTCTTTTGGTTCTCAACTCTATCTATCTGTCTATCTTCTGCTTCAGGACCTTTGCACATGCTGTTTCCTCTGCCCTGACACCTCTTCCTGCCCCCCTTACCCTAGCTAGCTACTGCTCAGTCATGAGATCTCTAGTGAAACAGTGCTTCCTTAGAGCTTTCTCTCATCACCCTCACATTACTCCCTCCTGCAGTGGCACACTGCATCCCTTTTGTCACTCGCCTCACTCGTAGTTATTTTGCCAACAACTCTTCTCCCTTCTCAATGAGGGAAGGCCTTGTCTTGTTCCTAGTATCCTTCACAGCTCTCTGTGCACTTGGTCATGTTTGTTAAATAAAGGAATAGATGCTGGTATTGAAGAATATTTCCAAGCTTTGTCACTTAGAAGAATTTAGTAAATTTCCTCTGAGTAGCGTGAAAAAACAAATGGAAAAAGTCCATAACACCAGTAAGGCCCTCATATTTGTCATTGAAAAAAATTATTCTCTTAGAGTAAATAGATTCATTTTTAGTGCCGGCTGTACTTGGGCCATAATTATAAAGTTCTACATTAATGAAATCTTTATTATCTGTAATATAATTTGTAAATATAACTATTTACAGAGCCATAAAGCAGTTCCAAGGCTCAGTTCAGGAAGTGAGTAGTGTCATGTGTTGTTGCCTTTAGACAGTTTGGGTGGCTTGTGGATTTTTTACTCGGCAGCTGACCTGCATTCCTCAATGTTAATCATCTGGTAGATGACCTCATGTTGTTAGGTTGTGGTTATCACCTCATTCCCAAGAGAGCATCTTTATAACTTTTTCATCTTTTAGTACCATTTTCTACTAGAATATCCCCACCTCAGAGGACCCTGACTTTGGTGATCTTGGTAGATTAGAGGTTAAGTACAGCAGGTTTTTAGATTTGGACTTATTCTACAGATGCAGTGTATTATAGTCCTGGAATGTATATGAACATTAGTTAAATTCTGAATGCCAACAACTCATTAACAGTAACAATGTATGGTGATTGCTAAAGATAGACTGAGATGTGGCCAGAAAGCTGATCACAGAAACAGAAAGACCTTTAAACTGCCATCCCCTATTGCTCTTGCCTGGATGATTTCTACCTCTTAGTCCCTCCTTCCCATGAGTAGTTACAGGAGTGAAGGTAGGGGATGCACTATATATTATTTAGTTCCTTTTGTGCCTCCTAAGATCTATTCATTTGTTGAGCAAACACTCACTGGTCACCTAGAAACTGTTCAGGGTACTTGGGAAATAACAGGAAAATCAAAGAACCTGGCCTTAAGGCAGTTTACATTCTCAAGGGAGAAGACAAACAAACCAATAATCCCCCTAAAAAATAATTAAAATATGTGATATGTTAGGAGGTGATAAGTGTTAGGAAAACAGAAAAAGAACAGGGTACAGAGTTGAGGAGTACTGGTGAGAGATAAAGATGGGTTGCAATTTTCCAAGGTGACATTTAAGTAAATACAGAAAGAGACGAGGGAGTTAGCCACATGGATTTTGGGGGAGAAGTCTTCCAGGCTAATGCCCTAAAGGAGACCTGTCTGGTTTGCCCCAAGAACTGCAGGGAGGCAGTCTGGATAGGATAGAGTGAGGGAGGGGAGGGTAGTGGAATGAAGTCAGAAAGGTAACACAGGGCCAGGTCATGCAGGGCTGTGTCAGCCATTGTAGCAACTTCTACTCCCAGGGAAATATGTAAGCGCCAGAGGGTTTTGAACAGAGGAGTGATACCATCTGAGTTATGCTTTAAAGGAGCACTGTGCTTGCAGTGTTGATAATGGATTGTAAAGGAGCAACAGTAGAAGCAGAGAGACCCTCTAAGCGACTGTTGCAGTAATCTAGGCGACAGGTGACAGTGGCTTGGACCAGACTTGTATAGCAAAGGTGGTAAGGAGTGTTTGAAGTCTGGGAGCTTCTGCAAATAGAGCCAAGAGGATTTGGTGATGGTTTAGATGTGGTATGTGGGAGAAAACAGTCAAGGATGACTCTGAGATGGAGGAGGTGGATGGAATAGGTTTGGGGGCTGATCAAGGGTTCAGTTTTGAATATGCTAATTTAGAAGCGAGTGTCTGCTAGACATCCAAATGGAGATGGAGAGTAGGGTTGGGTATGGGAATCTAGAGCTTGGGAAAGAGCTCCAGGCTCAAGATTAAGATCTGGGAGTCTTTAGTCTAGAGATATTTAAAGCCGGAAACTGAATTAGGTCACTTTGGGAATGAGTGTAGTGTGAAAAGGTGATAAGAAAAGAACCCAGGGCACCCCAACTTTAAGAGTTTGGGGAGAAGAGGAGGACCCACAAAGGAGTGTGGGAAGCTACCAGTGAGGTATTATGTGTCCCCAGTGCTCTTAACTGAGAATGTAGGGCCCAGAAGCTGGGTGAAGGAAGTGTATAAAGGAGGAGGAAGAGGTCAAGCCTACAAAATTCTGACACGTGAAGTAAGATTGTTAAGAGCAACAGGAAAGAGGTGGCAGCCAAGAGGAGATGTACTCAAAGCAAAATATAGAGAGACCCCATCACTCCCCCCAAGTCTTTGTACTTGTGCAGCATCCCTGTCTACGCGCCACCCCCCCCCCCCCCCCCCCCGCCCAAGGAGAGCTGGTAAAATTGCCCCAAGAGCTCTTGATCTGATACAAACCCACGTGTCCAAGCCCTTTTTATCTGTTCTGTGCCAGACATTGTGCTAAGTGCTGTGGATACAGACATTATTGATAAACAGACCCTGCCTTTAGAATAATCTCATGGAAATATTCTGTGAAATGTGTAAAACTGAACCTTCATTATTCATGAAGAAGCAGCTCGTTGTTATTTTTATGGAAGGAAAGGAGTCGTAATTATTTTCACTTACTCCAGTTCAGAGAGAAAGAATTGCAAATGAGGAAACTTCCATTTGTTTCCCAGAACTTGAACTCTCATTTTTCTTCTGATTTTACAAAAGTGCTCATTGCTTAAAGAAGTATGTGTGCCTGAGAGTACACACATACACACACACACACGCACACACACACAGAAATGTGCAACAGAAATGAAATACCCTGAATTCCATCTCCTGGAGATAACTGGTAGTGGCAGTTTGTGTGCATTCTTCAGTTTTTTCCCACATGTACACAACATTCCAGAGCATATTTTATTTACTGTGATGTATGGTTAAGTGTGGTTTTCCATATTAACGACTCTTCCATTTCTGTATAAGGGCTTGATTATGTTTCCTTCTGTGGAATTATTTTAAAATTTGTTCTCTATCCATATGTAATTTATGTGGAGATCAAAAATAAGGAAATACAGATTCCTAATCTCCCGGCCAATTTTAGTTGTAAGAAACTTGTCTTTTGTTTAAAATAAAATGGTATGAATTTTTGCACACATAACTTGATACACATGGAGCCCTACTTAGATTTTATTTTGTGATCTGTAATGATTATTATATGTACAGTATGTTCTCCTTTATCTCTAGTTAACTCAAGTAGGCAAAGTAATTGGAAGCTGCCTTTTTAAAGTGAGATTTTGTATTTTTAGCGTAAGAATAGATTCATATTCTGGTCTAAAAGTTGCGTTTCCTCTGAATTCATTGGATAATCCCTCTGCTTTCTGAGAGGCATATAAAAATAAACTGAGTGTGCCAGAATACATGGTAAATATTTTCTAGATAATTGAATAATGTCTTTATCTAAAGTTCTTTATTCTAGTACCTAAGACAGAGCTCACCGCACAGTTGGTACTCAGTAAACCCTTACAGTCCTCCAATCCATCACTAGTGTCTCAAGAAACATTTATTGAACACTGCTGAAAATCAGGGGCAGATCAGATCCAAAAACATAAGATATAGTCCCTGGCCTTGAGATACTTGTGGTTTATGTGGAGGGAGACAGAACATAAAGATAAATAAAGATAAGTAACCGTATGTCTAAACCTGTAACGAGGGCCGGATGACAAGTATATATATAGCAGGAGTTCAGAGTAAAGCACGTGCGGAAGGGTCATTGTAAGAAGATTTTGTCTCGAGGCATGATCATAACTGAGTCATCAAAAGCGCTGAGTGCCAGAGTTAAGAGTCAGTCTTACATTAAGTGGAGAGCTGTGGCTGTGTCTGTGGTGTTTAGAGTGGTGTCTCAGGAAGGCCAGTGGTAATGGCATCTGGGATGAATTGGTGGTGGGGCAAAGGCTGGAGGCTTGGAGACCATTCAGGGCCTGTTCCCCTTTTCCGTGCTTTGGAAAAGTGACATAAGCCACAGGGAGCCACCACTGCTCCTGAGGCCTTGGCTTTGGTGATGATCTCAACAAATTCCCTCTCCCTCCACATTCACACCCTAGAGGTCCTGCCCCGGTCTTGGGATTTGTGAGGGAACGGTATCAGGCCTTTGCCATCAGCCCAAACAGTTGTCCGTCCTTCCCTCCAGGTAGCTTCCTTGGTCTGGATGGTCCATTTGAATCAAAGCACCAGCTTCTCTGTCCTGCCTCCGCTCCCTCCTTAGGCCAACTCCAGGCTAATTCCTCTTTGGACCTAACTTCCCTAACCTGTACAGGTGGAATTTTTTGATTCCACTTTTGAACGCCAGAGAAGCACTGACTTCCACCCCAGGGGAAATAAAAGCCTAAACAAAGTCTTAGGTGTTCTTCCCAGAGAGGCTAGGAAGTTTTTAAAAAATTCAGTTGATTCTCTAGCCATATTATCTGTTGCTAGAGCTGCTGGGAGTGGGCAGGCGAATTTGGGAGTAGCAGTTGGAGACTTCATTTTGTTAGTGAAGGGGAAGAATTTGAAATTACAAGGGCAATTCTGGAGTGAGGAGAGAGAGCAGTGAGGTGAGGTTGGAGTGGAGTGAGATGGGACATGGGGAGGTTCAAAATTGCCTGAGGGACAGGCTGGGGAGGAAGCCTCTGGATGCCTGTGTGTTGGAGGAGGTGTCGTTGCTTGCCTTGCCCTTGATCATATGGCTCATCTTGTGGCTGCTTCCAACTCCCTGTCTTCCAGCTGGCATTTAACACCCCTCGAGGTCTCTTCTGGCTTAAGGAAAGAGAAATAAAAATCTTCTGTGTTTTACATTCCAGTCTCTACTTCCTTACTTCTCATTCATTTGTCGGCTCACTAAATTTTAAAAATCGCTCATCTTTGTTTTTAATAGCTTTATTGAGATGTAATTCACATACTATACAGTTCATCTATTTATAATGTACGTCAGTGGTTTTCAGTATGATTATAAGGTTGTGCAGCCATCACCACTGTTGGGAATTGTTCTCCATAGTGGCTGCATCACGGTACAGTCCCGCCAGCAGTGTATGAGGGTTCTAATTTCTCTACATCCTTGCTGTCACTTATTATCTTACTTTAAATAGTTATCCCAGGGGATGTGACGTGGTGTCGAGGGATTTTGATTTGCTTTTCTCTAATGGATCATGATGTTAGCATCTTTCTGTGTGCCATTTGTATATCTTCTTTGGAGAGGTGTCTGTTCACATCCTTTGCCCATTTTTAAATTGGATTATTCATCTTACTATTAAGTTACAAGGGTTTTTTTTTTTTTTAATTCTGGATATAAGTCCCTTATAAGATAATTGATTTGCAACTATTATCTCCCATTGTTTGGGTTATATTTTCACTTTCTTCACAGTGTCATTTTCAGCACAAATAGTTTTGATTTTTATGAAGTCCAATTTATCTATTTTTCTGTTATTTGTACTTTTGGTGTCATGTGTACCCCAAGGTTATTGAGATTTACTCCTGTGTTTTCTTTTAAGGGTTTTAAAGTTTTAGCTCTTACATTAGGTCTATGATAGTTTTTGAATTAATTTTTGTATATGATGGAAGTTAAGGGCCCAATTTCAGTCTTTGGATATCTTGTTGTTAAGCACCATTCATTGAAGACTACTCATTCCCTGTTATATTGTCTTGGCACCCTTGTTGAAAATCATTTGAGCGTAAATATAAGGCTTTATTTCTGGATTCTCAGTTCTCTTCCATTGATCTATGCTAGAACCACACTGTCTTTATTACTCTAGCTTTGTAGTAGGTGTTGAAGTGGCAAACTGTGAGATCTCCTTTGTTCTTCTTTTTCAGAATTGTTTTGTCTATTCTGGGTCTCTTGCATTTCCTTATGAGCTTAAGATCCAGTTGGTCATTTTATGCAAAAAAGGCAGCTGAAATTTTTATCGAGATTATGTTGAATTTGTGTATCAATTTGAGGAGTATTGCTGTCCTCCATGAACATGGAATGTATTTTCACATATTAAGTCTTTAATTTCTTTCAGTAATGTTTTGCAATTTTCAGAGTACAACTTTTACAATTCTTTGGTTAAATTTATCTCCCTGTATTTTATTCTTTGTTCATTATAAATGAAATTATTTTCTTAATTTTACGTTTTGATTGTTCAGCTCACAAAAATTTGACCTTTCCCCTGACCAGTATACCAGCGTTTCACTCACTGTAGTAACCAAAGGCCTCCCTCTCTTGATTTTCTCTTTCTGATCTCCCAGTCTGACAAACCTATTTATTATAGAAGCATGCTGAACATCACTGCAATGTAATTGGAGCCACTTTTTCATTTTCTTATAAATACTCGTGCAGCGCTTGCTTGTTATTCGTGATTTTAGGCAGTTGGACAGACTGGTTTGTATGCATTGTGTGGCTCATATCTGAATCTGATATCCACGGTTCATAGTATAGGTGAATGTAGTTTTGGAGGGGGCACATTGCTTCTTTACTCACCACTTGTAAATGTTTGGTAGCCATATTCATTACCAGCAAGATGACCTCAAATTCCATTTCAAAAACATTTATCTTTTCTTCCTAATATTAGGTACAAATAAACATCTTACATTTTTGGTTATTTACTCACCAACTTTTTTTTTTTTTTTTTTTCCTGAACATTTGCTGGACGGCACAATCCAGAATCACTGATAACTTGTGTAACTGTCAGGTTTGTCTTCCTTACAGTTTCACGGTGAAAGGGAGTATTTGATTCAGTCATTTTTCCAGTTTGTTTGGTGTAACAATTTTATTTAAGTAATTTTCCTGTAATTTTTTCTTCTCTATCATTGTGTTTTCCAATGTGTCTAGTTTGTTAGTGCCTGAAAATTTTTTAAAACCATAATTCATTTTATTGCATTTTTTAATGGTTAATTTTCTGTTTTTTTTGGTTGTTGTTTGTTTTGTTTTGTTTTTTGGAGTTAATTTTGGACTTCACAAAAAGTTGTAAATATAATACAGAGAGTTCCATATACCCTTCATGCAGCTTTATGTTATCATCTCACATAATCATAAATTCTATGGTCCAGAATGTTTATCACAGCCAAGGAATTAATTTTGGTACAATACTATTAACTAAAATATAGAATTTACTTGGATTTCAGCAGTTTTCCTACTGATGTTCTTTTTCTGTTCCAGGGTCCAATCCAGGATCCTACATGGCATTTAGTTGTCCTGTCTCTGTTGTTTGCTCCCATCTCTTGATAGTTCCTCAGTCTTTTCTTTGATGACCGTAACAATTCTGTTGTTTTGTAGACTGTTCCTTAATTTGAGTTTTTATCTGGTGTTTTTTATGATCATATTGAGGTTACACGTTATTGGAAAGGCTACTGAAGAAGTGATAGGCCTTCTCAGAACATCACATGGGGATGTGCTACTGGTGATGTTATCCTTGATCACGGGTTAAGGTATTAACCTGCCAGAATTCTCCGCTGAACCTTACTATTTCCCCCTATGTAATTACTAAATATTTAGGACATACTGTGATGCTCTGCAGCTGTCTTGTTTCTGCTTACATTTTCACTCACTCACTTTAGCATCCATTAGTAGATCTTGCCTGTGACAGTTATTACCATAGTGTTGTAATGTGAATTTTCTGTTTTTCTCATTTCACCTACATTTATTGATTGAAATTCTTTAAGAAGGAAGACATTTTTTGTCCATTTACGTTTATTTTATCCCGTGGGTCATAATCTAATCCTGTAGTTACTTATTTTATTGCTCAAGGTATTTGACTTTTTCCGTGCTCAAGGTATGGGTTTTCTGTGACTATGTGAAGATGAAGGTAAATCTATTGAGGCCTCAGCTACTTGGAAACTGTTCTGTTTCACTTGACCTCTAGCAGAATGGAGAACAACCTAATTAAAACTTTCCTCCTCTGTCCTCGAATCATGATTTACTGCTTATTTTGATGTCTTTCTCTTTTGGGATTATACTAGTGAGTCTCCCAAGTTTACTGTAGTCAAAATTGATTAATAGGAAACATGAAACACATCGCTCATGAAGTTTATTTAGGTTCCATTTTCTAAATTATAAAATTTAGATTTTATATACAGTTTAAGAATTTCTTATGTTTAAATCATCAATTATTGCTATATTACAAATTAATTCACATTATAAATCTTGTTTTTAGGAAAAGAAAAAATCTGAACCCCTTCAGAGGGAAGAATCTGATGAAGTCTCCCTTCCGAAAACCTCCAGAGAGCTGGAAATTTCTGCTCCAGCTTGTGAATTCAAAGGAGACTGTCTGAAGGTATTAACTGATTCTCAGCTCCAGAATGCTGCCAGTGGACACAACGGGAGTGAAATGTTTGATGTACCACTCACCTCCTTAACTATAAGCAACGAAGGGTCCCTGACATGGAACACACAGACCTCAAAGGAAGGGGAGGAGGTCAGAGCCTGTGCTGGGGACGATGCCATGAAGCCGAAGGTCGACCCTGGAGACAGTGCCGGAATCAAAGTAGAAACCCCCAAGAACTTTACAGAAGCAGAGGGAAATAAATTGATACAATGTGGACCTTCTGAAAGCCCCTTGCAACCTGATTTTTTTCATACTCAGCAAGAAATGGAAAATTTACAGGTCAGAGAAACTCCGAAAAAGAAAGAAGACAAACAAGCCTTGGGTCTTTCTCCAGAGGTGCTACAAAATGTTGGCCTGCAGAGTTCTTGTGAAGCCAAAGACATTTTTCAGCCACCTAGAGTGAAAAGACTGTATCCCCAGCTGCCAGCTGAAATTGCTGGAGAAGTACCAGCTTTGGTGGCAGTGAAACCCTTGTTCCGCAGCGAGCGACTGTACCCCGAGCTCCCATCTCAACCAGAACTGGTACCATTTACTAAAGAACAGCTAAAAATCTTTGAGCCTGGTTCGTGGCTGGAAAATGTTGAGTCGTATTTAGAAGAGTTTGACAGCATGGCTCATCAGGACAGGCACGAATTTTATGAGTTGCTATTGAACTATTCCCGATGTAGGAAGCAGCTGCTGCTGGCTGAAGCTGAGCTCCTTGCTCTGACGTCTGATTGCCAAAATGCGAAAAGTCGACTATGGCACTTTAAGGAGGAACAGTTGTCTGTGCAGGTATTTTGACTATTTCAGGAGCCTGGGGGATTTGCGGTGGAGGTGCTCTTCTCGTGAGGCCATCCAGGTCTGGAGTATGCTTATACTAACGCTTGACCCTGACCTAGCCCAGAGTAGTACAGTGGAGGAGTCACAAAATCAGATGCCTGCAGGGGCCACGCAGGTGACCTAGAGAAGTGAAGTGGGCTGAGCGGGATGGTGGTCACTGGGCTCCTGCCCAGTGGTCTGGGCTCATGCCTGGCCCAGCAGGGGCAGCTGCTCTTAATTCCTCGCTGATTGTTGCTTTGAGGCTGTGTGGTCCCGCATTGCCACGTCTTTTCAATTCCTAAGAAGAGCTGGAAATCCAGATTTTTATGGGCGGGATCCTGAAATGTAAATGTGGGCAACAAAATACAGAGTAGAGGACAAGCAAGTCATGTCTCCAGGTCAGATCCAGCCTGTGGACCATTTACTTTGTAACCTTGGGCATAATGCCAGGAACATCCAATAGGTGGAGAGTGTCAAGGAGAGCATGATCCATGGAGTAAGCTTGAGATGTGATGAGGAAACAGGGAAGGCAATCAGATGTGGCTGTATGGAGGCCAAGGTGGCCATTAGGAAAGCCATTCCATAGTGGCCTGGGAAGGATGGCAAGGAAGAGAAAGCCGCTCTTGGCAAGTTTGGCAGTGAAGGGAAGCTGGAGATACCAAGGAGAAATATGTGCTTTTCCCCCGTCCTTAATCCTTATTTATTGGGAGACTCGTGTATCTCTCTTTGTAGATAGAAAGGAGTCTGTGGAGAGGGGAACATTTGAAAATACTAAAAAGGAGGATAGAATCAAGAACACAGCTGAAGGTGTTAGTATTGGGGTGTTAGTATTGGAAAGGAGAGGAATTTCTTTTGAGCAGAGGGTAGATACAGAGATATTTTGAAGTCCCTTAAAGTTGTGGAGATCTCACATTATCTTCAGTGTTTGCAAAGTAGAAGGTAAGATTATCAATCATGAGAGTCTTAGGAGCAAGTTTTATTATTTTTTTCTGAGGGTTTGTTTTTCCTTCTTTGACCTTGTGATGCTTTACAATTGGCATTATACTTCTCGGCACCTGATTATATATTTGATTTATTCTTCTCTATGTGGCGGTACTGTCCCCTCACCATGATTTATAAGCTCTTTGAAGGTGGTACTGAGCCAATGCATCATATGCCTGCAGCCTGATTCTTTCAAGTGCAAAGAGTTAACTGGTTTCCTATTTTCCCCTTTTGTCCACCGCTAGGGTATCTGTGCAGATCAAGTGAAAGTTTCTGGCTATCATCGCTACCAAAGAGTAGAGATGAATGAAAATGCACTGGGGGAGCTAAAGAAGCTATTTGATGCCAAATCTGAGCACCTCCACCAGACCCTCGCTCTGCATTCGTATACCTCTGTGCTCTCAAAGTTGCAAGTGGAGTCTTACATTTATGCCTTACTCAATAGTTCAGCTGTTCTGAGATCTTTAGCAGTTCAAGGCCAAGGTAGGTGAATAATCAAAGTCTCACTCTTTCTTGTGATCTGCAAGGAAAAAAAGAATTGAGGGGTTGGTTGAATTGTGCCCTAATTGGTATTAGAAGGGAACATTTGTGCTGTTTTACCTTGTCTTTCCCAAAGCAGGATGGAGATCTGCCTTAGTAACATTTCTTGGGAGCTATGCCAGGTCTCCCTTCCCTGGGGCTGTCAGTCTGTGCTTCTCTGGGAAGCCAGAGAGCTTGCTTTTTATCATTAATGCCCCTTACTGTCCTATTTATGTGCTTCTTAACCAAGTCAAATTCAAATGCAGTTTTTGATTGTAAAACTGATACTCAGCATACTTTTTCATCCTCTGTTGTACTTTATTTTTGCTTGTCTGGTTTGTTGGGCTGTTTTATACAACTTTCTTCGGAGGATCTATAATGTTCTGCATTTTTTATCATATTTGGGTTTTACAAGACTAGCTTTGATTGTGTCATGTATTAAGTATGAATTAGCTAATTGAATTATGCAATTTTTATTTCTAGGGGAGATATTAGGAATATTTTTTTTTTCCAACTTCTTTATTTTTTATTTTTATTATTATTTTTTTCCATATTTAGTTATTTCATTTTTTTTTTTTCTGAAATTTATTGACAAATTGGTTTCCATACAACACCCAGTGCTCATCCCAAAAGGTGCCCTCCTCAATACCCATCACCCACCCTCTCCTCCCTCCCACCCCCCATCAACCCTCAGTTTGTTCTCAGTTTTTAACAGTCTCTTATGCTTTGGCTCTCTCCCACTCTAACCTCTTTTTTTTTTTTTTTTTCCTTCCCCTCCCCCATGGGTTCCTGTTAAGTTTCTCAGGATCCACATAAGAGTGAGACCATATGGTATCTGTCTTTCTCTGTATGGCTTATTTCACTTAGCATCACACTCTCCAGTTCCATCCACGTTGCTACAAAAGGCCATATTTCATTTTTTCTCATTGCCATGTAATATTCCATTGTGTATATAAACCACAATTTCTTTATCCATTCATCAGTTGATGGACATTTAGGCTCTTTCCATAATTTGGCTATTGTTGAGAGTGCTGCTATGAACATTGGGGTACAAGTGGCCCTATGCATCAGTGCTCCTGTATCCCTTGGATAAATTCCTAGCAGTGCTATTGCTGGGTCATAGGGTAGGTCTATTTTTAATTTTCTGAGGAACCTCCACACAAGGAATATTTAAAGTAAAAAAAATCCTTCCCCCTCATTGATTTCATAACTAATCTAAGAGCTGGGATTAGACCAGAGGTCTGCTGCTTTTTAAATAAAAAATAGATTTTGATGAAGTTGGTTTTCCCTTTGTAATACTTCACAACATTAAATACAGTTTTGGATTACATATTTAGTAGAGAGAGTTAAAAAAATTTTTTTTAACATTTATTTATTTTTGAGAGAGAGAGAGACAGAGCATGAGCAGGGGAGGGGCAGAGAGAAAAGGAGACGCAGAATCCGAAGCAGTCTCCAGGCTCTGAGCAAGCTGTCAGCACAGAGCCTGATGCGGGGCTCGAACCCATGAACCGTGAGATTATGACCTGAGCTGAAGTTAGATACTCAACCAACTGAGCCACACAGGCACCCCGAAATTCAGATTTTTAAAGAAGTTTCATTTATTTAAGTGATCTTTGCACCTAGCGTGGGGCTCAAACTCACAAACCCAAAATCATGAGTCGCATATTCTTCTGACTGAGCCAGCCAAGTGCCCCAAAATTCAGATATATGTATGTATATATATATATTCTAATTTTTTTAAAGTTTATTTATTATTTATTTTGAAAGAGACAGAGCACAGGCAGGGGAGGGGCAGAGAAAGAGGGGACAGACATCTGAAACGGGTTCTGTGCTGACAGCAGGGCCCGATGTGGGGCTTGAAGTCACAAATGTGAAATCGTGACCTGAGCCGAAGTCAGACACTTAACCACCTGAGCCACCCACGTGCCCCAAATTGAGATATTTCTGATGCAGTTTTTTCTCCTTTGGATTTTTATCTGAACTAAATATTTTGAGAAGTTATTTATTTATTTATTTATTTATTTATTTATTTATTTATTTATTGAGACACTAAAAATTCTCCCCAAAACACCACTTATATGGGGCTCATTTAATCCTCTTTTTAATTTATAGCTGGTAAACAGACTGAAAGCTTTCCCTCTGATCTGTGTCAACTAAAGGAGTGCATTAGTGTCTTATTCATGTTCACCAGGAGGGTTAATGAAGATACTCAGTTCCATGACGATATTCTTCTCTGGCTGCAGAGACTGGTAAGGAAACAGATAATTGAAGAATTATCTCTTATTATAGTTCTTTTTCTCAACAGCTTCTTCAGCTAATTCATTTAATATGTTAATTAGTGACATTTTCTTTGTTCATGACACATGGAAATAAGTTATACTTACCTAGTGTGTTATTAAGCACAAAGTGTTTTTTCTTTCTAATAAAGTTTAAGCTAAATAATCTTGGGGCTTCATCCTTGGGAAGAAATGGAAATGTGGGAAGCATGGTAAAGCAAAGATTAGATACGTAGTTAATATAGGCCGCCGCTCTGAAAACTTCCATGTCATTTAGTTTTATCATCTTATGTTTGATGTTTCGTTAAAAGATTAAGAGAAAAAAGACAGGTGTCAGGATTTGGGAAACTTAAGAAAGATGTTAAGTGTAGTAGCGAAGGAAGCTTCTTTGTTTAGTGGTTTTCAGTGGGGCCGCCTTGGGTGTTTTTTTAATTTTCATGCTAGAGTTCTTACATATGTGGTAAGATCCCAAGCATACTTACTTGGATTTGAGAATCTGTTACAAACTGAGACTACATTAAACTACTTGGCTTGTATCTATTCACATGTGGCCAGGAACATTGGGAATTTGTCTTTTGCCAGGTAATAAAAATTGGGTTGCAGGAAAATACTTACGATATTTTGATCGTAGTACTCATGGGTTCATAGGCCTCTGTGTGTCTCTGTGGTAGAAAGTCACCGTTCATAGTGTATCTTTGGGTGTGTACTACATGTATGCTATATGGGTATATATGCGTGTAGTAGATCTCTCTGGTTATTCTTCTGAAAGATTCACGTATTTCAACATTGGCTAAGTGACTTACTAGACCCTTAGGTGCGTTTTTCTTCTTAAATAGTGAAACTCTATGTTCTCTCCTGTTCAGGTATCAGTGTTACAAAGAGTTGGCTGTCCTGGAGATCACTTTTTCCTTTTAAACCATATTCTTCGATGCCCGGCAGGTGTTAGTAAATGGGCTGTTCCTTTCATCCAGGTATGATGAATGGTTGTCTAATTTTGAGTGGGATGAGAGAGATTTTGTTAAACATTTTTTCCTGAAGAAATTGCTTTTTTTCCCTTAAAAAAGCTATTTAAAAATATTAATATTTAAAATAAAAATTTTAAAATACATCTATATATATATTCGTATAGTCATAGGAGTTTTTATGCTGAAACTTCTTGAGCCACCCTAATTGATGAAATTAAGATAGAATTATAAGAGTTCCCTTGTAGTCTGGCTTGGTAGGTTCAGTAGTATTTAATTTTGTAAAATTTCTGTGCAGGAAGGCTCACTAGGACTTTTTTGGTAATACTCAACACAGCTTTGTAAATTAATCCATCTCAGTTGGTACAGACGAGGCAGACACCTTGAGCATCTCAGTGCTTTAATACTAGCAGAGATCCGCATCTGTGTGATGATCAACTCTCAAATAATCACCTTCAGTGTTGATTACGTGGTTCATGGGTTCCCCTCTCTGTTGCTTGCCTTTGGGTTGTTCTGTTACTCACAGCAACCACTCAGATGGGTAGAAGCCAAGTGCATGCCAAGTTCAACTTCTCCACATTACCTTTTCTTCAGTATTTCTGGTGGTGAGAAGTTTGAATCGTTTTGGGTAGAAGGGAGATTTTTTGTTTTGTTCTCTCTTTGGATTAAAACAGCAGCATTGTCCTGCATCCTGTCTGGTTACAGTGGTCGAAGGACAGTGCTTAGCGAGCGCTGCTCTTGGAGGACAGCGGACTTCAGTACTGCCAGGTAGCCCGCCAGCTGCGCTCTGCTCTTGTGGATTCGGCGCGAGTCCATCTTTGTTTTCATAACCGCTCCCTTTGTCAGGATGCTGGTGAACTAAGAACGTGGATACTCGGGTTGTTGGTTTTCTACAGTATGCTTTTTCCTTTTCTGATTTCAGATCAAAGTGTTGAATAACCCGTCAGGGGTCTTTCATTTTATGCAGTCCCTTGCTCTGCTAATGTCGCCTGTCAAGTAAGTGTGGAAGAGCTTTATGAAGTAGAAATTGAAATGCTTCTTTCTACCAAAGGATTGGCTTCCTAAACTGCTCAGATCCAAAGAACTGCTAAGGGAAGAGTCAGCATTCCAGAATTTAATATTGTGGATTTTCTTTGGGTTGGATACCCTTTGTCCCCAGGTGACCTTATTAACTGCTTATGTATAAACAATTAAGCTTTTCTGGGTGCCCCTTTTTAGTGGGTTTGCCTCTCCTATCATATATGTCATTGTGAAAGGTGCCGTGGGGAGATCGGAAAAATCATCTTTTCCTTAGAAGAAGACATTTAGAGTCAGAGAGGGAAAAGCACAAATTGCCAAGCTGCGATTGGCACACTAGCACTGAAGAGGCTGAAGAGAGGAGGGTGGAGCCATGGAAGAAGGTTCTAGGTGCATGAGCTGGATTGCAAGAATGGGGTGGATCTCAGCAGGAGTGAAGGAGCAGGCAGTGCTCTGGCAGTGGGGAGAACAGGCAGTGGCCCCAAGCACAGGTACAGATGGCTGTGCAGAGGACAGGCAGGAGATCAGTGTGGCTGGAGTGAAGGACTATGTGGGGGATGGTCAGACAGATGAATAACCATGGTGACTTGGATTATAGAAAGGTTTGACATTAAGACAGAGGAATCTAGAATTGATATGGTCTGGGCCTGGCAGCAGTTGAGGACTTTTGAACAAAGGTAAAAGTCGTATCAAGGAAAGTTGGGATTGACTGAAGGCAGAAGAAGATGTGCTTCTGCTTAACTGAATTACAGGTGCAGACTTTTGGCTCTCTTGGCTCTGGATCCTAACTCACCATCCGGAGGACACTTAACTGGGGAAAAAGGCACAGTCTGTCTAGGTGACCTTGAACAATGTTACTACCACTTGCTCTTGGTCCTAGAAAGCCCGTCTGCCTCAGAGCCTGAGGTGGGATCATGGTGGTGGGAAAAAGAAGGAGGGGTACCTAAGGTCATCTTCCCAGAAAGGGATTAAGTAGCTGGCTAAATAAGGAAATGGTGGGAAAGGGGTGGTTCTGACATAACCCTGTAGATGTCTGAGCCTGACTGACTGTGAGGGCACTGGTGCTGATAGACCCAAAAGACAAAGGAGAGCCGTTTTATAAGGAGAAATGTCTGAGGTCATTGGGGGCCTACAAGTGACAGATACCAGTGGACATTTGGGGCTTCAGGACTGGAGCTCCTCAGGTTGCAAGGGCAGCAGTGGACCTGTAGAGCTGGAAGTCATGGGAGAAAGTTTCTGTAACAGGAGGGAATGGATGAATTTTTCAGGGTCAGGCCAGAGGGGAAGGAACAGGGGGCTGAGAACCGTGTTGTGGTCCAAGAGGAGAAACTTCTCTAGTTATACCTGCTCCTCAGATCTAGCCAACACCTTGTGAAGTTTGGCTGGCAGGAATTCTCTCCAGTTCTCTCTGCCTGGGTACAGGGGGGCTTCTGCAACCTGTGGTAGATACGATTTTGACTTAATGTTTTTGCATTAGATGTACTCTTTTGCCCTATGCAAGCTTCTGAGTTACCTGCAGATTGTCCTTTTTTTATTCAGTAAAGCATGGTTCCTAAAATCGTGTACCTGGCAACACTTGGCAGGCCTGGCTCGAGTTAAGGTACCGCCACTCCGTACGTGTCAAGGTCCCAGGGAGTGTGGGGGCTGTGCCGGCATAACCGCACTCCTGCAGTGACTCGTCATGACTAATTCAGAGTGGTGGAGGTCTCCACCCCCAATTAGTAAGCTTTTAGCTTCCCTGAGTTTTAGCCAGTTCTTATTTCTTGTTTACTACTTTAAGCCATTTGAAGACTGGATGGATGGCTGACTCTTCTCTAGGGTCAGTAGATGATCCAGAGTATGTGCATGTGGGCTTTCTGCGTTTATGTGATGGGTTGATTTCCCTTGTCCTTTAGAAATCGAGCAGAGTTCCTGTGCCACATGAAGCCCAGTGAGCCGAAGCCATCCTCCTCGGGGCCTGCATCTGGGACCTGGACACTAGTAGATGAGGGAGGAGAAGAGGTAATTTGTCATGTCTGCATTATTTTGGTTAATCATTTTTAAGCTTCTCTTATGTACCATGCATTGTTTCAAGCACTTTTCACATAGCATCGCATTGACTTCTCCCAGTAGCCACAGGAGGCAGGTACTGATGGGATCCCCACTTTACAGATGAGAAAACTGAGGCACAGGGGGTGAATGATTTTTCCCAGATCATAAGGTCATTAAATGGTGGCACCTCTAGAGCCTGTGTTCTGAACCAGTGTGCTATGTTGACGCCTGTGTGTAGAATATCTTCCTCTTCAGCTGGGAGAATTTGGAACCTGGGAATATTTTCATACTCTATAAAATTTGCATTAGGATTTTCTTTTATGTAGTGACAAGTTTCTGGACTGGGAGCTGGGGCTTACCGACGTTCTTCCTTTAACTGTTACAAATACTTGTCATCCAGATCTTCTCATTTGAAAAGTAGAAGATAGTTCTTTATTCGTGATGAGGATTGAATGATCAAAATCTAGTTTCTCAAGATAATACTTGTTGATTTTTCTTTCTGCTATATACAGGGTTAGTGTATTTGTAAGGGGTTCTCCCTCCAGCTAGTTATCAGCCCTGGCGCTTTTTTATGGTCCACATCCTGATTTGATGTGCTGTCCAGGATGGCCAGGGACCAGATGTACTGAGACTCCTTTTTTTTTTTAAATTTTTTTTTTCAACGTTTTTTATTTATTTTTGGGACAGAGAGAGACAGAGCATGAATGGGGGAGGGACAGAGAGAGAGGGAGACACAGAATCGGAAACAGGCTCCAGGCTCCGAGCCATCAGCCCAGAGCCCGACGCGGGGCTCAAACTCACGGACCGCGAGATCGTGACCTGGCTGAAGTCGGACGCTTAACCGACTGTGCCACCCAGGCGCCCCCTGAGACTCCTTTTTAAAAGGAGTTGACAGATCACAACAGACAGTTCTCAGAATGACAGCCATGGCAGGTGTGGGGATCATGTCTGTATTTACCCAAGTGCTCATTCAGGAATGGGAAGCCCCTTCACACACTTCTTACTCTTTAGACATCTTTGCTAGAGACTGAACAGTCACCTTGAAGAGAGTCTCTCAGGAGCTGGTGCAAATCGGTCTTTTAAAGATTGTGGTGGAACCGTTTTTTTTCCTTCAAGAGTGTTCTCCCCTGAGAGAGAAGTCTTTTCTGTGGTAGGTTTCCTGCATTTACTCCCAGAAACAGATAATGATTGAGGACCCTGCAGTGGTGCCTGGCTTCACTGATTGTTGAGTGAATTCCAGAACTGGGGGAGTAGATGAGAGGGTTGAGAGTGCTGTTGGCTCTATAAAGGCTGTGGGGAGGAAGGCACGCCAGATCCGCTACATCAGTGGTTGGTTGACGCTGGCTGCCTATTGCAGCTGCCTTGGCAACTTAAAACTCTTGCCCAGGCCCCTGGCCAGACATCCAGGTGCTTAAAGGCCTCCTTGGTGATTCTAAAATACAGCCAGAGCTGAGAGCTACTGCTAGTAGAGCTGAGGCTTGCTTGTTAGCCATTTAGGACCTAAAATGGAGGGGGAAATGAGTGGCTTGGGAAATTACGAATGAATCACATTAGTCCCTTGCTGAAGTTGAGTGAGAATCATCAGGATCTCTGCATTTTTCATAGCGTTCCCTTTTGAGTGTAGCATATCTTAGGACACAGATCAGCTTGATTTCTAAGTGACTTTCGTGCCGTGTGTCAAACAAGAACCTCAAAGGCTTCGTCTGTGGAATCGCTACATATGACCTGTTACTCTCTCCTGCTCTGGCAGCACCACCTGACAACGGAGCCTCAGTTATCTATGGCAGATACAGAAATTGCTTCGCTGTAAGGCAGTTAAGTACTACAGTAGGCCTTGATTTGGGGGCAGGAGACCTGTAGCTAAAATAACTGGGACTCAGTATGTGGCTCTTTAATTGATGTTGTCAAAGCAGTGGGCTTTATAGTAAGATTCTCTACTCTAGAAGAACTTTTTTTGTTTAAATCTTCTTTGGGACGGAGATTTCATGAGAGCAGTTTCGGCCACTGAAGGACGGATGTGACCCAGATGCACATAAAATTGTGCTTGCAATTTTGGGGGGTTTACAGCCCATCTGTGGAACTGATGCTGGGAGGGGAAGTCCATGAAGACACATGGTCCATGATGTACCACTCATGCCTGTGATAATTTAGCTCCTGTTGACTCTAGAGCACGGTGCGTTCTCATCAAATCAGCTGACGTGATTGTGCATCTTTTCCCTTAGGATGAAGACCCTGAGACCAGTTGGCTGCTTCTTAATGAAGATGACTTGGTTATCCTTTTATCACAGTTTCCATTTCATGAGCTCTTTCAACATCTTCTTGGGTTTAAAGCAAAAGGTAGACTGATTTCTTTTGTCCTGTGTAAAATGTGGTTCCTGATTCAGGTTCCCCTGTGCCTGGCCATACTGAACAGAGATGGTTGCATCAGACCTCAGTGAGATTTCCTTCCTTTCTCTGGTGCTTGTGATTTCCCACTTAGTGCTGAAATGGAGAGAGGTCACCTAGCTTGCACATTGCCCAACTTTCATAAATTGTTTTCATTTTGCACTTTGTCCCAGGTTTCCCATCTCCTGTTCACAGAGGAGCCAGAGCAACGGAGATTGTTATTTTTTCTGCCTTGGCTTAGTTTCCTCATTGAGGTATTTACAGTCGTATCCTTCAGTGTTTTTCATAGCATTTATAATTTTTTCCTTTTCTCTGATTAACTTCTAGGTGATTATTTACCTGAAACAACAAGACCTCAAGAGATGATGAAAATGTTTGCGTTTGTTAACTCACTAGTGGAGCTTCTGGCTGTGGGGTTAGAAACATTTAATAGAGCGCGCTATAGGCAGTTTGTGAAGCGAATTGGTTACATGATCAGGTAATAC
The DNA here is from genome assembly GCF_016509475.1 of Prionailurus bengalensis. Lineage (NCBI taxonomy): Eukaryota > Metazoa > Chordata > Mammalia > Carnivora > Felidae > Prionailurus > Prionailurus bengalensis. The sequence continues at coordinate 66,175,763 of NC_057356.1, read as the reverse complement.
TGCCGTTGGTACATCTGTTTCTATTTGCTTTCGCCTTGGTCAGATGTAGATACTGCGAAATTGGGATGATGGACATTTTTGTGTATGCTTCACATCTGACTGATTGTAAAAGTAAGAATTTTTTTTTCACCACCTAGCAGGTGGGAATTCTGTAAATGCTTCCAGTCAGGATATTTGGTTAATTAACTCAGATTTAACTGGTTTGCTAGGTAATTGTCCTTAGAGTCAAGATCCTCAAAGCAGTTGCTGGGTTGAACGTGGCCAGAGAAACTGAACTTGGTCAAGGAAGATGAAGCCACTTTCCTTTTCCTTCGCTCCCTCTTTTCCTTCTGCCTCCCAGCCTTTGCCTGGGAATTGCCACCTAGCGGTGGAAGATTGGCAGCAGCTCTTTTGTGTCATTGTTTCCCTGTTTTCTCTTGTATTTATTCTTATTCTGATTTTGTGTTAAATACCATTTAAAGAAAGTTGCAAAGACTTCATCAGCGGCCACTATATTTGAACTAGGGAAAGCATTATTTATTTGATTGAAAAATGAGTTTATGCTTTTATTATCAAGTACCAATAAATTTTGACAATATGTACTGCTTTTCATTGAATTAATTTTGTATCCTCTTTTCTGCATCATTAGTTTTTCTGTATTTACTGGGTCATTCCCGATAGCATATAAATATGCTGTTATTTCTTCCAACCACCCTTCTCTCCAAAAAAACCCTCTAAAACTTCTCCCCCTCTTCGGTTTTGTTTCCAAAACAAAATAGATTGTAATTAATTTATTTTAGATGTGTATCCATCTGCCTTGTAAAGCCAGGTAAATGATTATAGGATGCCCTGAAGGGCTGGAGGGTGCCTTTAAGGGCTTGAGAAAGATGATGGACATGAGATGGTGGGAAGAGGGATGGCTGGTGACTTAGAGAGTAATTTCTTAAAAGCTAAAAGTCTATCTACTTATTATCAGAAGTCCAGACATTTATTTGCTTATTCTGCTTGGTGTAAATAAGGTAAAATCTGTCCTTGGACTCATATACATGATGTAGGATTGAGTGCTCGTTATGTGCTGGGAATATACTTCCTCATTTTATTTTCTCAGTAACTCTATAGGAGAGGCATTGTTATTATTGCTTTAAAGTCAGTATTCCCTCTTTATATTGTTTCTATGTAAATACTTACAGTATTTACTGTAGCATATGGTACATATGTAGCATATGGTAGCATATTATGATTATTCTTTCTTTGTTTTCCATCTGCTTACTTTTCTTTGTATCTATCACAGATTCTTCTCACATCTTCCAGCTGTAGCATACTTTCTACAAGGTCCCTTTCTTCAGGTCATCTGTTGGTTCCAGGTTTTTCCCTCCATGCTTGCCTGAATGCTCCACAATCAGGCTTCCCCCCCAGTACTACCCAAACAGCTCTTAGGAGTGACGGTTGCTATTGAACTTTGTTGTACTGATCCGGTGACCGATTCTGAGTCTTCCTCCTCCTTTACATCTTTCCCATAGTTTACATGGCTTTCTCAGAGTTGCTCACTTTCTCCTTAAGACACTTTCTTTGCTTGGTTTCCAGGATCCCACATTCTCCTGGTTTCTCCTCCATTTTACCTGGCTGCTCATTTTCTGACTCTGGTCGTTTTCATCCTCACGTCCCAAACTTCTTGATGTTGGCGTGCCTCAGGGCTCATTTCTGGACCTCTTCTCTCCCATCTAAACTTGCTCCTGGGACCTCATCTGTTCTCATGTCTTTAAATACCACCTAAATACTGTTAGGATTGTCAGAGTTCTATTTCCAGCCCGTGCCTCTCTCTTAACTCTTAAGCTTGTAAGTCCAGCTGCCAAGTCAGCACCTCTACTTGGGTGACTCATGAACATTGTAGTTTAATACACCCAATGGGCCTCCCTCTTCCTGCCTCCCGCGCTGCTTCTCCGTGGCCTTCCCAGTTTCAGTAAGTGGCAGCTTCATTCTTCTGGTCGCTCTGGCCAGAACATTTGGTGTTATCCCTGACCTTTCACACCCCACATCCAGTCTAATGGCCAGTTCTGTCTACCTTCAAAACACCATCTGCCATCAAATCTAAGATGCCACCAATTCTGAAGATGCATTTATGTGTCTCTAAGAAAGAAAAAATGTTACCAAAATATGGCATGTTAGCAATTTAATATACATTCCAATCGCAGGGATTGTGTGAAAGTGTGAAATGTTCATCCTCTTGAACCAATGAAACATGCTATTTCCAGAATCCAGCCGGAATTCTCACCTTCACTGCTACGACTCTAGTTCATTCTTAGGTATTTCTCCCTAATTGTAATTGTAATAGCCTCCTGACTTACCTTCCTGCTTTGCCTTGCTCTCCCCCCCCCCCCCCCCAGCTTATTCTCGCAACAACCAGTGTTCCTGGTAAATGGTGAGTCAGTTCATGTCACTCCTTTGCTCCCAGTCCTGTTCAGAGTAAAAGCCAGAGTCCTCACAGTGACCTCCAGCAGCCTTCATGGTCTGGTTTCCTGTCACTTTTCTCATTTCCTCTCCAGCCAGTCTCCCTCTCAGTTACCTTGCTTTTGCACACTGGCTGCCTTACTGTTCCTCCAACATGCTGACCACATCTTGGAACCTTCATTGCTGTATCTTCTTCTTTTTTATTAAAATAAAAAATTTTTTTTAATGTTTATTTTTGAGCGAGAGATTGAGAATGAGAGGGGCGGGGGTGGGGATCAGGGGGCAGGCAGAGACAGAGGGAGACAAGGAATCCGAAGCAGGCTCCAGGCTCCGATCTGTCAGCACAGAGCCCGATGCGGGGCTCGAACTCACGAGCTGTGAGATCATGACCTGAGCCAAAGTTGTATGCTTAACCGAATGACCCACCCAGGCGCCCCTGGTGTTTTTTCTTCTACCTGGGGATGCTCTTCCCTTAGATATCCCTGTGACTTCTTCCAATGTTTACTCACGTGTTCCTCTTCAGTAAGGCCTTTCCTGCTCCCAACCAACCCCCTTAATCTGGCCAACTCCAGAGAAACATTATTCCTCTCTCCTACGTATTTTTCTCAATGTCACTGATAACTATGTGACAGACTATATTTCTCACTTTATTTTGTTTGTTGTCTGTTTGTCCTCCCATTAAATGTAAGCCTCATGATGGTAGTGTTTGTCCCCCCATTGAATTCTTTTCAGAACTTAAAAGATAGTAGGTGTTCAGTAAATATATATGAATAAATTTGTGTTTCAAATGTAATATAAAGGTGTCAGGATTGAGTGCATTAACGAGAAGTGCCATATTGCCTGTCTTCACACTTAGGATGACCCTTGGTTATGTGAGTGACCATTGGGCACAGTTTGTGAGTCACAACCAAGGCTTGGGTTTGGCCCAGCAGCCCTACTCTGTGGAGAAACTACAGGTTGAATTTGATGAGCTGTTTTTGAGAGCTGTCCTCCATGTGCTGAAAGCCAAAAGGTAAGGAGTATGATGGTAACTGCGGAGAAATGGCTCTCTGACTAGTAAGAAAGATTGGCGTGAAAGTCATCGATTGTAGTAGATGTCTTATTTTTTAATTTTTTTTTTTTTTACATTTATTTATTTTTGAGAAACAGAATGAGAGAAAGTGTGAGCAGGAGAGGGGCAGAGAGAGAAGGAGATGCAGAATCCGAAGCAGGCTCCAGGCTTTGAGCAAGCGGTCAGCACTGAGCCTGATGTGGGGCTCGAACCCATGAACTGTGAGATCATGACCTGAGCTGAAGTTGAGCGCTCAACCAACTGAGCCACCCAGGCGCCCCTGTAGTAGATGTCTTATATAATGTCGAGGTGTATTTCATCTGCTTCTTATCTTGGGCAAATTCATGGGTTTTAGTGTCCTTATTTATAGTGGTGACTGAAATGCCCTTTCTTTAATGTTTCTTTCAATCTTAAAATAACCCAATTGTGATATCTCAGTTTTGCCACCCCTGAACTTTTGGGGTAGCCTAGAACAAGGTATGAATTCTGTTTCACATCCACTCAGTGCCTGAGTGAGGCAGAGTAGTGCACAGTGCAAATGATTTGCCAGTTTTATTGTTTCAGTTGTCCTACTTACTCTGAGGGTTTCAAGGTCTAGGATTCTTATGGGTCCTGGTCCCCTGTCCTCTCTGTGTAAATGCTGGCTTCTGATCATGTTGTCTTCTATTGCTGCTTATAGCCCGGGTTACACTTGAGGGTACCTCCTGCACTGTCTTCCCTGAGCTTCTGGCCAAGGGTAGGAGCAAGTTCTGCTAACAGCCCTGTGCCCTCTGCTGGGAGGGGTTTGCTGGCCTCCAGCTTCACTCAGTTAACTGCCAGCTCTTCCCCACCTTTGCCTTCTTCTGAGCTATGCTTCCTCTTGCCATGGGTCTCTTAGCTTCAGCCCCGTATTTATTGCATGTTGTGGAGGGGGTTTGAGTCTTGGCTATTTACTGTCACCTTGGGCAAGTCACCTAGTGTTCGTGTCCTCACTTTCTTCATTTGTAAAATGGAGAGGATGATGCTACCTGTTGTGTTGACCTCATGGACATGTTACCAGGATGAAATGCAGTAATGTATGGAAATACTTTGTAAACCCTGAAGGACTTTTTAGGTGGTAAGTGGTGGTGGTTCTTTTGTGGTTTTGCTCGCTTAGAGAAATATCAGAATTCCTTGACTAAGTCTTAAGCACTTGTAGGCACTCAGAAGGCATGGATCTAAGATAAATAGAATTTGGGCTTAGAAATTTATCTTTAGGTTATTCGTCATACATTCTGTGTTATCCATAAATTCGCTTGTCTCATGAGGTACACTAGATCCTGTGCAGAACCCGGCCGGGGGATCAGGAATAGCCTCCCATCTCTGCTCTCATCACTTATCCTTGCACCTGCTTAGCTGAGATGGAAAGTTCTCGCCATAGCTACTAGCTCTTAGATTTTGAGCTGTGAACTGTCCTCTAGTATTATATCTGTAATTCACAAAGATGATCATCATTTTAAAGTTTAAAATATTGAGAACTGTTACTCTTGAGTATAATTTATTTTAGGAAAGAAATTATACGAGAATCAGATATTTAAAGCCATGATACTTAAATTTATTTGGCACTCCAATAGAAATTTCTGATGTGGTTATCCCCCAAAACAAACCCAAAAGATAGCCAAAGCCTAAGCCACTTACTGCATATCTGCCATGTGGGGAATTTTGTAGCCTGAAATACAGAGTTCTGTGATGACTTTTTTAAAAAAAAATTTTTTTTAATGTTTATTTAATTTTGAGAGAGAGAGGGAGACAGAGCGTGAGCAGGAGAGGGGCAGAAAGAGAGAGGAAGACACAGAATCTGAAGCAGGCTTTGGGCCCCAAGCTGTCAGCATAGAGCCCGACATGGGGCTCGAACCCACGAACTGTGAGATCATGACCTGAGCTGAAGTCGGATGCTTTGCCAACTGAGCCACCCAGGCGCCCCCTGTGATGACTTTTAAGGCCTCTGCAGTTTTCTCTAATTGTTTTGGGATAAGTTATACAAGAGTGTCAGGTCCTGTGTGAGGTGTTAGGATATTATCTAATTTTTTTTTTCAATGTTTATTATTTTTTTTAGAGAGAGAGAGAGACAGAGACAGAGACAAAGAACAAGCAGGGGAGGGGCAGAGAGAGAGGGAGACACAGAATCGGAAGCAGACTCCAGGCTCTGAGCTGCCAGCACAGAGCCTGATGTGGGGCTCGAACTCAGAGACTGAGAGATCATGACCTGAGCTGAAGTCGGCCGCTTAACCGACTGAGCCACCCAGGCGCCCCTTGGATAATTATATAGTAAGACAGAAGCTTGGCTCACCTGAAGTTACGGTTTCTTCAACCTTTGCTCAAGAGTCTAGCTGTTGCTTTTCAAATCTAAGTCAGTAGTGGTTTGGGTATAGATGTGGGTCAGGCATGCACTATTTAATACCTTTTTCTTGTTCTCTTAATAAGCCTAGTTTGTAATTGGACAATTTGTAGTTTTGCCCAAAATAAAGCAACCGTTTTGAGTGCCTCCCTGTTATTTCCAAGATTTTTTTGATATAAAATTCACACCACAAAGTTTTAATAGCATTTAAAGGTGCTATTGAGTGCTGATTGTTTTCAAGATACTGGCTTAGGTAGTGGATAATTAAAATACAAGACTCTAGGTTACATGGTGGTTTATTCAAAGATGAACAAAACCTGGTTTCTGCTTTCAAATTGTCATGGTTTGTATGTGTACGTGAATTACAGTAACTTGAGGCATTTCTCACTGTGTGGTTTGAGGAGCACTTGAGTCTGAGTCACCTGCGGTGACTATAGAATGTGCAAATTCTTGGGCCCCAACTGTGATCTACAAAATCAGGATCCTATAGGCAGGCCTTGAAATCTGCATTTTCCACTTTGTGGCTTTTTCTGCCCACTCCAGTGTGAGAACCACTGATAAAGGGTATGATGTTGCCAAAGTCAGGTGTGGACCAAATTCTGTGATAGTCCTGAGGAGGAAATCAGAGGAGGGCTTCACAAATGGATTGGTAGCTGCTTGCAGGTAATAGGTTCTTGCCAGGCTTGTCCAGGAATGGTCTGAACACAGCGAGGGCTCTGGTTAGAAACATGGGTCTGAGCTGTAAGTGCAGGCCTTTGAATGTGGGGCTTGAAGGGTTTGAATTTCATTCAGTGATGAGTGGGGAGTCACCGGAGGGCTTTTGGTTCTCCTCCCACCCATGGCACACGTGTCTGTGTGTACACACATACCTGTACTTAAGCTCACACACATACATCCACATCTAAGCAACCTGTCACCTAGGTCTTAATAAGATCTTTGGTTTAAAACAGAGCTCTGCCTCTTACCACCCCTTCTGTGCCTTGGTAGCCTTATGTGTAAATTGGGGATAGTGTCAGTGATAGTTCTTGCCCGGGTCTTGTGAGGATGGAATGAGATGATGTAGGGTGATTAGAACAGTACCTGGCACAGAGTAAGTGCTTTGTGAGCATTGCTGTCATTGCTGTCCATCCTTGAGGTGTGGGTGACCGAAGCATGTTAGCGAAATTGCTGTGCTGTCATTTAAGAATTTGTTTTTTCTACCAGAGCAGGTCTGCCTGCTTTCTCAGTGTGGTGAGGTTGACTGATGGATGAAATTATTCCTACTCTTTAAAATGCAGACTTGGCATTTGGCTGTTTATGTCAGAGATGCCCTTTGGGACGCTGTCCGTCCAGATGCTCTGGAAGCTCTTCTACCTCATGCACCAGGTGGAGAGTGGGAATCTGGAGAAGCTCTGCATCAGTCTCCCGCCTGCGGAGTGCAAGAGGCAGCTCCAAGGTACGGCCGGGCCACAGCAGGTAGCGGAGGTCTTTCCTACCTGTGTGCCTTTCTCGTCGTGGCTTTATTCTTTTTATCTTGTAGAAGGACTAAGAGTATTTTACTCTGTGTACTCATAAGTAGAAATTTTGAAATTTGAAAGACGGCTGTATTGTTTTGACATAGTAGAATGTTAATTCCAATTTTCATTATTCTTGAAATGCTCTGGGTGGTAACTTGATATGATCCCGGTTTGGGGAGGGGAAATGAAAATTGGGTTGTGAATGCCCCCAGGGAGTTATTTTGAAAATACAGGGCATTTGATAGACTGCTTTTGATTTCTCAAAGGTGTAAACACGTGGAAAGAATTGTAGGCTTATTGCCTTCTTCCCGTGAAAATTCCATCAGGGGAATACATTTTTTAAACAGTCTCTCTCTCTCTCTCTCTCTCTCTCTCTCTCTTTTAAAAATCTTTCCTCTATACCTTTTCTTTGTGGCATTCAGTCTTCTGTCATGGATCACAGAGCTGTTTGTCAATAGTGCTCCCTAGTGACAAAATGTAATATTGCTTCCACTGCATCCTCTGAGGAGTTGGTAAAACAGACCATATACTGTTTATTACATTTACCAGTATTGCAGTCATGGTTATGACTCACTTCTTGCCCAAGATTTTCATTTATAAGGAAATCTCTTTTGTTTGGGATGCGTGCTGTGTTTATGCAGAGCGCTTTGCTAGTCTTAGCCGTTTTCATTAGTCACATGGTTCATTGGCTGACAGTTACTGAGTAGTTTCACGTGTGCCTTTGAAAATGTCACACCTAGTGATGGTAGCAGCGCTTTGCAGTTGACAGACCCCTTCACTAGTGACTGGTCACTAGTGTCATTTAATCTTTAACAGCTGTTTAAAGCAGATGAAGAAACTGAGAATTGGAGATGTTAATGTCACCTCTGAGGCTACATTATACATAGAGTTGGAATTTCATCTGGTCTCCGGCTTTTTCCCGATGCCTGTAGATATCTATGCTGGAACAGAGACTTTTAAATATTTCTATATATCTTTTAATTTTATATCTTCTTTCTCTCTGGAAGAGCAATTAAACGTGGTCTATGTTCATTCTTCACCCATTTTAATTTTCTTGCCATGAACTTGCAGACCCAGAACATTTTGTGAACTTTGAGAAGTGTCTTTCTTCCATGAATAGCTCAGAAGAGATTTGCCTTCTAACGACATTTGCTCAGATGGCTCAGGCCAGAAGAACCAATGTGGATGAAGACTTCATAAAAATTATTGTTCTGGAGATATATGAGGTTAGAATATTAAGTTTTAGAAATCAGCTAAAAAATGCTTTTTTTTTGGATTGTCCATGCGTTGATTCTTTGGGGATTGCTTTAAAAAATTTTTTTTTTAACATCTATTTATTATTGAGAGACAGAGACACGGCATGAACATGGGAGGGGCAGAGAGAGAGAGGGAGACACAGAATCTGAAGCAGGCTCCAGGCTCCGAGCTGTCTGCACAGAGCCTGACGTGGGGCTCAGACTCACCAACCAGGAGATCATGACCTGAGCCTAAGTTGGATGCCTAACCGACTGAGCCACCCAGGCACCCCCTCTTTGGGGATTGCTTTAAAAAAAGTGACTAACTTGTATTGTCTGTACTTATGGAAAGAGAGAATTAAAGGATTATCATTTTGCTCTAAGGAATGTTAAAAATATGAATCATACTCATTCTATTTCCCCCTACTGTCTCTTGACATCTGATGCATGAGTTTCAGTGAGGAATAGGCATTCTGGCACAGCCTGACACTTGTGGTTTTAACAGTCTGTTGTCCCTCTGCCCTGTGTCAGTGCCAATTACGCAGAAGCCTGGCTTCCAAGTCAATTTAGATGAGATGGTGGAAAGGATACTGATGCTACAGCCAGAAGACCTGGGTTTGTTTGAACTCTGTTAATAATTGCTCATCTCACAGCAGGAAAGACACCTCATCACTCTGGGTTCAGCTGCTTCATCTATAAGATGACAGGCTGGGATGAGATCCTTCACTGAGTCATCCCTAATGGAGGAAGAGAGTAGACTTTGGACCCCTGAGTATCTAGAGACAGAACCCAAAGTGGTTATCAAGATTTTTATTAGAGTTTTGTGTATTTTAAAAGATGTATATTTTCAATTTAGGTTGCCAGTTATCTGTTTATCTTCATTAAAAAATATCTCTTCCAAACTATTCGAGTACACTTAAGTAAAATTATATTTGAAGAAGATTCTCTGAGTTTAACACCTTCTCCCCAGTACCCTGGTTTAAGAATGAATGAACTGGATGATCCAAAGTTCTTTTCCAGGGTCCAGCACTAGGCTATTCCTATACTTACTTGTGAGGTTAAGGCCTAAATGGGTCTGGAATTCCAGACTATTTTCATGGTATGAGAATATCGTGGGTGTGGAGGGAAGGTCTGTTCTCACATACAGTAAGTGGCATTCTTAGGGTCTGTTGTGAAAGTAACACTTATGCTCTTGAATGTTTCAAGGGTTTGGCCAGTACTCACAGTAAAAATTGCACTGTGTTTTACATTCTGCTTTTGTGTGCCTGTGTGTGTGTGTGTGTGTGTGTGTGTGTGTGTGAAACTGAAGCAATACTTAATGCTACTGAGATGCACCCTCACAATCTTCTATTCTATTCTGTTATTTTTCTGTTCTGTTCCACTGTATTTTTTAAAAAAAGAAATGTGCTTGCCATTGGCATCAGTGGATTGTAACCTGTACTTTGGAATATGTTAAGAGGAGTTGATAAACATTGATATTTTAGAAGCTCTTGTAGTTAGGGATTTTATTTTATAGCAGACAATAGGTATTTCTATGAAATGCATTCTGGTTTTCATCATTTTGGCAATTTTCTCAAATTTAGAAAGTTTTTACACCAAAGGGATATAGCTACAGACAGGCTTTGGGATATACTTCCTGAACCCGGTGCTTGAAGTCATTACATAGGTGCCTTTCCCTCTCCTCCTGACTCAGCCTCAGGTAGACAGGTAGCTCTCTGTAGTTCTGACATCTTTTTGAACATGGCGTGACCCAAGGCTCAGTGTGAGGCTCTTTCTCTTTTACTTGAAAACATCCTGCATTAAGGAACTGTGTTTTGACTGATGATTGATGGGTATTGAAAGTGCCATCTCCACCTCCTCCCACTTTTAGGTATCTTATGTCACCCTGTCCACCAGAGAGACTTTTTCAAAGGTTGGTCGAGAGCTCTTAGGGGCCATCACAGCTGTTCACCCTGAGATAATTTCTGTCCTTTTGGATAGAGTTCAGGACACCATTGACCAGGTTGGAATGGTAAGAGCACTTAATTTGTTTGTATGTTTTGCTTTTTTGGTTCTGTTATCCTGGGGTAATGGAGCAATGAGAAAAATAATCAGGTTGTTGGGGAATGACTGAGTGACGGGCGCAACAGGATGAAGACAACGTGTAGTGTGTCCTGGGCCCTGCCATTCACCGTGCCTGCTTGGGGTTAGCGGCTTCTTACAAAAAGCTGTGATTCTCTTTAATCTCCTCAAAGTGACTTTGTACCTCCCTCAGTAACAGGTTTTTGTTATCTTTTCTTTTTTCTTTTTTCTTGTTTTGAGAGAGGGCTCACATGCACGCACGGGAGAGGGGCAGAGGGAGAGGGAGAGTGAAAATCTTAAAGCAGGCTGCACACTCAGCATGGAGCCCAATGCAGGGCTCGATCTCATGACCCTGAGATCATGACCTGAACTGAAATCAAGAGTTGGGATGTTTAACCAGTCGACTGAGCCACCCAGACATCCCTCAATAACAGGCTTTTCTTTTAAGTACAGTCTATATAGTTAATAACAGTTTGTATTTCAAAGTTTGTTTGGCTTTCGTAATTTTTATAGTTCATACTTGGAAGAAACAACTATGATTAAGAAAGAAGGCCCTGTTTACAAAAGCGAAAATAAAAGTGGTAATTTAAGTCAAACAAGACACATACAGTTTATTTCTGTCATTTGTCACAATCCCTTTTGTGGTCTGTTGATGTTAAAAACAGCTGGATTGTGACATAACTCACATACCATACAGTTCCTCTGTTTAAGCACGAAAGTCGGTGTGTTTCGTTTTTTCACAGAGTTGTGTAGCCATCACCACTCTCGATTTTAGAACAGTTTGATCACCTCAAAAAGAAACCACATACCCTTTAGCTATCACACTCTGTCCCTCCATCCCCTCCAGCCATAAGCCACCACTAATCTACTTTCTGTCTCTATAAATTTGACTGTTCTGGACGTTTTGTATTAATGGAATCATACAATATGTGGTCTGTGAGCGGCTTCTTTTACTTAGCATAGTTTTCGGGTTCATCCACATTGTAGCATGAGTCAGCACTTCGTGACTTTTAATGGCCAAATATTCCATTGTGTGGATGTACCATTTAAAAAATTTTTAAAAAATATTTATTTATTTTTGAAGGAGAGAGAGACAGAGCATGAGTGGGGGAGGGGCAGAGAGAGAGGGAGACACAGAATCCGAAGCAGGCTCCAGGCTCCAAGCTGTCAGCACAGAGCCTGACATGGGGCTCCAGCTCACAAACTGTGAGATCATGACCTGAGCCGAAGTCAGATGCTCAACTGATTGAGCCACCCAGGCGCCCCTGGATGTACCATTTAAAAAAAACACACACTTACTGAAGATTTTCTTCATCATCTGTAATACTGCTATAATGTGTGAGTTTTGCTAATGGCAGATAGTCCCACATTGTAACTTGAAGAGGAGCATTTAAAGTGATAGTATTTGCAGAGGCCCTTCATCTTGTAGTCACTGCATTGTCCCTGTAGGATGTATCACTGATAACTGTCATTGCTTCATTACATTCGTAAGTGGACAGATTCCGGGGAAAGATTGGTTTATGAGACACATTTTTTCTAAATGAAGAATAAATGATACGCTCTCCTTGGAAAAGTACATCGTACTTTTTTTTACATTAAAAAATTTAATCGTGGTAAATTATACACGGCATAAAATATACCATCTTAACCCTTTTTAAATGTACGGTTCAGTGACATAAGTACATCCCCATTGTTTTGCTTGTTACCATTGCTGTCATCCAGCTACAGAACTCTTTCCATCTTGCAGAACTGGAGCTCTATACCTATTAATCAGTAAGTCTGCATTCCCTCCACCCTCCACCCTCCACTCTCCAGTCCCTGGTAACGACATTCTACCTTCTCTCTGTCTAGAGTTTGGCTACTCTACGTACCTCGTGTAAATGAATCCACACAGTATTTGTCCTTTTGTGATTAGCCTATTTCATTTGACATATTGTCGTCGGTGTTCATACATGTCGTAGCATGTGTCAGAATTTCCTTCTTTCTTAAGCCGGCATAATATTCTAGTGCATGTATAGACCACATTTTGTTTATCTGTTCATCTGTTGCTGGACACTCAGATTGCTTCTCCCTTCTGGCTGTTGTGAATAATGCTGCTGTGAATGTGAGCGTACAGCTGTCTCTTTGAGGCCCTGCTCTCCATTCTTTTGGGTATATACCCAGAAGTAGAGTTGTTGGAACATAGGGTAATTCCATTTTTCATTTTTGAGGCAGCACCATAGTGTTTCCATAGTGGCAGTAGTACTTTTTAATAAAAGCATTGTATCCCACCACGATATGATATGATTTTATTGAGACGAAAGGGCTTTTATATTCAATATACGGGAGCATGTTTTTGGTTACTCCTTTTTGGGTGATTATCTAATGGAATTAGTTCTAAAGAAATACACAGTGGGTCGCAAGATTCTTTCGCTTTGGTTGAGCTCATCACCATTTTCTCTTAAGTGGCTGTCTGGTTTTGGCCACACTTACATTTTACATTTAATTTAATTTAATTTTCCATATGGATGAATTTCATTTCATTTCATTTATTTATTTTTAATATAATTTATTGTCAAGTTGGCTAACATACACCCACTTACATTTTAAATTTGCTCATAATACTTCTAGTAAACTGGCCCAGAGGTATGCTTGACTTTAAGTATAAGAATTGGAAGCATAATGTTTTTTAGAGCATATCTTCTGAAAGGTGCCTCCATTCTCTGTTTATACCTTTAGTTCCTTAATGCTTTGTGAACTTGCTGACGTTTTTGGAGGAACTTGTTCAAACCTTCTGTGCCTTCAGATGAATATGATGGCTTTGAATATTTTTGCTGTTACCTTGGGATAATCAGGAATTAGAACTAGCCCCAGAGCCTAGGAATGATCTGTGGGCTGTAAACTGTCCTAGTTTTCAAACGTTGAACTGTTACTGCTTTCTGGAATAAAAGCCACTTGATCATCGTGTGTTATTCTTTGTATGTATCGATAGATTTATTTTGGTAATTTTTTTTTTAATTAAAAATTTTTTTTGGTGTTTATTTACTCTTAAAGGAGAGAGATAGAACATGAGTGGGGGAGGGGCAGAGAGAGAGGAAGACACAGAATCAGAAGCAGGCTCCAAGGCTCTGAGCTGTCAGCACAGAGCCTGATGCGGGGCTTGAACTCACAGACTGCGAGATCATGACCTGAGCCAAAGTCGGACACTTAGCCGACTGAGCCACCCTGGCACCCCAGGAAAGGCACCCCGGCACCCCAGGAAAGGCTTCTTTAAAATTCATTCTTTCTACTGTTCTTTCCCATTTTGTTTTGCCTCTCATTGGGAGCAGTGCAGGAACCTGAAAAGTACTAGTATGCATGTTCTAGATCTGTGTTGTCTAATATAGTAGCCACTAGGTACATGCAACTGTAGAGTCCTTGAAAGGTGGCTAGTCCAAATTGAGATGTAAGTGTAAAGTACTCACTGGGTTTCAAAGATTTAGTGTGAACAAAAAGTATGTAGCGTATCTCAATAGTTTTGTATAGTGATCACATGTTGATAATGTATTGGACATATTAGATTAAATGAAATATATTAATTTCACTTGTTACTTTTAAAATATGTGGCTAGTAGAAAAACTAAAATTATGTATGTGGCTTACATTGTATTTCTATTGGATAGCACTGTTCTAGACAATATAAAATGAATTGCTCTTCTGATTAGTCTCCCTTAAAGCAAACTATTGAGTGACCCCAGATTTATCTTAATTTGCACACATCGATAGGCTATTCAAATAGTGATGCTATAGACTTCTTGTAAACAGGATTTTAAAAACTTTTTATTATAGAATCTATCAAATATATATAAAAGGGAGAATAGGAAATGAATCCCTGTGTACCCATCATCTACTTTCAACAGTTACCAACTCTTGGTTAATCTTATTTCACTTTTACCTCTGTTCACTCCTTGTCCCTCCTCCCCAGATTGCTTGGGAGCTAACAGAAATATCTTTTTAGATGCCAGAAAAGAAATAATAATTTTTTTACTGAAGTGTAGTTGACGTGCAATATCATATTCATTTCAAGTGTACAACATAGTGATTTGGCGATGATATACTTTACGAAATGCTTACCACAATAAGTGTAGTTACCATCTGTCACTGTACAAAGTTACTACAGTGTCATTGACTGTAATTACTATACTGTACTTCTCATCGCTGTGATTTATTTATTTTATAACTGGAAGTTTGTACCAGTTTTATACTTTCAATCTCCTTTACGTTTCTATTCTCCCCTCTATTCTATTTACCCCTACTATTCTCCCCTCTTCTGCTCTGACAACTACCAGTTTTTTGTTTATTTAAATAATTATTTAAAGCGCTAAATCTTTTTGTAAAATGAATGACTGTTCCTCGTTTATTATGGCTTTAAATTTGGGTCTTGGTATGGTGGTTTTATTAAATGGAAGTATACCAAATTATACGTAATAAAAGATTGACCTTTACACAGGGTAGCAAAATGTGCTTTTGGTGTATCATTGGTTTTAATATTTGTTTCCTTTGGTTGTCCATGATGTCCATTTCATTTGTCTAAAAATCAAACAAAACCCCACTTCCTTTTGGAAAAAAAATTTTGCAGGCAGTTTAATAATATATTGTAGTAATTCAGGATTGTTCCTTAAGTTTTGATCTTAATTACCATCATTTTCTTTTAAATAAGGTTTCTTTATACTTGTTTAAAGAACTGCCTCTGTATCTCTGGCGACCTTCTGCCTCTGAGATAGCCGTGATTCGGGACTGGTTATTGAATTATAACCTGACAATGGTGAAGAATAAGTTGGCCTGTGTTATTCTAGAAGGACTAAATTGGGGATTTGGTGAACAGGTATGTGTATCAAAACCACTCTCTAGATACTGGAGGTTCTACACATCAATTTTAGAGAAACATTTCCTCAAAACATAAACATTTCTCAGTACTCAGTGATGGTAGTTTTTATTAATCATAGTTTATTAATGTTATTAATAGTTTTTATTATTAAGACTTTGCTATGTATAATGTCTCTAAAGATGCCATGTCCATGATTTTGACCATTAAAACTTTCCTTCCTCTTTACTCTAGGCCTTACGTGTTAGTTCCTAGGTCAAAATGTTTCAACATTTTAAAGGGAAAATGGGAGAGAACTCAGCCCTCTAACAGTCTGCCACCTTTTTTCTGAACAAATCATTTGGTTGTCACAGCCGTCTTGTGTGTTTTGCACGAACTTGACCCCGTTGTACAGATGAGAAAACTGGAGCCAGGGAGCTTTTCTTCCAGAGTGTCCCTGACCACCTGGGTCTGCCCATGGGTTCATCCAGGGCTTCCCCCACTCCAAGTGAGAGCTGTAGACCCCTCTTTTCCATCCTCGTGTTCTCTGACTTGTGAATAGAAGCCCCTAGTCCTCCCTCTCCTAGCAGGCTGCATGAACTTCCCTACGAGAGTCTCCATGATCCTTCGTTAGAGGATTTGTGAGAGGATTAGGGATATATTTCTTTATTTCTTTTTTTTTTTATTAAGTTTATTTATTATTTATTTTTGAGAGAGAGTGCACAAGCCGGGGAGGGGCAAAGAGTGGGAGAGAGAGAATCCCAAGCAGGCTCCTTGCTGTCACTGTGGATCCCGACACGGGGCTCCATCTCACAAACTGTGAGGTCATGACCCGAGCCAAAATCAAGAGTTGGATGCTTAAACCAGCTGAGCCACTCAGGTGCCCCAGGAATGTGTTTCTTCAGGTTGCAAAGGAAGATTGGATGGGAAATTCTATAGGCAACTTCAGGCTCCTAAAGGAATATTTTATTTGTGTTGTTGAGTATCTTCTGTATTTTCACTGATGAGAAAATGAGGAAAGGGGATATAGACTTAATTTATTAAATATCCTTTTGTTTAATAATGAACATCTTCCCGGTTTGTGGCAGTGCCCTTAAACTTGTGACCTAAAGTCTTCATGGAGCTTCTAGGGTAGGAGTGGGGGAGTTACATTCAAAGATACCTTTTATATGAGGGTCCGGGATGACTCAGACTATTTAAGTACAACGTAATGGTTCTTTAAGATTTCCGTGTTTTTTCCTGTTGCCATTTTATAACTTCATTGTTAGGTGATGTAATTTTTGGAAAGTTGAGGATCCAAGATCCTTTTTTTTACTATCCTTCCTAGTCCTTTTGTTCCAAGGTATGTTAAAAAAATCAAGATGGCATGTTTATGATGATTTTTCTCTTTAAAAGGGTACCCTTCATCTGGATCAAGCAGTCCATGCTGAAGTGGCTTTAATGATTCTTGAAGCGTACCAGAAATACCTTGCACAGAAGCCGTATGCTGGGCTTCTTTCTGAAAGTATGAAGCAGGTATTTCCTTCTCTTATATATTGAGAATATCTTTATTATAAATGATTTGGGTGGATACAGCTACAGTATTTACCCTTAGGTTGCCTAAGAACATTTCTGGCCACTTAAGATACTGAAATTGAATTCTGTGGTTGGATGAAGATTTTTTTCTTTGAGAAGTGGCCTACCTGTGACCATTTTAATACTGTGGCATTTGACTTGACCTGGAGCTGGCCTGTCCTGGCTCCGGAGAGCTGAATGTTAAATTTTCGGGAACTTTGCAAACTAGATTGTTGACCTGTTGGTAGCTTGAAACTGACCATGGTGGGAGTTTTCACACTGACAAAATTGACAAACCCTGTAAAGGATCTCCCACACTCCAACTGGTTGTTAAAACTTATTTATCATCACCCCATGAGTTGTGCACCAACTTTTGTATTATTACTCCTTTGCTTGTGCTGACTCAGATCAGACGCACAAAGAGACTAGTGAGTAAGCAGAAGTGGTCAGTTGTGAGAAATTGCTGTAATTGAGTACTGCAAACTGAGCCCTGGTAAGTAGTGTGTCCTCTCTTTTGCGGACGTTGCTGATCACAAAAGCAAATGGGCGGGTGAGCTTACTGATTTAATTTGTATGTGACTAATGTGGTTTAAAATAAATAATTGTTTTAGGTTTCATATTTGGCCAGTATTGTTCGATATGGAGAGACACCTGAGACCTCATTTAACCAGTGGGCCTGGAACTTGATCTTGAGGTTAAAACTGCACAAAAATGATTATGGAATACAGCAGAATTGTCCAACTGTTCCCTTCTCCAGCACTGTGCCTGACATGACAGAGTCACCCACGTTTCATCCTCTCTTGAAGGCTGTTAAGGCGGGCATGCCCATCGGCTGTTATCTGGCCTTAGCTATGACGGCTGTGGGCCACAGGTACAGTGTTTGGGCTGAACCCCTAGGGTTGCTGAACCTTGTAGTCAGTGATTCTGGATTTCATTTTTCACATCCCAAGGTCTGAGGCCTCCATCAAACCTATCTAAGGGCAATCAGGACCAAATTATAAGCCTTATTAATGGCTTATGTAGGGGAAATGCTGCCCAAATTCATATAAGACAGATTTGTACCAGAAAATCATCTCATACATTACGGACAGAGTATACCTGTCACCCAGAGGACAATGTTCATGTTAGCGCTAGATGTTTTGTCTTCCTTGGAATAGTGACAATATAAAAATAATTAGTCATCTCTACTGAATTTTGTTTAAAGTGATGGCAGCCCAACTTCGGCTTCTCAGTTAGAGGGCTAAACCTGCCCAGGGGAATGAAATGCCTGCTCAGGTCACGTGCTTCTCTGGTATGAGCCTAGAGCGATCTCTGTCTCTTCTACACTGAGTGGTAGTTTTCTGTTCAGTCTTCTCAGGGATCATGTGTGAGGTCCTAACCTCAGGAGCCGTGGTTATCTTGTGTTACCATTTTATCCCAGTGCTGAAGGCTATAGCTGGTGCAATAAGTAACTGGTGCAGTAAGTAAATGAATGAATTCTTAGTTGGTTAAAAATCCTTTTTTTCCCCCTAGAGATCATTTTCCTACAGTGTGTTAATTTTTTTTAGCCTCTTTTTTTCTAAAATTTCTTTCACCTACATGCTTTCTGGTTCTTTCATTTTAGACTCACTGTAATACCTTTTTAGCATCCCAATTTCAACATCTTGTTCCACATTACATATATTTTCAGTAGGATGCCAGTTGTGCTATTAGCTGTTTATGTTCAGCCTTGTGCCAAGAAGTGGGAGAGAGACAGGATTGTTAGTGGCCTTCAGGCTGTTGACAGTTTAGTGGAGATGGTAGATGGAATCAATTGGCAGCACTAAAGACGTGACCGTGGGCTGGATGAGAGGTGTAGAGCAGTGCTTCTCCGTTCTGGCTGCTCTTCAGAGTCACGTTTGGAGTGATTCTAAAGCTCCCTGTGCAGAGAAGAGTGTGAGAGTCCTGATCTAATTAGTCTGGGGCCGTTGTCCAGATTATTCTGATGTACAGCCTGGATTGGGAACCACTCAAGAGTATGAGCAGAAGGAATTTAAAGGAAGGAGAGATCATTAGGTCAGGATGCCTGCGTGGAGGAGCTAAGCTTTGGAGAGGAGTCTTAAGTAGAGAAGGCGTCCGAGGCTAGGGGGCAGAGTGGTGATGCTCACCCTTGCCAGGTGACCTTGCCAGGTGACGGTGTTGAAGATTCAGCCTCGGACCATCCACTCCCCCGCCCATAGCACCTGTGTGCTCTGAGCAGAGCCCTTACTGTATTGTAGTGTAATCATCTCTCTCGCTCTTCTCATGCACTGTGTGCTCCTTGAAGGCAGGGGCATTGTCCTTTCATCAGTTTATCTCCAGAACTTGAACTAGTATATATTTGATTCAAGCATGAACATGGGAAGGAGCACCAGGTGTCTGAGTGGGGAGGGGGAAGAGTGAGGAGTGATGAGGAAACACTCCTGACTGAAGCCCATGCTTCATGGTAGTGAATGGAGGTGATCAAGTAGGTCAGTAGGACTAGTGATGGACAGATTTGAAAGTCAGGTAAAAGAGGGTAGAAGTGATCCATTGGGACGAGGAGAGATCTTAATTAAGCACTTTGGGAGGCACTCTACATCTTTTCCAATAGCCCTCGTATCATTCTCAGGGTCCTGTACCTCAGGCACCTCATCTATAAAATGGGAATAATAATAGTACTGGACTTAGTTATGAGCCTTAAGTGAGTTCTAATTCACTGAACACGTTTAGCATATGTCTGGCGTGTGGATTCAGAGTGTAGTATTCTGAACTCAATCGTTTCATGATTCTTCTTGTTTCTTCTAGTCATTCTGGGACTGTAGTTCCTTTACTCACTGATAAGACTGTGTGTCTTCTCCAAACATAAGTATTTGTTTGGTGCTGATTACCAAATACTGAATGGAGTGAAGGTGGGAGTAAAGAGTTTCTCTTTGGGGCTGAATTCCATCCACCACGGTCGTCTGGGATGTATGCATACTAGAATTAACTTAACGATCTTTTGAATGTGCTTAGGGTTGGGTGCAGAGTATGCAGCAGTATAAGTTGTATACGAATATAACATCACAGAATACAGAGAACAGTAGTCAAAGAAATCACCCAGAATCTTTCTCACCCTAATGAAACATTGTTTTGTTTTGTTTTTTGATATTTATTTTTGAGAGAGAGAGTGCATGCGCACAAATGGAGTGGGGGCAGGGGGGGAAGGCAGAGGATCCAAAGCGGTCTCTGTGCCTACAGCAGTGAGCCTGATGTGGGGCTCAGCTCATGAACCATGAGATTATGAGCTAAGTAAGCTGACGTCAGATGCTCAACTGACTGAGCCACCCAGGCACCCCTGGTACACATTATTTTTAAATAGTGTAATAATATTCGCATTGAATGCATTTTTCCAAAATTTACATAAATCATGTGTGCTTCTGAGTTTGTGATTTTAAACAGTTTTGAAAAGTCCATCTTTTACATGGATCATCTGTCATATGTTCCTCTGCATTTGAGATTATTTCTTAAAGATAGATTTTCTGAAGTGTGTCAAAGAGTAAATTTGTATGCAAATTGGTTTCAGAAGAACTTTGCCATTTTATACTAACAGAATGAACTCACTTTTGAATCTTCTCTTTGCTCTGCTACCTTGTGGGAATATGCAGACAGTGAGAGCCCCACGGCTCTTAGAAGAAGCACCATTTGGGAAGCAAAGTAGGGTAGTGGCAAAGTGCTGTGGACTGGAAATTTGCAAACCTGGGTTCTCATTTTGGCCCTCCATTAGGAAATTATGTGAATTTGGGCATGATACTTCACCTTTCTCATGTGTAAAATGAGCATATGGATGAAACTTAAGTTCCTTTGTGCTCCAGAGCTCTGATGCTAGTATTCCTGGGCTAAGTTTGGTGGTGCAGAAATGTGCTGGAGACCTGAGATCAACTGGGTAGCAAGTAGGCTGATGGCTCACTGGAAGAACGTCATTTTCTGAGCCGGCTGCCTTGCACGCTCATTGCCTTTGTCTCTTTCCATAGCATTGAGAAGTTCTGTGCAGAAGGCATCCCACTGTTGGGAATTCTGGTCCAGTCGAGGCATTTGCGAACAGTGGTTCATGTCCTGGATAAGATCCTGCCTTTGTTCTACCCTTGCCAGTATTACCTTCTGAAGAATGAGCAGTAAGTAGAAAACAGCCTGGGGAGTACAGATGACTGCTTGCAAGTAAAAGAGGGAATGATATAATTCACTGGTGTATTTTTTTATGAGGCAGAAAACTTCCTGCCTAGTTTAGAATGCAGTTTGATAAACAGTGACTCTTATAATGATTCTTGTTTTATTATCATGAAAGATATTTCCATTTCTCATTTAATTTTAGATTGCTTATAGCTTATTAGCAGTTGAAAGGGAAGTTTCCATGAAACCTGGGAATAGTGTTTCTGACACTGAGCAGCAAATGGCTTTGCCATTGTAACAGTAGCAGAACACATTGCTGTTAATTGTCTGTAGTATTACAAACAGATAAGATGCATAGGAAGGTGCTCATCACATGAGACATACATAATCTTGTTGAGAAAACAAGACTTTTGAGGTAATTACAAAACTTATGAAGCAAAGTATTATTGGCAAGGCCACGCATGCTGTGGTGTATAGGTTGCATTTGCGTTGTGTGGTAAAAGTATATGGAATTTAGGGTAAAAGAAATAGCTGCTTGGGAGGGAGGGAATTAAGAATAGCGGGGCGCCTGGGTGGCTCAGTCGGTTAAGCGTCCGACCTCGGCTCAGGTCATGATCTCGTGGTCCGTGAGTTCAAGCCCCCCGTTGGGCTCTGTGCTGACCACTCAGAGTCTGGAGCCTGTTTCAGACTCTGTGTCTCCCTCTCTCTCTGACCCTCCCCTGTTCATGCTCTGTCTCTCTCTGTCTCAAAACTAAATAAACATTAAAAAAAAAAAAAGAAAAAAAAAAGAATTAAGGATGGGGTGTTAATCAAGACTCTTAATTGCACATGATAAAAACCCGGTGCATGCTGGTTTCATCAAGAAGGGAATGTTTTGGCTCATGTGATTGGGAAAAGGGCTCATGATAACATCAGGTCATTCTAAAGTGGTAGTTCTCAGTCAGGGGTGATTTTGACCCTTGGGACATTTGGTAATGTCTCCAAATGATTTTGGTGGTCACATCCTGGTGGGGAGCGGGAGGCAGTGGATGGTTGGGCAAGGGGATGGTTGAGGGGGCGACTGGGGGAGTCTGCTACTGGTATCCGGTGGATAGAGGCCAGGGGTAGTGCTGAACGTCCTGCAGTACGTAAGAGAGCCCCTCACAGTAAAGAATTAGCCAGCCTAAAATGTCAGTAGTGCCAAAGTTGAGAGACTCTGGATTAGCGTTTCTCTGTTTTTCTCTTATCCTCCTTCACAGGTCCCTTGGCCCCGCCTCTCTTTTCAGTTTTTCCACTGCAGGTGTGCTTTTCTGCAGGGGAATGAAAGTGTGTGGCTGTAAAGAGAACTAAGTACTACCCTGTGGGAAGGGCCAATGTTTTCTGTATCATTGTTCCTTGTAATGATCCCTGATTGGTCTGACCTAGTCATGTGTTCTCTTTCAGCCTGTCACTGTTCTGGGTGGTATTGACTAGTTCTAAGAGGAGGGTATAGGGATTCTGTTTTGGGGGCCCCTCCCTCCCAGAATTGGCAGTTGGGTGGCGGGGGGAGGGTGGACAGCTCCCTTAATGAAAGGATGTGCAGTTAGCAGAAGGGAGAGAGAGAGAGAGAGAGAAGATGCTCAGTGAACAAAAGCAACAGATGGCCAAAACATATGACTTTATGGAAGAGGTGGGTTTCTAGTTGAGTTTTGAAGTGCATGTAGGTGTTGGGCCAGTGGGGAGGACAGGGTGGGCAGGGTGGGGCTTTTTCACTATGGGTAGGGGGTAAAAAGAGGGTCTGGAGGGGCCAGGCTGGGAAATAGTGAAGGCATAGAGAAGGACAGAGAACTGCCAGTTGGGGAGCAGGGTAGAGAGCACCTGGCTGGGGCCTCGAGAAGTGTGAGCACAGGTGAATTCCTTGACTTTGCAGGGCCTCTGTTTCTTCATTTGCATAATGGGCTGATACACCTCGCATACAGGCTGGGTGTAAGGGTTAAGTGATATAAAGTACAATGGCTGGCACATTTTAGTAAATTGTTTTTAGATTTTTAAAAGATATTTTAAAATTAGATTGAATGGCTTCTATATTTTTTTCTCTAATCACTAAATTTTGAGTAACGATGACTCTTTCTAGGCTGTGTTTCAAATGCTTCCTCTCTATATCTCTCCCAGGCCCCTCTAATGCCTGCACTGGCTCTGTCCTCTGAACTTGTACAACACTTCATTGGTACCTTTCCCGCCCTCACTTTTCCTCTTGACTAGGGTTTGGGCCTCAATTGGGCCTGCACTGTGTCTCCTGTGAAATGGGAAGGGTGTTCATTCACCAATAACAACTGCTTATCAATTTGCGCTGTGTGCTGCTGCTGCCTGTACAGCGGGGAGGGAAGCAGGCCGGCCGTTGCCCTCAGACACGTAGGAAGCGATCACGTCCTCAGGATGCGGTTGCCAATTTTAAGGCCCATGGAGGACAAGAACAGGGTGCCACGAGAGAGGTTAATGGGTTAGCTGTGTTTTAGATGGCAGGAAGGCTCGGAAAGTATCCTCTGAGGAAAGAACATTGTAGAAGAGGTGTGGGGAGTGAGTAGGAGTTTGGTAGGTTAGGTGTGGGGGAATGTTTCAGGTGGAAAATCCAGCAGAAGCAGAGAGAGGAGGGAGCTGGGAACCCAGGAACTGAGGGCACTTCCTGACTGTGGTGGGGTCCCCCTTGTGCCCCTTTGTGCCCCTTCTACCACCTTGTAGGAAGTTGACTTCCAGTACAAGATTGTGGGATGATTTTACAAACATCTTGGCATTTGTTAGTGAGTGGGGAGGGGGTAAAGGGGCACTTGGGGTGGTGTTCCTCTAATGCTCTTGAACTTGTACGTGTTTGTGTGTCTTGGGATCTATCTGTTCTCTATACTTCTGCAGATAGATAGAATTCCCTTTAACCCACCTTAAATTTGAAAACTTCATTTTTCTGAAGTTCTTAAAGATTTATTGAAAATCCTAAATAGAGCTTTGGCCTAAAAGTGGGACCAATTTCATGTTTTTCTGTTTCCTCCTAAGTAATTAGCCACTGGAAATTTTGTTGACTTCTGATTGGAAGGTCAAATGCATTGTCTTGTGTTCTTGGCAGGTTTCTGTCACACCTCCTTCTGTTCCTACACTTGGACAGTGGCGTCCCTCAGGGTGTCACACAGCAGGTCACCCACAAGGTGGCACAGCACCTGACAGGAGCCAGCCATGGGGACAACGTGAAGCTTCTCAACAGCATGATCCAGGTCAGGCCCCCAGGAGGCCCCTAAATACACCCTTGCCCACCTTCCCAATCAAGCACCCTAGGGTTAGCACATCTGAGTGTCGGTCATTTCAAAGCACTTGGCACAGTGCTTTTGGCCAAGAACATCGCAGATTTGGGCTTTGTAGTGGAGGTGGTCATTTTGCTGGTGTTTTAAAAGTGGGAGCCTGACTCTTACTTCCACATCACTTGAGCGCTTTCTCCGTAGGCCCACGTATCCGTAAGCACCCAGCCCAATGAAGTGGGCCCCGTTGCCGTGTTGGAGTTCTGGGTTCAGGCTCTAATAAGCCAGCATCTTTGGTACCGAGAACAACCCATCCTTTTCCTCATGGACTACTTGTGTAAAACAGCTTTTCAGCTGATGCAGGAAGACTGTGTGCAGAAGTTGCTCTACCAGCAACATAAGGTAAACCTCCTAGAGAATTTGTCTTTCGGTCATTGTCTAGATAGTAGCCTTCCCAGGATGCTCCCCCAAATGCACAGTTCTCAGTACTACTCTGGGGCCACTGCCTTTTTAAGCTTGGTCTTCTTGGTACCTGATCTCAGTAACCACAGTCTGCTAATGCAGATTCCAGGGAAGCTAAAGGAAAGGACCCCCCAGGAGGAGCCTTGCTCATGACATTTGGCTGTAATACGCTGCCTGTGGCTCTCACTGCTGGTGGACTAATTATGAAATCTGTGTCTTACCAGAATCTACCATCACAGTAAGATAATTGCTGATATGCTTGAAAAGGTCATTGATAAGGTTTTTTTTAAAGCCTTCTCTCTCTGTTCCACATCCTGTCCCCTGTATAGAATGCTTTGGGTTACCACTGTGACCGGAGTCTGCTCTCTTCTTTGGTGAGCTGGATCGTGGCTGGCAACATCACTCCTTCCTTCGTGGAGGGCTTGGCCACGCCTACTCAGGTAGGAAAGCCCTTGTGGACCGTTGGTAACCTTTGCGAACTTTTAATGTTCTCATCTTTACTAAGGTATTGCTAGCAGCTTTAAATAACGCTCATTTAGCCCTTGGCACGTGTAAGAACCCTCGTTCGTTTAATCCTCGCGGCGGCCCTCTCCTGAGGTTGCGCTGTTGCTG
The DNA here is from genome assembly GCF_016509475.1 of Prionailurus bengalensis. Taxonomy (NCBI): domain Eukaryota; kingdom Metazoa; phylum Chordata; class Mammalia; order Carnivora; family Felidae; genus Prionailurus; species Prionailurus bengalensis. The sequence continues at coordinate 66,150,324 of NC_057356.1, read as the reverse complement.
TTCCGTTTCACCGAGGGCTTAACTGAGGTTGAATGGAGCCGAGCAGCTGGCTCAGAATCAGACCGCTGGTGGTCAGTCCTGGTCTGCCCGGCTGTAGAGCCTGCCCGGCAGCACGGTTGAGGGTGGATGCTGGAGCCAGGCCGCCCGGGGTGCACACTCGGTTCTGATGTTTGTTAGCCCTGTGCCTTGGGCAGGGCTTACCTCACCGTCCTCAGCTTCCTCAGCTGGGTGCTGGGAGTACTGAGTGCACCTGCACGGGATGTACTCAGAGCCGGGCTTAGTACGTCACACGGTGCACACGAGGCGTTGGCCGCTCTTGTCAGCGATAGCGGCCGCAGCAGCGCTTTCTTCATGACTACCACCTCTCCAACTGTGAGTGTCGAATTATGGCCCTGATCCATCACTTAAACCAGTAGCGACATCCTTCAGCCTCCCATCACAGTCTTCCCTCCCGCTCTTCCTCTTAACTCTCGTGATCCAGCCGAAACACACTCCTTGCTGTTACCTACCGTGTCCCATGTGTTTCCACCTCTGTGCCTTTTCCTCACTGGTCCTCTTGCCAGGCATCCTTCGCCTCCATTCTCCACACAGAGCCGTCTCTGATATGTCCACCTCTGTGATCCCGCCTTCCCTCTGCTGGCTTCCTGGAGCGCTGGACTCCTGATTCAGTACTCACCACCTCTCACTTCACATTGTGATTACTTATATATTAGTTTTGTCTCCTGTATACGAGATGGAAAATTAAAAAAAAAATTTTTTTTTTAACATTTATTTTTATATTTTTGAGAGAGAGAGCGAGAGAGAGACAGAGCACGAGTGTGGGAAGAGCAGAGAGAGGGGGAGACATAGAATCCAAAGCAGGCTCCAGGCTCTGAGCTGTGAACACAGAGCCTGATGCAGGGCTTGAACCCACGAACTGTGAGATCATGACCTCAGTTGAAGTCAGACGCTCAAGAGACTGAGCCACCCAGGTGCCCCTGAGATGGAAAACTTCTTAAGGGCAGAGCTCATGTCTGGCCGTCTTTCCTGTCCTTGTGCATACAGAACCTGCATGTTGCATGAACAAACATTTTCTTTTACTGAAGTAGCTTTTCCAAAGGAATTCAGCATTTTTCAATGATCTTTTTTATCTAAGTTTATATCTGTGACAAGAACAGAGGTAGGTATAAAACTCTGTTAATTTTGGAAATTATAAATACTTGTTGATTGAGATATCTGGTAGAAAAGATGTTCATTTGTAGACTATCAGGATGTATTTGGTCTGAGTGAGCTGCTCATTCCCCTCGCTCTTAACCTGCTGTCATTGTAGGTCTGGTTTGCCTGGACAGTACTGAACATGGAATCCATCTTTGAAGAAGACTCCCAGCTCCGAAGGGTCGTTGAAGGGGAATTGGTTATAAACACTGCTTTTACCCCTGACCAAGCTCTGAAGGTGCAAATAGCAGTTCTGCATTTGAGTGGGAGAAGGTGGTTCTCTGATAGATTTATCTATAGCTTTTAAACTTCTCCGTTTTCTTTCGTTGTAAATGTTTAGAAAGCACAGTGTCCAAACCAGTGCTTAAAACTGTATAACTGAAGTGCATCCTTCTTTCCAAGGTTTATTTAGCATGAAGAGCCACATCGTAATGATTGAAGGCTGTGTTTTTGCGCGTGTGGAGGGGATTGCCATTGTTTTATAGCAATTTCCAGTGTGTCTCATGTGCCTTAGTCCCCCGGAGAGCTTGTTAAAAATCAGATTCCTGGATCCAAACTTTCGAGATTCTGGGTTTCTAAGTGTGGAGTGGGACCAGGAATTTGTTTTAAAAACTCCCTAGCTGATCTGTAGGCTCACTGAAGCGAAAGAACACTGGGATAAAGCTTTAGAACGTAAGACCTATTTCAGGGTCTTATAATACAGATTTTGCTTTTGGGTTTCAGAGCCTGTCATGGAGTTTATCATTCTGGAAAGTCCTTTTCAGATCTAAGTTTTTAAGAGATTGATAATGTTTGGCAGTAAAACTGGCTTTTGGTTTTCCTATCATTCTGCTCCCTTCCACTGTGGCGTTTTATGTGCAAAGGCCTGGAGAGGCACAGAAATGAGATAAGACTAGGTGATGTGTAAGACACATTTCAATCTGGGGGCCTGGGAAATGTTTTGATGGAAAAAAAAACCCCTGCCCCATATGTTTTGCTACCAAGGAGGTTAAAGTATTAGTTAGTGGGCCGGAAAGGTCAAGGTTCTATGACTTGTTTTACTTACTGAATTGAAAACAAAACGTTCAGTGTTTTCATTTGGATCACTTACAAAGAGCAGACTGTTTGGAACTGCGATCATGTCATGGTTGCTCAAGGGCCCTCCTCTTTTGTAGAAAGCCCAGGCCCAGCTGAAGCTCCCCATCGTCCCGTCCCTCCAGAGGCTGCTGATTTATCGCTGGGCCCACCAGGCCCTTGTCACGCCTTCTGATCACCCTCTTCTGCCTCTCATCTGGCAGAAGTTCTTCCTCCTGTATCTTCACCGCCCAGGACCGCAATATGGGTATGGTACCCCGTGTTGTTGTAAGTGTCTGTGAACCTGTTCTTGACTTGGCACTGCTCTGATGCTCTGTGTCCTCCGCCGTGGCCTGTAAGTTAGAACCGTTCTTCGACCTACGACTAGCAGTGTCCCTCTCTCCCCTGTTTCACACTTATTAGACTAGACCATTTTTGAGTTGAGGGTATCTCATGGCAGCTCTTTCTTTGCCATCCCCTGTACCCAATGGGGTGAAGACAGTTCCAGATACCTGGAACCAGGCAAGGTGTAGCGTAGAGCCTCTAGAGCTGCAAAGGGAGGGAAACTGCTCCCCACAGGCTGCTTGTGTGACCCTTGGGAGCCCGTCCAGGCGGACTGCTGATGGGCATGACAGGTGTGAACAAAGGCCTGGCTGTGCCCGGCAGCCCTTGGGCTGGGAGGTGTCTGCCATTTCCACTGGGTCTGAAGGGACTCTGGTCGGCTGGAACTGTCCACTGTTCCCGACCATATTCTCAGACTCCAGCCCAATTCCTAGCTCACCCTCACTCCCTTAACTCCGTCCATTGGAACATACGGATGTTGGTTATTGGGCACTTCTGTTTTCTACCAGATTGTAAGTTCTTCTAGAGCAGAGACTGTCTTTATTCAGTAACTGCTAAGTGGTGGTAATACCTTAAATTTGTGTAGTATTTCATTCTTTTTAAAACTGCTTTCATATATACCGTGTTGTTGGAGCTGCATACTAACCATTGAGGTAGAATAATAGGTATTAATTCAGTGTGGGATATTTATAACCATTGACTTGTTAATTGATTGTGATTTTGTGCCACGTAGATCATGTTGTGTTGATCTTGTAATCTATGCTTATATTTTTTAAGGTTACCCATAGATGGTTGTATTGGAAAAAGGTTTTTTCAAAGCCCTGCTCATACCAGTTTGTTGAGAGAAATGAAGAGGCGCCTGACTGAGGTGGCTGACTTCCACCATGCTGCGAGCAAGGCCCTCCGCGTTCCAGCAGAGGGCAGTGAAGGGCTGCCTGCTGGCCAGGCTGGCACCCCTGGTTACCTGACTTCCCCAGAGCTGCACACGGAGCTCGTGAGGTGGGACATGGTTATTTAGCCATTTATGCTGTGGTTTGCAGCACAGGTACTGTGCCGGAACAGTTATCTGTGTTACAGACTGCCGGGTGCTGTTCTCTCGGCCCCGATAGGATGTGGAGGGTGGCAGTGACCAGGTTTGCGTCTCGTCATGCTTCCTTTTTAAGTTCTTCATGAGAAGAAAGTCAGCAGTGTGGATCTAGCTTTATCAAGTGCCCGGAGTCCGAATGGAAGGCCTTAAACCAGAGGGCTGATATCCTCTCTGTTTCTCTGTGTAATACTAGAAACAAACCAAAACAATTGATCATAGCAGGTAAACACCTAGTAAAGCCTGCTAGGACACTTCTTTAAAGGAAATTCATGAGCAAGGCAGGGTTCTTTAAGTGAAGTCCAAACACCTCTAGGAATCTGCCTGGGGTAAGGTAGGATCTAGTAATCACCCAAAATTGCTTCTAAAATCGGGTACAGTATGTGTGTCCCCCCCCAGACGTTAAGAACTCTGGAGTAAGGTTGGTCCCTTTCACGCTGTTCCTTTACCTTTCATTTATAAGCTTTCTGTAAACCAGGTATTAGTCTTCTAAATAAGACTTAATAAAAATGGCTTCTAATAATTAGCCCTGAATGCAAAATGTCTTGGTGAGGAAGCCTGGGGTTTTGATCCAGCACTGAGGCTTCAGGCTTGCTTGACCTAAAAGCCCTTCGGGCTATCTTTCAGCCTTTGGAATGATTTCTGCCCTCATCTTGCCTGCTTCTTGAAGGAAAACTTACTTTTAGCCAGGCTTACGCCATGGGGAGGCTTAATCTTTGAACGTTTCAATCAGCCAAGAAAGTTTGATGTGCCCTTCCGCCTCTCTTAAATCCCCCTTCCTTTGGCATGTTGGTAAAGTAGCCATCTAGCTGCATCAGAAGCTGGGAGAGAGCTCTGTACCGGCCTCTTGCGTGTGAGAGCCTGAAAGTCCTGTCCCTGCCTCTGTTCCTACGCAGACTGCCTCAAGAGGTGAAGGAGGTAGTTTTCCATGTTACCGAGCAAAGCAAAGCCATGCCGCCTCCCAGACCCCACCCAGCAATTTGGGTGCCACAGATTCCTCTAGTACCTGTTGCTGTAAACAACTGCTTAAAATACCAGTGATCTTAGCTCAATGGACTGTGTTCCTTGTAAAAACAAAGGAAACATCATTAATTTTTTTTTAAAGTTTCTACTGGAAAATGGAGATTTTTTTTTTTCCTTTCTTTTTTTAGCTGGGCTTTGTTCTGTTCCTTCTTAATAGGAGCAAGGTGTACACATGCTTTGAGTCCTCTTTGTGCTACCTTGAAGCGGGAGAGCGTCATTGAGCCTGAAGCTGGCAGGTTTTTCCATTGTAGTAGTTTAAGATGGCTTTTAATGTCTTCTCTAAAAGATAGAAAATGTGTTGATTTGAATGTTAGTTAACCTTTTCCAAACACTGAGGCTCACCGACTGGATTGCCTAGGAAAGAAAAACTCCAAATTCAGATCCTAGGTCTGTGTTAAAATCACCTTCTCTGGTTATTTTTTCCTGTACGTTGTATTTACCCCTGATTTAATAATAGAGTTCCCAGAGCCCTTTCTTTACAGCCTTGTTGTAGCAATTACCGCATGAGATCGTAAGATTTGTGACCTCCTCCCCTGCTCGCCCGTGAGCTTCTTGGGGGCTGTGGTGGTGGTTGGAAGCATTTTCTGTATTCTGTGCTTTTTACTTTTATGTAGTAGTGACAGTGTTCCTAGACATGTAAGAAACGTCATTTGCCTGCATGTCTTTTTGTATTTTATATAATTACGTTTTTTTTTTCTTTCAGGCTCTTCAATGTATATATATTATGGCTAGAAGATGAGAATTTTCAAAAAGGAGATACCTATATCCCTTCTCTACCAAAGCATTATGATGTTCACAGGCTAGCAAAAGTGATGCAGAACCAGCAGGTGATACTGCAGTACTGTCTCTCTTAGCATATCTGTGATAGAACATGTCACAGTCATAATCTAATGTTAAATCCACTTACTGATATGGAAATGGGTCACTGGCATGTTCAGGAGGTGCAGTTGGGGTACAGCCACTGTGGAGGGCAGAGGATGCCAGATAGGTGAAGAGTGGTTACATCGTTAAAGGCCATGTATGCCTTCCTAAAGAATTTGGATTTGTGCCAAAGTATTTGTTTGGAGAGCCGTTAAAATAATGTGAGTCATTAGATAAATGGGTGAATTTAAAATATGTTGAAGAAGAATCAGTAGGATCAGGAGGAATTTTAGATTAGATACACAGGTGGGATTGATACTGTCATAGGATTGTTTCGATATACAGGACAGCCAGACTTCTAGAGTGGGCAACTAGAGATACTGTTTACAAAGATAGAGGATACTGGAAGAGGAGGTGCCACAGGGGCTTCAAGGAGAACGGTGTACTGGGCATTTGGTAGGGAGGGAACACATAGGTCTAGAACTTTGGAGTGGGGCAGTGTAGGAAATATGTTTTTTTTGTTTGTTTTTTTTACTTAAGTCCGCGTTAGGTAGCATATGGTGCCATACTGATTTCAGGAGTAGAATTTAGTGGTTCATCACTTACATATAACACCCAGTGCTCATCCCAACAAGGGCCCTCCTTAATGCCCATCCCCCATTTAGCCCATCCCCCACTCACCTTCCCTCCAGCAACCTTAGTTTGTTCTTTGTATTTAAGAGTCTCTTACGGTTTGTCCGTCTCTGTTTTTCTCTTATTTTTGTTTCCTTTCCCCTATGCCAATCTGTTTTGTTTCTTAAATTCTACATGAGTGAAATCATACGATATTTGTCTTTCTCTGACTGACTTATTTCACTTAGCCTAATACACTCCAGTTCCATCCATGTTGTTGTAAATGGCAAGATTTCATCTTTTTGATCACTGAGTAATAGTCCATTGTATGTATGTGTATGTGTGTGTATATGTATACACACACACCCCACATCTTCTTTATCCATTCATCAGTCGATGAACATTTGGGCTCTTTCCATACTTTGGCTATTGTTGATAGTGTTGCTATAAACATGTACCCCTTCGAATCAGCACTCCTGTATCCTTTGGATAAATACCAGTAGTGCAATTGCTGGGTTGTAGGGTAGTTCTATTTTTAATTTTTTGAGGAACTTCTATACTGTTTTCCAGAATGGCTGCACCAGTCTGCATTCCCACCAGCAGTGTAAAAGGGTTCCTCTTTCTCGCATCCCCGCCAGCATCTGTTGTTACCTGAGCTGTTAATGTTAGCCATTCTGATAGGTGTGAGGTGGTACCTCATTGTGGTTTTGATTTGTATTTCTCTGATGATGACTAATGTTGAGCATCTTTTCATGTGTCTGTTTGCCATCTGGATGTCTTCTTTGGAAAAGTGTCTTTTGCCCATTTCTTCACTGATTGTTTGCTTTCTGGGTGTTGAGTTTGATAAGTTCTTTATAGATTTTGGATACTAACCCTTTATCTGATATGTCATTTGCAAATATCTTCTCCCAAGGAAATACGAGTTTAATGGTAGTAGAGCATCTAGATTGAGAGGAGGACTGAATGGAGCTAGGGCCCCAAGGCATAGAGAAATAAGGCTGAGAATACGGAGCCATAGTAGCAGGAAAAATAAATAGGCAGTCATGGACTGAGATCCTTTGAGCGCAGTTCTGTGTTCATCCCTTTTTGTCCTCTACACGCCACGGCCTTATCTAAGAATCTGCGTGTAGCGGATGACTGGTCAGTGTTTTTAAAAATATTAGTCATAGTGTCTTGGTTCTCTGATAATTATCTTGGCTCCCCATCATCTACAGAATTAATACCGTTCTCTTTTTTTTTAAGTCTTTGCCATTTGATTTTATAGCTCCAATTTTTTTTTTTTTAAATTTTTTTTTTTCAACATTTATTTATTTTTGGGACAGAGAGAGACAGAGCATGAACGGGGGAGGGGCAGAGAGAGAGGGAGACACAGAATCGGAAGCAGGCTCCAGGCTCTGAGCCATCAGCCCAGAGCCTGATATAGCTCCAATTTTTATCTGTAGTTCATGTTTAGTGTTGTTCTGTCTTTTTGTGGTTTTCTGAGACATCTCTGCTTACCTATCTTTAATTCTCAGTATTCTTAATCATTAGCCTCTGTCAACAGTTACTTAGCACAGAGGCAGACAAGGTGATAGTGACCCCACTGAAAGGAGATGGGTGTGCACAGTAGGAGGGAGTGGTACAGCACCTCCAGCAGTTGTCTGGTGCTTCTAGGTTTCAGACTTGTGGTCAAGATGACTTTGGAGTTCCTCTCCTGAGTCTGGAATGCCTCGTGCCATGGTTGGTTTGGAAGTAATGATTTAGGACTTCATGGCAGTGTGCCCATTACAAGCCAGAGATTTGTAGGTTTAGAGGAATCCTTTAAACACTTAAGATCAGAAAGAAAAAAAAAAATCATCCACAAAACCATAGTCCATAGCTGATCACCTTCCTACTATTTGGTACAGTTTTTAATGATCATGGAGAGCTGACATTTCTTTTCATTAAAGACAGTCTCCCATTCTAATAATATGTATTGATCATCAAAGTGAAGCATGTAGTTCAAAATATGCAAGATAGTTTATTGGAGTGTAGGAAGAGAATACTAAAACTTCTATGTTTTCTCATTTTATTTATTTTACCTTTTATAATAAATTCAGTCATACAGAAAAATAGAAAAGCGTAGCACACATGCTTTTCTCCCCCTGCCCACTGTGTACCGGGTGTCTAATTTTATCTATAGCCCGTTCACTCCCTTCACCATATTATTTTGGAACTAATTCTAGAAAGCATTTGATACATGAAGATTTCTTTTTTTTTTTTTTTTTCAACGTTTATTTATTTTTGGGACAGAGAGAGACAGAGCATGAACGGGGGAGGGGCAGAGAGAGAGGGAGACACAGAATCGGAAACAGGCTCCAGGCTCTGAGCCATCAGCCCAGAGCCTGACGCGGGGCTCGAACTCACGGACCGCGAGATCGTGACCTGGCTGAAGTCGGACGCTTAACCGACTGAGCCACCCAGGTGCCCCTGATACATGAAGATTTCAAAAGATGAGGATTAAAAAACTATTATAACCCAATAGCATTTATATCTGAAAAATATTAAGAGCAGTTTCTTAGTATCAAATACTGAAGTTGGGTTCAAATTTCCAGTTACCTCATAAATGTCATAAAATTTTTATTTTTATTTTTATAGTTGAATCAGGATCCTCATTTTGTAATTGGTTGACAGCTCTTATAAGTCTGTTTGATCTGTCACTCCTCCCTTATTCCTTTTTCCCCCTGTAGTTTGTTGAAGAAACTGGATCGTTTGTCCATAGAGTTTCCCCAGAGTCTGGATTTTGCAGATCGTCGTAGTATGGTTTAATATGTTTCTCTGTCCCCTGTATTCCTGTAAATTGGTATTGGGACCAAGGGCCCAGATTCTTTCTAATCCAGATAGTTATTTTCAATATATTTGTTACCTATCTCTTTAAAATTTCTGGGTTTTAACTTACTAGCTCAGTAGTATTTGTATGCAGTGTATAAATATACAGTTGGTGGGGCCATTAAAATTATTTTTTCTGTTCTTGGTGCATAATCAAACTCCTGCAAAGATTGCTAGTATCCATTTTAGAACATGATCCTTCTTAACACTGGAGAACTTGGTATGGACCACCTCATGCTGAAACTTTCTGGTCTACCTTTTAGTTAAATATATAATTTTATATGTGAATATATGATTCATCTGTGAAAGTTCAAGTCCTATGTGAATATATGATTCATCTGTGAAAGTTAAAGTCCTATGCTTTAATTCTAGGATCTGTGGATGGAGTATTTGAACATGGAGCGCATACGTTATGAGTTCCAGGAGACTGTTGGTCTGTGGACACAGGCCACACTTGAGTCCCATTCGCCGCCCTGCAGTTTGTCAGTGCAGCTGGACTTCACTGATCCTTTGTTGGGTGAGCTGTACCACCATCATCCCCCTTCAGTGAATGAATGAATGAATGAATGAATGGATGAATGAATGAATTGAGGGTTAAGGTTTACACAGTGTATGCCTCCAGTGAGAATTGTTTTTTTAGAAGTTCATTGTTACCTTGTCTGCACCTTAGGGTTAGGTTCAGCAATGCGTGAGAGAAAACTTCAAAACAGTAATGGTTTACATAAGGTGCTTTTTCTCCCATAAAAGAAGTCTGGAGGCAGGCAGTTCAGACAGTAGCTTTAGAGTCGTGGCCTAAAATGTTGCTTGAGAGAAACTTGAACAAAGTCAGGAGTCTTTTCCAGTGATTAACATCCGACTTTGTTACTTTCTGTGCAGAGAGTAGTTGTTCTAGTGGAAAAACCCCAGCCATATGGGACGATCCCGTACTTGACCTGTTTGGAATGTTAAATTCCATCTGTTTGGGGTGCAAACAATACAGGTCTTTTTATGCCAACTAAAATCATGGCTATTAAATTTTCTTTTATTTTTCTTAAGAACAGAAAATGGAATGCTACATCTGGAATGAAGTCGGAAATTCATAGTAGTTCCTTAAGTATTTGTTGACTTGATTTATTGACTTGAAATTTCCTTGACCTCTCCTGTTCCCTATTACCTTACTGTTGAAAAGAGGCAGGTATGTGGCAGCATTTTTCTTCCTGTGCTCAGTCCCCACCTGCTGTATGGTATGTGTATAGTGCAGTGAAGAGAGAGGGTGGGAAGATAGGAATTTATTGATTTATTGGATACCTGTGTGGTCAGCTCTGTACTAGGTGTAGAAATACAAACATTTAGATTGGATTCACCACTATGACCCCATGTGCAATCTAGTGCAAAGTTGGATGGACAGATTTGCCATCACTTTTCTCATATGGCACCTGGTTTCTTATTTGGATTCCATTTATTGAGTGAATGAATAAGTGGATGAGTGAAAGAACGACAATATGACTGTATAATGTAAGTTCTGTAGGAGTTTGTGTCCATGCCTTTGTCCATTTTTTTTTTTTCAACGTTTATTTATTTTTGGGACAGAGAGAGACAGAGCATGAACGGGGGAGGGGCAGAGAGAGAGGGAGACACAGCATCGGAAACAGGCTCCAGGCTCCGAGCCATCAGCCCAGAGCCTGACGCGGGGCTCGAACTCACGGACCGCGAGATCGTGACCTGGCTGAAGTCGGACGCTCAACCGACTGCGCCACCCAGGCGCCCCGTCTTTGTTCATTTTAACTCGACTGGTCTCAGCCCTCCTGGTCAAACCTTGGCCTAATTTAAGATTTTTCCACTCAGCCATATTCCGTAACGCCCGTTTCTTTTTCTCCTTTTCTCTGAAGTTTATCTGGATGATTGCATTAAACTCTTAACAGGACCACCCTCCCCGTCCCCCCATCCGTTGACTGGTGATGGCTGCCATCTTCGTCAGACTTGCTTAGAGAGTTTGCTAGATCCCCTTTATGCTAGTTTCAAGTCCACACACTTGAGCATGTCGTGTGAGACTGTCTAGGGTAATAATTTAAGATCGTGAGCTTTGACTCTTTAACTCTCAGTAAGGAAGGCTGTTTGAGGCTAGGAGTTGTGTTTAATCATACCACATGCTCGTGAGCTCCCGACTCCTGGTAGAATATTAGTACCCCGGTGGGGGCTCCCTCAAAACTAGCAGGTAACGAAAGATAATGATTTTATTCATTTAGGCCACTGATGGTTTATGTAACTACTCTGTACATCTTCAACATTTTTCTCGAAGGTAACCAGCCAAAGCGTTGCACTCAATTAGTATGTTACTACCTAGTAGTAGCCTTTACTCAGTAAACGCGACTTAATTTTCTTTCAGCTAAAGAAAGGGTTTTAAGCAACTTGCGGAAGCACGAGGCTCCCCAGCCTCCCCTTGATCTGCACCCAGTGAGGCCTCCTGTGCCAGTCATTTCCTCGGCTGTGCTCCTGAGTCAGAAGGACACCACCCAGCTGGTGCGCACAGACCTGAATCTGTTGCAGCAGCAGGCCAGGTGAGACCGTGTGACCTCCAGGGTCATGCCCCTGTGCTTGCTGCTGGGACAGCTTGGATGCTTTAGTACCTTGAAGGGTTTCCTCATCAGCGTTCTCTCCATGAGGATGATTTGACCAGGCTGGCCCAGTCAGGTACCTCAGTTAGCCAAGTTGTGACAAGTCGTTCAGTTTCATGTTGAAAATGCGTGGTGCTTTCACGGACTAGGAATTTTACATTTCCTGTGGTGGCATTTCTGTGGGCCAGCAGTGCCAGCCAAGTGTTTCTTAAGCTTCTCCTGAGGAGACTTTCTGATACTGAAAAGATGGTATTAAAAGGGTAGGCAATGAGATTTATTTTCTTTTGTCACTGCTTTGCTCCCTAACTCTCCATATTCTTTAATAAATTGCCTCAGGCACTTGATTAAAATGCGGGAAAATCATTTAGTGCTCTGAGTTAAAGTAGATACAGAACGATTAACTCTTTGTTTTTTTTAAGTGTTTATTTTTGAGAGGGAGAGAGAGCGTGGGAGGGGCTGAAGGAGAGGGGGACAGAGGATCCCAAACAGGCTCCGCACTGACCACCCCATGCGGGACTCAAACTCATGAACCGCGAGATCATGGCCTGAGTTGAAGTCTGACACTCACCCCACTGAGCCATCCAGGCGCCCCCGGAGCAATCAACTCTTTAAGGTTTTGGTTCCAGCTTGCGGTCTGGCGAGAAGGAGCGGGTGTGGAGTGAATCTGTTTGATGAAGTAGAAGAGTCTAATCTTTGCGAAGACACTGGGAATCGATCTCTTACTGGCTTTTTTTTTCCTTGGCTGCTCTTGGTCCAGGCATTGATGGTGTGCACGTGCATACAAATGTGCACCCCCGCCAGTGTGCGCACACACATGCCTACACAGTAACGTAACCGTATCAACACCCTTGTAAACAGCTTTGTCCATCTTTGACAGTTCAGTTTGAGTTGCTAATACCGAAGAAATCACTGGTGCTTACAAGCAAGATACCCTTTAGAATGCTTTAATTAGGATGGATTCTCATTTGCTCTTGTATATTTAAGGGTCCATGTAAAAAACATCGTTAGTGTAATACAGATTCTAAATGAAGCTTCGTTCCTGGCTAAAAAGTTGTCCCACTTTTCCTTCCTTTTTAAAATTTCTTAAAAACAAAATTTTTTTTTTCAATGTTTATTTTTGAGAGAGAGACAGACAGACAGAGGGTGAGTAGGGAAGGGGCAGAGAGAGAGGGAATCACAGAATCCGAAGCAGGCTTCAGGCTCTGAGCTGTCAGCACAGAGCCCGACTCAGGGCTCTAACCCATGAACCGTGAGATCGTAACCTGGGCCGAAGTGGGATGCCCAACCGATTGAGCCACCCAGGCGCCCCTAAAATTTTTTGTTAAGAAAAAGAGAGGATTTGGGTAAGGCTGGGCACACACCTTTGGTCTTTTGTTACTATAGGATACTTGGTCTTGATGCTCTCTGATGCAGGCTGGGGGGAACTGGAAGCCTTTATCACCTACCGTGAAACCTTTCCGAAGCCTTTCTTCTACTTCCTGATGATGTTTTTCAGAACTGCAGCTCTTCGAGAATCTCAGCAGGTTGCCCTGGATAGTGAGCTGTTGGACACAATGCCCAAGCAGTATGTTAATAGAGAAGAACAGACCACACTACATTTGGAGTGTAGAGGCAGTAGTGGTAAGAAATGCCAAGGAGCAGCAGTTGTAACAGTTCAGGTAAGATTGTTTAAGCTTCTTCTTAATTCAGAGAATTTTTAATTGAGTCCGTAATAGTGGCATATTGTTGAGAGAGACTGAAAGAAGTTTGTAGCACATGATTCACATCCTGAAACACTTAATACATTTGGGGGGGTGAAGACCCACACAGAGCTGATCATGTATTTCCGTAAGTGCTCGTGTGTTCGACAAGGACAGAAATTCAAAGAAAAGCATAATCACTGAGAAGATCCTTAGAGGGTTTTAAATTGATCTTCAAAAGACTTTGATGATGATGGTTTGGATTCTGTTAGAAGGAATGTGGGAATGGAGTCCTCTGAACAGCCATTTAGGGGTCAGTGGCTAGGTCAGCCTACTTCAGATTGTTTTTGGGTGTGGTGGTGGGAATTCACATTGGAAAGGATGATCACTTGGGAGCTCCAACTGTGTGCTGTGGTCGGTGGGGAGCCACTGAAGACAAACGTGGGGGGGACGTGTGGAAAGCAGGTCAGTTGGATGGAGCCTGCCAGCAGGCAAAGGAGAGACGTGCAACTCCGAGATTAGGAATTCAGCTGCCTCTTAGTGTCACCTTCTTGCACTGGAAAAACAGGCTTAATTAAGTTGGGTCTGTGACATTGAAAGGACTTCAGAATGGAGCTTAACTTTAGCCAGCACATCGTAGCACTTGCTTTATGCCTGACTCTGTGTAAACACTCTATAGAACTTATCCTCACGGCATCTCTGTGAGGTGGGAATTCTGGTTATCTTGTTTCCAGACGGGGAAGTAAAGGCATAGAAAGGTTAAGTTTCGTACCCAGAGTGACACAGCCACCGGGTGACAGAACCAGGGAGACCTGGGCAGGCTGGCTGCAGAACACAAGCTCCTTACTCGCTGCACCCTAGTCCTTCTGCGAGAGACTTCGGGTCCCCAGAGCTGGGGAGGAAATGCTCAGAGGTTGGCTACCGCATTTGCACAAACATAGCTCCTCTTTTTTTGTTAGCTTTTAGAAATCAGGGAAAACTTATTTTACTGACTCTTGGTTGTCTTTCATAAATTTCTTTTTGTGCTTCCTCATTTGAGCAGTTTTGATGTATTCTTCATCAGTCTCCTTGGGAGCCTGTTTTCTCTAAAATGTCTTCTCTGAAATAACTTATACACTTGTCTTTTTCGTTACCTTCATAATTTGTTTTTGATAAAATAACATATTTGTATGCATCTAAAGTTAAGAAATTTGACATGGGATGTGAGACTCCCAAACACTGAGAGAACATCTTTGGCCAGGTGTTTTATAAAGTTAATTTCTTTCAGTGTACTTTTCCCCCAGTTACTAATGTTTTAGTAACACTAGGTGGGAGCATTTAAGAAGGATCACTTGCTAAAATAATGGAGCTTGGAGATAAGTCTGCTGATTTAGGACCGAATTTGATTTGGTGCAAAAAAAAAAAAAAGAAAGAAGTGTATCAAGTTCTAATTAAAAAGGGTGTCTTACTACCAAACTGTGCCTTCAGAAATACGGTATTTTTCCGTATTTTGGAATTACACATCTTTGCCAGGCTGTTAATACTGTACAGAGAAGGGAATTCTCCTAAGATGCATTTTATTAAGTGACTTGGTAAGATAAGTACAAAAATGTTTTTTCAGTTCTGGCTAATAGCTTGCTCTGTGAAGAGTCATGAATACTTACTGCCCAGCCAAAAACCAGTTCTCTTTGCCTGACCGCCTGTTAACTCTCAGGGTCTTGTTGTGGTGGGCAATACCACCGGGCTGACTTGGGAGCTTCAGCTCCCAGCCTGTCAGTGACCTGGCTTTTTCCTTTTCAGAAAAAGTCACCATAATCTTGATTTGTCTGAACTCTTGAATTGAAATTTCTTTTATAAGCTTTTGCTTTGTTAATTCTGAAATAGAAAGGTATACTTTTCCTGAAATACCTTCTAAGTAATTCTGATAAGACAGAGATTGGAAAGCAGATGATTTAGGATAAGGACTCAAATGAATGTGGCTTAGATTTTATTTTTACAGACAACACAAAAAATATTTATGCTTTATTTTCTCAAAAGAAAAATTGGTAAATGCAAAGATTGCTTGAAGAAAAAAGAAAAAAAAAGGACAGAGAAGAAAAGGAGATTTTATAGAGACCTAAAGAATTTGAAAAAATAGCTGTGTTTTATGGCCATAATCTCTTTAGAAATATCTAAGTTTTCTTAAAAAGCACATTCTAATTTTCTGCTGGCCTTACTAGTTTGCCCAGCACCCTGACTTTCAGTTCTGTTTGGGAGGATCTAGAAACTGGGAAACTCCCACTGATGGCTCCTATCAATATTGACAACAGTATTTACTTCAGCCGTTAATTTTGCCTGATGATGCAGATGTGACTGAGGAATTGAAAATGTGAAGATGGCAGCTTTTGTAGTCTGATTTATTTTTTATTATTTTATTTTTCTTATTTAAATTATTTTTTAAAAAAGTTTATGTATTTATTTTGAGATAGAGAGCAGGTAAGGGGCAGAGAGAAGGAGAAACAGAATCCCAAGCAGGCTCCATGCGATCAGTGCAGAGCCAGATGTGGGGCTCAAACCCACTAACTGCAAGATCATGACCTGCACTGAGATCAAGAGTCGGATGCTTAACTGACTGAGCCACCCAGGCACCCCATATTTTTCTTATTTTAGAGAGAGAGAGAGAGAGAGAGAGAGAGCGCACACAAGTGGGCAAGAGGGGCAGAGGGGGAGAAGAGAGAGAATCTTAGTCAGGCTTCATGCTCAGCACAGAGCCAGACTAGGGGTTTAATCCCACAACTTGGATCTTGACCTGAGCTGAAGTCAAGAGTCAGATGCTCAACCAGCTGAGCCACCCAGGTGCCTTGTAGTCTGATTTAAATAGGATTTCTTTGGAACGTTACATAGTAGTTGCTAACTAAGGTTGTCCAGGTGGTAGTTGCTGGTTGATACTTCTAGGAATTGAAGATAAAAACTTTTTTTGGCTACTCATCAATAGCTAAGAGCAAGGTAGAGGAAAGTTGAAACTCTAGCTGCCATGAAGTTAGGACATTATCTAATCTATGCAAGTCAGTTAGGTTTGCTCTGAGTTTTGGCCAGAGATTGTACTTGAGTTTAAAGCTGTCTCATTACACAAATGGATGACTTTGGTTATGGATGTCAGGGAGGGAAGGTGAGTTCTGATTGTTTATTACTCATCAAGAAATTGTCTCTGGGAGAGCATATGTCATGCAGAGGGTAGGTTGTGTTGCTTTTATACATAGAATTATATCCTCTCTGTATGCGTGTGTCTAGGGACCACTTCATGGCTATATCCAGTAGTTTTGATCCTGTTTAACGTCATTTTATTATCTGGAGATGTTGAACGTCATGAGGTCTCTTCTAGTCCCTCCAAATCACTAGCCACTTTGTAGTTTCCCTCCAGAATTCCTTTTCATCAATGCAACCCTTAGATTGCTGGTTGTGCTTGCGTCTACCCCTGATCCCCTTAGTCATTTGTGACATTGGCTGCTTTTGCCTACTGTTTGTGTTGGAGTTCTTAATCTAGAGTGGGTGTGTGAATGGTCTTTAGTGAGTCAGTGAAGTCCCTGAAAGTATATGGAATTTTTTTGTTCTGGATAGTTTATAACTTGAGTAGATCCTTGGTAGTCTATGACCACTGAAAGGATTAACCCATATGTTGCTGACTCCTACTCTGCTTTTCTAGTCCAGAATTCTCTGAGTTCCAGATCTAGATTTCCACCTGCCTATGTGATTTTCTGTGAATGTCCCATAAATACTTCAAACTCCACAGGTCCCAGCCTAATCCAATTTTTACCCTCCAAACCTGTTTTTCCTGTAACAGGAAGTGGGGACCTGGGCATCAGTGTCATCTCCCCACCCTCATACTCCCCATCTAGTTACTTTCCAAGTCATACTGGTTCTGCTTCTGAAATGACTTTACATTTGTTTCTTTCTCTTTGTTCCCATTGCCATTGTCCCCTAGTAGGCCCACATTACTTTTCCCCTGAACCACTACATAAGGCTTCCTTTCTATAGACTCTCTCCCTGTCCAGTCCGTTTTCCATTCTGTCACATTCATCTTTTTTTTTTTTTTAATTTTTTTTAACTTTATTTATTTTTGAGAGAAAGAGACAGAGCATGAGTAGGGGAGGGGCAGAGAGAGGGAGACACAGAACTGGAAGCAGGCTCCAGGCTCTGAACTGTGAGCACCGAGCTCGACGTGGGGCTCGAACTCACGAGCAGTGAGATCATGACCTGAGGTGAGGTCAGAAGCTTAACAGACTGAGCCACCCAGGCGCCCCTGCCACATTCATCTTTTTAAACACAAATCTAATCACATTTCCAGGCGAAAACCTAACATTGACTATCCGGTATCTAAAAGGAATAGGACCCTTCGGATCCCCCCATAATCTGTTCTTGATGAGTTTCTAGTGGCATCATTTACCCTTTCCTAATCCCTGAACATTTTTTTTCTAGCCACATAGGCTTTTTCCATTCTCCAAACGTGACATGCATGTTCCTACCTTCTCTCTCAGGCATGTGCTGTTACTTGTTCTCCCACACCCATTCGTGAGCTCCTTCCTCTCATCCTTCCATGCTCGGTTCAGGCAGCATCTCTTGAGGTCTTTCTCAGCCCCTCTAGTCAGACTGAGACAGTCCCTCCTTTCATAGCAGCTTTTGCATAAATGCTGTTGTATTCACCTGCTATTTTTCCTACCGGTCTGTGAACTGCTGAGGAATAGAGTTCCTGCCCTTAGTCATCTGTATTTCTGTACCATCTAGCATGGCTCCTGGCACATCATAGGTGCCCTTTCTCGCCCCTGAATGAGTCAGTGAAAACCACCAGCGCGTCAATCATGAGGTTATGTTACAACTTGTTTTGTATTATCATTACCTTGTCACACTGTTACTAGATTTTGAGTTGCATGAGGGTCAGGACCTTGTCTTATTCATGTTTCTGTTGTTAATGCCTCACACAGTCAGTGCCATAGAACCAGTGTGTTTGAAGGAACGAACCGTAGATTTATATTCTTCACCAGTAAACCCCCTGATTTCAACTAGCTTTAGGGATTTTGTAGATATCCTTTTCCTACTGGAACCTTTTCCTACTGGAAATTAGCCGTCATTCTGTGTGTTTACCATAGGCCAACTTAATGCTTTCCATACAGAATCTCCGGCCTCACACACTGCTGCACTTTTCGCTCTACTACAAATGTCTCCTAGGCCGTCAGTCTTGGAAGCGATAAGGATTGTCTTCCTTCCGTATACGAGATTATTTCCCAGCTCTGTTCGGAGCGCTTCTTATCACATGCTTGGGCACTCTCATATCCCAGGTAACATGCCGGTGACTGTTAATCTTCACAAAGTGGGGATGAGAAAATAGGTTCAGAGAGTCTCAGAGACTTGCCAAAACCACACAGCTAGTAAGTGGCTCAGCTGAAATTCAAGCCCACGTCTATTTGAACTCAAGACCCAGGCTTTCCCAGGCAGTATTGGGAAATGAAGCCATTTGCTTTTAGCTGTTTCTGCTCCAGCTTCTGAAGACTAGGTTAGCTGTACAATTCTGAGTAAGCTGGTCATGGCCATCATCTCTCTAAATTAACACGTGTACCATTTTCTCTCTCTGAGTTGGTGTGACAGGATCATCTTCTTTTTCAGTGATTAGAGAATTCATGGATCGGATCAATTTTTTAAAATCAACTTCATGGGGAATGACTTTATATTTTAAATATAAATTTTGAGATTAAAATGCAAGAGTATATTTTAAATATAATTTTAAATGGCTCATTTGTAAAGATTTCAAATTGTATCATGAACATATTTCATTGCTTAATAGAATTTTTCGTGAGGGAAAAGCCCTGGAAATTTCCAGCCATCTGCAAATGTTTGAACTATGTATAGCTTGTTTGGGGTATACAAAAGCCAAATATGTTTTATGGGAAGTGAGACGTGCTTCTTCTGTGGTCGTCTCTCCCAATAGAAGGCTCTAATAATTCAGTGATATTCCCTGAGGAAATGGGGTGATTTATAATAGGGTTCCTTTTGTTGGACTTCGGTATTGTGGGGCATGTGTGCCAGACCCAGGATTGATTTATTATCATGTGAAAATTTTGCTCCATCCTAGAAATGAAAGATGGAAAAGACCCACTGAGGGCCTCACAGTACTGTAAGATCCGACTTGCTTCGTCCAGCTTGCACATGGCTTTGTCTGCTTACAGTGACTCCGGCGCCCCCCCTCCCCGCCCCCCGCCCTCGCTGCTTTGTGCCGTCGTCTCCAACTTCTGGCGATTGTGAGCCGCCAGGCACTCAGCCCCTCTTCCGCCCTAGCGAGCAGAGAAAATTCTCTGTAGAGCTGGGAACAATGAGCAAAAATAAGTAGACTGGGAAATAATGAGAACTTTGAGGTGCTTTTGTGTGTGAGGATGTCTGAACTTTCCCACCTCGGTGCTTTGCCTTATTCCTGGGCATCTGTGGTTTGTCCGGCGTGGGGTGGCAGTTCTGCAGCGCCAGTCTCTTGGTCTTGACGGCATTTCCCGGGCGAGGGCACCTCTGTCCTTTCTTTCTTGTGCTTCCCTCCATCCTCACTGTCTTCCTCCCTCCCCTCACGTTCTTTCTTTTCCTCCCTGTTTGCCTGCTTTCTCTCCAGGCCAGCCAAGGGCCGTGGCCCTCAGAGACCCCCACCTCATTGCACACGGTGACACGTTAGGCATCGAAACTGT
Organism: Prionailurus bengalensis; assembly: GCF_016509475.1. Taxonomy (NCBI): domain Eukaryota; kingdom Metazoa; phylum Chordata; class Mammalia; order Carnivora; family Felidae; genus Prionailurus; species Prionailurus bengalensis. The sequence continues at coordinate 66,130,358 of NC_057356.1, read as the reverse complement.
GCAGATTCCTGACCACGTTTTAGGCTGTTCAGCATTGGTCTTTGATTTGAGAGGTTGGAAATTTAATATTTGTGTTGATGCATTATGTGGTCTAATGGAAGTCACTTAATCATCTTATCTTTCATTTCTCCAATAGTAGAAATTAAAATAATTGTTAACATCATATGTTCTTGGATCTTCACCTTCATGCCTTTTGATTTAGACTAACAGCTTATTTTCGTCTTTAAGTAAGAAGCTTTGTAAAGCTGTTTAATATGACATTGGTGAGTTTGATGGGAGAAAGTTATCATGATCATGAAAGCAGGCGCTCCGTGTACCGTCAGAGTTGGGCTATACTGGGGTGTTGGGTAGAACAAAACAAATAGCACCATTGCCCTCCAGTAGCCTTTCATCTGGAATTTACGATAATAGCTCTGGCAGGGACATCAGGACCTCAGTTAAATACGTTTGTGAATTAAGTATTTACATTATTTACAAACAAAGGATATCTGTAATCACTGCAGAGGTGGCTAAAGACTGGGTTTGGGCATGTGTGTATAAAGGAAAATGTAGACCCTTTGCTGACTCAGTGATTGGAGGAGACCGTTGGAGGAGAGTGTAGGATTTAACATTCCCGCCTTCTGAATGTTCTCATCTCTTCAGCATTCTCTGCTATGCCTGCAAGATAAGTCCACATTCCCTAGCCTGCTCCAAAGGACTCCCCAGGACAGGAACCCTGCTCTGTAGTCTGACTGCTCTGTGCTCTCCAGCCCTGACCTCCCTGCCTGGCTGGGCTTCTCTTTGCTGTCCCTCTGTCCTCTTGTCCCCCACAACTGCCACATGGGTTGTGTCTTTGTGTTGCAGCCTGGGCCTAGGATATGTTTTGCATCATTCATATCCAAAAGGGGACATCGAAATGTACAAACAAAGCAGCTATCACATAGGTCACCATCAACTAGTTAGAGAAAAGGGATATTAATAATCCCCTCAAATAGGAAAGACATAATCTTAAAGAAAGGCTAATTGTTTAAATTGAAATAGATTTAGTTTTTTTTTTTTTAAACTCAATACTTTCTCCATTGTCACATCTTTACTGAGAACGAGTAAATATTTCATCAGTGACAAGCTTTCGGGAACCACTGAATCAGTCACTTGCTCTTTCATAGGCATGCAACTGATTGGCGCACTTCTTGTATTTTTTCATATTTTGTTGTTTTATAATTGGATATGTTTTCTTCCTTTCAAAAGGGCAAGTGTTTTATTAACAGCATCTGTGTCGTGCTCTTTGTATGCTTGGCACACGTGAGATGTGAACCCTAGTGGTTCAGGTTGACGTGTATGTGCTTTTTGGGTGGGGAGAATGGAGAGTGGTCAGGGCTCAGGGGAGGGGCTCAGTGGAGGAGACGCTTGGTGTGCTTCCAGGAAAACCTCGGTGGTAGAAGACATTGAGTCTGGTTGTTTTTTTTTTTTTTTTAATTTTTTTTTAAAAATCTTTATTTATTTTTGAGAGAGAGAGAGACAGAATATGAGCAGGGGAGGGGCAGAGAGAGAGGGAGACACAGAATCCGAAGCAGGCTCCAGGCTCCACGCTGTCAGCACAGAGCCTGACGCAGGGCTCGAACTCACAAACCGTGAGATCATGACCTGAGCCGTAGTCAGACGCTCAACCGACTGAGCCAGCCAGGTGCCCCGAGTCTGTTTTTGATGAGAATCGGGGAATCAAAGCATAAGTGACAGAGAGCATATCCTACAAAAGACTGAACCAGTGATAAACTCGCTCCAGTTTGATCCTTCATGAAAAACCTGAGATTCTTGAGTAGTTTTTTGACATTTTTTTTCCCTACCCCTCTCCTCTTCAACTGAGAATTTTGAGTTATAATATTAATTATAGTAATAGTTCTTCATCAGATGCTCAGTATATTTATAATATTTGCTTTAGGAACATAGCAAGGACAAAAAAGGTCTTGACCACTTTTATCTTTCTTAGTTTGAAGGTATGCATAAAAATGAAGCAGTAAGCCAACAGCTTCATGTTTTGCGAAAAGAAGTGAAGCAGTTGCAAGCAGAAGCTGCTAAACCACCATCACTTAATGTTGTGGAAGCTGCTGTTCACGCGGAAAACTTGATTACGTAAGTTTTGAGGGCATTATAATTTAAAATGCAATGTTGTTATTATTGATAGTAATCATACATGCTACTGTACCCCCAGACACCCACTAATTAAATTAGTACAGGATCAGCAAACAATGGCCTTTGGACCAAGTCTGGCCTGCCACCTATTTTTATAAATAAAGTTTTATTGGAACATAGCCATGTCCATTTATTTACTTAATGTGCATGGCTTTATACCACAATGGCAGAATTGAATAGTTGTGACAATTTATGGCCCATAAAAACATAAAATATTTACTGGTTGGTCCTTTATAGAGTAAGTCTGCTGACCCCTGAATTATGAGATGATACAGCACATTGAAGTTCAATCATGGAGAGATTGAGTGCTTAAGTTTTATATCAAAGTTGCATTTACCCAGGAAGTCAGCATTGTCAGCTCAGATTATAGAGCAGAGTTTGAAGGGGAATTGCTCAGGGGAATTAGGTTCTCAAGTATAGTTGCCAGCTTGCATTTGGCCATCATGGCTTTTCCCTTGGAGCTCCTGGCTTACCCTCAATGTCTTCTTTCTTCCTAAAGCCACCAGGGCATGACTTGGGAGAGTGGTTGACCCTGCCTTTTACTTTAAGGTGGTTCCACATTCTAGTACCAGCAACTAATCCCCCAGCAGATCAGGGTAGTGGTGTGTGGGGTGGGGCATTGAGTTCTTTTGTGGATTGGACTGGGTGTCCAGGGAAGAAGGAGATGAGGTGAATAAGAAGTTGATGTGTCTTTTACTAGCAAAGGAACTCAAAACAGCCTGAGACTTAGAAGAGATATCTTTGTTCTGGGATCTTATTCTATATAGAAATCTCTTTCTGTGACACGGGTTTTAAAATTTAGAGAGGGGCACCTGAGTACTCAATTAAGCATCCAACTTTTACTCAGATCATGATCTCGCGGTTCACAGGTTTGAACCCTGCGTCAGGCTCTTTGCTGAAAGCTCAGAGCCTGGAGCCTGCTTCAGATTCTGTGTCTCCCCCTGTCTCTGCCCCTCCCGGGCTCATGCTCTGTATCTCGCTCTCTCTCAACAAGAAATAAAAACGTAAAAAGAAATATTAAAAAATTTAGAGAAATAAGTAATTAAATTAATTAAAAATGTATATTATATAAGGAATACACAAAGTTAAAGAATTATGAATTACATATAAAATATGAAACATTTAAGAATATTTAAAAAAAATTTTTGTAATGTTTATTCTTTGAGAGAGAGAGAGAAAGAGAGAGAGACAGCATGAGCTGGGGAGGGGCAGAGAGAGAGGGAGACACAGAATCTGAAGCAGGCTCCAGACTCTCTGAGCTGTCAGCACAGAGCCTGACGCAGGGCTCGAACTCAAGGACTAGGAGATCATGACCTGAGCCGAAGTCAGCCGCTTAACTGACTGAGCCACCCAGGGGCCCCTAATAAGGGTAAGAATATTAATAATATATATGATTCCATCCCCCCCCCCCAGAGGACATAAAATCATTTCCGTGTATTAAAAATAAGTTGTTGGGTCAAGGTAGAAGATACTTTATCTACCCCATGAATTTTTTTTCCCCATGAAATATTTTTAAAGTGACATTTATTTGGGGGCTCTGAAGGACTCTTAAGAATATTGCCTGTGTGAGAAGTGTAGAGTACCACGGAAGTACTTGTGAGTCTGTATTCTCTTATTGTAGACCAGTAGCCTCACCTGTATTTTCCCACAGGGCCCTAGTGAATGCCTACAAGTTGCAGCCTACCCCTGGGGTTCAGAAGGTTGGCATTAGCCTCTTCTTTACTGTTGTGGATTATGTCAGTGATGAGACTCAGCGCCATCCTCCCACAAGGCAATTCTTTACTTCATGCATTGAGATCTTGGGACAGGTAAGGTAATTCTGTGTTTTTAGCCTCACTCACATATATTGAATCTCTGTAGCATCCTCATTAGTTATAGTGAGGGTTGACTTCAGACTTCTGTTACACGTTCAGAGTCTTACATAAGTCAGAAGCTTATGAATTGTTGACTTCTCAAGATGCGATTAAAATTGTTGGTATAGAATTTTGCTTCCCATACAAGAGATATTAAGTTACTCATATTTGAAAGTCTGGGAGACATCAAACTTTTTCATATGCTTTTTGTGTTATTAACAATAACAAGCTCTTATTTATAAAATGCTCTCCACTTCATCCTCACAGTGACTCTGAATGACTGATATCCTTTTCATTTTAAAGATGAAAACACAGGGGCGCCTGGCTGACTCAATTGGTTAGGTGTCCGACTTCGGCCCAGATCACGATCTCACAGTTCATGGGTTCGAGCCCCACGTTGGGCTCCGTGTTGACAGCTCAGAGCCTGGAGCCTGCTTCAGATTCTGTGTCTCCCTCTCTCTCTCTGCCCCTCTCCCACTCATGCTGTCTCTCTCTCTCAAAAATAAACATTAAAAACAGTTTAAAGATGAGAAAACAGGTCTCTAAAAAATGAAATAACTTGCCTAAAGAATATAGCTGGTCAGTGCTGGAGCTGAGCCTGTATCCCACGTCATCTGTCTCAGTCCATGTTCGCTCCACCTCTCCACTGCTGTCTCCCAGTTGCTATTCTCAGTCCCCATTTCTTGATTTGACTTACTATTAAAAATACGGGTATTTAACAAGGCAAGAGCAATGTATCCATGCACATTTGTGAAATATGTCATAAAGGAAAGGAAAGCCACTTGATGGAAAATATGTAAACACTAACCATATACTCTTACCCAAATTCAATGGAATGAGTCCTTAGTTATTAGATACTTATAAGGGGACAATATAGAGCAGAAAATAAAATAGATTTTTAAGTAGTTTTTTTCCCTTGATTTTAAAATTGATGTATGCTTATGATAAGCAATGCAGACAATATAAAAAGTGTAAAGAAGAAACATTTCTCAATTCTAACCTACTGGAGATAGACACTGGTTATAGAGCTAAACATTTTATTATAGTTTATCTTGTGTATGTATGTTTATTAGTGTGTTATGTGTGTGTGTGTGTGTGTGTGTGTGTGTGTATGTAGAAATGATGTATCATTCCTATATACAGCTAAATAGATAAACTTCCTCAGAAATGGGCAAGTGCTATTTTGTTACCTCGTGTTTTTCATTCAAACACAACTTCTAGACATTATTCTGTGTTTATAAATATAGACTGATATCATGGTCTTTAATACATACTGTTCCATGGTACAGATACATTGTAATGTATGGAGCCCAGGGCCCTGGATGGATATTTAGGTAGTTTGTTTGTTTTGCTACAATAAGCCTGAGATAAATGTTCTTCCACATCTCTGTGAACTTGGACTATTTTTTCCAGGATAATTTCCTAGAAGTATGGTTGCTATGTCAAAGGGACTAACATTTGATGTATATTGTCACAGTGCCCTGTTCCCACTACCATAGCAGGGTTTGAATTTATTGCTCTCCATACCATAACCAGTGTTAAGAATGATGATTCTTTTAAAGTCTTGCTAATCTAAAAGGGGAAGTGTACTTTGTTATTATTTTAAGTTGGATTTCTTCAAGTATTTGTTAACTGGCATGACTTTTTCATATGTTTATTGGCCATTTAATTATTTTTTGTGATTTGCTAGTTATTGACCTTTGCACATTTTCTGTTGCAGAATTTCTTATTTTTTGATTGCTTTGAAAGAGCTCCTCAGACTATTAACCTGGTATCTGGAATATGTTCTAAATTGATTTTTCTACTTTGTCATTTTCCTTTTATTTTATCATACTTCTTGCCTTATAGAAGGTACAATTTTTGTACATTCAAATCTCTCAGTCCTCTTAGTATTTCTTTCTGCCTGTGGTCCAGCTTATCGGAGCTTTCCTGGCCCTGAGATTATTTAAATACTCACTTACATCCAGTACTTGAAACATTAGTGATCTTGATTATATATCAGTTTGTTAAAGTTAGCTTTTTAAAAGTATTGAAAGCACATCTCAATAATATCTATAACCTAGAGGTTTTGTTTTCTTGACAAAATGTTGATACTTAGTGGGGGCACCTGGGTGGCTCAGTAGGTTGATCATCTGACTTTGGCTCAGGTCATGATCTCATGGTTCATGAGTTCAAGCCCCATGTCACGCTTTGTGTGGACAGCTCAGAGCCTGGAGCCTGCTTCGGATTCTGTGTCTTCGTCTTTCTCTGCCCTCCCCTGCTCGTGCTTTGTATCTCTCTGTCAAAATAAACATTAAAAAAAAAAATGCTGATACTCAGTAATCATGGTAGGCACCTTGCAAATTTCTGGATTCAGATTATCCCAATATTTTAATCTTTTAAAAATTCTCTATGACTTGTCCAAATCAAATTAATGGATTATCCAGAATTTTTAATATCACTTCCATTAGAAGTGTTAGGTTTATCTGTGATGATTTTAGATTTTTTTTTTTTATTGTTCCACATTTTCATTTAGAAAACGTTCTGTTTGCCTTACACACTAGCCCTTAAAACTCGGTTGTATAAATAAAAGTTGGGGAGGGGAGAATTTGGTGACATTTTCCCTTTCTGATTCTCTCAAGGTGTTTATCAGTGGCACTAAGTCAGAATGCAGAAAAGTACTTGAGACTGTTCTGAAGAATAGAAGGCTGTGCTCTCTCCTGTCCCCTTTCTTCACTCCCAATGCTGCACCTGCGGAGTTCATTCAGCTCTATGGGAAAGTGGTGAAGTTTCTAAGTGAGGACAACAGTGATATGATCTTCATGCTGCTGACCAAGGTGAGATGTGATTCCGTGCTGATGCCATCACTGAAACGTAGGATCTAGTGTTGTTTCCGCTCTGTAGAAATGAAAGGCCCCCTGGAGTTCTGTTTCCAGGTAGACCCTTTCCGCATTTTGTATCGTCTTCAAGCAGCCTTTCCGTGTGGGGGCAGTGGTTGTGTCGTGTAGGGCAGTCTTATTCCTCATAGTAGAGAAAGGACTTTGCTCCCGAGCCCTCTTTAGAAACAGTACAGCTTTGAAATATTCATAATAGTAATTTAGTGCATCCTTCTTTTGACTATATCCTGAATTTATGCCGAAAATGTGTTTGATAAATGAGTTGTAATATATCAAAGTCTCTCATATTTGGAAGAAGCCAGATATAAACAAATTGCCTTTGTCCTCATTCTGAGTAGAATATTAACTGAGACCTAGGCAATGAATTTACTTTGCCACTTGAGAATTACAGAGCCTTAGTGATTTTGCCTTCAATTGTATTTCTCTGACATCCATAAATCATAAAACCTAGGCATTTTTCTTTAGGGCCTAGAGACTGCTTTCAGTCTGTAATGGGGGAGAACAGGCTTTATAGTTGGGAATTCTGGAAGGTGATAGATAACAACATCCTGAATTTTTATTAACTGAGATAGGTAACTGCCATAGACACAGAAACACGGCTCTTTTAGATGGAGACAGTCGCCTAAGTGGCTACTCTTTTTTTGGCAGAGTGTGGATTCTTGCCTAGGAGGGAAAACTTAACCAAAAGTTTACTATACAAAAAAGCACACGGGACCGAGAAAGCTTTGTCCCTGTGGCCCAGAGCGCAGAGATGGAGGCTTCCGGGTGCCTGTTAATTATTGACCTCCGCTCAGTACTTGATTATAAATTCTAGTTTCAGTTTTTGTAAAAAGCCAAATGCTCAGTGGTCTTTGACTTTAAGTTTGCACATCATTTTCTCTACTTCAGCTAATTTCCCCGTGTCAGTAAAACTGCTTCTTGTTTCTTTTTTCTTTTTAGTTCGATCTTAAGCAATGGTTAAACGCCACTAAACCTCCTCTGTCTGATCGTACCAGGCTTCTGGAGTCCATTCACTTGGCACTTACTGCCTGGGGCCTTGAACCAGATGAAGATATTTTGATGCCTTTTAATCTTTTCTGTAAGCACTGGACTTACCTTCTTCTCTACCAGTTCCCTGACCAGTACAGTGACATTCTCAGGCTGCTGATGCAAAGTAAGTGGCTTTTAATTGTGACTGATTAGATTGCAGCGAATGTTTGATGTGATATTTACCATTCTATGGATGTCATCTAAAAATGTAGAAATAAGACAAGTACGCAGGAGTTTAGAATTGCTAATTTTTACCTAAAGTGCTTGACAAACCGAAAGCTGTTTGTAGAAGAGGGCAGTGATTGTCTTAGTGATTGTCCTAAACGTTTGCATGGGTCCTGATTCAATAAGGCAGCACTTAGTATGTGGTGTTGGGGTCCACAGTCATGCACCCACCTCTTTCCCTTGACTTTGCAACCATCCTGAACTGAGCCGGGGTAGACATGCGCCTGCTTCCTCTGTTGACTGCAGATTTGGTGAGAGAAGGAAGTTGCTTCTTTGCAATATGTTTAAGGTGCCAGTCGGTTTCTCTGTAGGTCCAAATAGTGGATACATTTTGGTTCCCCTCCCCCTTAATTCTTTGACTCAAGCTTGTTTGTGAGTAAATTTTACCTATATATAATGGCAGACTGTGTTTATATTCGCCAAGGGACTGAGATGTGTTCAGTTTTCCACAGCCCCACTCTCCCATCTCCCCACCGCCCTGCATTTTTCACTGAAGTATTGGAGATTACAAGAGGAGTAAAGGTTGTTAGCGTTTTTATTTTGGGAATTTCATTAGGCAGGAATTTTACTGAAGTTTATTAAATGAGATAGTATTTACTTTTTTTGTGCAAACTTCAGATAGTTTATAGGTGTAATGGAAAACTAAGATTTGCTTCATGCCAAATCTTTGTGTTACTTCATAGAAACCATTTAATGAATAGGTTAATGATTTTATATATTGGACTATCTGAAGAAATACTGAAATGTGTGGTCTCATTTTCAAGCTTTCATTGTTTCCTGTGGAGGCCAGTTGCAGGGTGGGTGGAGAATGGTTGCAGGAGAGGTATTTGTATGATTTTGATCCATACTTGCATAACTAATTTTTGTTCTAAATTTTCAAAATTTGATCAAGTATACATTGTGGGGTTTTTCCCCGAAACCTTTTTAAGGAATTGTAAACGGTGTGTGCAGGCAACCATTGACTTGCATTTAACAGGAAATTTATACTTCCCAGGAAGAGTAATTCAGTTAAAAGCCTGGGAATGACAGTACCACCCCTGTCAGATTCTATGACTTCTAGCCTCCTGGTTTCCCTTTCCTCCCTGGGGAGGGTGTTGCTGTTCTCGGGGCTCTATCCTTTGCTTTTCTATGATTTTCCTTCTTCGTGGGCATGCCCGTTGTTTTCCCTGGCGTCACTACCCTCTTCTAGGTGTGCCTGACTCCCACACCTGTAACTTGATTCTGGGGCTCTGCCCCAGGAGCCGGACCACAGTAGCCATTCACCACAGACCCTTCACTGTTCCCTAGACATCTCTCGCTCACCATATTGCAGCTGCCTCATCATCTCTCCCCTCAGATATACCAGCCTCGGTTGTCCCTCGTGATCCTCATGCCGTCTCTGGGTGGGAAGGGCCTGAGGAGGTCTGAGTCCTGGCCTCTGGGTGTGAGACTTACCAGGAGCACAGTGCTGTCCGTAGTGTCTGTTTTGCATGCTGTGTCTGTGTTGCTTTAGGTTTTGCCTGTTGAGGGAGTGGAGTTTCAGGAGTAAGTACGAGGAGAGAGCCTAGACTCTGAGGTTCCATTCTGCAACGCAGTCTCCCTTGTCTTGTTACTGCTGTTTCTCTCACAGCTTCATCCAGGAGAGTGGCACTTTTACCATTCCCCAGGTAGGGGCTGGTAGGCAGGATTCCCCACTCCCAACACTGGATTCCAGCCCCGATGACTCCGGCTGTGCTCACTCCCAGCAGAGTCACTAGGAACCAAGAAAGTCAAGAGGGAAAGTCAAGTGTCCGGGTGGACAGTTCTTTTAATAGGTTCTCATTACTGCGGCCTCTTCACCATAGATCTGTATGAATTTGTTTTGGATTTTTATTTAATTTTCATTTGTTTGGGTTTGTTTTTAATTTTAATTTTTTTAATGTTTCTATTTTATTTTATATTATTTATTAAAAAAATTTTTTTTCTTAATGTTTATTTATTATTGAGAGACAGAGATAGAGCACGACGAGCATGGGAGGGGCAGAGAGAGGAGGAGACACAGAATCTGAAGCAGGCTCCAGGCTCCGGGCTGTCAGTGCAGACCCCGACGCGGGGCTCGAACTCACAAACCATGAGATCATGACCTAGCTGAAGTCGGACGCTCAACTGACTGAGCCACCCAGGCGCCCCATTAATGTTTTTATTTTATTTTTGAGAGAGACAGAGTGTGAGCAGGGGAGGGCAGAGAGAGAGGGACACACAGAACCCGAAGCAGGCTCCAGGCTCTGAGCTGTCAGCATAGAGCCTGACGTGGGGCTCGAACTCACCAGCCGTGAGATGCTTAACCAACTGAGCCACCCCAGGCGCCCCAAAATGTCGTTCCTTTGTAAAGTACACGTGTTCTTTGATTCAAGTTGAAAAAGTTAGTTTGTGAAAGATGCTAACTTGCTGTCCTCTTCCCGCCCCACAAGGCTCCGCGGAGCAGCTGCTGAGCCCGGAGTGTTGGAAAGCCACTCTGAGAGCCCTGGGCTGCTGTGCCCCAAACTGCCAGCAGGGGGCAGCTTCTGCCGAGAGCTCCGTGCTTCAAAGCTCTCCAGATGTTCTCTTGTCCGATAAGCAGGTGTGTAGCTTTTGGTGTCTGAAGTTTATGTCTCTGCATTTCTTTTCTGTTTCCTTCCCAATTTTTTAAACAGTTGGGACACATTCAAAATTTATATCTAAAAAGCTGCACTCTTATGGATTATCTTTAAGAGCGCTGTGTTTTCCTTTGTCTCTTGCTTCCTCCCATGCCCCCTTTGCCTTTCTCTCACACCTCAGAGTCTGATTCTTGCCCATCCGTTTAGGAGCAGCCCAGGCCACCCCGTTAAACCTCCCCTCACCACCTTAACCCATCTGATTCTTAAGCTTACACCCCTGGCACCTTTGGTCAGATTTTCATGCAGTGTCCCATGGGGCTGGGCTCCTCATTTCGTCAATTTTATGTGCTATGGGTCCATGTGAGAATGTACTGGACAGAATGGTTCCTCTGCTTTAGAAAAAGAGTTTGAAACCTGCTGATTTACTTTTCATATGCAAACACCTTTGCAACTGTGTTACAAAGTCTGAGCCCTCTGTCACAGTCCTCTGTAGTAGCTGCTGAAAGTAGACATTGGGTGAGGATTCTTTGACCAGTCATTCTCTTCCAGGTAATGGAGACGATACAGTGGCTCTCAAATTTTTTTTACAAGCTTCGCTTATCCACATTGGACTTTAAAAGCTTTGGTTTATTCTCAAAATGGAGTCCTTACATGGCTGATATGAAGACACTCTTGGGCTATCTTGTTAAAAGGCTGCTTGACTCAGAAATGGCCTGCTTGGCTCAAGACCCATCTGCCAGCAGCAAAGCAGGTAACGTGCCTTTAGTGCAACAAGGAGTGGGGTGTTCTCCTCCATTAGAGGAGACTTGAATAGACACATGGAGAGATTTAAATCTTAGCAATAAAATTAAATATCTGAGTGTCAAGAAGAAGAAACAGGAAATATGCAGTGTAGGTGTGAACCCATCTATGTGTTATACCTCTGTTCCCCCGCACAGGGGTGCCTGCTTCAGCTTGTCTCTGCCCCTCCTTCATAGAGCAGGGTGCAAGGAGATGGGTTTCAGTCTCTAACTCTTCCTGTTCTTTCTCTTGCTCAGGAAAGGGTTCTGAATATTTAAGCTTTTATCGTTAAAAAATACGCAGTAAAAAATTATCCATGACCCTGTGTTGTAATAAAAATTCTTCAAGAAATTCCATTGCAGCAAATGAAAACACAGACATACTTAGTTATAAGAAACATGTTGTTTGCATATCAACATAGGTTTGTGAGTATATAGATGAGAAGAAGTAGATTTGTTTTTAGTGTTACCAATGATAATTAACAAAGGATGAGCTTGTTTCTTGTCTCTAAAAATTTTGCTTTGTTTTAGTGCTGAGATCCCTACATTCAGTAATCATCCAGCTCTTTAAGCCATGGATCTTGGTTTTAGAGGACAATGAAAGGTAAATTGTTTTTCAGATATTTAAATTCCTTTGAAATTTATAGACTTAAAGTTCTGAGGGGATTTGAATTTTTACGTAGGGCCGTATTTAAATTTAGAAAATGCTTCCTTATGGTTTTTTTAATTTTTATTTAATTTATTTTTTTTTTAATTAACATCCAAGTTAGTTAGCATATAGTACAACAGTGATTTCAGGAGTAGATTCCTTAATGCCCCTTACCCATTTAGCCCATCCCCCCCTCCCACACCCCCTCCAGTAACCCTCTGTTTGTTCTCCATGTTTATGAGTTTCTTATGCTTTGTCCCCCTCCCTGTTTTTTTTTTTTTTTAATTATTTTTGCTTCCCTTTCCTTATGTTCATCTGTTCTGTGTCTTAACGTCCTCATATGAGTGAAGTCATATGATTTTTGTCTTTAATTTCACTTAGCATAATACCCTCCAGGTCCACCCACGTAGTTGCAAATGGCAAGACTTCATTCTTTTTGATTGCCGAGGAATACTCCATTGTATTTATATACTACCTCTTCTTTATCCATTCATCCACTGATGGACATTTGGGCTCTTTCCCTACTTTGGCTATTGTTGATAGTGCTGCTATAAACATTGAGGTGAATGTGCCCCTTCGAAACAGCACACCTGTATCTCTTGGATAAATACATAGTAGTGCAATTGCTGGGTTGTAAGGTAGTTCTATTTTTTATTTTTTGAGGAACCTCCATACTGTTTTCCAGAGTGGCTGCACCAGTTTGCATTCTCTCCATAGAAAATGCTTCCTTATGAAGGGAACTTAAGACATTTTCTGTTAGTGGAATTGCTAGTCTGGTCGATCAGAGTTGTTAATACTAACTTCGAAGCAAAACCGGACACTCATTTCCTTTTTTTCCACAATAAAGACATTGAATAAATTTTGGTCCTTAATTTTGGAAAAATTGTTCTCTTGAATTTGAATTTGATAATACGATACTATAAAATATGAGAGTAACTTGATTTTATCCAGTACCTCAGTTAGTTTTTGGAAGTAAGTTGGCTTTCGAATTACTGGGTGGGAATTAATGTGAGCTCTGCAATTAAGTGAAAACATGGTGTTGTGAGCATTCAAACAAGAAGTGTAGAACTGCTCACATGCAGGTAGCTGCCTTATGAGTCTTTTCCCCGAAAGGCATACAGACAAAGCTACATGAACTTGTCGGGAGCTTGTTAACATTACGCCAGTGCTAGATATCTCAGTATTTAAGGTACCTTCACAAATATTGATCTGTTCCCAAGACTCAGAGAACAGGAATGGCTTACTCCAGTTCCACAGCCAGTGAGGGCAGAACTGAGAACAGAGCTCAAGGCTCTGACTTCCATGTCAGATCTTTGTATTAACCTGTGCTGCTCCAGGGGCTCATTGAGGAAAATAGAAAAGGTTCTGGATCTTTTCTTTTGCTAGAGAACTATCCTTAATCTATAAGCTTCAGGATTTTGCACAGATTCTAAGACTGCTGGCAGTAATACAGACTGCTGTTTATTTCTAGGAAGAATTAATGGGATTTATTTTGATATTGAACTTTCTGAACCCAGTTCAGAAACTAAAATGATCATGTAAAGAGTTTTTTTCTTTGGTTATTTCCTGTCCCTTTTTGGTCATCTTTTTTGTTATGTGGATTTTTTTTTTCTTTTTTTCATGTTTTGGGTAGAGAAAACTGTTGAAGCCACTTAGCGGCATATACCTAAGACATTTGAAATGTAACCAAGATACACAGGGTGTAAATTAGGTATAAAAAGGTGTTAATTTATGTAGGTAACAGATCTCTGACTTAATTGCATTGGAATAAACGTTGAGAAGGAAACTAAATTGTGTGGCTGATATTATGAGCCTCCCGGAATTTCCAGCTGTTAGAATGGTCTAAGTGTGTATTTGGGCTATGTAATACAGTGTTCTCTAGGACATAGGCGGTCCCTAGACTCTGGGGCCTAGAATAATTTAGTCATGGTGCTTTCATTTCTAAGTGTGTGCTTCTTTTATTTGAATCAGCCAACGACATTACCCCTGGCTGGAGAGTGATGCTGTGGTGGCCTCGAGCATCGTGCAGCTGTTCACTGACTGTGTTGATTCATTGCATGAGAGTTTTAAAGGTAGGAAGAGGTTACATTATGTCTCTGGTTGCCTGTCACTTTTTCCCTAAGTCGTTCGGTCTTAGGTCTTTGGCCTCTGCTTTCCCTACTTTATTTAATTTTATTTTAGTCGGGGGGCAGTCATCTTTGACCAAAGACGGTCACTGATACAACAGGTTAGCGTGAAGTTTGTAACATCATACATTGTTTGTAAGGCAGCTCCGAGCCAGCCATGGCAAATAGGCAGCCGTTCTCTTCAGATACTCTCTGGCCCTCATGTTGAACCTCGTTCTCTCTTCTGTGCCTCTAACTCCTTTTTCATGTTTTCTTTCTGTGCTTCATTTTGGGCAAAGGCTTGAGGTCTCTCTTCCAGTTTACTCAGTCTCCCCAGTCCTGTCTAACCTGCTTAACAACAACAACAACAACAAAAAGCTTTGAGTTTCTTATTTCAGTATCTAGAAGTTGTATTTGTTTTTCAAATCTACCCTGTTTCTTTTTGATAGCATCTGATTTCTTTTTTTGTTTAAAATTCTAATTGTTATTTCTTTGAAATGTTTAAACATGCTTTGCTTTATGACCTGTGTGCGGTAGTAATTATCTGAAGTCCCTGCTGGGGACACCTGGCTTATGCTACAGTTGGATGTTCCTTTAGATTCTCATACTTAGAGGCTTGTTTCCTTGTGTATTTTAAAAAAACGTTCACTTATTTTGAGAGAGAGGAAGCAAAGAGAGAGAAAGGAGGCGAGAGAGAATCCCAAGAGGCTCCATGCTTAGCTCAAAGCCTCACTTGGGGCTCGATCTCAGAACTGTGAGATCATGACCTGAGCCAGTAGATATCAAGGGTTGGATGCTTAACCGACTGAGCCACCCAGGTGCCCCTCCTTTTGTATCTTTTTGTTTGTTTATTTGTTTATTTTGAGAGAGTGCGCAGGAAGGGCAGAGAGAGAGAGAGAGAGAGAGAGAGAGAATCCCAAGCAGGCTCTGTGTTGTCAGTGTGAAGGGTGACACGGGGCTTGAACTCACAAACTGTGAGATCACAACCTGAGCCGAAATCAAGAGTCAGATGCCTAACCAACTGAGCCACCCAGGCACTTCTCTGTGTATATTTTTAAATTTCGTATTGTGAGCCCATATTTAGAGAGATTTTCTCTGTAGAAATTCCATGAAGACCAGGATGAGGGTGTGTCTTCCAGAAAAGATCCTCATTTGTTCCATCTGGAACTATGATTCCTCAGCCTGCGGTTTCTCTCACTACACAGGTATAAGCAGTCAGACCCCAGACTTGCTTGTAGGTGTGCCCAGTTACCACGAACAGCTCCCCCCCCCCCCCCCCCCCCCCCCCCCCCCCCCCCCCCCCCCCCCCCCCCCCCCCCCCCCCCCCCCCCCCCCCCCCCCCCCCCCCCCCCCCCCGCTTCCTTCGCTCCAAGTCCAGGTGAAGGCAGAGAAAAGGTTCCTTTCTTCCCCTGATCTGCCCTCTCGGTGAGGGCACAGGCCTTGGGAGACTCCTCATGCTATTAGAGCCCTGCAGAAGCAGACCCCTCTGCATGCAGCTGAGGCCTTGGTGTCTGTTCAGGACTTACGTTTCCTGGGCTCTCTTTGCTTCTGGCCACCCGCATTTGGCCTTGTTGTCTTCCGCTGTGTGTACCTAGCTATGCATTTTCAAAGATGTTTTATTTTACCTACTGTATCCAAATGTTTTATATTGGGAGGTTTATAAGGACATTTGTTCCACTCCACCCAGATTCTTGTGGTTGCCTCCTGTTTTTCTCATTCTAGTTTCTGTTCCTGCCTATTGAATAGATTAATTATTTCCTGAAAACAGTATTTATGTCCTATCATATTCATATTTCCAAACTTTTAAGTGTCATGTTTTAGCCCAACATTCGGATGTATCTGGCCCAGTGCACTTCAGCATTGTGCAATGGCTTCCTTATGGAAACCTTCCACTCCAGCCATACTGCTTGATACACTGTTCCGCCGATGTCCTTGGCCCTCCCCTCACTGTGCTTGCTCATGCTGACTCCACTACTGGACGAAGCCTCGGGTCCTTTATATTCTTCCGCACATGTTTTTGTACACACGTGTTTCTCTTCTGCCACTGAATCTTCATAGTGCATCTTCATAGTTTGAGTCCTTCAGGAGCAGACACCGTGGTGGGGTAGAAGGCTACTTGGGATCTTTTTGGGGTGGTCCCTGGGAAGATAGGAGGGAGAGGAGCGGCAGTGGGCGAAGAACTCCTTCAGGGCCCGTGCAGGTGTAACACCTGTGAAAGGCGATGGGAAGGAAGAGCAGTGCCTCTGCCCGGGTGCAGCTCCGAGAAAGGGCTGGCCAGCCCAGCAGCGAGCGCCGGGCCAGGATTCCTCACGGAGTGTTCCCCTGGTGGGCAGAAGTGGCCAGCTCTGTGCTCAGCTGTTGGCTCCACTCAGGCACTGCAGTGAGTCCTAAAGGTGCCACGGCCCGATTGGCACGTGCCGTTTCTGACTAGTGTACCTCTGTGGCTGCCGTGGCCTCTGTGGCCGCCATGTGTCTGTGTGGCACTTAGTCACAGACTTAATATGTCATCCAGTCCTTAAAAAAATGTGCACGTGTATAGAAAGATTTAGGTTCACAGCAAAATTGAGCAGAAAGTACAGCAAGTTCCCATATCCCTCCCCCCACCCCCCGGATAGCCTCCCCCACTATCAACAGCCCCCCACCAGAGTGGTACATTTGTTACAGTTGATGAGCCTACGCTGACACATCATCATCACCCAAAGTCATGGTGTATGTTAGGGTTCGCTCTTGATGTTGTACGTTGATTTTGAGAAATGTATGATGAAACATACCCACCATTACAGTTCTGCCTACGCCCCCCCCCCCCACTAATTCTTGGGGAGAATTTTTTTTTTCTTTCCCCGTAGTTTTAGTTTTTCTATAATGCCAAATAATTGGAATCATACATTATATAGCATTTCATATTGGCTTCTTTCACTTACTATTATGCATTTAAGATTTCTCCAAGTCTTTTCGTGGCCTGATAGCTCATTTCCTTTCAATGCTGAACAACATTCCGTTGCCTAGATGTATCCATCCAGTATTTTATATTGATCTTTTATATATATGCCTGATCTCTTAAAATTTTTTTTTCTGACTCAACTGTAAGATGTAAGCTCTAGGCACAGAAACATTCTTTTTATCCCCACAAGACTTGGGCAGTGCCGTAGGTTCAGTGTCTATTTGATAAGTATGGGTTCAATGAGTAACGCATGAAATCCTAATAGTACTCACTTTTTTGTTTTTGTTTTTTTTTGGAAAGATAGACTTCTGGCTTCTTCTTACCATCATCAAAAAGATTTGAGCATTAAATTATAATCACAAAGGCTGTATATATTTGGTTTCTTAGTATAAGGGACAAGTACTCTCTTAGGCTCTTGCCTGTGTATATAAAGTAAGAAAGTAGCTTGGGTACAGGAGGGACATGGCTAACATCAGGAATTGGTAGCTGAGTTCAAGGAGAGGAAACAGCACTGTGCAAAGCAGGAAGAAGTATTTTGTAGCCTTTTAGTGAGGTCTTCTGAACCAGCTCTCTCCTTTTATTTGTGAGAAAATGAAGACCCAAAAAGCAAAATGAATTTATCTGAGCTCACAGAACTTAGGTGTATCTGGGCTGGAACTAGAAACTCAGTCTTGTCCTAAGAGATTACCTTTTAGACGTCTTGTACCTACATATCCGTACTTTTAAACAAAACTATTTTTATTCACATTTGAACAAATGCTACTCTTACCTTGTCTTAAGAGGTTAAAAACATGTTAGTGTTTCATGATGCAGAATAAAGTAAGGATGCGAACCAAGGGCACAGGCATGTTAGAAATGATAAATTGATTGGTACCATGGGCTGATGCTTATTTGTCATTTTTCAAAAGCCGCTATTAAGAAACATCATCAGGTTTCTGTTCTTGTGTGTGGCTCTCTCTTCTTTGACTCCATTCATTCCTTTTCATAAAACCAGAAAGTCTGAAAAGTTTTGTTTTAGACGAAACGCCGGTTACATTGCCATGAACTCTTGAGGGCACTGTAGTAATTGATACTGGTGATGATAATACTGAGTGATAACACAGGAGTGTCATTTTAGACTAACTTGGCTGAGTGACAGCAATAATCTAGTTTTACCGCACCAAGGGTTAAGTTTTAGTCATGTGGCACATTTCTTCTTGAGGGGTATTAGATTCCTCCAGGGTGCCAAATGAGTAAGTGCTAAGGCCAGTGGCCGCGTATATGCCGAGGGCAGCAGACTAAAGGGGTACCTGGGAGTGGTTGGGGTTATGCAAGTGTATTTGTGTTAAAAAGCCAAATAGTTAGAAGTTTTAAAGAAACACTGATCGCCCCTGCTTTCTCCCACATCCCAGCTACTTATTCCAGTTACCCAAGTGAGTAATTACATACCAGTCTTTGTTAGTAATTTGCCATCAGTTTTTTTTTTTTCCTGGCACATGAAAATCTTTGAAAGTGAGTAAATATAGAGAACCTTAGGTCTTAGACTTTCAGTTCAAATTTCTGTTTTGTATTAATTTGTTTATTTTTAAAGATAACCCTGAATGTCTTCATCTGTGTTTTCCTTTTCAATTTCAGATAAGCTGTCACCAGGTGATGATGGAGCCCTCAGGTTGCACCTGCTGCATTACTGTGAAGCATGCACAGCACCCAGAATGCCCGAGTTCATTCTGTACGCTTTCCATAGTGCCTACCAGAAGCTCCCGTGGAGGGACCTGCACCCTGACCAGATGCTCATGGAGGCCTTCTTCAAAGTAAGCCTCACTCCCCGTGGCACAGCCCGGCTTCTGGGCAGCAGCCTGTTCAATGGTTTTTAGCCACAGTTGCGGTGTGGGCTTTCTGTGTGCCTGTGTGGTGCTTGTGTGGAGCATGTGACTTCCCATGGAAATCGTTTCACTGTGTGAGCGGGTGATTGGAAAACACTTCTAGGACCATTTTTAAACCCAGAGAAAGATTTTGTCTGTCACATGGCTGCCACCCCCTAGATTTTAGTAATATTGTTCGATGAGTACATAGTTTAATGACTTCGTCATGCTCAATCTTGGTGTTTCTGGGTTTGCATATTTTTCTAGGATAGCATCACCAGACTTTCATACTGTTAAATGTTCTATTAGAGCAAAATGTAATTGGTACTCAAGCCATTAGTTTCTTTAAGCAGTTACATAAGGGAATAATGTTGTAGGAGATAGAAGTGCGTTGTAATGGCCAATGATGCATCATAATCGTATAAAGACCTGAAATGACCTGGAAAAAATGCTAATCTGTGTGTGTGAGTTTTAGCAGTAGAAGCAATAGTTGTGAAAAACAGCCACAGTGGTGTTACTTACCAGCCAGGCAGTGTTGTTGTTCTTAAGTTTATAGTTTTCTTTTTTTTGTTTGAGAGAGAGAGAGAGAGCACGCAGGGAAGGGGAGAGGGAGAGAGAATCTTCAGTGGACTCCACGCCCAGCGAGGAGCCTGATGTGGGGCTCAATCTCATTCATGACCATGAGATCACGACCTGAGCCGAAATTGAGAGTCGGACGCTTAACTGACTGAGCCACCCAGGCACCCCTCTTACGTTGCTATTTTTAAAAACCTGTTATAATCTGGTCTTCTTAGCTTTTTACAGTCATCTCCATTTATTTATTCATAGTCACTAGCTCATTTGTGTTCACTCTTAACTTAATGTCAATTGATTACTGGGACACCCTAAGTGCTTTAATTACTGCAGGTCCACAGTGGTTCGCGGCAGTAGTGAAATGTACTGCAGTCCTTCTGTGCTGCACACGGAGACTCACCCGGGATGTTCTTGTCAGCCACTTGTCTGTGGCTGAGCTCCAGGGAAAGCTGAGGACAGTTGTCTCAGAGATAAAAGGTTAGGAATGATTTTGTAGCTAGGTTTAGTATATGAGACAGGTCCTAAGTATGTATTTGTCACTGTTACGAACATGGAAGAAAATGTTTGTTTAAAGAGCTGTAATACAGCTTTAAGTAAGAGGGCAGCCTCGGCTGTGTGACAGATTAAACTAGAACAGTCTCTGAAGGGATGCTCTAGACTCTGTGCCTCTAGGAATTTTAGTCTAATGATAGATGACCCCGACCTGCCCAGAAGCTGGAAGCTTTTCAGTTCTATGTGTCTTGCTGGCCTTAGAAGGGATGTTTTTTGAAGGGTTTAGAGTGAGGTTAGAGGTTATCAGGAGGATGAAGATCATTTTCTAAAAGGGAAAAGGATAAGTAGTTAGTATGATACAATGATGGTAGTCATGGGAGGGCATGAATCATTACCAAGTTCCATTGATTGTGATTTTATAAATGGAGTAGAGCTTTTTAACCTTCATTTTAAACAGAAAAATTTATAGCCAGCCACATTTTATTTTAAACAGACTGTTGAGGGGCGCCTGGTTGCTCAGTCGATTGAGCGTCTGACTTTGACTCAGGTCATGACCTCGCGGTTCATGAGTTCCGGCCCCAAGTCGGGCTCTGTGCTAATAGCTCAGAGCGTGAAGCCTACTTCAGATTCTGTGTCTCCCTCTCTCTCTGCCTCTCCCCTGCTCGTGCTCTGTCTCTCTCTCTCTCAAAAATAAATAAACATTAAAAAAAATGTAAACAGACTGTTGAAATGGGCTAATAAGATAGAACTCTGACATTGATTATATACTTTAAAATATATCTACCACCCCTCCTACCAATCCCTAATGTATTTTAAATAGGATTTAACATTATGAAGTCATCAAAAATCACAAAGACTAATGTTGTGGAGATACTTTTATAACATAACATTACACTAAAAAGGCAGTATAAAAATTATGTACACTGTTATAGTAGGTCTAAAAGTAGAGTCCTAGGACCAGTAGTGTCTGTACCACCAGGAAACTTACTAAAAATCCAAATTCCTGCTCCCACCCTGGATTTAGGAAATATAAAATTTGGCAGCAGGGTCCCACAGTCTGTGTTTTAGTGGGTCTTTAGTGGGGGGGGGGGGCGGGCTTCTGATATATGATCAGCTTTAGGAACCACTGGCTAGTAGATCTCAGTCTTTGACCTGTCCTTGCACATCTGAGGGCTGTAATAGACTCCCCTGAACTTTGGTGACTGACTGTGGCAGTCTGGTTAGAGCTAGGGAAGGTCACTCCTCTCCTATTAAGAATTAGTGGAATAGAGGCACCTGGGTGGCTCAGTAGGTTGAGCATCTGACTCTTGATTTTGGCTCAGGTCATGATCCCAGGGTCGTGGGATTGAGCCCTGTGTCAGGCTCTGTGCTGAGTGTGTAACCTGCTTAAGATTCTCTGTCTCTCTCTCTCTCTCTCACTCTCTCTCTCTCTCTGTCTGTCTCTCTCTCCTTTTGTCCCTGCTCATGCACTCTCTCCCTCTCCCTCCCTCCCTCTCTCTAAAAAAAATTACAAAGAAAAAAGAATTCGTGGAATAAATAATGAACTCTAAATAAGGTGAAAAATGTACACATTCACTGAGCATGGAAGAAAAAATATGACAAATGTTAAGTGTAAATCTCTGGGGGAAGGATTTATAGATGATTTTTATAATCTGGGAAAAAAGTTACTTTTTAAAATACAATTTAGTAAACACTGATTTATACACATCTTCAAGATAGCTTAAAGCAAAACATTGATTTGAATTCATTTCCCTTTAGGTGGAACGAGGAAGCCCTAAGAGCTGCTTCTTATTTTTGGGGTCTGTCCTGTGCGAAGTCAACTGGGTCAGTGTGCTCTCTGACGCCTGGAGCCCCAGTCCTCACCCAGAGACGCGGAGCATGATTGTCTGCCTCCTTTTCATGATGATTTTATTGGCAAAGGAAGATCAGCTGGTAGACCAAGCAGTAAGTTTGGAGAGCCTGAGATGAAGACTTGGCAAGGCTTCCGAGATCCTCCCTTTCTACGAAGTTGTAGTTTTTCACTGGTTTCCCTAACACCTCTGTCGGTGTGATATCTACTTGGCATTTGGGATGTGCCTTCAACTAGTGCCTGATTTTCTGGGATCGTTCCTAATCGAATTCTGGATCATGAAGGGAGGCACATGGAGTTAGAATATAAAAATCAATTTTATCTTATATCTCATTAATTGCTAGTTTTATGACTAGATCCAAGAGTTCCTTTGAAAAACTGGGTTCTGAATACTTACAAATCTTAAAGTGTTTTTGCCAAGACTTTGGTTATTACTTTCACTAGCACTTCTACTTGAGTAGATACTTCTTTGACATCTTACCTGTTCCATGCTGGTCATGGGCCCTCTTAGTGGTCACTCCATAGACTGGAGACATATTTCTGGGAAATGGGGAACTCCAAAACTAAAGGAGTGTGTGTTTTATTTTCAGGATTCACCTCTGCTGAATCTCCTTGGACAAACAAGCTCACTTTCATGGCATCTTGTAGACGTTGTGTCATACCAGAGTGTGCTAGGTTATTTCAGCAGCCATTACCAGCCATCCGTCATCCTGGCAAAGGAACCTTCTGCTGAATTAATCATGAAGCTGCTGAGAGTGTCTGCAGGCCTTTCTGTTCCTACTGACGGCCAGAAACATCTCGTAAGTTGAGTGGGTGCTTTAAAAGGCAGAGTGTTCTTCAGGGTTGTAATAGTGTAAGTGCTACTGAGGACAGGCTCAAGCCTCGTGATGGCTCAGTTAAAAAAGGTAGAGGAGGGGCGCTTGGGTGGCTCAGTCGGTTAAACGGCCGACTTCGGCTCAGGTCATGATCTCGCGGTCCGTGAGTTCGAGCCCCGCGTCGGGCTCTGTGCTGCCCGCGCAGAGCCTGGAGCCTGTTTCAGATTCTGTGTCTCCCTCTCTCTGACCCTCCCCCGTTCATGCTTTCTCTCTCTCTGTCTCAAAAATAAATAAACGTTAAAAAAAAAAAAATTAAAAAAGGTAGAGGATGTATGTCATGGTGCACTTATTTTGTACTCCTAGAGTTTTTAGTTTTAATTATCTCTCTTGGTCAACCTTCACTTACGGCAGTATCATGGGCTAATGAGAGGTGAAAAAGGTTGAGGGTGGCAGCTGTTGGTTTAGGGATCTGGATGTCCTTGGCAGCAGAATGGCAGGGAAGTTATGAGCACGAGTTTGAGGTCTGACCAACTCCGGTCCCCCGCCCCCTGCCATTGTGACGTTGGTGTTCTCATCTGAATTGGAAATAGTAATACTTGCCCGTAAAGTGTTGTTGTGAGAATTAAATTAGGTAATGAACATAAAAGTGTTTGGAAAAGTTTCTGGCAAGTAATTAGTATAGCGTTAATGTTTTTATTAATGGAGTGAAAAAGGAAGAGTGTTCTGGAATTCGGGAGAATGTGTGTTCTAGTGACAGATGTGCGCGTATCCCTAGACACAGGGTCGGTCCTTCGACACACACCTGTCTTTGTGTGGTCTCTTGCTCTGTTCTCTGTACCCGCTACCAAAGCAGTCAGAGCCGCGGCATGCTCCCCAGCACTTAACACTGCTTGCATGGATTCATGTGAACGCTCCTTTTTCTGTCAGGATGCAGTTCCAAAATGCCGAGCCTTCACTCATCAGATGGTTCAATTCCTCAGCTCCCTGGAACAAAATGGAAAAATCACCTTAGCAGCCCTAGAAAAGGAGATGTCTAAGCTCTTAGATGATATCATCGCCTTTAACCCACCTGGTAAGTGGCCACGGGCAGTCATGTATTTATTCAGTTGGTGAATCCCTGCGGTGTGTGAGGCCTCGTGAGGTCCGGGAGACGGGCAGGATGCTTTCAGTCGTGTTCCCGGAGAAGTGATGCGCAGTGAGAGGACTGGCTCCCAGGGACACTGTCATTTCAGCACTGGGGAGGCACGAGTGCTAAGAACTTGAGGAGGGGTTCACACTGTCGGGTGCTGGTGTGAGGTTAACTGGACTGAGGGCTAAGCTAGACGACTGGATTTAATGAGTGGGGGGAGCCAGAGATGGCCCGTGAGCAGCATTCCAAGATGCTTTGGCTCTTCCCTGGTGGGCACTCCAGAATCACCTATAGACACATGAAGAAACTGTGTGCAGAGAACTTGTGCTCCCAGCAGTTTGGTGGACTGGGTATCCTGACTGCTTCTGCTGAAAACAACTAAGAATGCTGGAGAAAATGTTTTTATGAAACCAAAAATGAAACTTATCATGGAAAATCTTAGAAGTCAGGACCTAAGTGGAGGAGGAACCTGCAAAGGTAATTGGAGTGCCAAGGCTGACTTCTCCCATGAAGGCTTTTGTGGAACCTTCTTAGACTGGGTGGAGGCACTAAAGGCCGGGGCTTGCTAGTAATGGGATCCTAAAAGGAGCTCCTGTGCATCACCCACAGGATGGCATCTTCAGGACAAGGGTAGCTAGAGCTTAACCTGCCCCTGGGAGAGGAGGGCAAAGACAGTGGTATGTTTGACCTGGGTGTTGGGGCACATGTCTGTGTGGTGGGCAAAGAGCTACATCTTTTTGAAAATTAGTAAGTATAAGTTGAAGCACATCTTTGAATTTGAAGCACAAATTCCCGCTACCTAGACTGTCAAGAGGAAAATTCCTGTATGTGGAAATTGAGTTCAAGTTGTTCTGGGTTGGCAGTGCCGTTAGATGCCTGGTACAAAGCAACCACAGAGCCACTTTGCAGAAACCTGTCTTCAACTCTGGCCTCAGAGTTCCAAGGAATATGAAATCCTAGTGGAAAAAAAAGTCATAAAACACATAAGGAAACAAGGCCCCACAAGCAAGTCAGCAGAAAATGACAGTAGACTCACACATATAAAGACTTAAGACACTGGAATAATTAATTAGCACAGTAAACTAGTATTTTTAATCTATTTGATGAAATAAAAGATTTGAAAATGTCAGTAAGGAGCAAGAAATTATAGAAATATACAGCTTTGAGAGAGAATCAGATATTCTAGAAATGAAAATATAAAAATTGTGATAAAAACTTGGTAGGCTCAACTCCTCTGAAGAGAAAATTAGTAAGCCAGAAAACGAATATGAAGACAATGTCCAGAATGCAGAACAGACAGAGAAAGAATGTGGAAGTCAGGTTAGAGGGCATGGAGGATAGGCCGAGAAGATTTACCACATATCCAGTCACCCAGTCAGAATTCCAAGAGAAGAGGACAGAACTGGGGGGAGGCAGTAAGGAGCTGGAGAGATAGCAGGACTGAGAATTTTCCAGGGCTGATGAACGGAACACTCCTCGGATTCAGTAAACCCAGCAAATCTCAAGAAGGTTGGAGAGAAATTGACATCTATACACACTGTGGTGACACTGCAGAGGTACCAGGGACAAAAGAAACAACTTTCACATGAAGGAAGGAAGGACAGATGGGCGGACACGTTCAAAGGAACAACATTTGCACTGACCGCCGATTTCTCAGTAGCAACAAAGGAAGCTAAGACAGTGGAGCAACTCGAGTGTGCTCCGAGAAAATGACCGTGACCTGGAACTGTCACCTTAGAGATACGGTCTTCAAGGGTAAGGATAAAATAAAGATATTTTCACTGACAATGGAGAGTGTCCCAAAGACATCACTAAAGGCAGTCTTGAAGCATGTTCTTTAGGTAGAAGAGTCATCACGAATAAAAAGAATTGGATTGCAAGAAGGAAAAGTAAGCAGAGAAAGTGGTAAAATGTGGTTAATATGAACATAAACTGCCTGTGGAAAGCTACAGTCAGCATGCATTTAGGGGCTTAAAAAGCAAAAGCTGAAATTAAACTATATGACCACGAGTATATAGAAGTGAGGAAGGAGGTTGAGTTAAAAGCATTCTAAAGTTTTAGTATTGTTCGAAAGGGTCAACAAATTGATTAAGTTTATACCTTGATGAAATGTGAATGTTGACATTTCTCAGATGTTCACTAAAAGAATAGAAATAAAATGTATAATTGCCAAGTTAGTGGAAAGAGATAAAAAGGAATGGCCAAAATGCATTTAGTCCAAAGAAGGCAAGAAAAGAAGCTTGGAGAAGGTGAGAAAAATAACCAAAATGAGGTGGTAGAGTTTACGTCCATAAATGTTAATGGACTGTTTAAAAGAATTTGTCAGACTGGATTAATAATGCACAACACCAGCTCTAAGCTGTTTATAAAAAGTACATACAAAGCATAGGCTATACAAAGCTTTCTAGAAGGCAGTCATAGCGGGCAGTTACTAAAATAGAAAGCTGGCATAGCTTCCATATAGCTTTCATATAGATAGGACTGTGTGGCAGAAAGCATTACAGAGCCAGATGATCTCTAGGGTGTTTTCCTGCCTTGAAGTTGCATGACAGAAAAATAAATAAATAAAAAGCGTTAATAGAGATAGAGTCATTGGAAATTGATAAAAGTTTTCATATACCAGGAAGATACAATACTGATAAATGTATTTGTACCTAATAACACAGTAGCGACTACAAATACCTGAAGTGAAAATTGACAGAATTAGGAAGAGAAATGTGAAAGTCATTCACAGTAAGAGATGTGGCCACACTTCTGACAGTAATTAATTAAGGAAGGAAAATCAGTAAGGCTCTAGGAAGTCTGATGGCCCAGCTGGCTGTAGTGCCCATGCGGAGGAGATGTGCTCCGTAAACGCAGAACTCACGTGGTGTCAATCTTGCCCGGCACAGGTAAGGAACCTCGCCACTTGTTCAGTAGAAAGTCAGTTTCCACCAATCCCAAAGGACTGGTGTGGAACAGACCATGCACATTTTAACCACAGTGCAGTGAACTTAGGAATCAGTAGCAAAATATAATCGCGTGCTGGAATTAAGAAGCAAACTTTAAATAACTGATGACCAAAGAAGCAATCATAATAGAAATTAAAAATATTTAGAACTGGATACAAAACCAGAATGCATCAAAACTTGTAGGATGCAGCTGCAGTGGCACTTAATTGCTTGGCCTTAAATGCTTATATTAAAATTTTAAAAAGATGAAGGTTAGTAAGGTAAGGATCCAGCTTAAGAGGTTATAAAAAGAACAGCAAAATACAACTAAAGACTGTGGAAGGGAAGAAGTAATAATCCAGAGAAGATAAGTAGGAAGAGACTGAGGATGAAGAACAATGAAAGTGGCCAATACAGGCGTTGGTGAATCTAAATGAAATGTGAGTGTCTAAAACAAGAATAACAGTAATGCCTCCCTAGGTTATGGCACCAGTAGGTTAAAGCCCTTGCATGGTCTGAGAGTCAGTTAACATCAGACTTTGAAAACTCAAGAATGCATGTGTCATTTGTAACATAACCACCATAAGAATGTTGAGTGTTTAACTTCCAGACGAAAAGAGAAAAAGTACAATAAGATAAAATGAAGTAAAAAAGAGAAAAAGGAATGTGGAATAGGAGGAATAAAGAGAAGATATATCAAAAGATAATAGATTTAGACCCCGTTACGTCAGTAATTACATTAAATATGAATGACTAAAATTGTCACACTGAATAAAGGAAGGAAGAAAAAGATGACCCACTAGAAAAAAATGAACAAAGACCCTTGAATTGACCCTCCACAAAAGAGAATATCTAAATGATCAGTGTATCTACCAAAAGGTGCTAAACCTTGTTAATAATCAGGGAAAATATCGGGGTGCCTGGGTGACTCAGTCGGGTAAGCATCCGACTCTTGGTTTCAGCTCAGGTCATGATCTCACAGCACGGAGCCTGCTTGGGATTCTCTCACTCTCCCACTCTCTCTGCCCCTCTCCCGTTTATTCACACATGCATGAGCATACTCTCTCTCTCTCTCTTTCTCTCAAAATAAATAAGTAAACTTTAAAAAAATAATCAGGGAAATACAAATTAAAACCTTAGAGACATATGATGACATATCCATTAGAATGGCTAAAATTAAAAAGATTTCAATACTAACTGTTGGCAACTATGTAGATCAGAGTAACTCTCGTGTACTGTTGATCACAGAGTATATTGGTACAACCTTTTTTAGAAGTTTGCTATGATCTACTGGTTTGCATATCTTACAACTCAGAATTCTGCTCCTAGAATATTCTAAAAGAAATGCACCTGTGCCCTGGGAAATATGAACAGTGTCTGTAGCTATGCATCTAAGGGGGTCCAAAACCGAAAAGAGCCCATTTGTTCAGTAGAAAGGACAAATTGTTGTATATTTGTATAATAGAATACAACAGTGAAAATCTGCCTCATCATGGGTGAATCTCACAAACTTTTAAATATTTACTTAAATACTGTTTGAAAATAGGTGATTATAGTGTACTATGCTGGGAAGCATAGTCATTTAAAGCTGGTGTCACTGAGCAGATTGGAATTGGTGAACAAGAAATCAGTTGAAATTTCTCGAACATATCTGCAATATAGATTTACCATACAGGGCATGTAATATGGTAGTCAAAAATAGAGATTCTGGAACCAAACTGCCTGCTTTATCCACTTGCTAACTATGTGATCTTGTAGAAGTTGTGTAACTTCATCTGCAGACTGGGCATAATAATCGTACCTGTCTCATGTGGATAGTGTAAGCACGGAATGAGTGTATGCCTGGAGCTGTAGCATCGGTCTGGCAAGTCAGTAACTCAGTGAATGTTAAAAAAGGAAAGAAAAGAAAATTACCAGACAGTACTGGAGAGGCTGTTTTAGAATTGATCAAATGGGTTTAGGCCCTGAAGATTAGCTGATAGCTGGCCAAGCACAGGAGAGGAGGGCTTTCTAGAAAGATCTTAATCAGAAGAGTGATGGGATCAGATCTGGTTTTTCAGAAAACATTTGTTGGCTGTGTTGATGATGCATAGGGAGAGGCAAGGGTGGGATCTATTAGGAAGTTTATTGTAGTAGTTTTTTGTTCCTGTGAGTCATAATTAAAAGGCAGATTCGAATTAAAATTGCTATTGGACTGAAATTCATAGATAATGCCTTAATAAAGAATATCTGGGGTGCCTGGGTGGCTCAGTTAAGCGTCCAACTCTGGATTTCAGCTCAGGTCATGATCTCATGGTTCACGAGAGCCCTGCGTCAGGCTCAACACTGTCAGATTCTGACAGCTAGGGATTCTCTGTTTCCTTCTCTCTCTGCCCCTCCCCCGCTCGTGCTTGCTCACTCACTCTCAAAGTAAATAAATAACCTTAAAAAAAAGAGTATCTCTACCCATAGAAATACATGAAAAAATAGGTATTCATATATAGGTTGTTTTTAAAACCTTTGTTTTTGAAGTCCTTGCTTGATAATAAGTAGGAGTGTTGTTGTTTTTTTAATGTTTATTTATTTTTGAGAGAGAGGGAGTGAGCAGGGAAGAGGAGAGAGAGAGGGAGAAAGAATCCAAGCAGGCTCCACGCTATCAGCACAGAGCCCGATGCAGGGCTTGAACTCATGAACTATGAGATTGTGACCTGAGCTGAAATCAAAAGTCAGACACCCAACCTGACTTGCCACCCAGGTGCCCCGATAAGAAGTAGGTCTTATAGTAACATTAAGTTAGGGTTTATTCAACACTTGTGAGTGGGTGAGTTTGGTTTGATAGGTGTGATGAGTAAGACCAAGACTCCCCTACTTTCATTGATGTGAGTACCGAAGCCTTGTGATAAGAAAGCCCCAGTTCTAGTTCAGTAAGAATTTTTACCTAACTCGAGGAGAGCTAGAAGGAGCTGGCAACAACCGTGGCCTGTTGGATTGTCTGTTCCATGAACTCCCGGTGAAATGTTTTCTATTTGGGGATGTGAAGAAGGAATCCACCTCAGTAACGTTTTGCAGTTCTCTTGTAGAATGAATTTGCTTTTTCTCGTCCTCTGTTCTCTTTTCATCTCAGTTTTTTGGAAAGACCCATTATATTGCCCGTCTGTCCACTTTTCTTACTGAAGAAACAAAGAAAGAAATAAAAACTGCTTAAGTGAGGAGTTCTTTTGAAAAGGTTTAAAAAGGTTTTTCTTTTCCTTACTTTTATATTTAGTTTTAAGGAATAACCTCTGTTCCTTGTAAATCACTCCAGAATATCTACAGCTTTGGCACTGGTGAGTGGAGGTACTGTTTCTAGACAGTTTACCAGGTGGCTTTTGAGATCTGTGAGCAAAGTCTGGACGATAAAGTAAGCATGTTCTGATAAATAATTTAGTTTTTTACCAGCTTGATGTCTATTTATTGAAGTATAGCTCAGCCGCCTCCCGTAACCAGGGATCTCTCAGTGGTTCCTCCTTTGCCCTTACGAAGTACTGATGTGCTGCATCCTGTCCTTAAAAGCTACACCCCATGCAGAGTGTTCCTTCTGGTCCTTCAAGATCAGTGGCCAGAACTGTAAAGTGTGCCCCGGAGTGTGGCCAAGATCGGGCACATTGACATCACCATTCCTGCAGCCACTCACGATGTGTCTGTGCTCCCCTGCAGACATGGACAGCCAGACCCGCCACATGGCACTCAGCAGCCTCTTTATGGAAGTCCTGATGATGATGAACAATGCAACTATTCCAACGGCAGAGTTCCTCCGGGGCAGTGTCCGCGCCTGGATTGGGCAGAAAGTGCACGGGCTGGTGGTCCTGCCTCTCTTAACAGCAGCCTGTCAGAGCCTGGCTTCTGTCCGCCACATGGCTGAGACGACGGAAGCCTGCATCACTGCCTACTTCAACGAAGGTACGAGGCTCTTTAGGATGGTCTTTTCCAGGGGAGAGTAAAGCTTTCTCAGAAAGATGTACCTTTCTGGACCCTTCCAGTGAGCGATTTCTTTGTTAATGTAGCTGATGTTTCACAATGTATTTTGTATTGTCCACAAAGATCTGCAGTTAGTGTGAGAACCTATGGCCTGTGTCTGTTAGTACAGTCCTGTTTCAGTGGAGGGAACCTCCAATTCATTTTATAGTGGTTTTGGAGGTCAGACTGGCTCTTTTATGGGAGGCAGGTCATGTAAAGTCACAGGCCTAGCCATGATCTTCCAAAGAAATGCTATAAACCAGAATCTTTATAAGACCCACTATGTTAATATTCTTTATTTTTGTCACTTTTTAAAATGAGTTTTCATGTGTGTCTTTTATTGCTTCTTGTCACATCTTTTACACTATTACAAAGAGATCAAAGCCCACCCCCCCACCCCCCCACCTTTTAAAAATCATTCTTATTCCCTAACCTCCCTCTAAACTCGATTCTGGAAACATTGTGGTCTGGTTAAGAAGAATTGCTCGGATGAACATTCTCAGCTGTGATACCCAGATACATATCATTGTGCACACAGTGGGAGAGAAGGAAGGGTATTAGAGCAAGAAGGCCGGGAATTACCCGTCACCTGCTGCTGCCCTTCCTTGACAACCCATGAACAATGCATGTCCCTGTGTCCCCCCATGGAAGGTGCTGCACATGTCACCATCTCCCCACTGTCATTCCCCCAAAGAATTGAGAACCACTAGGATAACACTCCTGCTTCAAATTCATTCGGGTTGCTAAAATCAAAAAATTTTTTTTCAGTTTGTGAAACAGTTTTAAGGATTTATGTTGAGGTATGAGTCAAACCAAGCCCTGAAAAGTAGAAATACTTCTGTCAAATAGAGTAATAATAATTTCCTTGAGAAAAGCATATTCACAACCCACTTAAAAGGTATTAGATGAAGTTAAAACCCTTAGGTGACTTGGACAGGCAGTACCTACCTGTGATTTTAAGGTATTAAAAGGGAGAGAAGGGTGATTCTGACCTCTTGGCCTCTAGCCGTGGATGGGCACTTAGGGTGAGGACTTCCCAGTCTATGCCATGAGGCACGTTTCACTTGTGTGGCCTCCAGGGCCCACGTGGGCTTGACATGAAGCCTAAAGTGAAGAGGCCCATTCCAGCAGGTAAATAATTTCATTCTTGTTTTCATCTTGCTATCTTTCCTTGTTGTTTTTTTTTTTTTCAGGCTCCCTCAGTCAGAATTTAGGATGGGGCCCCATTCTGGTGTCCCTCCAAGTTCCGGAGCTCACCATAGAAGAATTTCTGCAGGAGTGCCTGTCCCTCGGCAGCTACCTGACTCTCTATGTCTACTTGCTACAGTGTTTAAATAGCGAACAGACTTTAAGGAACGAAATGAAAGTGCTTCTCACCCTGAGCAGGTGGTTGGAGCAGGTGTACCCCGGGTATGTTGGCCCTGTGGCTGCTCTGTCCCTGTCACTGTGTTAACACGCTGGGCTGTCAGCCAAAGCTTTGAAAGTACCAAGTGTCCCCCATACTTAAAATTCAAATGTGGAATTTCAATTAAACAGGAGCGGAAAGAAGCCACCTCTAATTGTGTTTTCTTCCTGGGCCCCCCCCAGCTCCGTGCAGGAAGAGGCCAAGCTGTTTTTGTGGTGGCACCAAGTCCTGCAGCTGTCCCTGATTCAGACGGAACAGAGTGACTCCGTCCTGATAGAGTCTGTCGTTCGAATTCTGCTCATGCTTCAGAGCAGACAGAGCCAGCTGGCCGAGGAGAGGCTCAGCTCCGGGATTCTGGGGGCAATCGGGCTGGGCCGGAAGTCGCCCCTGTCCAACAGGTAAGCAGGCGCCTGCCACTGCTCTTCCCACTGGGCCTCAGCATCTGCCCCTGCTTGGGGACTGGGATACTTGAGTAGGCTTTTTGACTTCAGGGCTAGGTCCTCTCATAGATTAAGGGGGGAAAAATCAGCTTGATTACATCTTTATATATTAAAAAACATGTTTATTTTTTGTAAACAACTTTGTTTTCACATGTAAAGAATGTTTTCTTAGTAATATCTCTCGTTGTATTTTGACTGTGTAACCTGACCACACTACTGATTTCTTTCTGGCTTTGAGCCAGCGATGGTGTGTAAAGTTAGGTTATAATACCCCAGTTAGTTGCTTCACTGCCTGTACTTTGTCAGGGCAGCGCAGGCCCATGAGGGACTCAGTCTCCTAGAACTGTGAATCGCGATGAGTTCAGGTCAGCTGATGAGAGGGATAAGTAATGAGAAACAAGTCTAAGTTTTAGTTGCTGAAAATTGCAAGGCATGGAAGAATTTGCCACTGGCCTTCAATTTTTATCTCCCTTATTTGCATAGTGGTTTTCTTCCCTAGCCTTTATCAGGGTTGAAAAGAGTTCTGCCATTGTGATGTCAGCATTCTTGTAGAATAGCCCATTGCAACTTCGGGAATCACTTAGTCCAGACCAGGTCACATCATGTGTCTTTGTTTGTGGTAGAATTTAGCAGGAGTATGTGACTTTGATTTACCTAAATTGTGGCAGACTACACATAACGTAAAATTTATTACAGTAACTCTTTTAAACTATACAATTCAGCGGCGTTTAATACATTGACAGTGTTGTTGTACTCATTGCCACTGTCTAGTTCAGACATGTTTCTGTCTTTCCCAACAGGAAATCCCATACTCGTTAAACAGTTAACTCCCTATGTCCCTCTCCCCTGAGTCTCTGGCAGCCACTAAGTGACCTTCTGACTTTATTATATCCTTTCTGGACATCTCATAGAAATGGAATCATATACTGTGTGGCCTCTTGTGTCTGGCTTCTGTGACTTCACCTGAAGTTGCAAGACTCACCCATGTTTAATCATGAATCAGTACCTCACTCCTTTTTATGGCTGAGTAATATTCAGCCATGTGGTTGTGGTATGGATGTACCACATTTTGTTTATCCATTCATCAGTGGATAGACATTTGGGTTTTTACACTTTTTGGCTGCTATGAAGTTTGTTAACAAACTTTTGCTGCACATGTTTTCAGTTCTTTTGAGTATGTGCCCAGGAGTAGAATTGCTGGGTCATATGGTTTCTCTGTGCTTAAGTTACTGAGTAACTGCCCAAATCCATTTTCCTGCACCAGTTTTTACATTCACACCAGCAGTGCCTGAGGTTCCAGTTATTCTACGTGTTTGCAACAGTCTGAATGTTAGTTACGTTTTTTGGGCAGTGATGATGGAAAGGAAGGTTAAGGCTCCTTCTTGGTCATACTTAAGGTTTTCCTGCAGAGGCTAGCAACAGCGTTAGGTCTGAAATGTGTTTATCTTGTTTTTAAAGAGAAAATGTGGTATTTATTTAAAAATATTTACTTGACTCGTCATTTACTTCTGACCTCTCCCTGACGCCGAAGGTTCCGAGTGGTTGCTCGAGGCATGGCCGCCTTCCTTTCGGTTCAGGTTCCTTCCGAGGATCAGATCCGTTTGAAGCCTGGCTCTGAATTACATCTGACCCCAAAAGCTCAGCAGGTCAGTAAAAACAGCTTTACAGTTAAGGGTCGGAGTCTTTTCGGTGGGCCTTCCCGGGAGGCGAGGGGTGGCAGCCGTTGTCCTCACACACGGCGGCGTGGTTTGCTGTCGTAGCTCTGTGCTGTGCTCTGCATACTGCACGTGCCTGCCTCAGATTTTAAACCAGTTTTTGTAGGTGCATGCCTAGAGCACTGGAAGTGCCGTTGTAGAAAAAGCAAGGCCATGGGCAAGCCAGCCGGTCCAGGGTCGAATTGGTTCTGATGAATAGGATTGTGACCACGTGCTGGGGGCCGGGGACTGGCACAGAAGATGGGGCCACAGGAGACTGACTAGGGTAGTTGAGCTTTAACTTGGAACCAAGGAAGTCGTTCTGATTTTGTGAGTCTGGGGGTTGACCCCTGTTGGCTGATGTGGGAATAACCAAAACACATGGACACAGCGGCAGCTGTGAGAAATTATAGTTTGTTCTAAAAACCTGGGAGGCCACGTGGCAGTGGTCCTGTCCTCATAGGTATTTTCACCTGTAAACAGGCTGGCCGTGTACAGAGGGGTCTCCTGTAAAACAGTGGCCAGCATTCCCGAGTGCTCACCGGAGGCACTGTTGTGAGTTTTAACTCACTTGATATTAATGAGTTAACGTTTTAGCTCATTTAATCCTCATAAGAACCCTGTGCTGTAGGAGCTGCTGTTATCCTGGTTGTGTGCTGAGGAAGTGGGGCCGAGAGGGGCGGGGCTCAGTGACTTGTAAGTGCCTGCTGGGGCCTCACCCCGTCTGCGCTCTGCAGTTCTCTCTGTGTCTGGTGGGCGCTCACACCCCTCGCTCTTCGTCCTTTGTGGCCTTGTGATGTCCAAGCCGGCCACGTGCAGGGCGATCTCTGGGTTATTAAGAGCAAGCATCCAGCGATCCAGGCAGCAGGTTCTTCACAGGCTTTTTGGTTTATACAGTACCCGATACTTGTCGCCAATTGACCTGACAACTACCGTTTGAGTCCCTAATGTCATATATGAGCCGTGTAGGAACTGCCACACGTGGGCAGGAAATTCTCCCGAGGGCCGATTGTGAAGTGGGCGTGACACCCACATATATTCGAGAAGTCTGATGCTCTCCTGTGGCTACCAGGTCTCCCGGGCCTTGCCTCTCCACCTTCATTCCCTTATGTGATGACTCCTGCCTGCCCCCCATTGATGCCTGTTCTCAGATTGAACTCCCTCCACCCAGCAGTCAGGTTGGGAGCTACATCCCTTCAGTTGTTCATTTTTGGCTCTGACACTTCTGTCTTAAATCCCCTGGCAGTTTATTTCTAAGCTGCCAAATTATTTACCATCCTCAACGACTTCTCCATCCTTGTTTACTGACCTGAGCATTGATCTGCATTTGATCTGCATTCTCTTGTGCGGTGGCCCCATATCTGAGAGGGGAAGGTGTGGGGTAGTCTGTGGTCACGTTCAGAATCCTGGGGGTGGATGACCGGTGTAGCTGGAAAACAAAGCTCTCCCACACCAAGAACCACTGTTCTGATTTTGTTTTCTCCACATACAGTCTTCTTCTCCTTTCCTACTATGAAGGAAAGAAATGTTAAAATTGTGGAATTGAAGAATGTTTTTCTTTATTCCCGAAGAGAGGCATGGGAACACCTTCATTGTTTCTGGTGGGCAAAGCTGAGGAGCTTGATCTGTACTTTATGCTTGTTGACCGATAGAATGATCTCACCCTCAGCAGCACTTAGGCACTGGTTTCTTTTGAATTGCCTATAATTAGACAGTTTAATATGACGTGATTTGGTAATCTAAGAACAAACCCAATAGCAAATCAAAATCTCACAGTAGCTGGTGCCTGGGACTTCGGTTTGGGTTCTAGGAGGAGAGGCAGCAGGAGATCGGTGGGGAGGGCTCTGGGCCGGCACTGGCGGGAAGGAGGATGAGGCAGTGGGCCGGCCTGGCCTGGCTGCCACAGTGGCTTTCTGCGGGGAAGGTTGGAGAAACAGCACAGCCAGGAGGAGGGAAGGCTGGGTGTGGAGGCTGCTGAAGCCAGAGAAGCTTGGGTGCTGGCTTCCTTCTGCTGTGGTTCATTAGTGCCTGACTTTGGGACTTCTACTTCCTGTTCCCTAGGCTTCCCTGAGGCTCGCAGTTGCACCAGATGATGGCAGGTGTGCTGCACCTGCGGGGATCACGAACTATACATCTGTGTGGTTAACCCTCCCGTCTTCCGTGTCTTTCAGGCTCTGAATGCTCTTGAATCCTTGACATCAAGTAAGCAGTATGTTGAATACCAGGATCAGGTATCACAAGCTGCACAATTTATAAAGCATCCTGGCCATTGCCTCCAAGATGGGAAAAGCTTCCTGGCTCTTCTTGTTAACTGTCTCTATCCAGAAGTGCATTATTTGGACAACATACGATAGTAACACCGAGTCTCTCAAAAAAACCTGTTGCTGTTTATGTTTACATTTAACTTTGCTGTTGCACAAGTAACTTTGCTCAGTCTCACTGCAGAGCTCAGTTGGGCCAGTGAGTTCGTTGACTGAGAGGCAAGTCGGGAGGCACTAGATAATTCTGTTGTGCATGCGCATGTGTGTATGTCTTTGTGTGTGTGTGTGTGTGTGTGTGTGTGTGTGTGTGTGTTTTCTTAGTTCTTGAAACTTCCCAGGGCCTTTGTAGTTTTTATGTTCACCCCACTGGAGAAAATGAGTCCCACTTGGGCACAGAGCCATTCAGCTGCTGGATCCCCAGTCACCTCACAGGACCCCCCCACGGGGCTCTGTTGTATGTCTCCATTTCTGTCTTCCCTGTTTTATTTAAATATCAAGACTGCTGTGTCAGATCTAACTGCTTTGGGAATCATGTAGAACCCTCCGTTTTGAACCTCATTTGTGTTCTTTCAAAGTAAAACAAGCTTTGAAAACTTCTGCATTTCTCAAATGTGGGGAAATACACCAGCTTCAAAGTATTATTTCCCTCAAAATGGAGATAAGAATGCTGAATTAAAGTGAGGCATTGTCTGAAATGTGGCCACTTGATCCTTGATTGTAGCGGATGGCAGAGATGGTGACAAGTCCATTTCCATCCAGCTGTGGTACTCATGAAGAAGGAGATGTCCATGTAAACCGAGGGGGCACACAGGTAGCATGTGATGAGCAGACTGTGTACAGACGTGTTCCGTTTGATCCCCGTGGTGGAGAGTGTGGTCACTGTGGACATATGTGGACATAGTGTCAGGCCTACCCCAGCCCATTCCTGCATTCACACCGCTTCCTCAGCCCCCGTGGACATCAAAGTTTGCACCTCTTGATAGACAGCATGTTTGAAATCTGAAGGCCTTGCTGTCTAGAGAGAGAGTCTGAGAACTTAATGCTCTGTATTCTGCTTGTTTCTTCATTCCATATTTAAGCTCAGATGAAGTTAGACACTTGTCCGTGGAAACTTGACTTTTCCAGTAGCCATGTGCCTTCTGTTGTTGTTCACCATTCACTCGCTACCAG
The DNA here is from genome assembly GCF_016509475.1 of Prionailurus bengalensis. Taxonomy (NCBI): domain Eukaryota; kingdom Metazoa; phylum Chordata; class Mammalia; order Carnivora; family Felidae; genus Prionailurus; species Prionailurus bengalensis. The sequence goes on along the minus strand of NC_057356.1, from coordinate 66,092,564 downwards.
AGCCTGTCTGCTGCCTTGCTCTGTGGCCAGCTTCTTGCTCTTGTCATTTCCACCCCCGGCATGAGCAGTTTGACTTCTGCCTTCCTAATTCTCTTGGCTCGAAATTGATTTTGTTCACTCAGCTGGCAGAATATGTTCTGTTCATGGATTAATTATAACCCGAGGATATTTATCTAACAGTGTCTGAACTGAGAGCCCTCAGCAGAGGGAAGCGGGATAAAGGTTAACGGAGTGATAACCTCTCTTCAGATCTCCTCTTGGAGTGCTCCCCCCCAACATTTGGAAGTGTGCGGGAGCCTGTTCTCCCAGTTTGAACTTGTTTAGTTGCACAGAACACATCTGCTCCACAGATCAAGATTATCCCTGTGAGCCTCCAAGGTTGTAGGCCACAGAGCATCCCTCTCAGAGGGCACGTCACAGGGCTCTCCTTGGTTTTGCTTTTCTCCATTTTCAAAATCAGTCAGCCTCCCTGTGCTGTGTTAAGAAAATGTCATAAGCTGTGGGCAGTTCAGTGGCCGATTTGGCAACAAAGATTTCATGACAGAAGTGTTTTGTGTGCTGTTTTCTGTGAGGAGGCTGTAATTATTGATATCCTAGAATGTGAAAATTTTGAGTGACAGTCTACATTTTAAAGAAAATTATGATTCATCTATTAATTTTCAAAGGTTTGTAATATTTATAATGTATTTGGTCTGTAAAAATTATAAAAAATAAAATCAGTCTTTGGTTGTAGCTGGCAAGAATATGAATTTTAGGGGTATTTCAGTTAAAGTTAATGCAGAATGTTATGCCCAATGTCCTCTGTTCTGATACGGGAACTTGATTTTCAGAGATGGTTGGTGAAATACTTCCTCTCTGACTACTTTGTGCTTAACAGTGGAGGCCTCACTCACCACATAGCCTCCCTGGAGCGTCTCGAGGCTGAGGAAGTGCTTTAAAGATGCTGAGATAGTTCAGAAGGTGGCAACACTGCTATAGCCTTCTGGGGGCAGAATAGAACAGCCAGCCCTTGGCTTTCAGGAACGATGAGCCTTTGCTGCCAAAAACAGTCGGCCTCCAGAGAGCGCAGGGCCAGGTTCAGACACCCTTACCTGCGGTGCCACATGTGATGCCTGGATCAAGCCAGACCAAGGCCGCCCCGCGCCGAGCGGTGTTGGAGGCGAGCTAGCACCGACCTTCCCTGCCTGTGCCTGTTGGTGGCACCTGGCTCCGACAGGGACGTCATGACAGGTGCCTCCCCTGCATCTGCACTCATCTCCCCACAGCTCACAGAGCTCGGGTCCGAGAGGCACGCTTGACCTCCCCCGTGTCCTGGCTCCTGCGCCCGACTGGAACAAGGGGACAGGGCAGAAAGCTGGAAGGCACAGGCCGTTGAGGAGGTTGTGCTGATTTGTCCGCTCAGCCTGATGGAGGAGCCAGGACCCACCCGGTGTGATCCCAGAGCTCCTGGGCGCGCAGAGAACATCATGGTCAGTTTGGGGCTCAGTCACATCTGCCCCCTGGGGTGGCCTGAGTCCCTCATTCTGAGGCCGGGCGAGCCTCTGCAGAAAATGAAAATCCCCCTAGTGGGCTCACTTCACCCTAACCAGCCCCATTCCTCCCGCTCAGTTACTAAAATCGGTGCATCCAGGGGGCACAAGGTAGGGTGTTCAGTTCATGCCCTTTCTTTTGAATGAAGGTGATACACAGTTTTCTATTGGGTTTTTAATACTAAGGTTAATGATTTCCTCTGGAGCAGGAAGCAAATGCTGTAGGATCATGACTTTTAAAGCTCATCTGGTCCCACTTCTCACTCAGCAGGGACCCCCAGCCCTGCTCTTCCAGCCAACCCCCTGCCTCTCCTCCGCCCTGTCCTGTGGCCAGGAGTCCTGCCCCTTGTGGACAAGCCCAGGTGGGCATTGGCTTTATGTTGTGCCAGAACTGGCCTGATGACATTGGTCATGGTTCGGCTGCAGCTGGCCAGGCCGGGGCTCCTCTGCTACTCTAACCGATCTTCTAACATTTTCAGACCTCGTCACCCACCTGACCCCACCGGTCCACCTCTTAGTCTTCATGCTAAATGCTCAGTGCCTTTAGTTGGTCCTCTTCCCCCACGATGTCTGACAGGGCTGCTCTTTGGGGAAAGTGCCCAAGTTAGCCCATGTTACTCCAAAAGGGCCGTGTCCATGAATACCAGGGCTGGGGCTCAGGGGCACAAACTTGAGGTGGCAGTCACCCGCAGGCACCAAGAGAGTATGCTTCCTTCTGTTTTGTGCCCTTGGCCTGATCTCTGTCCCGGGCTTTGTCACACCAGTGTGGGCCAAGCAGTGACGTTGACCCCCTGGGACATGTGGACGGCATCGGCTCTCGGCGGCTGTGCCCTGTGGTTCGCACATTCAGTTAGTGGCGAATTCAAACTCCACACCTTGGTTTAACATTAGTTGCTGCCCAAGATCAGTCTCATCGCCTGCCTGCATGATAAGCTAACAAATAAGGCGCTTTGCACGTATCCTTTAGCACTGTCTGCCCTTCAGTCTGGACCAACTTCACGGCTTATTTTGAAGTAGTAGCTGAATTTTTTTCTGCTCAGTTAACTTTGTCTTCTTAAACAAAACGAGGAGTCTAATGTTGGAAACAAACATGTTGCTTTTTTTTTTTTTTTCAAGAGTATCCTCATACTGATCTTCCGTTTGAATCTGGGTTGAGCTGGATAAAGTTCTTGGCTTACAGCCAGGCGCTCTTACAGACCTTGTCCTGGTCCTTGGTGATCCCCACATATTATAGAGCCATCAAGTGTCCTGCAGAAGCTACAGCTGACACTTCTTCCAGTCTGGATAGGTTCCTGATTTTTGGTGACAATAACTTGAAAAAAATAAAACTGAACTACTGACCCTGTTTGGGGATAATGAAATCACTAAGGAATGAATGTTGTTTATTAAAACTTTTATTTTTTAATGTACAGATGTAATATCTCTCACTGAGCGCTGAAGGTTAGAATTTAGTTTTCCTTCAGTGGCTTAAAATCACTTATGTGGCAACAAGTACTTCCTGAGTGTGTTTAACTCTTTCCTTCCCACATGTATAGTGTGGCCTTTAACAACCACATCTTATCTGGTCATTAAATGTGCAATATTCACTTCTTGTTCATTGTTGAGCATTTTACACGCTTGTACAAAGATTGAGTTTTTATATAATGATGAGAAACAGAGAAATGCGAATGGGTTTAAGTAAAATCCTGCAAATAAACCAGAATTAAAATTGAATTTACATGTGGTGGACACGTCTCGTTTTTGGCAGATTGGTTGGCAGGTCTTTTCATCCAGAAGTCACACTAAGAAAAATTTGGAATCAGAGCTTGTAAGGGGTAGAATCTGTATTTTGTGACATGCCACCACATGACACAAAGTTAAATTCAAAGAGAATTTAAGTCTTGGGGGTTTAAGAACAGGAGGCCACCTGGTGACCCCAGAGAATTCAGGAGAGCCCTGAGGGTCTACAGTGTGGCTGTGACCTTAGGAGAAGGAGGGACACGAAGCTGCATGAAGGCTCCACCACCAGACTTCCTGGGCGGGGCTGGGGCACCTTGGAGGTCGAGCTGCCAGGGGAGGGCAGTATAACCTGAGCATTGAAGCTCAGGGAGCTCTTTCTCTCGCTTTCCTTAGCATTCGTGAGACACATCTTGAACGGGCCAAAGTATGGTGGGAGGGCCTGCACATTTGATTTGGGATTGACGTCAGTTTGGAATTTCTGTGGGACAGGGCCCCTTCCTCCCTTGTCTGGGTTTGGCTTCCTTTTTCCAGACGGAGCCACAGGATTTAGGGATTGGGAAGTGGATTAGAGGCAAGCTGTGCCACCTCCTAGTGTAGGAATCGGTTTCCTGTCTCTGGACCAGTGGGCTTTCTTGCTGGGACACACCCACAGAAATGCAGCGGGAAATGGTTCCTGTCACCCTGGGGCAGCTGAGAAATAGGGATGGTCTTCATCTAAGGGTGAAGGAGCCAGGATCTTCCTCTGGAAACTGCTCTTCTGAAGACAGCCCTCTTCCTTCTTGGTCTTCCTTTCTAGCCAAACCCTTTTAGGAAACAGCCACACTTTCCTGGTCTGTCAGAGTGACCAACACGGCCCCTCTCCTGGACACTGTATTGTAATATATCCTAAATTTGTGGCTGACACCAGATTTACTGTGGACCTTCAGTCTTCCTGGGCTGCCCTGCTCCCTGCCTTGTCTTTTTTTTTTTTTTTTTTTTTTTTTTTTTTTTTTTTTTTTTTTTTAATATTTTGAGGTTAGGGTGTGAGCATTGGAGGGGCACAGAGAGAGGGAGAGAGAGTCCCAAGCAGGTTCCATGCTGTCAGTACAGAGCCCGAAGGGGGCTTGATCTCACGGTCCATGAGATCATGACCTGAGCCAAAATCAAGAGTTGGACACTTAACTGGCTGAGCCACCCAAGCGCCCCCTGCCTTGTCCTTAGTCAACCTTCCTTAAGGCCCTCTGTCCACCTTCCCTTTCCTGTCCCACTCTTCTCCTCCTTCATCCCATCCTCCTCCCCCTCCTCTTCTGGTGGCAGTATGGAGGTGAGTGCCTGGGCTATCTTCAGCTCTGGGGACCCTTTGAGGTCACTTGCACACAGGACTTGGGGATGACTGTGGAAGACAAAGGTCTGGGGGCCCAAACCCCGGGAAACCCAGAGTTCCAAGTATTTCTGTATCCTTATGTTGGCAGATCATGTTTTTCTCCCTTTAGTGCATAAAACGTGACACAGAGGAAGGGGCACAGGAGAGGAGGAGAGACATGGGAGAGAAAGCCTGGGAAAGAGGAGGCAGCATGTTGGTGTGGAAGGAGCTGGGACCACAGCTGTTTTGTCACAAAACATGTGGGAAGCTGGCCAGGCCGCTTTCCTCCTGAGACTTTCCCTGTTTTAAATGGGGATAATTGCAGCTTTTCCTGTTCCCTGGGTTTACAGCAAGAAGTCCCTGAGGCCACAGAGGTGGAGGCACTGAGGAAATGTTGAGGGGATGTTACTGGGGGAGAGAGGGCTGGTAGCATTGACTTAAGCAGCCAGGGCTGGAGGCCGGACAAAGCCCAGGACCCCCGGCTCTTGGTCTCTAAGGTCCCACTGGCCTGAAGGCCCTGTGACCAGTGGGCCTGGTGCTCCCGTCCAGGCTGGCTAAGGGGCTGTATGTGAACAGCCCACTGTGTGTCATTTCGTCCCCAGGCAGGGCCTACCTTCAGTGTAGATGATCTCATGGACACTGTCTTCTCCTGTAGATGCATCTCGATGTAAAAGCTCACTAGCTCCTCAAGGCAGGGGAAGTGTGTTGGGCTCTTGGCACATCTGGGTGCACCTCTTCCTCCCACTGCCCATCTCCAGGGGCAACAGGTGGAGGGCTGGCAGTGGAGGGCAGTCTCTGGGCTGTCAGCAGCCCTTCTGGGGACAAACGGGCTCACATTCCCAGAGCACTGAAGGGACGGCTCTAGCTGCGCATCCTGGGCCACACTGCGGAGTCCTGTCTTGAAAACGCCAAGTCTCCTGGGTCCCTTCTCTCCCTGACAATGTGCCGACTGAGCCCGTCGCCTGTGGCTCTGGTCCTTGCCACTGACAAAGCCTGAGTGCTCCGAGACGGTCGGGTTGGGGAGGATGGCAGCTCTGCTCCACGCAGACCTCCCAGTGAGAGCTCCAAGCTCCTGGGGTCTGGTGATGGCCAAATACAGCCGCTTCACCACTCTCCCCTTTTGCCCCTGGAGCAGCCGCTTTATCTAGAGACCAAGCAGAAGGCTGCCTGTGCGCAGTAAGCAAATCGGTAGAGGGAGTGCTGGAGGGACCCTCTGCCGTCCCTTCTCTGTGTGTGCTCCCCACGGCCCAGCATGGAGTGTGAAAGCACTCCACCAGCTGCGTGTTCCTTTTAGGAATGCCACTTCGGCGGTTTCCGGGACGCCCTCCTTCAGTCTGCACATACCATAAGAAGGAGCATTGGGTGGTGAGGTCGCACCCTTGGAAGTCAGCCCACCTGGAGGCAGCCTCAAACTTTAGCTTGTTTAAGAATCGCCTGGAGTCACCTGGGCCCTGGCTAGAGACGACAAGCTAAGAAAGACATTTTGAGAACTGGGGAAATACGAATGTGGGCTATACGATGATATTATTCAATTATTGTTAACATTTTCTCAAATGTGAAAATGGCATTGGAGTTATGGAGGAGAATGCTCTTGTTCTCTGGAGATGCAGCTGAGGTATTTAGAGGCGAAGCACTGTGGTGTCTGCAGTTGGCCCTGAATGGTTCAAACACACACATACACACACACACACACACACACACACGTGTGCACATTAGCAAATATGGCAAATGGTAGTAACTGTTGGATGTAGGTGGTGGGTACCTGGGTGGTCATCTTCCTTTTTCAGCTGTGTGTGTGTGTGTGTGTGCATGATTGAAAATGATCATAATACAAAGTTAAGGGCAAAAATCACATGAACATCTGTTTAAAATTCCAGCACCCAGCCTCAGAGCTCACTTTTAGGAGGCCCAGGTAGCACTCAGGATGGGGATTTGAGCAAGCTCCCCAGGTCCTTCTGATGCAAACCACTTGACCTTCAGAAACCACTGCAGAAACACGGCTCTGAGAGCCTGGGGTCTCGAGGTGGAAACCCCAGCCCCAGAGCATGGTGGCTCCGGAGCAGGTGCAGCAGTTGGACGGGTGAAAGCAGCATGCTGAGCAGTAGAGGGAGTCAGCGTCCTGCTTGGCCCCTTGGTTCCACCCCTCCCCCGCCCCTGCTTCTCAGCCCTGTGGGGGGCAGCACTTGCTACCATGTGGGAGCCCCCTCTAGCTGCAGCCCCAGCTCCAGCCCTCATGCTCCAGCAACTTTGGGTGGCTTCAATATCATGCTGTGTCTGACCACCTGGCCTTTTCCCAGACTGCCCTTTCCGCTTAGAATCACCTTTGTTCTCATCTTCCAACTTCTATTCTCCCCCATTTACGTGGCCGGCACGTGCCTTCTCCATGTCCCCTCCTCTAGGAAGCCTTCCCAAGACTGGGTCACTCTTCCTTCCTGGGTGCTCCCATAGCACCTTCAACATTCTGTTGCCCTTACAGGATTTCCCGCTAACTGGTCTGTCGCTCCCTAACCTGAAAAATTTTACTGTGGAGCCCTCGGGGCTATTGCCCATGCTTCTGGCTTCCCTCCTTCCAGGCATCGTGTAGGGCGCACTGCCCGGCCCCCTGAGGGTGAGTGTGGCATGTTGGTAGTTCTGGCCGAGTTATGATCTCAAGTAGGAGACCCTCGAGAGCTATCTCCAACCCAACGACCCACAACAAGAGATGGCGGGTCCTTGGGAGCCTGTGTTCCTAAGTACAGCAAGCAAAGCTCTAATGCCAATCTGTGGTGGGCATGTAACTCTGGTGCGAATAAACCCTAGTTGCTTTCAGCCACTGTGATTTTGGCTTTGTTAACACAGCACAACCTAACCCAGACTGACCGAGACACATACCTCATTCATTTCTGTATGCCCAAACACCTGGCCCAATTCCTAGCACAAAATAGATACACAGAAAATAATTGCTATCATGGCTTTTTCTTGGCTGTGAAACGGGCCTCAAAGACCAGGCAGACGTTTCAAACCACACCACCCCCGTGTCCCTCGCTTCTTCCCTGGTGATATGGGACTCTCCATGGAGGTGCCCAAAGTATCCTCATACGAGGAGGTACAAATTCCAACTCCTCTGACCTTCTGACAGTTCAGACAGGCTCCTGGATGGATCCCAAGTTAACCATGAGCTGCTGTCACCCACTTTCCCTGGCAAAGGCTCTGCTGAGCAAGGGAAACTTGTCACCCACTGCCCTGCTTATTAACTTGTGAAGATCCCTCACACCTCAGGCCACCTCCCCAGCAAAGCATCAGCGAGGACCCTTCCTTATTCTAGGTTGCCACCCTAGCTTTTGGAAAAGTTCTGAGGGAAAGACTGTCCCCATTGCGTCTTCAGTGCCTGGCCCGGTGGCCCTTTGCTCTTGCCAGCTTGCCCTGGGCTCAGGCACACCTCCTCCCTGTCCCCTGAGCCCAAGAACTGCAGGAGCTAAAATGCACAGGCTCACACAGAGGTGTGAACACGGAAGGCAGCACCCTGCAGTCAGTCTGCGAGGCCTCGGACAAATGCCGTGGAATCGCTGGTGCTTTTGGACCTCGCACATGCAGGGTGGATGCAGGTCATAGGTGGAGGTCACAGCCACAGCTGCTTTATCCACACGAACCTGCAGCCCAGACTTCCCCTGTGACCTCTCAGCTTTCGGTCCTTAAGGACAGTGAATCCCAGATGCTGTCAGATGATAGGTGTTTCTTTTCCCAGGGGACCCAGCTCAAGGCAGTGCAGAGCAGCCAATGGGGTAAGAGGTAGGCACAGTGTGTGAGGCAGTCACAGACGAGACCCCAGGGGGCAGGGGTACCGGGCTTCTCACCGCTGAGTTGATGTTCCTGGGACCACAGATTTGCACAGCCCCAGACTCAAAGGTTTGCTCTCTGGAATCCTTGTTCTTGGCCAGGCTGGTGTGGGGCCCCCACTTGTCCAAGAAGTCTCTGCACGTCCCAAGGGTGCCTGCAAGGAGGAGCCCGTGGCCTCCCCCCCCCCCCCCCCGCCGCCACATCTGTACATGGTTCTGTACTTCGCGAAGTCCCTTCACATCCATTATTTCTTCAGATCTTGATAGTCCTAGCAGCCAGGAGGAAAGATTATTGTCCATGTTCCAGAATGGACAAACTGAGACTCAGAGAGGTAAAAACATGCCCTAGTTGACACAGCAAGTCAGAGCCTGGGAGCCCCTCTGACCAGTGTCTTGCCCGTTTTATGATGGTGTTCTATGTAAGAAAGGGCCAGAACTTGTCTGTGAGCTTCACGCTGAGCTCACGCACACACGCACAGACACGTACACACACATACAGATTCTTTCAAAATGCTGGTCCCAGTGATGGGGGCTCTGGGACAGACATCCACGTAAGAAACCACTGAGCCTCTGAGAATGGGGTCTGGACTCCCTTTGTGGGGGGTTGCCTGGCAAGGGGCTGCCAAGGTGGCTGGCAGCCAGGAAGGGCTGTCCCAGCCGAGCCTGGCATTGGCCTTCGCTCCTCATGCTGTACAAGAGGATGCCAGTGGCCAAGGGGCTCCTCACGGTAAACATGTGGCTGCTGCTGGGTCCCGAGGGCTCATCTGGCTCAAATTCTCATAGTTGGACTCCTGAGCCTGGGGCCTGTGGACAGGAGAGAGTCGGTTGACCACCCGATACAGAAGTGGGGTCATCACCAATTGCCCAAACCATGCCCCAGCGACGGGCAGGAAGGAGAGACGAAAGGCGACTGGGGCCTATATCCAGCAGGGCTTGCGGACCAACTGAAGGGTGGAGGAAGGGTAGGGGCAGCAGCTGTGGAGCGGGGAGGAGGCTAACACAGGGGAAGGCAGCCCAGACCACAGAGGTGCTATCTTCTCGAAGGGATCTCATTGGTGGCTTCAGCTGTCTTGTGTCACATGCCCTCCAGACTGATCTCCCGGGCTTGGCCTCCTGAGCTCCAGCTGCTCTCCTGACTTTGACTTCTCCCCAGGGACATCTTAACAGGCATCTCGCACCTACACGTGAGTGCTCCCATGATCCTCACCACCACCCTCTTCTCTCTCTCTCATCTTCATCTTAGTGGCACCCAGGGTGACAGCTCCAAACGGGGCACCCTGGCTGCCTCCCTCACTTGTGCTGCCCACCTGGCCCTATGGTCAGCCCCGCCTTCCACCAGTCCCACCTCCCCACCTCCACCACTCGACCTCCTTCCTAGTGTCAAGCCGGCCTCAGCTTTGGTCAACAGCCACCCCAAAGGTCCCCTGGCCCCCACTCTTGTTCGGATGGGGCCACCTATCTGCTTCAGTGATTTCTCATCGGCCCCTTTCCAGGTCGCCCCTGAGCCTTTGACTTGCCCAGTGACTGCCTCCCTCCCCTGGGGCTCTGCTGCATGGCCCTGTCCATTTCCTTCGCAGCTCTTATTTTAGAATCTAAGATGATCTTGTTTAGGTGTTTATTAAATTCTCCACATCATGTGAGTTTTCTGAGGTCAGGGAGTTTTGCTGTAGCGTTAGCATCCAAAACAGCGTCTGGTACATGGCAGGTACTCAATAAATATTTGAACACTCAGCTTTCTGATTTAGGTGCCTTTAGCAAAGAAAAGGGACATTGCACAGGTTTCCAAGAATGTGGGGAATAGCTGGCCAGGCAGCTGGAGAGAGGGGACTGGGCTGGCATTATGGTTTTTCCAGCCCTCAGGGCACAGGCAGGGATGGAGTTATAGGAATGCCAGGGCTTGTCCAATGGGCCCTGAAAGACTGTGTTCCGCCTCCCCACTCCCCAGCATCCCAGGCACACTGCCCAGGGTCAGTGAATTGGATTCTTTCTTCTTCAACACAGACTTCCACATGAGCAGACACTGGGAGAGAAGGGGAGCCTGGACACGAGGGTCAGCACTTCCTAGCTTAAACCCTCTGAACCTCTAATGGCATTTTGTTTGTGAAACCTTCAGCTTTGGGGAAGAATCAGTGCCCCCAGGTGGCTTTTGTGTGAGTCTGCCTGTTCTACAATGCTTAGGAGAACAAGAGGAGACACAGCCTTGAGGAATCACATCTAGGTGTGGACATAAAACAGAAAAATGGCCCTGCAGCACCAGGAAACCAGGCGGGTCTGGGATAGATGCCAGGGCGAGGCTCAGACTGTAAATGCTGGGGGTGGGGTGGGGAGAGCAGGTCACCGTGGCCTGGTCAGGCCAAGAAGGACTTGGGAGACCGAAGAGGAAGGCTCTGGAAGGCCACAGGGAGGGTCTAAACCCTGGTCAAGTTCCAGCCCCCAGTCCTGCCCTTTGCCGTTCTTTATCCTTACGGCACGAGCCTTGAGAAGCCTGCATGCCTTGCTTGGCCAGTGGGGACTAGAGCCGGGTGGGTGAGGGCAGGGTACTCACCGTGGTGGGGTGTCCTGGGCAACTGGGTGCTCTGTGTAGGGACAGAAAGACAGAGAAAGAGAGAGGAGAGGCATGAATCTCCATGGTCGTCACAGGCTACAGGTCCTGGCTGCCCACCCTACCCCACTGTGGAAAGTGGTCTCAAGGGACGTGTAACAAACACTAGCTGGCAGGGGGTGAAGTGGCCTGGCAGATGACCAGGAGTTAATGAGGAGGAGCGTGGAGTGAGGAGCGGCCCGGCAGAAAGACCCGCCTTTCTGAGGACCGTGCAGCACAGAATGCTTGGTGGGTGTGAAGAGCCAGCAAGACGGACGGCACAGCCACAAGAAAGGAGGCAGCAGCCAGGGCAACTGTGACAAATTTTGGATTTCATCCCAGGAGAGGCTGAGGCCGGTGCTGCTGACCTGGGCCTGAGAGGCTCTGGGAAGCCCCTCTCTGGGGCACGAGCAAATTTCCCAGCCAGCTCAGCAAGAGAAGCGTGGGGTGAGCAGCAGCTCCTGAGGACACCCTGTTAGCTCACACTTCCTCACCTGTGTTTGCTGTTCCCTCTGCTGGGAACACCACCAGCTCCTTGTTTGCTTTTCTGAGTTAGCTCTCACCTTCCCTCCTGGCCCCTATCCAGATGTCCCACCAGAGTGAGGCCTGCCAGTCTGTGCTTGGGTGGTACCTGGGCTCCAGGACAGCCCTTCCCCCTGCAGACTGGGCACCTCTTACTCAGCTCTGTATTCCTAGCACCTACACAGCACACAGTAGGTCCTCAAGATGCTTACTGTAACATAAGGGAATGGTGCTATCTGGGAAAGCCTCACGTGTGGTGGTGTCATTTATGGGGTGCCGCCAAAAGGGCGGCGCTATACTTTTTGGGTCTCTATCTCTGTGCCTCTGGCTAGAGGCAAGTTCGTAACCTCTCTGGGCTCCGCTTCCTTGGTGTAAAACAAGGTCCTGCTAGTTCCCACCTCCTGGGCTTTACGCAGGGAGAGGAGAGTGAGTTGGAGCATGGGTGCAGAAAGTCTGTTTGGGCTGGGTTACGCCAGGTGGTCAGCCGGGCGGCCTTACCTAGAAGGAGAGCCCCCGCCCCTCGCACCCACCCTGGCCCGGGGGTGCACCCACCTGGGCGGCGGCGGGCGACGGCGCGGGCGGCCAGAACGCCGAGCAGCAGCAGCGCCTTGAGGCCGAGCGCCCCGAGCGGGAGGGCGAGCGCCGAGGCCCCAGAGGCGCCGTGGAATCGGAACAAGTAGACGCTGGCCTCCGCGCGGCCCAGGCTGTTGGACGCCGTGCACGTGTAGCGGCCGTCATGGACCAGCGCGGGCAGCTCGGCGGTCACCTGGTGGCCGTGACCCAGTCCCTGACCCGGGCCCGGCACGGCGGCCGAGCCGTTGCCCAGGGCCGGGCCGGACCAGTCTAGGACGGGCGGCGGCTCCCCCTCGGCCGTGCAGAGCGCGCGGAAGGAGTGCGCCGGCCCCGGCAGCACCGAGAGGTTGACGATCCGCGGGGCGGCTGCGGGCAGCGGCCAAGGGGTCGAGGGAGAAAGCGAATCCTGGTCAGAGCAGAGGGGGCAAAAGAAAAGGCAAGGGGGACCCCTCCCAGTCCCGTTTAGTCACCAAGAGATTTGGGGGTGGTTGGCTCAGAGAAGAGGGAGTAGGCGCTCTAGCGCCACGGTGCCTGGGTCCCAATAGAGATGTGGCCTTGGGCAAGTTATTCCGAAGCTCCGTGCCTCAGTTTCTTCATGCGTAAAATGGGGATCGTTTTCTTTATGGGGTCGTTGGGATTTGGCAAGTTAATACATGTGGGGTGCTTGGATTAGGGCGTGGCCCATTAGCAAATGCGCACTCAACGGTCGTTATTGTTGCGGTAGCTCGGGGCTGGGGACTGTCTGCTGGTAGGGGTTCAAGGGCACTTCCCATTCCCAGACAACCTGTCTGTGGCAGGGTGGCGAGGGCCCTGGGGAGAAACTGAAATGCACTCGGAGAGGCAGCCCGGCCAGCCCAAGGGCACATGGGAAGTTTCGTGGCAGAGCCAGACTGGAGCCCAGAACCGGATCCCCACGGCAGCGGGGTGGGGCTAGGATATTTAAAAGCTCCCCAGCTAATTCCAGTGCACAGCCAGGGTTGAGAACCACTGTTCTGGGGACCGGGGATCCTGGTGCCCACTTCTTTATGCCAGGGTCTAGCAAAATACTGGGCACTGTGGGCTCCCTGGGCATCCCCCCCCCCCGCCCCAGGGGGCTGCGGGTGCCCTTCAGTGCACAGAGCACACAGCCCATTGCAGCCTTTGCCGTATTCAGGATTACTGTTCGACTCGTGCTTCTCGCCCCCTAGACTTCGAGCTCCTGGGAACATTCACTCTCTGCGCGCTTCATTACAGTGCCCATTCCCGGGCCCCATTCAGCCCTTCTCGGAGCAAGCGGTCTGCATTTTTAACTAGTTCCCACGTGGCTCGTAGCCATCGCCAGTGAGCCCCCCCCCCCCCCCCCCCCGCCCTAGAGAGATAGGCTGTGTATTGCTCCCCTTTCTATGCCCCGGCGGGAGCAGTGCCGGCACCCGGAAAGCCCTCTGGACGGGGCGGGGAAGGGGGCCGGGACAAGGGCACGGCGCTCACCGGTCACGCGGAGCCGGATGCCGTGGCGGCTCTCGTAGCGGTCGTGGACGTCGCCGGCGAACTCGACGCGGCAGAAGTAGCGGCCGTCGTCGGCCAGGGCGAGGCGCTCGACGCGCAGCGACAGGTCGTTGCGGCGCGGGTTGCCCAGCAGCCGGAAGCGGCCGTGCAGGCTCAGCGCCGTCTGGCAGAGCTCGCTGCCCCGCGCCGCCGCGCACCGGAACACCTGCGGGCCCGCGTACGCCTCGCCCGAGCGCCAGATGGCGGTGAGCGGCCCGTCGTAGTGGCGGTGCGGGTGCGTGAAGGTGCAGGGCAGCACGGCCGCCTCGCCCGCCGCCGCGCTCACCTCGGCCGGCACATGCATGGACCAGCGCTGCGCCGGCGCACCTGCGGGCAGGCGGCCGGGAGCGTCAGCCCCGCCCTGAGGCCGCGCCGGCCGCCATCCCTCGGACTCTGGGGGGCGGGGGGAGGCGAGTCCCCACCGGGAGGTTTGGAAACCTTAGGACTCTGGGAGCGTCTCCCACCTGGGGGCCCAGAAGCCCACCCCGTGACCGTGACCCGAGAGGCATCTCCCGGGATCTTGTCTCCCGGGACTCTTGAGGTGCCTGGGACTATTTGCCTCATTCGGGCGGTCCCACTTCACCGACAGGCCCCTTGACCCCATACTCTTCCCTAACCCCTGCCGGGCTGCAGAAAAGCCCTGGAATCCATGGTTACATTAGTCCCAAGACCCCCGTGGTAGTGATAATAAAAGCACTTACTGTGCACCTCCGTGTTGAGCAAGTTCCCGGTAGTATCTCTTTTAGTTCTCACAAATGATCCTAGATGTAAGCACAGTTTTTCCTGGGTTGTATGTAATAAACTGAGGCACAGAGAAGTTGAGTGATTACATAAGGTCACACAGCTAGGAAGCAAAGCCGGAATTCAGACTCAGGACTGCCTGATTCCACAAACGCATGGAACCTTGGGGCTCATCCAAGGAGACCAACACTCCCATTTACAGAGGGGAAACGGGCCTTGGCAAGGAATGGTATGTTTTGAACTTAATGTGTTGAATGGGATGAGATTCTTTGAGAATCCGGGTCAACCGAAATGGGCTTCCCAAAAGGCCAGATGAGCTGAGAGACCAAGAGTGGTAGACCATTGCGCTGCCTTCTTGCTCTGCACAAGCCCCTTTGGGCTGTTTCCTCACCTCCTGTGTTGTGAGCCTCTGAAGTATGGTTGAGCTAGGGTCTGGAAGCTGTGCTCCGCCTTCAGCTTGAAGATGAGAGGAGAGCCTCTGCCCCTGTTGTTGCATATGTGTGCTGCTTTGGGGAAGGGGTGAGCAGGTGGGTGGGTGGGTGTTGGACCTGGGCCTTGGAGGATCAGGATAGGGGTGGTGTCTCCCTGAGGAGGGAGGACGGGCTGCTAGTTCTACCCAGCTACAACGCTGAATGCAGTTCACAAAAGGGATCCTTAGAGGGAATAATATACCCACTCTGGTATTTCCAAGAGCTTTGTAATTTACACAATTCTTTTGTATACATCATGTCACATGACCCCCAAAACACCCTAGGGGAGAATGACTTGGGGAACTATTGTTATAGATGCGAAAATGGAGTCCCAGAGTCACACAGACAGATGCTGGGAGAAACCCAGCTTTGCTGACTCCATGTCCAGTGCTCTTTACTCTTTGGGGGTAGCTCATGTCCTGGTTTGGAATCCCCCCGGCCCACAGCCAGTTACCATCCGTCCTCCAAGAAGCCCATCCCATCTATGAATTATCTACAGGTCAGGACATTTCTTCTGCATAGAACCAACATCTGCCACTACCCACATGACCCTCTTTGGAGCGTGCACATCCTCTCACGGTGATGGCCCTTCTGGGACCCCAGCATGGCTATCCTGGTCCCATTAAGTCTTCCCTTCTCTGGTGGAAGTCCCGGGGCCTCCCCTGCTCCTCCCCTTCCTCACTGCCCGCTTGGTGCTCTCCGTGCAACGTAGTGTCCTGAGCCGGGGACTCCAGATATGTGCTGCAGGGGTGTATGTTGCTCGTGTTCCTGCAGGGGTGTGCCGCAGATGTGCGCTGTGGGGGTGCTGGACCAGCAGAGTGGGGTACGAATTGGGTTGTGTGAGCTTTGCCTCGTATAAAATGACACTTTGGGCTTGTGCCGAGCTTGCAATCCAGTAAAACCACAAGTTCTTTTTTCACGCGATCTGCTTATAAGCCAAATTTCGTTTCCTCTAAACAAGTGGAATTATGCTTTTGAACCCAAGTGGAGGACTTGACATTTACCTCTACTAAGAGCTTGTTTGCTCAGTTGTTAATAATCAAAGGGCCTAGTTTCAAATTTGAGAAACCCTTCCTGAAGGTTTTGCTGGTTTACTCAGTACCTCCAGCTACAGAAATGGTTTCCCCACTCTTGAGGCTCAGTCCCTGCCTCAGTTTCCCTACACTTCTCACCCTCTGTAACCTCAGCCTCTTTTGAGCTTCTGCATCTCGCAGGCATCCTGGAGCCAGGTACTGATTCCCCAGAGGTATTTTTTTGCTATTGTGCATTCATCAATTAGGAGGCGTTTATCAGACATGTCCCACTCTAAGCCAGGCACTTGGATACAAGCCAGGGTTACAAAGATCAATAGGTTACCTTATCAGCCTGCTGGAGCTCACCACTCAGAAAGGGAGACAGATCTGTGAACACATAATTACACTACAGCCTGCCAGGTGCTCTAATGAGGGACACGAACAATGTTCCCTCTGTCTGAACAAGTTTCCTGGCCCATATCATTCACCAACTTCCTCCCAGTCATCCCCAGGTCTCTGCTGAGTCTTCCTACAGAGGGAGGGCTTCCTTGAACCCCAAGCCTGGGTCTGGCACCCTTGCCTTCGGCCCCCGGCCTGGCAGAAGTACATCCTCCAGGCATCCAGAAGCTCTGGGAGGACAGGGACCACGTATGTGTGGTCGTATTTGTGTCATCACTGCCTAGCACGGCACTTGCCACAAACCAACTGATGTTGAATTAGATTGCTGTAAAAGGGCGGAAGGGAGGGTAATCAGGCTGGCAGGGGAGGGTGGTGTGGCTGGGGGAAGAGGAAGAGGTGTGCAAATATTAGTCAGCAAATGCTTGGAGGACCAGCAGATCCTCGAGAAAGAAGTGGGATTTTCTAAGATTTGGTGTAGACGGAAGGTGCTCTAGGCAAAGGGAGGTAAGGACATGAGCATAGAGGTTGCAGGCATGACGAGATAAGGGAGCCAGAGGACACAGTGCTTTGGGTGCTCACTGGGAGATATTCCTCATTTCATTTCATATGTACAACGACCCAATGAGAGACTCGCGATAGCCTCTTTTGGGGAAGAGAGAACTGAGGCTCAGAGAGGCCACGTGACTGCCCAAGGTCACTTGACTTACCAGAAGCAGAGCCAAGGCTTCCCCCTTGGTGGCTCACATTTCTACTCTGTCCTGTGTGCTGTGTCGCTTGGGGATGACAGTCTAGTTTGGAACATCCTGAAGTGGGATACAGATGGTCTGCCACAGCCTCTCCCTCCCTGGGGGCTTTGCTCTAGGAGCAGAGAGGACACACAGAGGCCCTTTCAGCCAGTGTGAGGATCTTGGCTCCAGTTAGGGGGAGATTTGTGTTTCCTGTTTACCTGCTGGATGGTGTTTCAAGAGGAAAGCACCTGGACTCCCTGTTACATGGAGACTCCGGACGCATCCACTCAGGGACTCAAGGGGAGGGTGGGAGGTCCCGGCAGGAACTGCCCAGGGAGCACATGCGTTTGCTTTGGCAGGAATCCAAGCTCCCCAGCATCCTGTGACATTTGTCATTCCCTCTGGCAGCTCATGTCCGTCTTTAGGACAAGGGAGGGATGACTCCTGAACTAAAATCATGCCCCCTTATTGTGGAGTTTCTAATCTCCTTGCCTCAGGACTATTAGCCTCTGGGGACAGCAAGAGACCCACATTCTTCTCACTGCCCACCTTCACCACTCAGTGGTGGGCCACAGGGTATGCTGGCAAGATTTCCTGCTTTGGCACAGCTGGACCTGGGTGACAGTCTCATTTGTGGTCATTCTTTCCTGGGCTCTTATGAGCACCCAGTCTGAGCCTGGCACTGTTCTAGGCTCACTCACTTATGGGTGATCTTTGGGCAGGTTACTTACTGTCCCAGGTCTCAGACTCCTCTGCTGCAAAATGGGGCGCCTAATACCTTCCTCATGGACTTGAAGGTTGAATGAAGTCACATGTGTAGCTCGCCCAGCAAATGCTCAATGCACGTCAGCCCCCTTCTCTCACCAGCCCTGCCAAGGGAGGGTGCATACGAGGGAGCAGGGTGGGGGTGCTGAGCAGTGGCGGGAAGTGCTCTGGGCACACACCTCAAGCCGATGCAGCAGGGGTGAAGATAGGGGACGCTGACATCGCACCTTTGGCGGCTCAATTTAGCATCTTAGGGACCGTGTGGGCAGTCAGGGTGGACTGTGCCTCCCAGGGGATGGCCACGTGGTGCTCAGAGCTGGAGTCCCTCAGACCTCCCCGGTGCTGCCGCCCCCTAGGCCCCATGATGGCTGACATCACCAGCAGACGGCAGCCACTCTCATGAGGCCAGCGATCTGTAAGGGGGCCACCCTCCTTGGGGACATTTGGCATGCTAGCAGGGGTGTTCTCAGGGAGTGACTCCGGCGGTAGCCTCTTGGGCATGGTGGCACCTGGAGTGTCAGGAGAGGGCATTTGAGGGCAAGGGGAGATGTTCCTCTTGGCCAGCAAACCTCACCAGGGAGGTGTGTGGGTTGAGCTGGGGCACACTGCCTTCCGTCCACTTCTCTCCTGCCTGCGTTTGCTCCCAGCAATTCTTTTTGGGGCCTGTGTGTTGTGCAGATAGGTTGTCAGTGGAGAAAAGGGGAGAAAGGGCTGCAGAAAGGGGAGGAGGGTGGGGTGACAGAGAAAACAGGAAACCCATCTTTCAGTGTGAGCTGGACCCAGAAGTTTCTAGGGAAGGGATGAGGAGCAGGGATGCATGAGGGAAAGGCCTGGCTGTTCTCCTGACCTCGGGGTTATCCAGGCTTCTCCCGTAGCCTCGCCTCTCGGCCACACGGTTGTGGACGTGGCCCCGCTTGCCTGAGCTACAGTTGGAGAGCCTCAGCTGACCGTGCCCCGCGGCCAGTGTCTGCTCCAGGGCGCTGCTCTCCCGAGTTCCCACTCAGCCTGTGTCTGCCTGTGCTCCGCTGGCCTTCTCAGGGGGCCCTGCTCCCTGTCAGTCCTTCTCTGCCCCAGGTAGGACTTCTCAGCCCAAGCTACTGGCCACAGTAGCCGCCAGGAGCAGAAGCATCATCCTGGCTCGGGGAACTCTCCCGTTTCCCCCCCGGACCCATGACAGCAGTCCATCTCCTCCTTGGCCTCTCCCCGCACCCCATGTCCTTGCTCACTACTGAGATTTGTCTTGCCTTTTGGTTTGTTTCGCGACAGTGGTTCAGAGCTAATAAATTCCTTTGAGCACAAGCTTTGCTCTGGGCTCCCCACCGCTGCATGTGGATGGTGTAAAGGTTGGGGCTTGCACTCAGAACCCTCTGGTTCAGCCCAGGCTGTGACAGCCCAGAAAAGTTACCCGACTTCCATTGGCCTCCCTAAACAGGCACAGGGGTCCTTGCACTGCAGAGCTGGGGTGAAGAGTAGATGAGCTGCTTGTCAGGGCCTGAGACGGGAGCCCTTGAGGGTGACAGTGACTATGATCACTCTACCTACTTATCAGAGGCTTGTGGACCAACTGCAGAGTTGTCCAAAGTCACCCAAGTGGTCAGAGCTCCCAGACCATTGTTCTTTCCACCTGCATGTTCCCTGGCACCTCCAGCTTTCTGAAAGCAGATCCATGGGGAGCCAGACGGGAAAGACAAGGAGACAAGGGAGAGTGTGTGTGTGAGCCCCTGGGAGATTAGGGGCTGCCCCAGGGCGCTGGGTGCTGAGGGTGGGTGGCATCGGTAAGAAGAAGGGCACAGAAAGGGGAGGGGGGGTTTCTGGACAAATTCCTCCCACTTTGTTTTTGCCGATGGCCTGCCCTGGCCCTATGCTCAGAGATGCAGCTGGGGGGGCAGAATGTGACACGCGGGGACCCTGCTCATGCAGCCCCTCAGGCTCCCACATTGCAGCCTAACCTAGCCCGGTCGTCCGGCCTCTTGCCCAGGCCTGGTGCCACACGGAGAGGCTCATAGGTGAACGGTGCCAGAGGGGTCTCAGAAAGTGCGACCCTGCTCACCCTAGTTCCGTGAAGCAGCTGCCAGTGTGAGAAAAAGGGATCCCCTCCCCAAGACGCCTCAGCCTCCCTGGGTAAATCTCAGTACATGGAACACTTGCGTGGTTTAAGTTTTGTTCTTGGACATGTGACTGCTCGTACTTCCTCTACGTCTTTTTGTCTTTGACTGATTCATAGCCCCTGACCCTCAACAGCAGAAAAGAAATAAACCAAAACAAGCACCCCCACCCCCACCCCGCCAAAGCTAGCCTCTCTCAAGGGTATGTGACTTCAACAAGATTTCCTTGCTATTTCCTTGCACAATCACTGAGCACCAGGACTGTGCTGGGGGCTTTTATATACATGATCTAATTATCCTTCACAGCACCCCATGAGGCACCAGGGACCCCACTTTGCTGATGCTCAGAGAAGTTAGGCAACCTTCCCAGGGCCACACAGGTAGTAAATAGCAGAGCCAGGATTTAAAGCTGTGTATGACATCAACACTTATGCCTGAACCGCTCTCTTATCAGCCCAAGATCCGGGCAGGGTCACCTTCTCCAGCCCCCACCCTCTAAGTGGCACCCTAAATCATCCCAGGGAGTCAGCCGAGTTAGGGCACTCTGGGAAAAGAAAGCCTCTCCCCTATCAGCCCCCACTGGAGGGCTCTGTCAGGGGACAACGGGCAGTGCAGGGTGGGGACTGGGGTCGGTCCAGTCTAGAGCCACACATCCCAGCCCCACCCTACACCACACTTACCAATTAAAATGGCCAGCACTTCTAAGAGCTCTGTAGACAGCTGCTCTTATCCAAACCCGACCTGATCTGGACTCTGCCTCTGTTGAATGCTCAAGAGGAAGGAAAAGGAACCTAAGGTGTGGGAGTGTATAATCCAGTCATGGAGACAGGACCCCAAACAAGGAATGTTGCCTAACAGCTTAGAACACCATGATATCAGAGATCACTAATGTGGCACATGACGGCCAGTGGCCATGCACATGGAGGCACCGACGCTGAGTCCAGGGACATATCCACAAGAGGGATGTCTCAGGCGGGGATCCGGGAAAGGACTGGGGTCTGGGCCAAGGGGCTCGGAGGATGGCTTTTGTCATTTATCCCAATTACCCTCAACTATGTCGAGCATCAGAATGACCTGAGAAGATGGTTGAAGATGCAGACTTCTGGGCCCTGTTGCCTGATATTCTCATTCTGCAGGACTGGGGTGGAGCCAAGGATCTGCATTTAAACAAATACTCTCTTCCCACTGAAATGCTGCTACCGATGGTCGGTCGGTAACAGAAACACTGTTCCCAGGGACACGAACTCACTGAGCTCAGTGCCAATGACGTCGTTGCCTAAGCCTGCGGCAAAGGGTTCCCATTCACGCCTTGGGGTTCCCCCTGAGCGGTCAGGATGCCCTCTATCGGTTGCCCTGTTCCCCATGTGAAATCACCCCCACTCTTCCCCCAAACCCATTTTCCCTCTGGGCTGTGCCCATCGTGACACAAAGCATTTGGATGACCGCAACACCCGAAGTCCCTTCAGAGCCTGGACTGTCCGCCCCAAACCTTGCCCACTATCTGCTTGGATCCTCACAGCGGTGGCTGAGCCGGTGGCCTTTCTACAGGTGGGGCTCAGAGAAGTCAGAGGATTGCCTAAAGTCACCGGAACCCAAGATGACACCCGGGCTTGAACTTGTGGCTTCTGTCAACGCAGCTTCCCTAAGTGCAACCCGGTTGTCCCAAGTTCAAGGAGAGAAGACTGTACCTAAGATTCTGTGAGCATCTATTCTGTTCTGAGCAGGGGCCACAGAGAAAAGTGGGAAACTTACCTATAGGGAGGATGCCCACCAGGCAGGCCAGGAGCCGGAGGGACCATTCCATGCTGTGAGTGTCTGGAGACCCCAGACCAGCCCCACACTCGCCTGGGCCACCAGCAAGAAGCCTCCCTGATGAGGAGAAGGCAGCGTGCCCAGGCCTGTGCCCCTACTGGGCTCCAGGCTCCAGGGGAACTGGGGAGAGGCAGTTGGGCAGCCTGGATATGATCAGATGAAGCCCGTGGGGTTTAGTCATGTGGAAAACCAACAGGGGAACCACTCAGATGATTTTCCAGGACAGGAAACAGAGAAGCACTTGAGGAAGAGGAAGGACCCTTTCCTGGGGCCACTGGTCCCTTTGAAAAAAGTGCTGCTCTTTTGCTGCCTGCCCTCTCTTCCTCCCTTCTTCCCTTCGTCCTCTCTCTCCCTCTACCCGCCTCCCTTCCCCCTTCCCCTTCTCCCTTCCTTCCCTCTTCCTCCCTCTTTCTACCCCCCCTTCCATCTTACCTCCCTTCCTTCCCTCCCCCCTCCTCCCTCTCTCATTCTACCTTCCTTTCTCCCTCCCCCACCCCTCCTCCCTCCCTCCTGCCACCCTCTTCCCTCCCTCCTCCTTTCTTTCCCTCCTTTTCTTCTCTACATTTTTAGTGTGCCAGCATGGGTTTTCATTTTGATGGAGCTATCTTCCTGTGGCCATGCTGATTCCGAAGTGGTGATTATTCACAGAAGAAAAGTCCTCTCCAAAATGTAGTCATCGTTGACAATGGTTACATTACCAAGCAGCATAAAAGGGAAATAGTAAACTTACTAAGCAAATCAATCCAGACAAACATGTCAAAATGCTCAGAACATCAAAATGTCAGATAGAAATATCCTACCACAGGGGCAGAATCTCGGTATCTGTGCCAAGGAGGTAATCAGAAAGCTGAACAGAAAAAACGGCTAGGTAGGAGGCTGGCCAAGGTGAGCCAATGCTTGGGGAGAGGGAAATGTTTTAGTTAGGATAAATGCTAATCTGTTGAGAGAGAGAGAGAGAGAGAGAGAGAGAAGTTCTCAAATACAATAGATGTTTTAAAAAATGGAAGTTGATTTCTGTCCCATATATCAGTCCCAAGGTGAGCGATTTACGTAGGCAGGTGGCCTTGCTTCTCCAGGTCATTCAGGGATCCAGGTTCAGACCTACTGTTACTTTCTCACCCCCTTCTCCATTGTTAATGGCCTTAAGGCTGAAGGTGGCAATCAGGCTTGTTCAAGGGGAAAGATAGAAACTCTAATTGGCTTGTCTTTTTGGTTATCTATGATCCAAAAGCTGTAGACATCACATCCACTCACCTCCATTGGCCACACCCACGGCAAGGGAGCCCTGGAAGTGTGGTCTCTAATGAGGTGATGCTATGGTCAAGCTAAAATGTATTACCCTGGAAGAAGGAAACAGATGTTGATGGGTGGTTACTTGTCTCTGCCCCAAGTGTTTGCTATAACTCTAGAAAACTAAACTTTGGAAAACAATCAATTCCATAAACTCTAAAATGTCCTTGAAGGATGCACCCTTATTTTATACACAACTGAGAGAGAAAAAAACTTTGTACCTTTTTATAATCGTAAGATGCCATTGGCTGTAACATGTATCGGAATTCAGAAATGTTAAAAATGTGAAAAAAGATGAGCATCTTAGAATTGATGAAATATAGTTCCTTTTTGGCTTTTTGGTAACATATTCTCAACAACAAGAGCCTTTTCAGGGGCACCTGGGTGGCTCAGTTGGTTAAGCATCCAACCCTTGATTTTGGCTCAGGTCATGATCTCACCATTCATGGGTTCAAGCCCTGCATGGTGCTCTGTGTGGACAGCAGAGAGCCCGACTGGGATTCTGTCTCCCTTTATCTCTGTCCCTCCCTCGATGCCCCCTGCCCCACCACCACTCACGTCTTTCTCCCTCAACAGTAAATAAATAAGCATTACAAAAACAGAAAAGGAAGAAAGGACTTTTCAGAGGGGTCAGCCTGTCCTCCCTATGCTAGGAGGAGCCACAGAGAAGAGATGTATGTCTGTGTCTAGACCAGGGTTTTACAGATACTCTTTCTCAGATCAAGGAGGTTTTTTGTTCTGTTCCTGGTTTGCTGAGAGTTGTTAACGTGAATCTAGTGTTGAATTTCCTCAAAAAGTTTTTCTGAGATAATTCTAAGATTTTGTCTCTTTAGTGAATTACATTGACTTTTCCAAGTTGAACCAGCTTTGTGTTCCTGAGATAAACCACACTTGATCATGAAGTATTATCCCTTCTACATATTTCTCGGTTCAGTTTGCTAACATTTTATTGAGGATTGTTTAATTGTGTCCATGAGGGATATCGATCTGTGGTTTCTGTTTCTTGTAGTGTCTTTGTCTGGTTTTGGCTTTAGAGTAATGCTGACCTCATAAAATGATTCAGGAAATGTATCCTCCTCTTCTGTTTTCTGAAAGAGATTATGAATTGACATTATATCTTCATTAAACATTTGGTGGATTCCCCAATCATCTGTGCCTAGAGGTTTTTTGTTGTTATTGTCAGAAAGTTGAAACCTATGAGTTTAAGGGCACCTGGGTGGCTCAGTCAGTTGAGTATCTGACTTTGGCTCAAATCATAATCTTGTGGTTCATGAATTTGAGTCCCACATCGGGCTGTCTGCTGTCAGCACAGAGCCTGCTTCAGATCCTCTTACCCCTCTCTCTGCCCCTCCCCTGCTTAATGCTCTGTCTCTCTCTCTCGCTCTCTCTCAAAAATAAACATTTAAAAAAGAGGAAAAGAAAACAGTTTAATCTGTTTGATAGAATGCTATTCAGATTATTTCTTCTAGACGTAAGTTTGGTAGATCATGTATTTCAAGGAATTGGTCCATTTCATCCAAGTTGTTAAATTTAGGGACACAGAATTGTCCATAATATTCTCTTATTGTCTTTTTAATGTCTGTGAGGTCTGTAGTAATACCACCTCTTTCATTCCTGAATTAACAGTACTTTATTTTTATTATTATTATTTTTATTTGAGAGAGAGAGAGAGAGCAGTGAGCAGGGGAGGGGTGTGGAGGGGGAGATAGAATCTTAAGCAGGCTCCATGCTCAGCATGGAGCCTGACATGGGGCTCGATCCCTCGACCCTGGGATCATGACTTGAGCCCAAACCAAGAGTAAGATACTCAACCAACTGAGCCACGCAGGCGCCTCAACGGTACTTTAAAATCTCAGATTCAAATACTTTTGAACCTGTATCATGCCCCACGTCTATGCTGGACACCGCCCAGATATATGGAAGATCAGCTTCCAGTAGAGGTTTACAGTCTAATCAAGTGTGCTACACCTTGACAACTCAGTTCTCAGCCCTAAACCTACATTTCTATACTCTGCTGTCAGTGCTGAGGCTGGCACTCTGCAAACCACATTTCTCAGACCACACTTGGCTAGTGGAAGGCCCTAGAGAGAGGCTGGGAGGTGGAAGCAGGGCTTCCAGTTCCTGTTAGTGGTGCTCCAGCACCTTACGAGCCATCTAGGTCCAGCCTCCGGCTCTGTTGACAATCCAAGCCTGCCGCCTCCCCTCAGAGGTGCGGCCCCAGCCCGGCATGTCTGTCCCCCTCCCACCCTATCCTCTGAGCATTAGCCACACAGTGTCCCCCTTCGCAGAGCTGACCACCAGCTGTGCTTCCTCTAAACCCCTAGGCCTCCATAACCCTACCTCCACCCCTCCCTCTCTGCCAGCCCCAGGGGTGGTAGCTTCTTCCTGTAATTACTAATACTTGGGCTATCTCTGAACCCCCGATTTTCTCTCTTATCCTTCAGTTAGTTATCTGTGTAACCAGTGGCTTACACTGTGTTTGATACAGGAACTCAGCATATCTCGGTTTAAGAGGTCAACTCTCCCCAAGTTCATCTCTAAATTCAACACAGTCTCAATCAAAATATCAATAGGCTTTTTTTTTTTTCCTAAAAGCAGATTCTAAAATTTATTTGGAAGGACAAAGGAACTGGAAGAGCCAGAATTGTTTATTCGAAAAAGAAGAATGCACTGGGGGGACTGTCGTTACTGATTTCAAGAACCACTATAAAGATGCAAAGCAAGAAAATGTGATATTGGTGGAATGATAGCCACAAAGATCAATGAAACAGAATTGAGAGTCCAGGAATACCCGTGTAGCCAACTGATTTTTGACAAAAGTCCAAAGGCAATTCAATGGAGAGAGGATAGTCTTTCCAACAAATGGTTTTGGAACAGTTGGATGTCATATATATATACACATATACAGGACCTTGACCCATAACTCACAATTTATACAAAAATTAACTAAAAATGCATCATAGGCCAAAATGTAAAACGTAAACCTGTAAAATTTCCAGGGGAAAACAGGAAAAAAAAATCTGTGTAAGCTTAGGTTAAGCAAAGAGTACTAATCAAAAAATTTGAGAAATTGGATTTTGTCAAAATTGAAAACATTTTCTCTCCAAAAGACACTTAAGAGAATGAAAAGACAAGGGGTGCCCTTCTGGCTCAGTCAGTTGAGTATCCGACTTTGGCTCAGTCATGATCTCAAGGTTCGGTTCGTGAGTTCGAGCCCCGCATGGGGCTCTCTACTGTCAGCACGGAGCCCTCTGAGCATCCTGTTTCCCTCTCTCTCTGCCCCTCCTCAGCTGGTGCTGTCTCTCTTTCAAAAATAAACATTTTTAAAAAGAGAGAGAGTGAAAAGACAAAGACTGGAAGAAAATATTTGCAAATCATATCTCTGACAGAGGATCTGTATCCAGAATATATAAAGAACTCTCAAAGACCAACAATAAGAAAATAATGACAAACAAATCAGTAAATTTGAAAAGATGCTTCACCAAAGAAGATGTACAGATGGCCAATAAGCTCATGAAAACATGCCCAACATCATTAGTCATTAGGAAAATGCAAGTTAGATTTATAATGAGATACTGCTATACACCCATTAGAATGTTAGAATGGCTAAAGTAAATAATACTGACAATACCAGATGCTGAAGAGCCTCAGAACAACTGAAACCATCATGTATATATTGCTGGTGGGAATGCAAAATGGTGCTGTGCCCTTTGGCAAACAGGCTGTCAGTTTCTTAAAAAGTTACAAAAGTTAAGACGTTCTTAGCATATAGCCCTGCAATCCCACTCCTGGGTATTCACCCAGTGAAATAAAAATTTATGTTTACAAAAAGTCCGTGTGAGAATGTTTACAGCACGTGTCTTCATACTCACCCTAAAGAAGAAACAGCTAGCTATCCCTCACCAGTGAATGACAACCTATCACACAGCGTGCAACAGAGCACTACTCAGTGTCAACAAGGGAGAAAGCACTGATTTACACAATAGCACGGGTGAGTTCAATGCATTTTGCTTAGTGAAAGAAGATAGGCTCAAACGAGTACACCTTACATTTCGTTCAGGGACTAGGCAGAAACTACCATGGAAGGGGCTCGCGGGGTGGTTGACTGCAATGGAGCAGCATGGAGGATTTGGGGGTGATGGGACTGTCTCGTGTCATGACTGAGGCGGTGAACACGTGATTCTATGCGTTGGTCAAATTGCAAACGCGTATGCATAGAATTAGCACCGCAAAGAATGACTTTGACATATGTAATTTAAAAAGCTTAACCAGGTTGTGGGGAAAACCCAAAATGGAATACAAAAGGTTGCAAAACATCTACATGTATTACAGAAGAATAACTTAGCCCACGAGAAAGAATATAGCACTAGCTGAAGTTACTTTGGAAAACAGTGTTTTGACTGAATGCTCTGGCTAAAGACAAAACACTGGGTGTAGACACCGATCTGTAGTTAGCAAACTGGTTTCTCATAAGGATAGAGCCAGAGACTCTGAAACTATGTATGTGTACATGAGGGTTGAACAGATAAGTAGGTATGATGTAGATCATGAGAGGCAGATTTCTTTCTGCTGTAGAAAAAAGCTACAGTTGAGAAAAGGGGAAGAGCTAGGATGACCCTTGTAATAATTGGATTGGAACTGGAGGTGTCAGAATAGTCTTGGTTTTACAACGTATACACAGATAGATGCAGAGCCGTTAAAGCTCTTAGTGCAGAGGCTGGAAGGTTGAGGAGTGTCTAACACTTAATAAATGGTAGCTACACATGTATATGAATGGTACATACACATGTGTAGCTACCATTGTTACATATATTATACATGTTATATATATGTTATATATGGATTCATATAAAAACATACATACGTGCATGCACATAACAGACATACATACATATACGTATATATATTTGTGACTCAGTTAAATGATCCTTAGTGTTTGTTTGTGTTGTTGGTCAATAAGCTGGTGCTGCCTTTTCCCAGTCTCCCGGGGCTGGCCCACTTGTGGCTTTTCAGTAGGGTGACTATAATGAACTATCCAACCAGGACACTTTTGTCTGGAACAAGTGCTAAACTGTTGGGACCACCATTACAATGGTCATAACCTGTGACTGTACTGGGAAAATCAGACATGTGATCACTCTTCTGGAAACATCCTGCGCTATGAATTTCTTGGCAGAGTGTCTCAAAGGCTTTATGGATCCACATATGAATATTGGGGTGGGGGAAGAGTGGGGGGCAGGAGAAGGCGCTGGTATTCCCAGCTATCAAAGGCAGAATATTGCCCTTGCCTTTTGAGTTCCTTTGCTTCGGTTTTCCTGGGAGTCACCAACTGAGAGGATTGGGAAGATGTATGTGTACAGACCTCTGAGGGTGAGCTGTAAGTTGACACCAGGTCCTCATAGTTGAGGAAACACTGAGAGTATGTGAATCAGGGGTCATTGCAAGTTATATCTTCAGTAATGTTGTATAGTATACAACCTGCACAACTGTATGTGGTCACCCCATGTGAATACTTGGGAGAAGGAAGGGTTGGAACATGAAACCAATATTGTTTCTGGGGTGCTTTAGGGCCCCTCTCTGCTACCTGACACTCTTAATCAGATTTCATCTAGTGAAAGTGAACCCCCAGCTGGCCTAGGTCATTGGAACCAGAGTGTAAACCCCAGGAGTGGCAGTGGGTGGAAATGTAGCAGCAAGGAGGAATGGCAGATGGAACCTACAGGGATTTCCAGTTGGAGGCCACAGGGTTACAGGCTGATATGATTTTCTCATTCCTTTGCACCTGCTGATTCCAGGTATCCAGGTAAGATAACGCCCCGATTCAGGGGCAGGGCCATTTGCTAGGCTCAGGTGGCCAGGAAGCCACGGAGGTCAAATCAGGTCTCTGCTGAGAGGCTTCCAGAGAGAAGGGTATCCCCTGTGACATGACAGGAGTCTGAGCATGGCTGCAGGCCAGTGGGACAGCAGCTCAAACCACTTAGGCTGGGAAAGGAGAGGAGGCTTATGGTTTCCTAAGTCATTCTTGATTGGGGTAAATGAGGCCACGTCCTCTTGCTAGTTCTGGATGAAGATGGGGCGGGTTGTTCCTTTCCTAGTCTTCTTTCCATTTCCTCTTCTCTGGGAAACTCAGCTTTAAAAATCTTTGACATTTCCCCTGATCTACACTATAGATGACACGGGAAAGGCCGTGTGGCATCCCGGCGAGGCCACCACTCCCGCAACGGACGGTGCTGTGCTGAGTTCCAGCTTTGTTGGTGACTCCACTGTCGCTTTGGGCGAGCACTTATTTTCTCTGTAAAGCACAGATAACGATGGCCTCTCGTGCTGCTACAAGGACCACAGGGCGAGGTTTACGAGGGACCACTCAGGGTGCCTGGCGCAGAGTAAGAACACCCCTAATCTTCAATCAGGGACAGGATCATCTTTTTATTTCGGAATCCCACTTGTTTGGAATACACACAGATTCAGATTCTGATAAAAACCAGCATGATTTCAAGAGTCGGAAGGAAGATGATGGAAGAAACTAGACGCCTATCAGAGGTCAAAACGATTTCAAGAACTTTAGAAATGTTTGGTTAGCTAATTAGCAAATTCATCTTTTGCTCACAAAAGCGGGTTCTCTGAGACCCAGGACAAGTGCTCATTATTAATTTTAGTTGTTTTGGGAAACAGCACAGTTGCTTTTAAAAAATACCATTATGGGACACCTGGATGGCTCAGTCAGCTAGGCATCTGACTCTTGATATCGGCTTAGGTCATGATCTCATGGTTCGTGAGTTTGAACCCTGCATCGGGCTCTACACTGACAGCATAGAGCCAGCTTGGGATTCTCTCTGTCTCTCTGTCTCTCTTTCTCTCTCTCTCTCTGCCATTCCCATGCTCTCTCTCTCTCTCTCAAAATAAATAAACTAAAAAAATTTTTAAAATTAGCCATCAGTCTCTTTTCTGTATGCCTCGTGCTCCCCAAATCCTCACTCTCCTCCCGCTGTCCCTCCCGAGCTGCTCAGACAGAAACCCCTGGTCCCCACAGCTGTGTTTCTTCCCTGGCCTTGAACTCCAAAGATCCAGACCTTTCTCCTTTTTGTGGCTTCAAATCTGCCCTTCTTCAGAGAGGAGTTGTCGTTCGATGAGACAAAGCAGAGTTCATAAACAGTCTGCAAAACAGAGGGAACATAGCACATCTCATAAAATGGCGTTTCGAATCACTGGAGAGAAGTGGATTCTTTAATGATTGATGCTGGGAAAGCCAGTTTGCCATTCGGATAAAAAAAATAGAGATAGATAACATCCTTACTTTTTAACCTATATTCCAGATGCCACAGTTACTTGAAGGTAAACGTTAAAACCGTAAAAATGCTACTAGAACGCATGAATGAACCTTGAAGTGGAGATCTTTCTAACTTTGGGGAGAAAAACCAGAAATCGTAAAATGAAAACCTTTTTTCTTTTATTAAAAAACTTTTTTAATGTTTTATTTATTTTTAAGACAGAGAGAGACAGAGCGTGAGTGGGGACAGGACAGAGAGAGAGGGAGACACAGAATCTGAAGCAGGCTCCAGGCTCTGAGCTGTCAGCACAGAGCCCGACACGGGGCTCAAACTCACGAACTGTGAGATCATGACCTGAGCCGAAGTCAGACACTTAACCGAGCCCCTAAAATGAAAAACTTTTAATGTTTTATTATTTATTTTTGAGAGAGAGAGAGAGAGAGAGAGAGAAGGAGAGAGAGAGAGAGAGAGAACGTCAGGGAGGGGCAGAGAGATAGGGAGAGGGAATCCCAAGCAGGCTCCACGTGGTCAGCACAGAGCCCAATGTGGGGCTTGAACTCATGAACTGTGAGGTCATGACCTGAGCTGAAATCGAGAGTCGACTGAGCCACCCAGGCGCCCCATAAAATGAAATTTTGATACATTTGACATCCTCGTAAGAAATTCACTTTAAACTTGACTAGTTCAAAACTTAAACATTTTGTATGGGGGTAAAGAAAGGCACAAGGCAAGTGACAAAGCGAGGGAAAACGTTTGCAGCATATGTGATAGATAAAGACACGTTGCCTTTGTTTCACGCATTAATAAGGTATAGGATAGCTCATAGAAAAGAGATAAAAGTGGCTAATAAACTTAATGCTAATTTTAAAACAGCAAATCAACTCAGCAATGAAATACTATATGGGCGTCTCTGGTGGGCAGCATTTAAAGGCTACATTAAAACCTTGCATTACCAAGGATAGGGAAACGGGGTGTCAGTAACACAGATGGATGTATCACCCAGTCATCTTTTTGGAAGACAAATTGACATAATCAGGATTGCAAATGTGTACAAACTCTCACCCAGCAATTCTACTCCAAGAACTTTATTTCCTAGATATTCTTACGTAAACTGGCAACAATATACACACTAGAATCTTCCTGGAAGCATTATTTTGTTGTAGCAAACAACCTAGATGACCATCAACAGGGGCTGATTAAGTACTGTAGACATCCTGTGATCGGATGCTTTGAATCTATTTCACAGAGCAAGATAGATCTCTGTCCTGACTTAGGAAGATTCTCAAGATATATTATCAAATGGAAAGAGCAAGGTATAGAATAATGTATAGAGAGTGAGGTCTTAGCTATGTTGAGGAGAAAGGACTATCAGCTTTTGAATGTGTAGATAATTTCTGGAAAGACTCAGAAAAAAGTTAAAGGCAATAGCATCTGGGGAATTGAGATGATTTGAATATATGTCCACAAATATACTCCTCCCCTCAAAGGGCAAAGCCTTAATTCCTCTGGGGCCGGACTTACTGACTTGTATGTAATGAGTAGAATGTGACAACTGTATCTTAAAAGTCATTGTGGATTCTTTCCTGCTCTCTCTTTTGGGCCACACACTCCGGGGGAAACAGACTCCCTCTTAAAAATTATACTTTGAACATTTTTTAGAATTCCATTTTCATTACCATGCTGGTAATTTTGCCATATACCAGTGCATTCCCCCTCCCCAGGGGGCTCTATAACACTCATGACATACAGTCTTAATTTTCACTGTAGAGTTACAGTACATATTGTCCCACTTCACATAAATCTAGCCACCTTGGAACTATATAGGTCCACTTGTCACCCCCAGTGGAATATCGGTCTGACATGTAACATTTCCTTTATGGCACCTGACATGTACATATATTATAAATACAAGACAGTGTTACAATTTTTGTTTTGAATAGTCATATATGTTTGAAACAAATTAAGAAGGAAAAGTCAGTCTTATATTTACCAGATATTTATCATTTTGGATGCCCTTTATTCCTTCCTAAAGATTCATATTTTCATTTGGTCTCATTTCTCTTTAGTCTGAAGAATTTCCTTTAGCATTTCTTTAGTGCAGATCTGCGAGTGACAAATTCTTTTAGTTTTCTTTTATCTGAAAAATCTTTATGTTGCCTTCATACTTGATAAGTGTTTTTTTTGCTGGAGATAGAATTCTGGGCTAGGTTGTTTTCTTTCTTTCTTTCAGCCCTCCAAGACGTTAATCCACTGTCTTCTGGGCTCCATTGTTTCTGACATGAGAGACCAGTCATTTGAATCACTGTTGCCTGCTTTGTAACATTTTCAAGATATTCTCTCTGTCATTGATTTTCAGAGGTTTGACTCTAATGTGCCTGGGCATTTTTCTTTCATTTAACCTGTTTGAGGATTGCTGAACTTCTTAGGTATGTAAATTTGTGTCTTTTTCTGTGGCACCTGGGTGGCTCATTTAAACATCTGACTCTTGATTTTGGCTCAGGTCGTGATCTCGTGGCTCATGAGTTCAAGCCCTGCAATCAGGCTCCTTCTGTCAGCACAGAGCCTGCTTCAGATTCTCTGTCCCCTTCTCTCTGCCCCTCCCCCCTGTCCCTCCCTCTGCTTGCTCTCTCTCTCTCAAACTAAATAAATCAACTTAAAAAAACTTATGTCTTTCCCCAAGTTTGGAGATTTTTTTGGTCATTATTTTTTCAAATAGTATTTCTATCCCATTCATCTTTCTTTTCCTTCTAGGGCTCCAATTGAATGTATGTTAGACCTTTTGATATTATCCTCCGGTCTCTATTATTATTCTCTCTATTCTTCAGTTGGACGTTTTGTGTTGATCTCTCTTTGGAGTCAATGACTCTTTCCTCTGTTTTCTCCTTTCTGTTGTTAAGCCCATCCAATTGATCTTTACAACTTTAGATATTGTGTTTTTCAGATATTGATATTTCCATTTGATTCTTTTTTATGGTTGTTTTTATTTATCTGCAGACACTTTATTTTCATCATTATTTTAACACGTTCCCTTACATCATTTAGCGTAGTCAAAATTGGGGCTTTAAAATCATTTTCTGCTCATATCAACATCTGCATTGTCTTGAGCTTGGCTTTTCGTTGATTGTCTTTCATCCTCAGCAGGGGTCACATTTTCTTTGTATGTCAAGAGATTTTAGATTGTATTCCAGACAGTGTGATTGTGACGTTGTGGAGACTGGATCTGTTGTGTTCCTTCAGAAAGGTTTGAAATTTTGCTTTAGCAAATAATTAACTTGGTTGAGCTCAAGCTGCAAACTTTGTTTTTAGGTTGACATCTCAAATCTCAGCTCAGCTGTCTTATCCTTATCAGGACTGCCTAAAGTCTGTCCTGCATAAGGGGGTTTGGGGGTCAGGCAGAAATTTGAGCAGCATTTACACATGAACGTTGAGGCTTTTTCTCTCTGTCCCCCTCCTTTTCCAGATTCCACTCATTTCCTAGAAGTTGTGGTTGCTCCAAATTCTATCCCTTGGTTTTTCAGGCCAGAAAGGCTGTGGGTTCTCTCTCAGTGTTAGTTTCCTCTGAGGACACTGACTGATGCCGCCCTCAGGCGAAAAGTCCTAAAACCAGGGCACTCACCTCATGCTGTTCCCTTCTTCCAAGAATCAACTTTCCTCTGGAATCTGTAGCTTTTGTACACTCTTCAGGGCCTCCAGCCTTCAGGTAGGTTTTTATTTTGATTTTTTGTTTTGTTTGTTTTGTTTTTGAGTCTGGAGCTAATAGGTGTTATCTGCAGGAAGGTTGGTACAGTACAGACTTACTCATCCATATCAGAAGTGGAACTCAGTCCAGAAACTGGATTTCTTTTAAGTTTTTTAAATAAAATGTTTAATTATTTTCGAGAGAGATAGAGATAGGAGGCATGCGCGAGTGCTCTCCAGCATGAGTGGGGGGAGGGGCCACGAAGAGGGGGAGGACAGAGGATCTGCAGAAGGCTCTGGGATGGCAGCAGTGAGCCTGATGTGGGGCTTGAACTCATGAACTGTTCGCGGTCCACGTGATCATATCCTGAGCGGAAGTCAGAAGTTTTACCGACTGAGCCACCCAGGCTCCCCTAGAAACTGGATTCTTAACCACTGAGATATACTGACTATCACTTAGTGAAATGCGGATCTGGCCTCATCAAATATTCTCGAAAGAAGTCATTTCTCTGAGAAGTGTCTGAAACAGTGGGTTTTTAACACTATGTGAACCTGATGGTAGTTTTTGAATTTTTTCATTTTTGTTAATTTTTGTTAATTTAATTTTTGTTAATGGTTGTCCATCTACAGACAAGGACCCTTTTTTTTTTTTCCTTTTTTTTCTGTAAAGAAAGTAATGACCATATGCAAACAGGAGATACTGACTCATCTAGGGTGAAGCCAGCCCTTCAGGGTGACTCACTAGACCTTAAGAGACTGGGGAAAATGGCCAAGTGGGTGGGCCTTCTGCTAATGCTTGCTTCTGACTTGGCTAGACTTAGAACAAATTGATTCTGATTTGGGAAAGGTATGAACTTGATTTTCCAGGTCATTAGGAGGCATCTTCTGTTCCTTTTTATTTACCATCAAGAGGGCATGAGATCCTAGGATGTGATTAGAAACAAGCAAATAAATGCAGTTTGTATTAAGTCATTCAGTCACGCAGAGCACTGTTGGGAAGGGGGGAGGGGAAGGTGAGGGAGGTGCTAGGCCCCTGGGGAGACGCCAAGGTCAGAGACCTTTGACACAACTGGGCCCCGCTTAGTCCTCTTTTCTGTGAGCACCCAAGTGGGGGTTGGATGTTTGGGGGTAGTTAGGACGGACCTGGGTCTCACAGATTGGTGCCAGCCTTTGTCACCGCTTTAGTCCTCTGTAGCTTAGGAGCTTTGGGGCTGTTGGAAGGGCTCTGTAATTTCCCTTTTCTCCTCTGTAAAACTGGCCATGGATTAGATGTGCTTGAGTCTCCAGGGAGGGGCCTCTCCACCTTATCAGCACTCACCAGAGGGGGGACT
Organism: Prionailurus bengalensis; assembly: GCF_016509475.1. Lineage (NCBI taxonomy): Eukaryota > Metazoa > Chordata > Mammalia > Carnivora > Felidae > Prionailurus > Prionailurus bengalensis. The sequence continues at coordinate 66,057,359 of NC_057356.1, read as the reverse complement.
ATGGGAATAGGAGCCAAGACTGGAGTGGTTAGGGGCAGGAGAGTGTGGACACTGGTGGGCGATATGCCAGAGGCAGAAGGCATCATCACTCTCCCTGTTAACCTTTCCTCCAAGTCCACTGTAGACCCAGAGAACCCCATGGTGTGGGTCAGAAAGTGCAGCTTTCTCTGCAGAGGGCACTGCCTTCACCTCCCAGGAGAGCTTAGAGGTCAGTGAGCGCCAAGTCCTCCCAAGGGGTCAGACCTGAAAAACCACCCACTGGGCTTCCTCTCCCTGGGCTGAGCTGCTTCCACAGAGCGACTACTATTTCGGGAAGGCAACATGCATTCTTCTCCCTGTCTCATCCTTCCAGGGGTGTGGGACCTCAGGTGGTTTAAGACAGTGGGAGAGGGGAGGAGGAGGGGCTGAAGGAAGGGAGAAAACAGAAGGGGATGGTGGAGGGCGTGGAGGCAAATGTCATTTGCTCAGTGTTGCAGATTCTACTCTGCTCACAGTCCTTTTCCCTGTCCCCTTTGCCCCCCACATTTGGGACACCAGTTTATTAGCTACCAAGTTTGTGCTCACCAGCACCCTCTATCAAACTTAAAAAAGTAGGAGGATGATGCTTTAGAATCTATTCACTTCCTCTTTACAAATTTTTCACCAATCCGATTTCCCCATAAGCAATTTCCCCTCCTTCCAAATAGCTATCAGCCCTGCCCCTCGTGGAGGCTTTCCCTAATCTGAGCAGGGGCTCCAGCGGCTCTGAAGGTGTTTGGTCTCAGCTTGCATGCCTGTCTGTCCACACCCAGGGGGTCTCCCTGCTCTGGGGTGTCAGAGGTCCTGGTTCCTGGGCAGCCCGGCCTGAAGAGCACATCTTTCTTCCAGACCAAAAATGCAGTGGAAGAGGGTGAAGCTCCAAGATCAGAGGGTGACGATTGTCAAGAGACAGGACCTCCAATGGCAAATGTGTCATTTGTCACATCTGTCATTGAACTACTGCTCAGTGACACATCTTACCAGTTTTTGTTTTTATTTGTACTTTTTAAGCTATTCCTCCCCAGGCATCATGGGACTGCGTGCCCACTGTAGAAATTTTGAATAATAGAGAAAATGATAAAGAGATTAGAAGAAATTGTCCATAGATTTACTACCCACTGGTAACATTGGCACATTCCTTTCTGGTCCTTTCCTTTTACATCTATTCTTTCTGTATATATGAGATCAAATAGTATATACTCTTTTCCATACTGTTTTTATTTTTTATTTTAAGTATTTTTTTTTAATGTTTATTTAGGTTTTTTTTGAGAGACAGAGATAGAGTGTGAGTGGGGAGGGGCAAAGAGAGAGGGAGACAGAATCGGAAATAGGCGCCAGTCTCGGAGCGGTCAGTACAGAGCCGGACATGGGGCTTGAACTCATGAACTGCGAGACCATGACCTGAACTGAAGTCGGACACCCAACCGACTGAGCCACCCAGGCGCCCCTAAAGTATTTCTTTTTTTTAAGTTCATATTTTTAATTTTGAGAGGGAGAGACAGTGTGAGCAGGGGAGGGGCAGAGAGACGGAGAGAGGAGAATCCCAAGCAGGCTCTGCACTGCCAGCTTCAGAGCCCAGTGTGGGGCTCGCGCTCACGAACCACGAGATCATGACCTGAGCTGAAACCAAGAATCAGTGGCTTAACCGACTGAGCCACCCAGGCGCCCCTTCCATGCTAATTTTAAAACTTAGGCCCTTTATTAATAGGATTTTCCTATGACATTAAAATTCTGTAAGCGTCATTTTTTTTCTTTCTTTCTTTTTTTATTATGAAATTTATTGTCAAATTGGTTTCCTGTAAGCATCACTTTCAATGGCTGCATAATGTCCTGTCAAAAGTATATGCCTATTTTACTTAACAAGGGGCCAATTTTTTTGGATATGCAAGGTGTTTCCACTTTTAAGTTATTATAAATGAATCTGAAATGAACATGCTGGAGCACAAGCCTTTAGGACAGATTCCGGGAGTGGGACGACCAGAAGGACCGGTTTCCCTTAATCCTTCCCAGCCCCCAGTCCTCCCGCCCCATTACGAGCTTCAGCCCTATTCTTGAGTCAGTTACTCTATTCCACCTCATGACTTTCTCAAAGTCTGTTCACATTCCCACCAGCACTCGATGGACATCCGGGTTATTTGGAAAGGTCATTTGCAAGCTAGAAAAAACCCTTTCTGTTGCTTTGATCACAGGGAAAGTTATGCACCCGGATCTCCATCATGGTGCACAAGTGAGAGGCAGAGACAGGTGTAGACCCGGGTTGTCTGCTCCCTGATACCAGGCTCCTGCCACATACTACAGAGTGTCAAGGGAAGCGGGGAGAGCACCGTGGCCAAGTGTAAGCTGGGCTTTCTGAGGGCTTGGGAGTCGTGGGTGGGTATGGTATAGGGTTGCTCCGATTTTGGTTTTGGTTGTGGTTTTGGCCTCACCACCTGAGTCATTTGTCACTGAGATCAAGGCCAATCAGTGTCTGCTCAAAGCCGTGTCCCTGGAAGGACAGACCTTATCATTCTTTTTTATTCTCCAGCTTTGAGATATAATTGACACATTGACATAGTGTGTAAGTTTAAGGTGTACAAGGAAGTGATTTGATATATGTATATATTGCAAAATGATGATCCCAATGAGCTTAGTGAACACATCCAACATCTTACTTTATTACAATTGTTTTGTTTTGTTTGGTGCTGAGAATTTTTCAGATCTACTCTCTTAGCAACTTTTAGTTGTACAGTACAGTATGTTGTTAACTAAAGTCACCATGCCGTACATTACATCCTTGGAACTGACTCATCTTGGAACCGCAGCTTTGTTACGCTTTGACCACTTTCACCCATCAGCACCCACAGCCCCAGCGGCCACCCATCTTCTCTCTGTTTCTGAGTTTGTTTGTTTGTTTTTTTTTAGCTTCCCCATATAAATGAGATTGCATGGTATTTGTCTTCCTGTGTCTGACTCATTTCACGTAGCATAATGCCCTCAATATTCAAAAGGCAGGATTTTCCCTTCTTTTTTATGGCCGTATAAATATATCATAGATATGTTCTATTATATCTATATCTATACCACATTTTCCATTATTTATAAATCACATTTTCTTCATCCCTTCATCTGTTGATGGACAATTGGGTTGTTCCCATGTGTTGGGTCATTGGGAATAATGCCATGGTGAATATGGGGGAAGGTATCTCTTTGAGACAGAGATTTTATTTCCTTTGGACATATACCCAGAAGTGGAATTGCTGTATCTTATGCTAGTTTTATTTGTAATTTTTTGAGAAAACTCCATATTGTTTTTTATAGTGGCCTCACCAGTCTACATTCCCACCAACAGTGCACAGGGATTTCCCTTCCTCCGCACCCTCACCAACACTGGATATCTCTTGCGTTTTAGACAGTAGCCACTCTAACAGGTGTGAAATGATATCTCATGGTGGTTTTGATTCGCCAGATCTTGTCATAGTTTTAACGCAGGTGGATGGAGACTTTCCAAAACTGCTGTTTCTGTGCCAATTCCAAGACCCAGGCTGCAGGGGACCAGGGGCTGGATTTGCCTAAATGGAGGCAGTGCCTCTGCTCTACTGACTTGGGAAAAAAACAAAACAAAACAACAAAACAAAACAACAAAACAAAACAAAACAAAACAACCACTCTTAATTTAATATTCTTGGACATGCGATCTCCTGCAAACACAAATTTATAGCTGCAAAAATACAATTATTTATATGCCCATCTGTGCGTAGTTCGCCGTGCCCACCCCCCTTTTTCTTTTTTGGTTTACTCTTCATTCTCCCTTTCCTCTTTTTCTCTTCCACATCAGTGTCCTGCCCCTGCAGCCAGGTAACCCAAGTTCACAACTACTGTTCCCCCTGCCATAGTTCTTAATATTATTGAATGCCAGACATAGGTATGCATGTATGCAATATATGTGCATGTACACATATCCATGTATATATACATGTGAACACAAATATTTACATGGTGATTAATTTATTACAATGAATCAAGTTATGACCACCTGACTGTACCTGCTTTTTTATCCAACCATGCTTCCTTGAGGCCCCTTTAAGCCACCTATTATATGTCTAATTTATTCTTTTAAATAATGGCATAATATTTATGGTGTGGTTGTACCCAGATTGATTTAGCTATTCCCCTATTGATGATAATTCCACCTGTTTCCATTTTTCTCTCACGATAAGCCCTGCTACAACGAATGCTCTCACGCATATGTGCTAGTGATTTTATTTCTATAGGATGGATCCCCAGCAGGGGAATTTCTAGGTCAAAAGTCATATTCATTTGTAATTTTAGTGATAGCATCAGATAGCTGCTGAAATGATTGTGATACTTTACATTTCCACCAACAATGTAGGACAGTTTCTCTACATCCACACCAGCAAGAGGAGTTACAGCTTTTCATTTTTTTTTGCAATGTCAGAAGGGCATAAAGTGATATTTTGTTGCTATGTAACACTTCCATGCCTGCTAGTGAATTTAAGCACCTTATGTTTGGGGGATAAATGAACTTGCAACTCCGGATTTTTTTCTAGTTTGATTTGTCTGTGTTTCTTTGCAATGATCGTCTTACTACAATTGTAAATGCTGTTTGCATGTTTTAAATGTTAACTTTATATGATCTGCATTATAAATATTTTTCCTGAGTTATTGCTTTACCATTATTTGTTTAGGGGATATTTTACTGTTCAAAGGACTTTTGTTTTCTTTGTAACTTTTCACGGCCAAATATGCCTATCTTTTCTTTTATAGCTTTCAGGTTCTCAATCTTGATTAAGAAGGTGTTTTCTGCCCTTATCTCATATATATTGCCTTTTAGTTTGCTGGGGCTGCCATAAGAGAGTGGGGGCCTTAAACAACAGAAAGTTATTTCTCACAGTTATAGAGGCCAGGAAGTCCAAGATCAAGGAGCCAGAAAATTTAGTTTCTGGGTAGGGCTCTCTTCCTGGTTTGTAAACTTTATTATCCAATTAATTTTTTATTACCCGATTGAAAAATAACTATTCAAAATGGAATTGCATGAATTATATATATTGACTTTTGGAGAATCGGTATTTTTATGAAATCAACAATTTATTTTATAGTTTCCTTCATATGTCTTGTGCCTTTCTTGTTAAATTTACTTTTAAAGTCCTGGTGATCACGAGATCCTCTGGTAGACTCCTGTGACCTCTTGTCTTCAAAGATGGCTTCCAGCACCGTCCCCCATCCCTGCACCATATGCCTACTCCTCCACTCCTAGTGGAGTGGAGGCGTGGTATTGATTCTTACTAGAAGGAGTGGAGGAGTGGTATTGATTCCTCCTTCCCTTGACTCTGGGCTGGTCTTATGACTTGCTTTTTACCCACAGAAAGTGGTGGAAGTGACACATTGTGGCTTCTAGCCCTAGACCTTAAGACACCTTTCAACTTCTGCTTTTGCTCTCTTGGAAGCCAGCTGCCATTGAAAGGATCCTGGGCTAGACCACAGAATGGACAGAAGCCATGTAGACAGAGGGAGGCCTCATCAGCCCCCAGCCTTTGCAGCTATTTCCAGTTGAGGTACCAGACATGTGAGTGAAACCATTTTAGGTGTTCCAGCCCCCTACGTTTCTTGCTGAGCGCAGCTCCCTGAACAACTCCAGCCAACACCACAAAGAGTTGGAGAAACTCCCAACTGAGCCCAGCTGGAAACACAATCCTAAAAAACAGTAAGTCTTTGTTTTAAGCCACTAATTTTGGGGTGGCTTGTTATGAAGCAATAAACAACCAAAACACATACAAAAGACTATAAAAATATATGACAGTTAAACACACACACACCGGCATAAACACTGGGATACCACCACCTAGTGTAGGAATAAAAATTACTAGTTACTTAGAAGCTCCTTGCTCACATCTTCCTTCTCCTCTGACAGAGATAACTACTATCCAGAATTTCCTGTTAATTATCTTTGCACTTTTAATTTTACCGTCTATGTACATATTCTAAAACAATACTTTGACAATTGCATAAATGGAATCATACAGTATATAAAGCTTTGTCACTGTTTTTGCTTAATATTTTCTTTTTAAGATTTATCTACATTGAATTAGTGGTAGTTCATTCATTTTCCATGCTGTACTGCACTCCATTATTGATAATATTTGGGTCGTTCCAGTATTTTGTTCCTATGTTATGAATATGTATTTTAAATTATTTTTCAAAAATGTTTTTTATTTGGCTGAAATTTTTATCATGGTAAAAAAATTGACAAATTCTATCAATTTTTATTTTTATTTTTTTATTTGAGAGAGAGCATGAATGCAAGTGGGAATGGGGCAGAGGGGGAGAGAGAGAATCTTAAGTGGGCTCCATGCAGAGGCTGACATGGGGCTCAATCCAGGGACACTGGGATCATTACCTGAGCTGAAATCAAGAGTTAGATCCTTAACTGACAGAGCCACCTAGGTGCCCCAAATTTTATTTTTATCAATTTTTAAATGTGTACATCTAGTTTTCAGGGGTATCTAGATATACAAGGCTTAAAAAAAAAATACAGCAGTCCCTTGGAGCACCTGGGTGGCTCAGTCAATTAAGCATCTAGCTCTTGATTTCAGCTCATGGTCGTGAGATCAAGCCCTACATTGGGGGTGGGGCCTGCTTGAAATTCTCTCTCTCTCTCTCTCTCTCTCTCTCTCTCTCCCTCTCCCTCTCTGCCCCTCCCTGCTCTTTCTCACTCCAAATAAACAATTAAACATTAAAAAAATACAGTCCCCTCCTGTCTAGTCCATCGCATCTATTTTTCTACTCTGCAGAGCCAACCACTTCTGACTTTTAACTGATCATTTTGTCTTTCTGTCCATATCTCTATATAACATGCTTATAATGCTACTTGATTTTTTGAGGACTTAGTTCTTTTTCTTATGAACCTTCTCACCTCAATACATATGCCATCTTCCCATTCTCTCATCCTGACATTATTAGTATGTTGTCATCATTTCTGGATGAATATTATGACAGAAGTGCTTTCACAGTTGTTGACTTTGTCTTTCTTGTATTTTTTTGTGCTATGTGTACTTCAGACTTTTTAAGAATATGCTTCATTTTTTTATGGACTTGTCCCTGATTGGAACCAATCCCCTCCCTGCCTCCTTTGTGGGTGTCTGATCTTATGCGTTCAACCACATCGTCATGTCTTTCCGGTGTCCTCTGTCCCACCCCACTTGGGACTGGCTGCCTGCTCCACTTTCTGTGGCCGCCATGCTGTCAGCGCCCCTCACAGTTACCAGTGGATCCCCTTTGGCTGTTTGCGGGATCTCATGTCTCTGTCTTGCGTCCGTGCTTTGTACAGTTGTGGTGGAGGTGCCGGTGAAGACGGCACCAAGGCTTCGGTGGTATCAGCAGTGCCAAGAGTGTGTCCCAACATGACTGTCCTTGGGATTATCTCGGCCGCATTATGCTGCCTCGTCTCCTTGTCTCAGTGTGTTTCCCACGCCTGATTCTCCAGCCTTCCTGTCCTTGCTGTTGTCTACTGACAGGTTCCACTCCTGTGTAGCTCGGCCAGGGAGGATTTCTATCATTGACAAGAACCATGGTGGGTACAAAAGCTGTCTTACTCTCCACATCCTCCTTACCACCCGCAAGTCTTCTCTCTTCTAAACCCAGCAGTCAATTTCTAGATCTTTCACTGTTTAGGTGGTGTCCCTGCAAGCATGGTGTTTAGGCTGAGCACCGGGGGCTCTCAGTGACCTTGATATGGGTACCACAGTGACATGGTCGACTCTACATCCTGAAATGTCACCGATAGGATAGCTATTCCTTGTTCTGGGGGGAAGCCTGAGGAGGCAGCTGGGCAGAGGGGCACACAGGTGCCCTTCCTTCTACGTAATCGTATGATTTGAAGTATTGCAACTGGAATGCAAGACTTTACATTCAATTGTCTCTTGTTCGTTTTGGTCCATCATTCCATCTGTGAAACAACTTTGAATACTGGGCTGTCCCTCATCTTTGGACTCCCCAAGCCAAGTACAGTGCCTGCCATGCTGTGGTACCAGTGAATGGCTTGTTGGATGCTAGGTATCGAGCAGCATCCAGATTGCCTAATGCCCACTCTGCCAATCTGTCCTCCTTCCACAAGGTTCCCGAGAGACGTGTGCTCACAAGGGATGCTTGCAAACGTGAATCGATACATCTCATCATTACCTCGACCTGTGTCCTATACCAACTACGCCTTCTCCCCGAATGTGGCGTTCTGGTAAAGATGTGTTAGATCATGTATCTCCGGCCACACACCATTCTATAGTTTCATAGGCAATCACATGAAACTAGAAGGTATTTCGTTTCTAGAATTTTTCTGTCAGCCAGAATCAGGGCTGCCCTCCCAGGCAAGTCCTTTTTTAATTCTTTTGTTGCAGTGAATGGGAATTTTGAGAACCCAAGAGTCTGAGGCTGGTCAAGGAGTTTCACTTAGCTTCTCCCTGTAAGTTATAATGCCTCATATTGCCTCCCTGTCCCTTCTCACCTCGGGGGAGGTTGCCAGCAATCGGAACGTTCTCAGGTATAAAAAAAGCTTACGCTCCACAGTGAGGTGGTGGGCAGTGGCTTGTCCAGGGTCTGACCTGAGGCCAGCATTGTCCCTTGACTAACCATAACTGAGAATGTTTTGGATTCTTTTATTATGTCCCTCAGGGCAGAAATTAAGGGCCCAAGATGACATCCAAACACAACCTTCTTTTACTTTTATTTGGAACACTGATAGACAAGTTTTCCATCAACTTACTTGCAGATATAAAGCCAGCAGGACTTCTAAACAAAAGGGACATTGAGTGTGGATCTGCAGGTGCTTCATGCTCTCCTCCTTCACTGCGCATGTGCAGCTGATTTCTTGGAAGGGGCACCATGGCCTTGGTGGACTTCACTTGAGAACAATAGACAATGGCAACCATTAATCCAAATTTGCTTCCCTGGAGAAGGAGAAGAGCTTTGCATGGAAGTGTCATGGGGACTCAGGCTCTTTGTTGGGAATTTTCCAGTGGGTCTTTCAAAACACTACTTGTCCCCTTTAAGAAAACATATACCCCTTTTGGGATGTGTTCTATTTTCTGTAATTTATCACTATGATTGTTGGTGAATCTAATGATACCTTGGACATTTATTTTAAAATAATAGAGTGCAACACATGTGAGCCTAGAAAGAAACTCAGGTAGGGTAGGTCTGACCTTTCTGGTTCTCTTCTCCTAGGAGCATGGATGTAGGCTGTGTGTGCCCTGGGGCTGGCAGTCCCCATACCTGGCCACAGGCGTGGTGCAGACAGTCTCTGCAGAGGGAAGCTAACGAGACAAAAAGAGATCAAAAAGATGAAGACAGGAAAAAGTGAGGGAAAGGACGGAGTGGTGAGAGTTCAGGTAGTAAGACTGGCAAATCCTGGCTGCACCAAGGCCTCCTTTGGGCTCTGGGAGTGGCACCAGCCGTCCTTCTCTCCGAAATTCCCTCCCTCTTTCATCAGCTGATACGAATTCGGTTTAGGTCACTTGCCTTCTCGAACCCTCGTTAACAGACCATGTTAGGCCTTGAATAGTTTTTATATGTCTATGTTTATATGTCTATGAATAGTTTTTTTTTTTTTTTTTTTTTAATTTATTTTTGGGACAGAGAGAGACAGAGCATGAACAGGGGAGGGGCAGAGAGAGAGGGAGACACAGAATCGGAAACAGGCTCCAGGCTCTGAGCCATCAGCCCAGAGCCCGACGCGGGGCTCGAACTCACGGACCGCGAGATCGTGACCTGGCTGAAGTCGGACGCTTAACCGACTGCGCCACCCAGGCGCCCCTATGAATAGTTTTTATATGTCCTTTCCAACTTGAGGAGAATCTTCTCTGGTGGAGAAGAGGTGTTGCAGGAAGGGGCGTTGATGAGTTCTGCTTTCTTTCTGTTAGTCCTTAACATTACAGCCCCCTCTCTGGGCACCGGCTTTCTGCCTTCTCTGAGCATAACTTTACTCAACCATTTGGAATCCTTAGATGTTTTCCTAAATCCTGTTCATTCTGGACTTTGGATATGTTTATGCTACTCATAGAATTTCAGTCTAAACTCTTAAAGCTCCTCCTTCCATTTTTGGATATTATCATTAACTTCGAAACATACATATGTGCATGTCTTATATATTTTCATATGTGGAATTATAAAAGTAATATATGTTTATTACAGAGAACATGAAAATCCAGAAATGGCCCAAAAGAGAAAAATGATAAAATAGTTTTAAAATAATAAAACGATGGGGAAGCTGGGTGGCTCAATTGGTTAAGTGCCCGACTTTGGCTCAAGTCATCATCTCACAGTTCACGAGTTCAGGACCTGTGTCAGGCTCTATGCTGACAGCTCAGAGCCTGGGAGCCTGCTTCAGATTCCGTGTCTCCCTCTCTGCCTCTGTTCCTCCCCTGCTTGCACTCTGTCTCTCTCTCAAAAATAAAATTAAATAATAATAATAATAATAATATAAAAAGAGAAAATGATGTAATCCCTGCATCCAAAGAAAAATGTTGTTAATATTTTTTGTATGTGGTCTTGTTTTTTCTATGCATATCTATGGATCCATGCTATTATATTCGTTTTACTTCACAAAAAAATTTTTTTTAATGTTTATTTATTTATTTTGAGAGAGAGAGAGCATGTGCGAGCAGGGGAGGGGCAGAGAGAGAATCCCAAGCAGGCCCCCCACTGTCAGTGCACAGCCCGATCCTATGAGCCATGAGATCATGACCTGAGCGGAAATCAAGAGTCAGACGCTTAACCGACTGAGCCACCCAGGCGCCCCTATCCATGCCATTTTAAAATCCAGCTTCAACAGGATGAGAGGAATCACTGTCTCCCAAGGTTTTTGTTATTTGCATGGCTCAGACCAGTTCTCTCTTTTTGCTCAGATGTAAGTCCTGAGAAGCTGGCCCACTTCCTCGTGTTACTGCTTTTCTTTTCTAGCTTAAAACCGCCGGAGAGGCAAGGCAACGTCTTATCAGCTATTCTGACTTCGGCAGAACGTGGTTTCTTGTGCAGGCCCGGGCCTCCGCCCCATCGCTCAGGGTGCTGCACCGGGGTTTATGATACCTGTTAGGGGAGAACATTCCAGGCCTCCAGCCGGCTGTGTGTGTTTCTAGCACGAGTGTGCTTCTGTCCACTTCCCTTTGCTGAGAAGCCCGGCTTCTGCCGGGGCGCAGATCTCCACTTGCGTGCACACTTCTCCACACGTTGATGCCACTTCCCATCCCTCCTGCTTAGGGGTGTTATGGCCGCTGCCTTTGGGGTGGAACACATCTGGATTTAAATACTGCCTTGGGGGGCGCCTAGGGGGCGCAGTCGGTTAAGCGTCCGACTTCAGCCAGGTCACAATCTCGCGATCCGGGAGTTCGAGCCCCGCGTCAGGCTCTGGGCTGATGGCTCAGAGCCTGGAGCCTGTTTCCGATTCTGTGTCTCCCTCTCTCTCTGCCCCTCTCCCGTTCATGCTGTGTCTCTCTCTGTCCCCAAAATAAATAAACGTTGAAAAAAAAAATAAAAATTTAAATACTGCCTTGGCACTGACTCAGTTATGTGACCCCGGACAAGCTACTTAGCCTTTTGGCTCTGCTATAGCTCATCTGAGGAATAGGGATAAGCTGATCTGGAAGGGGCAGAGCTGGTCTTCTCGGAAGGAGGTGATAATGCTCAGTTATCTCAGGAATCCCAGGGAGGAGCCCCCCACACCCCAGCATAAACACCGTGCAAGAGTCCGCCCTCCCCTGTGCCCCAGAGCCTGAAATGAATTTTATAGAGGTTAAGCCTTTTCTCTTTTTCTTCTAGAACCAGAGATAAGAAGAGACTATATATATGGCCCCTTGGAGCTATAGTAGATGGAAGGGTCAGTGACTGATAGCAAATATGCTGAAAGTGTTTTGATACAGATTGAAGGGGAGAGAGAGAGATCTTGAGGCCAGTGGGGACTGAAAAAAGGAGGAGACTGAGGCTGGGGCAGGGGCAGGAAAGAGGGCTGCAGGGTGGAGGCAGGCCACAGACAGTCCTGGCTTCGGATGTTCTGATGGTTGTTTAATCCTTTGCTGTCTCTTAGACACATTGTTTGTCGAGCCAGATGCCTTGCGGCATGGGCTCGCCCTTGCCCACATTTGTTGTCCTGAGCAGTCTCACCAGCTGCTCTTTGCATAAATAAAATGGATGGTATTGAGGTCTGGGAAGCAGTTAAATTTCAAGGAGATGTCTCCCATTAGGATATGCATAAAGAGATGTGTAATGGACCTGGGCTCACAGGCGCCTATCAGTTACTTGAGAGAGTCTTCCAGAAGAGGGTGGGACTCTCCAGGGCCAGAGGTTCCATCCTGGGGACATGCTGGTCCCTGGAGAACATACAGGTGGGACAGCTGGGAGGTCGGGCTGGGCTGCGGGGAGTCACAGAGGACTGACGGTTGTTGAATACAAATGGACACACCAGACACACTGTTTCCCAGCTCCTGCAGCTGCCTGCTCGGTGAGGGTGAGGACTGGCACCTTCTCCAGCTCCCGAGACCCTGCAGGATGACACCAGGCAGCTGGTTTGGTGAGTGCTGAGAGCAGGCTTGGTGTAAGAATGTTAGAAAGTTGAGCAGGATGAATAAGCAAGTAAGAGAGGCAACCGATTCCGAACATGTAGGATGAGGGAAAAGGTGGGGCAGGAGGAAAAAAAGGATCAACCAAGCTGACTTCTTTCTTTACCCTGAGCAGAGCACTTGCCTGCCAAAGATCCAGGGTAGAACTCAAAGGTGGCCAGTGTTCATTCATTTATCCAACAACTACTCACAGGGCAGCTACTGATGTGTGCTGGGGATACAGAAAAGAGGGCAGTCTCTGCTTTCAAGCAATTTATTGCGCATTCTGCCTCTGTGTATCAGCTCACACTACCCCCTGCCTGCCCTCCTCTCCCCTTCTCTCCATCTAGGCCAGGTTTCTCATCCTCAGCACTGTTGGTATTTGGGGACGGATATTTCTTTGTTGTGGCAACTGTCCTGTGCATCATAGAACATTTGGCAGAATCCCTGGCCTATACCCACTAGATGCCACCGCCCCTCCTGAGCTGTGACATCCACAATGTCTCTAGACCCCGCCAAATGCCCACTGCGGGGGGGGGGGGGCAATGGAACCACTGATCTGTTTTGTCTTTATCCATATTTCACAACCTTATTCAAGTGTCACCTCCTCCATGAAGCCTGCTTGAGCTACTTCTGCTCACTTGGGTTCCCCCTTTCTTGGGTCTCGCAGACCAGGTATTGCTGCTGCAAAGCCAGTTAGCAGGTAACCTTCTCCTCTCCTCTTTTGATCTCTGTGAGAAGATAGGCCTCCAAATGCTCCTGAAGTTGTAGATTTCACTCAAGCACCCAGCAAGCCTGTTGCCTCTCCGAGAACGAGCTGCTTCCACTCGGCCAGGGAGACCCCGTCTCCTCAACTGTCAAATCAAATGCAATGCTAGGTCAGAAATTTTCAACCATCCATCATAAAAGATATGGAGGGGCCAATTGGTTACGTTTCTAGGTACCAATTCTCCTTTTTTTTTTTTTTAAGTTTATTAATCGATTTCGAGAGAGAGAGTGTGAGCCTGAGCAGGGAAAGGGCAGAGAGGGAGGGAGAGAGAGAGAATCATAATCTGCACTGTCAATGCAGAGCCTGATATGGGGCTCAAACTCACAAACTGCGATATCACAACCTGAGCTGAAATCAAGAGTCAGATGCTCAACCAACTGAGCCACCCAGGCACCCCGGTACCAATTCTCCTGAAAAGAAGCAGATTTGGGGGCTCCTGGGCAGTTCAGTCAGGTAAGCATCTGACTCTTGATTTCAGTTCAGGTCATGATCTCACAGTTGTGGGACCGAGCCCTGCATCGAGCTCTGTGATGACAGTGTGGAGCCTGCTTGGGATTCTCTGTCTCTGTCTCTCTCTCTCTTTCTCTCTGTCTCTGTCTCTGTCTCTCTCTCAATCTCCCTGTCTCAGTGAAGAGTGTTTCATTTGCAATCCATAGAACACCCAACCTCAACAGCTTGGACAAACAGTGGTTTCTCTTTCTCATATAAGAAAACAGCATCAGGGCTGGCATCTCGGAGGATTTCGGGGCCTCTCCGTCCACGAGGTCTCCAGCACCTCCCGCTGTGGACGGCTGGCAGCCCAGCTCACGCACCTGGGTGGGGGGGCACGGGCACTCGAGTTGGAGCAGGGACAATGGTTCAGTGCTCCCAGGCAGGGGGGAGGATTAATCTCTCTGTGGCTTAGGTCTCCCTTTCCTCTCGGGACAGTTGGCAGTTGGAATCGAAGGCTCCCCAACAAGGAAGTAATTAAGTAAGTCGGACAATGCTGCCTGTTTTTGAAATCCCACGGGTTTAAGTAGGATTAGAAGTACCAATATAAGAATTAACCCAATAAATTCTTTCATTCTTTAAGTTGGTTGGAGCAAGGGAAGGATATCAAGAAAAAGAATTCTTTTTCTTCTGTTCCCACCCCTCTAGTGACCCCTGCAGCTACTCCCTCAAACAACCCCATACTTGATTAATATCTCTACTCATGTCCCTCTTTTGCTGGAGACTTCCGATCTTCATCTCTATCCACACCTCATATCAGACTTCTGCTCCTAGTAGAGGCAGACCAGCTAATCTGGACCAACCCTCCCTCAGAAAATAATTAAAACGATCTGAAGAAAATATTTTAAAAAATGTTCCCTAAAACATCAAAATAAGATAGTGGGTGATTAGCAAGCCAAAATCTAGAAGACAGAAATCCAAAGAGGTGAGCTTGGCATTCAGGGCTCGGTCTGCCCAGGGGGCCTCCGCTAACCAGTCTTTGTACAATTTCTGCATCTGCCACAGTGATGTCACCCCTAGTGACTCTGTCACCCATGACTCCTTTGTCTCCCAAGTCTCCTACTGCCTTAATAGACTGACACACCCCAGATTGAATTTATTACACACTCTTTTTTAAAAATTTTTTTCTAAGAATTATTTTGAGAGAGAGGGCACACACGTGTGCTCACGCTCTCATAAGTGGGGAAGGGACAGAGAGAGAGGGAGAGAGACAGTAACTCAAGGTAACCATGAAAGCCATTTAATATCTATGATCTCAGCTGTTAAAAGGATGAAAACAGTATCTCATCTAACCTAATTTACAAGATTGCTGAGAGGCCCAAATGGGCTAATAGACATGGAAAAACCTGGATTACGCAATATGCTATAGAGAATTGTTAATAGTAAGAAGCATTGATGGCCAAGCAATCGCTGGGTATTTATGACACAAGGACTCAGCTATCACTGATGAGAGGTTAAGAAGAATCCAAAGTCCTATCTGAGCCCTCAGGTGGTTCACACCAGGATTCAAATCATCCATTCTCTCACTTCAGCAGCGATGTTTACTGAGGACATGTTTTATGACTGGCGCTGTGTCAGGCACTGAATGTACAAAAATAAAAGTTTCTGCCCACATCTAGCTCAGTCTGATGGGAGACCAGATAAAGGTGGCCCATGATATAACAGAGATATTTATAAAATGCTAAAACAGTGTGGAGTGGAGTCACCTGACTTGAGAAGAGAGGTATTAATTAGGAGGCCTTCCTGGAAGAGGTGACCACTAAAACCAGTTCTGAAGGACAAATAGGAAACAGGCAGTGGAAGAAAAAAGCTATTTCAAGAGGAAGGAATAGCAGGTGTAAAGGCACAGAGTCCTTAAAGAAAGTTTTAGCAGTTTTATGCAGATGAGGAGGCCTGTTGCCTTAGGAGCCTTGAGGACCTCACTAGTGAGGCCCTGGGGCGGCCTCATGCACCGCTCTAAGTACCGCTCTCTTCTCTCCAAGAGACTTTCTAGATCATATCGTCCAGCAGCCCTCAAACTCCAGCATGAATCAGAATCTCTGGAAGATCTTATTCAAAGACATACTGCTGGGCTCTGCCCTGAGCTTCCTCTTTGGTAAGTCAGGGGAGGGGGCAGAAATGCAAGTTCCCAGGGGAACTTGCTGTTATTGCTGGTCTGAGGACCACTTTGAGAACCACTACTCTGGCCCTAACTTTTTTTTCTTGCAGACCAACAAGCTGAGACCTGGAGGGGAAGGAAGTGCGTTAGCCTGTTAGCCGAGGTCACACACCGATGTCGGGCCAATTAGAGTAACAACTGGAGCTGTTTCCCCTCCCAGCGGAGCCCCTCCCTTCTAGGATCTTCCACAGCCTTTCCTGCCTTCCTCCCTCCCTCCCCGCAGGAACCTCCGCTCGCAGCGCCCCCCTTTCAGCCACCTGTGAGGCAGAGAAATTTGCATGTTCCAATTTACTCCGCGACCCACTTTTCAGGAAGGCACCGTTTTAACCTAACGGAGGGCGAGTTTAATCGCGGATTTTCAGGCGGGCCCCGCAGCGCCTCCCGACACCGCCGCGGGAGCGGCCCATCTCTGTCCAGGGAGCCTCGCTCTGCGCACGGTGGCCCGGGGCGCGGGGGAGAAGCCCCGCCGCGCCGGCGACGGTCGGGTCCCCCAGGCCGCCGGTGCGCGATGCGAGGTGCCGTCGGAGCACTGTGTCCTCCCATCCCGCCGCGGAAACGACTCTCCCCGAGGGGCCTGGGGTGGAGATGGGGGCAGCCGCTGCCGGCAGCCCCTCCCCCTCGAGGGTTCTCAAGCTGGGGGGGGGGTCTTCCTACCCACCCCCCCAAGTACAGTCTCCTTCCCAACTGGGGTCCCTCCGGCTTGTTGAGTTCTTGGGAGTCCTGGAGCCTGGAACGTGTCTCCGTGTCTGTCTGCAGGGCCCCACGGGCTTACTAAAGGCAACTATTAGTGTCTGTTACATCATTAACTAGTGACAGAGCCATGTGGGGCCCCTTCCCTTCCATGTATTTAGAAGGTATTTATCGTGGGTCTGCCATTCCCATTGCCCCTTGCTAGACATTGTGGGGCATTCAAACGTGGCAGGCACACACCTTCTGCCCTCCAGAACTTCAAGGTAATGCTGGGGAGACCAGGACGACAGGCAGAATCCACAAACATTTCACTCCCCCAGGGTGGAGGCGCCTCCAGGACTGATACAAGTTGAACACATGTTGGCATCTGCAGTGTGAGTATGGAGAAAGGTCACTGGGGAGCCTGGGTGGCTAGGTCAGTTAAGCGTTGGATTCTTGATTTTGGCTCTGGTCACGATCCCCTGGTCAGTGAGATTGAGCCTCAGGGCAGAGCGTGGAGCCTGCTTGGGATTCTCTCTCTCTGCCTCTCTCTGCCCCTCCTTGTGCTCTCTCTCAAAATAAATAAATACACTTAAAAAAAAGTCACTTATGTGGTCAGAAGAGGCTTCAGAGAGGAGGTGGGCTTGAAGTGGACTTGGGAGGGTTGGACAGGAGAGAGGCCTTTCTCTGTTGTGGGAAGGGAGTGACCTGAGGAATGGCATGGTGGAGGGGGCGGAGGGAGGGCTCCCATAGGTGGAGGTGTGAGTTGGCACGTGAAACTTCCTCTCCTCCAGTAGATACGGTCTTTACATAGACCTTTATACTTCAGTGACCAGCCGCCTTGGTAAGGACACAGGATGTGCTGCCTCACACTTGGACAAAGACTGAGTCATGCAATTCTGTGAACTCTGGCTTTTCGGCTTTCCTCAGAGCCTTTTGGAAAATGGCGCAAAGCCTTGGGCAGGTACAGGAGATCCAAAGGTGGAAACAAAGCTGTCTGGAGTTTTATGGGCAGCCTCATAATAGGACAGTGACATTGATCTTCCAGGGTGATTTTTTTTTTTTTTTTTTTTATTATTAAGAAGGCCTGGTTAGGGGCGCCTGGGTGGCTCAGTCAGTTAAGCGTCCAACTTCGGCTCAGGTCATGATCTCGTGGTCCTCGAGTTTGAGCCCCGCATCAAGCTCTGTGCTGACAGCTCAGAGCCTGGAGCCTGTTTCAGATTCTGTGTCTCCCTCTCTCTCTGACCCTCCCCTGTTCATGCTGTCTCTCCTTGTCTCAAAAATAAAATAAACATTAAAAAAAAAAAAAGAAGGCCTGGTTAGATGTGGTTAATGGCTTATTTAAACCCCAGCTGGGGGTGCCTGGGTGGTTCAGTCGGTAAAGCATCCTACTTCAGTTCAGGTCATGATCTCATAGCTCGTGAGTTCGAGCCCCGCGTCTGGCTCTGTGCTGACAGCTCAGAGCCTGGAGCCTGCTTTGGATTCTGTGTCTCCCTCTCTCTCTGCCCCTCCCCCGCTCATGCTCTGTCTCTCTCTGTCTCAAAAATAAATAAAAACATTAAAACGATTAAAAAAAAAAAACCCAGTTGGGCAGGGCTGAGGGAAATCCCAGTTTCAATGGGTTCTTGGTTAATAATCAGAACAGCGCTGGAAGGGAAGGATGGGTTGTGGTGAGCAGAAGGAGAAAGGATTCACGGTAGAGGTCTGATGTTTATGACAGGCTCTGAAAGAAACGTACCTATACTAATATTTTTTCTTAAAAAATTTTTAATGTTTATTTTTGAGAGAGACAGAGTGTGAGCGGGGGAGGCGTAGAGAGGGGGGGAGACACAAAATCTGAAGCAGACTCCAGGCTCTGAGCTGTCAGCACAGAACCTGACATGGGGCTCGAACTCATGAGCTGTGAGATCATGACCTGAGCCGAGGTCGGATGCTTAACCGACTGAGCCACCCAGGTGCCCTTAATGTTTTATTGATCCTAATGATGAAGAAAATGATGAAGAAAACAAAGACAAGACAAATATGGCTTAAATTAAATCTCTGCTGATATGACCTGAGACATGCAGAGTGTGACTTTCTTCAGAGAATTCATAGCTGCCTTAATGTTGATGTGTTTTTTGCTAGAGACTGAAAGTGACCTTACCTTAGCAGCAGCTAGCCCCTCAAGGTCCTGAAAGGATTACTTCAAAATTCCTTAGAAACTTCCTTTATCCCCACTGCCTCCACCAACATAAAAGTATATAATCCATCAGTCCTCACAACCCCAGTGCAGCTCTCTCTGTCTATGGGTACTGTCCTTGTGCTATAATAAAATCACCTTTTTGCATCAAAAATGTCTCAAGAATTCTTTTTTAGCCGTTCACTCTCAAACCCAACCTTCAAATTACATCAGTGACAGAAGTTTTCTCCCTGAAAAGATAATGAGGTCTGTAATGCCATAGCTCCAAAGGAAATGAAATGTCAAGTCATTTTTAGATTTAAAAGGTAGCAACTATTCATGAGAAGCTGGTGGAGGGGGGGTGGATATCTTCCCACACCTGCTGTAAAGTGGATGGTCTTCGTCTGGTTCATGTAGGAGGCTCTGGGTGTAAGATGGAGAAAAATATCAGGAGGGTGGCTAAACCCTCAGGCTCTCTCCTCCCAAGCCTCCCCCAGAGATACTGTTTTAGTTGATCTCTTTCTAGTCGTCACCTTGAAGTTTCTTTGGGGTTTCCAGATGCTTCCTTTAAAACACTAACACATCTGAACACGTTAGAGGGAAGGATAGAGGGAGGGCTGGGAAGGGAGTGAAGGATTGGGAGCAGGTTTGGGGCATCTTGGGGGCGGGAGGACTTCGGGGGGATCTTCAGGAATACCTGGGTGTGGCAGAGGACCTTAAAGAGCCCTGGATGTTAGGACAGGACACTGCGGGTAGCTTGGAGGGCATTCAATACAAACTTGCCCAATGCGCCTTGATAATAAGGGTGAAATGCCATCTCTGAGCAGGAGGCTGTTGGAGACCCGTAAGGGTGTCCCAGCTTCCTGTTGCGGCCTAGCAAACTTCTCCAAAACTTGGTGGCTTAAGTCAACATCCATTTTATTTCATCTAATGATTTTGTGGATCAGAAATGAGAGAAGGGCTTTGCCAGGTGATTCTTTTGTTCTGGATAGAGTCTATGAAGATCACTCCATGGTCCTCTGCTAACATTTTAAGAGGAAGAAGAGGAAAAAGAAAACACCAATAAATATTTTTGCGCACCTAGGTCTCATGGCAGTTGAGAGCCCAGACTCTGGCCTGACAATGGTGCCATCACTTCCTCCTTACATGACCTTACAATTAGCCTGTCAGTGTTAGTCTTCACATCTGTCAAATGGGAAAACTTCCTCGTGGGGCTATTATGGGGTTCAGATGGGACCACATATGCGAGTCTTCATTAAATCTACGTTGGTGTGGCTGTTATTGTTTTCCCTGGGAACGATATCTTGCTCCGTGTGTGGGCCACAGAGGTGTGGAACTTGCAGTCCGTACTCTCAAGATGCTTAATGAGGCAAACCCTCCATACGCCACAGCTGGATAATACAACCATGCACGTAGCTGTGAGCCCACTGGCTTAATCCAGGGGCTTAGCCGAGGGAGATACCGCCGTCCTGGAGGGCTTCGTGAGCCATCCCAGACCGCAGGGGAAACCAAGCAGATGGGGGAAAGCCAAGGGATATAGAGGGGGAATCCAGCGAGGCTCTTTTGCGGCAGTGGGGTTAGCTGAGCCTGGAAGGTGAGTGGGACAGACCAGAAATCTGACATTCCGTACTAAGCCCTTCATCCTGTTTGTCAGTTGTTTTTCATAGTTTTCTTTGGAAATATTCTAAACAGGAGCTGGTTGGAGTCCAAACTGGCAACTGCCAGCAAGACAATTCATAGAAGTCTCATGTTTCATCTTGGAAATTCATGTGATTCTTGTGTCCTGCTTAACAATGTCTCTGTGTTTATTTTTAATATAAAAATCATCTTTTATATTAAAATTATTAAAGGCATTTTTATATGACTTCTATATTACTTCATATTATTATTTTTATAATAAAATAATTACAAGTATTTTAAGTTACTTATCACTGAGTGAAAGGGAAGGACCTGGTATGTTCTTCTCCAGGCTCCCTTCCCCCAGGCATATCGCCTTGCACTCCTGTGGCACTGCGGGCTCTGGTGTGTGACGGGGCCACTCAGGGCTCGAGAGGGCACAGGAGAGGCCCTGGGAACCTGTGATGAGGGCTCCCTGGAAGTGGTGAGCACAGACACAACATCTGCAGACACAAGTTCAAATCCAGGCTTTGCCACTTATTGGCTGTGTGCCCTGGCCAAGGCGTAACCTTTCTCAGCCTCAGGGGCCTTAGTATGATGGGATGGCAGTGAGTGTAAAGGGAGGGAAGGAATGGCCGTGTCTTCTCTTCCAAACTTCCCACCATTCCCCGGGA
This sequence comes from Prionailurus bengalensis, assembly GCF_016509475.1. Lineage (NCBI taxonomy): Eukaryota > Metazoa > Chordata > Mammalia > Carnivora > Felidae > Prionailurus > Prionailurus bengalensis. Next base: position 66,036,229 of record NC_057356.1, on the reverse strand, counting down.
CATTCATGTGGTCTAAGTTCCAGTTGCCATGTCTGTAGAACGGGAAAACTTCCTCACAGGGTTATTATATGGTGCAAATGAGATCACACAGGAGTATGCAACAAAATTGAAGTCACTTAAACGACCCCAAGTGGCTCCCATATTTAAAATAATATCCCTCCCATCTCCCTCCCGGGTAGCTCTTCTCTTTTTTCTTAACTCTTTAAAGATTAGCAAAGTTTTCCTAACCCGCTGTCTGCACTTCTACCTCCTGTTCTCTCCCGAATCCAAGACTCCCCAGCTTTTGCTCCCACCACCCCAAGGTCTGCATCCCAAGGTCATCAGAGACCTCCTGACTGTGGGATCTCACCATCAGTCTCTTGGGAGAGCAGCCACCACTAGCACTCCCTTCTTTTTGAAATCTGTCCTTATGGGGCACCTGGGTGGCTCAGTTGGTTGAGCGTCTGACTCTTGATTTTGGCTCAGGTCATGATCCCAGGGTCATGGGATCAATCCCTGCACCGGGCTCCACGCTGAGTATGGAACCTGCTTGAGATTCTCTCTCTCTCTCTCTCTCTCTCTCTGTCCTTCTGCCCCTCACCCACCCCCCAGCTCCCCCACCCTCACTCTCTCTAAAGGAGAAAAAAAAAGAAAAAATAAATAAATCTGTCCTTCCTCTGGGTTCTGTGGTACCACCCTCCTGGTTTTCTTCCTGCCCCTCTGGCTACTCCTTCTCAGCCTTTCTCCTGACCTTCTTCTTCTGTTGCGGCTTGACAGTGGATTTTCTCTGGGTCCTGTGTTCATCTTCTCACTCCCTATGCTCTCCTGGGTCGTTTCATTAACTCATGGGGTGAATTATCATCTGCAGCCTGAGTCACTTTCCAAGCCCCAGACCACTGTGGTCGCCTGCCTCTCTGGAGCCTCTACTTGGATTCCCCTGCTCCAAACTCTTCAACTTGCTTCTCTTCCGTGTTTCACTTCACAGAAGTGACTGTCGCCACCATTCGGCTGCCCAAGACGGCCATCCTTGACTTGGTCTTATTCCCCATGTGAAGTAAACCACTAAGTCCTAATTCCATCTCCCAAAGTGCTTTAGAGTCTCTTACTTCTCTCCCATCCAATGCCATTCTGTCCATTGTGTCTTATGTGGATTAGTCCAGAAAGTATTGTAAAAGGCCATGGTTTGAGAGAGTTCAACTCAAATGTTCAGAAATGGTTGGTTTGTTGGGACTTTTAGGTGAATTACACTTTCCTTTTTAAAAAAATGCTTATTTATTTTTGAGGGAGAGCAAGAGAGAGCACGTGGGAGCAGGGGAGGGGCAGAGGGAGAGGGGGACAGAGGATCCGAAGCGGGTTCTGCGCTGACAGCAGAGAGCCCAATGCAGGGCTTGAGCTTAACAACTGTGAGATCATGACCTGAGCTGAAGTCAGATGCTTAACCAACTGAGCCATCCAAGTGCCCCGATAACTACACTTTCTATACTAGCTTAACCAGAAAAGGTGTAAGTTCAGAGAATCAATAGATAAAGAAGACACACAGGAATCAGGGAATTTATGGGCACCTCAGGGACCAGACCCGGACACCTGGGCCTTCCAGAACACACACACACACACACTCTCTCTCTTCTCTTTGCCTCATTCTCTCCTACTTCATCTGGTCTTTCTCCACACAGAGGGGAACATGGCCACTGACAGCCTTGTACTCACATTCTAGCCTTGGACTCACATTTTCTTGTGTCACCAAGAAAGGACTTCTACAGGCTCCAGCCAGAAGAATTGAAATTGGCAGCTATTGTCATTGTCATATGACCTTCCTGAATCAATCACTGCGGTAAAGTGCAGTGATTGTTCTAACCTGGCTCATGGGCCTCCCTCCGCAGTCAGAGGTTCAAGGTCTGTGACCGGAAGTGTCAGGGGTGGGAGGTGGGTGCAGACTGAACAAAGACAACAGTTACTTTGTTGCCCAGAGCACACACCCTCTTCTCCCCATATACACAACTTCAAAAATGTTCCTACTTAAGATAATACCACATTGCTCACACCTCCCCCTGGGAGACAACCAGAAGTCTATTGAATACCCTTCGCCTTCAGGGCTGGATGTGCACTGTGTGACCTTGTGAAAAGAGAAGTGTGCCCCTCAACACACCCTATATATAATCTTTTTGGGGGAGGGACAGAATAACAATAGAAGCTTCCATTTAAAAAAGGGGAAAGGGAACAGGAGATGACAGCCACTGGCCCAGAGGATGCATGTCCTGCTGGTCAGGAACAGTGAGTAAGCAGGCAGACACGTTTGCCAACTCACTACCCCAGGTGAGCCAACGGGTGAGTCCTCGGTTGGCCACTGTGGCTTCCCTGTGCTCTGCTTGCTGGAGCCTCCATTTGGGGTTCGCCTTTGCCACACCTGAGGCGTGCTGGTCAAGATTTTGCTTCTGGGGCTGGGCCTTGAGGCCCGCTCCCTCCTGGAATGGGCTTGGGGCCTGGGTTTGCCTTGGGGTTGATATAATTGTGAGCTCCTGAGTGTCCAGCCTAGAGTATCTCTGCAAATAAAGTTTAATGAAACTCTCCCTGATTACATGTAGGGGAGATTTATTGACTGTTAAGTCATGATGTTTGAATCTGGACCCAGTCTTGCCTCTTAGCCACCCCCCCCCCCCCCCAGACACACATAATGGCTGAGATCCAGGGAGCAGAATTGATTTGCTTCCTGTCAGGCCCTCCCCCAACATTTATGGGGCTGGGGCAAGAGCACGAAAAGAGGGCTTTGGTAGACCCCATCTCAGTTCTGTCCTGCACAACAGGGCCTCCTGCTTGCACACGGGCAAGTCAGGGGACATATCCAAGCTCTGGTCACCCCCACCTCTATCAGCTGTCTCTTAGTAGCACCGTGGGCCCAAAGGTCTGTGACCTGCAAGCACAGGGTCCTCTCAGAAGAATGACTCAGGGAAGGGGTCCTTATGGGAGCCCAGGAAGCAGGCTCTGGCCATTTGGGCAGGACATTCTGTGATCGTGGGTGTTCAAAGCAAGGTCTAGAAGGGGGTCCCAGGCTCCCGGTGGACACATCCTCTGGGTCCCCTGGGCTTTTCATCCTGTAGGGAAGGGCATGGCCAGAGGGAAGTCAGATTAGGACATTTTAAAGCATAGAGGGTCAGGACAGGGCCCTCACTGCCCAGCTCGAAAACGTGTTCTTCTTGTGTCTCCAGGCTGCTCCCCAGAAAGTGACATTTAATCGTGGCCAGGAATTGCCTGTCTCTTTTGGTAAGGAGTGAATTTATACTAGAATGTGTTTGGAAAGGGCCTGGGGATAAGACTTCCCCCATTTCTCATCATCCTCCCAGATTGTTGCTTCCTAGTCAGGACATTAATTTTAGCGCAGAGACAGAACTCAGCTGAGAAAGGGACCTCCGGGCTAGTCCTACACCTGGGACTTCTGAGGGGGGTGTGGTGAGTCAGTGACCACCAGAAATTGGCAGAATCCCTCTCCCTGCATCCTGCCTCCTGCCTCTGAGTCTCCCTCTGGTGCAACCTATTAGCAGAAGCTAACAGGCTGAGGAGAAACTGCTGAAGGCAGAAAGAGATTCTCAACATGCCCATGCATCCCATGTTAACATGAGCCAGGAGCACAGCCAGAGCCCTCCCATAGCCTGGCATTTTCTGCCATGTGTGTCCCAAAGCATTAGCCATGGGGACGCAGAGTTTGGGTCATAACATCAGTTAGTAGTTTAACCCCATGTAGCAAGTAATATCAGATTCCCAGCCTGGGATGGGGCGGGAGGCGGGGGGGCAGGGATGTCCTCCCTTGGTTCCCCACCCCCTCTTGACTCAGCCTGTTCCATCCGCTAAGTGTGTCACTTGAATATTCCATTATCAGTTTTTTTTTAAATGTTTTTATTTTTGAGAGAGAGAAAGAGACAGAGTGCAAGCAGGGGAGGGGCAGAGAGAGAGGGAGACACAGAATCTGAAACAGGCTCCAGGCTCTGAGCTGTCAGCACAAGAGCCCAACGCAGGGCTCAAACTCACCAACCACGAGATCATGACCTGAGCTGAAGTTGGAGGCTCAACCCACTGAGCCACCCAGGCGCCCCTTCTATATCAGTTTTGGTTGTTGGTCACAACAACAGAAACTGATTCTAACTCATTTAAGTACCCGTTTATTGGAAAGTCATGGGGCTAGTTCACTGCATGAAAGTTAATAGTAATCTGGCCTTGGGAGGGGGTGGGGGGTAGGCCCTGGGGGAAGAAGCCAAGATCGCATGAGGGTTGCATGGCCTTTCTCCACACCACTGCGGTCAGACCCAGCTCCATCTCCCTTCTACCCTGGATGTCTGCTCAAATTTCAAATTCCTGCAGGGAGGAATCTGATTGGCCCAGTTTGGGTCAGGTGGCTCTCCTTTGGGCCAATCCCTCTGACCAGGGATTAGAGTCCAATGATTGGCCAGGTCGGAGCCCCTTGACTCTCAGGTGCCTGCGTGTAAGGTATTGAGGTTGGCGGCCCCAAGAGAACCCAGTGAATGGGAAGGAGCAGATCTCTCAAGGGAAGGGAGGTGCTGTTACCAGAAGAAGGTAGGAAGTATGTTGGGAAGATAAAAACAAAAATGGCCATTAGGGCAGGCAAGCTGGGATTTGAAGATTCTGGGAAGAGGAAGTAACTGTATTCTAAATAGCATGGAGGAGGGAAGCCTACAGCCTGCCCGGCGGCACAGGCACGCACCTGACTTGGCTCCTTGGTCCTCGCTGGCTGGCTTCTCGCTTCGCTTCCATGTGCTCAGCATGGAATGTGTTTTAATCATGCGTTGTCCTTGGCTTCCTCTTGTACATCCCTCCTCCTCCAGCCCCCTCCTCTTTCCTTTCCTTTGCGTGACAGCTCCCCTAGTGCCGGATGACCGCCTTTCTTGGATTCGTCCACCAAAACTGGTCTTTCTAGAACCCCTTTCCTATACGATTTGTTCTTGCTGACTATTAGGTGGGAAGAATCCAGATAAACGAATTCCACCAGTTTTTTATTGTCTGAGATCTTAACGAGTTGCAGCTGTCACAACATAATGCTCTTTCACTGAGAATTGGAGGGAGAAATTTTTGATTGCGTGGGCGGCTGCTGGCGAAGCCATCATAGGGCCTTGGTACCTCTCAGATCATGCAGGTGGTGGCCTGATCTGGCCCAGGTGTGGCTGTGCTGATTCTGACACCAAGGGCATGCACTTCCTTCATGGACCTGACACTGAGTCCTGGGACGGTAGAGCCCACCTTGCAGCCTGGAAAGAAATACTGCTTTACGATAAATTACAAGCGGTATTAAGCATACAAAGTCTGTCTGCATGGATCAGTTGGCCAAATATACACGGGGGTGACATTCAGAAACTTTAACTGCTCTGGCAAGGATACTGACCAATCAGATCCAGGATGCTGAGGAAGGGGGCTCCCCATGCCTGGGGCTGTGACAGGCTGTGAGGGGCAGGGCTGCAGGTGACAGGATACTTTCCACGAGGAATGTGAAGGTCAGAGGCAGGACAAGTGGTGCACGTGTGGACATTGGAGGAGGCCCCCAGAAGACAGAAAGAGAAGCAAAGCTGTCCTCACAAAGTGAGTGGAGGGGTGCGGGGCAGGGCCTGGGGGCTAACAATATTATCCTTCTTCTTTTGGGTTTTTTGTGTCTATGAAAAATCTAATTAGCCATTTCTAAGTCTTTCCTACAGGTGAAAAGAAATAATCACACGGCAGCCCATGAGGATGGCTAAGGTGAACTCTGTACCATGGCCTTGGCAGTGAGACAGGTGGGAGTGAGGTGGGAGATGGTGGCTGTGAAGGACTGACTCAACATAGCAAAGCTTTGGGCATTTAAAGAATAGATTCTCTGCCACAGGCCCTTCCTTCTGCCCCTGACCACCTTCTTTGTACTCTGGTATCACTGTGAATTTCAGGGCCCACCAAGACATGGCTCATTTCTTTGGACCTTAGCAGTGGTTCTAGAAAGGGTGGTAGTCAGGGGACCCAGGAGGAACCCAAATGAGCCTCCAAAGCCAAGTCCCGATGACCCAGGGAGAAAATGTGTCAGAACAACGGCAGAGTCTCACCTCCTCCAGGAAGCCATCCAGCTTCTGTTAGTCTCTGGGATTTCTGAACTTGCAGTTGCTTTTATGTAGGAGAGCACATTAGAATCGTCTGGAGAGCCTTTAAAGATTCAGGATGGGATAGGACAATTGTATTTTTTCAAAGATCCTTGTGCATAATTCTGATAAATGCACTTGGTTGACAAACATTATGGGACACTTATAAGAGTGCCTGGGAGTTGAACTTGCAATATGGAGCCCTTGCAAGAAATCTAACTCTCATACTGGCTTCGTTTGGCTAGTACAGTGTTTAAAAATATCTGAGGGGGGGCGCCTGGGTGGCGCAGTCGGTTAAGCGTCTGACTTCAGCCAGGTCACGATCTCGCGGTCCGTGGGTTCGAGCCCCGCATCAGGCTCTGGGCTGATGGCTCAGAGCCTGGAGCCTGTTTCCGATTCTGTGTCTCCCTCTCTCTCTGCCCCTCCCCCGTTCATGCTCTGTCTCTCTCTGTCCCAAAAATTAAAAAAAAAAACGTTGAAAAAAAAATTAAAAAAAAATTAAAAAAAAAATTTGAGGGGCTCCTGGGTGGCTCAAACATCTGACTCTTGATCTCAGCTCAGGTCTTGATCTCAGGGTCCTGAGTTCAAGCCCCGGGTTGGGCTCTGCCCTGGGTGTGAATCCTACTTAAAAAAAAAAAAAATCTGAAACGTGAATGCTTTGGTAGGCTTGGGGTGGGGTGTGCAATTTTCAATTATCCACAGTCCCACTGTTCCCTTTTACTTCATAACCAGGTGCTTTGCTTTTTTTCATCGCTTGTGACTCATGAGCACTTGTACATCTGGGACACTGTTCTTCACATGGACACATTGGGCGGCAGCCCGCTTATCCCAGTGGGGTTGCCCCAGCCCCGAGTGTTTCTGAGGCTGCTTTTTAGGTACTGCCTTCACCATAACTTTATTCCACACACAAGAAAATCAGTCTTCTCCCTCTGTAGCCATGTTATGATTATTCTTTAAAAATGACATCCTCGGGGGGTCTGGTGGCTTAGTAAGTTGAGCATCTGGCTCTTGGTTCCGGCTCAGGTCACAATCTCATGGTTTATGAATTCGAGCCTCATGTCGGGCTCTGCACTGGCAGTGCAGAGCCTGCTTAGGATTCTCTCTCCCTTTCTCTCAGCCCCTCCCCTGCTCTCCCAGAAGGTCTTCCTGGAAAGGTGTAAAATTTTACCTGAAGTTGACACTCCAGAGTTAGCTAACTCTGTCTCCACAGTGTGATACAGGAAAGGCTTCTTACCCATTCATTCAGGAAATAATGATTCTCTAGAAGTTTGAGTTCCAACAGCTCGGTGCCATCTGAGTTGTCATGGAGACCTTGTAGCCTGTTAAGAGCCCAGGGTTGGGACTCGTCTAACCAAGCCCCGTCCCATAGATATATGATATGAGCCGCAAATGTAAGTCATATATGCGATTAAAATTTTCTTGTGACCAAATTACAAACTTTTTAAACGGTGAAATTAATAATATCTTTTATTTAACCCAATGTATACAAGGTATTGTCATCTTGATATTTAATAAATATACAAAATTATTGAGATATTTTGCGGTTTTTTTTGGTCGTATATGTTTCAAATCCAATGTGTACTTTTGAACACACCTCAGTTTGGGCTGGCTTTATTTCAGGTGCTGCGTGTGGCTACTCGCTCCCACAAATCTGGCTGAGAGACCAACATGGGGTCTCAGAGTGTGGAATTGCCGCTCCTACGACCTGCCCGTGTGTGCTCTTGTTCCCCCAAGATGTGCTTGCTCTTGGGTCACTGACTCATGCTCGAGCTGCCGTTTGTTTCCTGCGGTCCGAGGGACCTAACCCTAGCTAGATTTCCTGACACTGTGCCAACTTTCCTCTCTGCTTCATTTCTTCCCCTGCGAGTCCTTGCATGTCACTGTGATATAATTCAAAGCTTGTAAGGGCTAGGATCCAATGGACCCAACCCAAACAGGAAACTGGCTTTCTCATTGTTTATTTGGAGCCATAAAGCATAAAATGTCAGACACTTGTTTTCAATGCTTCATTGAGCTGGAACTGAATTGAAACTAACTATTTCCAGTGGGGCCTTCTGACATGGAATGATTTAGAAGCTTCAACTGTTAGATCGAGAGGGCTAATTAAAACATGAATTGACCCTAAACTTTCCTTGCTCTGGTCAGTATCACTGGCTGCCTCACCTTTTGCTTAGCATCTTGTTAGTCAGAGGCTACAAGATTCTTGTTAGTCAGAGGCTGGGGTATCCTAAAGTACTCTGGGAATATTCCAGCAACTATTCCACAAAGCATCTCTGCGTAAAAGGTCTTGGTTTAGGTCTCTGTCCCAAACCCCCTTGTAAATCCCACAATAGATAATCTTGTCTGTCACCACATAGCTCTCTTCAGTGTGGTCTGGGCACGACGGTATTGTATACTGTGTGGTATTGTATACTCTGTACCACTGTGGCAGACATGTTTGTCTGCTTGTCCAATAGCCATTCTTCCTGCGTTCCCTGCAATATGGTGGAGCTCACCTGCTACAGTAGGGGCTGACAATGCCACATGCATGCTTTTACAGACTCCTTTGCAGCCAGGAATGGCCTTATGACCCTTTTATGCCGAAAAGACACAAGTGAAAGCATTTGGGGAAAGATTTTCCTCCCTGATAAAGAGAGAGAGACATGAAAGAATGACTGTCTTGCAACTCTGGTTGCCTCCTTCTTCCCGATGTGGTTGTGAGGTTTGTAACAAGGCAGCAGTTTTGGGACCATGAAGTAACAAGCCCGGGGATGAAAATGAAGTCTTCTGAGGATGCTGTGAAAGAGGAGGAGGATAGAAAGAGACTGCATCCTTGATGACATCACTGAGCAGCTGCACCAAACTTGGAGCAGAACGTTCTACTTTTAGGAATGAAACTACTGTTGTTTAAAGTACTTTTGGGCAGGTATTCTCTTACTTGCTGCCAAAAGCATGCTAACTGGTATGGATGCCTGGCATTTAGTGATATATTCTTGTCTTCTGTTTCTTAGAAGGAAGAAGTCACTGAAACACTGTTCCTTCAACCTCGTTGGCCAGGTTCACTATGGAAGCCCAGTTCCATCATGTGATAGTCATTCAACAAATATTTGCCAATTCGTGAGCCAATGGGGGCTATCAAGGAGGTAAGATCCTTAGAATTTGGCTACTGCCTAGAGGTGAGGGAATGAAGCTAAGGATGATGAACTGTTTCTGGATTGTACGGTTGGCGAGAGGGTGCTACCTTGTAAGTTAGCACAGGGTGGAGAGCAGAGTCATTGAAGAAGATGAGTTTTGCCCTGGATGAGTTGAGATGGATACTTTTGGAACAGTCCCCATAGACGGTTGAACACCAGGTCTGGATTGAAGCTCTGGAAAGATGGGATTGGACGGGAAGATGTATAGCATGAGAGAAGTGATTCTTGGGTGCTGCCATCTCATTGTGTGGCACTGCCATCTACCTTGTTACCCAAGTGAGAATTCTGGAAGTCATCCTTGACACCTCCCTCTCCCTCCCTTCCCACGTGAATCCATTACCATGATTCCACTTCTTGTCTCTCACCCCCATAAACTTCTCTCCATCCCCCTGCTACCACTAGAGTTCAAGCCAAACCACATCTCCCCTGCACTACTGCAGTGGTCTGCTTGGTTTCCTGAATCCACTCCAAGCCCTTTCACTCACTGTAGTCCAGCCACATCAGTCTTCTCTCACTCCTATTTTTCTTTTTTTTTTTTTTTTTGAGAGAGACAGAGACAGCATGAGCAAGGGAGGGGCAGAGAGAGAGAGAGAGACAGGGAGAGAATCCCAAGCAGGCTCCATGCTGCCAACGCAGAGCCAGATGTGGGGATCGAACTCACGAAACCGTGAGATCGTGACCTGAGCTGAAACCAAGAGTCAGATGCTTAACCGACTGAGCCCCCCAGGTGCCCCTTCTCTCACTCCTTGAAAGCACCAATCCTTGTCTCAAGGCCTTTCTGCATGAGCTTCCATCTGTCAAGAACACTGCTCTCTCCATCCTCCAACTTCCTCCACCTGCCCATCTCTGGTCGACTCTAGGTCTTGGCCTAAACCTCACAACCTCACATACCCCCGACCCCATGCACCTTTGTAGCCTCAGAAATTTAAGTTTGTTGGAACACCATGGGGTGATTTGGCTTTTGGTGACATGTATGGGCAAAAAAGCGAACCAACCAACCAAATAAACAAAGAAACAAACAACTTAAAAAACCCCTATTATCAAACTTGAATTATTAATTAAAATGAGAACTGTAACTATCCAGGGTCAGGAATTCACGAGTATGGACAAGTGCATTGTTTCCCCTAGAAGGCAAATCTACATAGGAAACCAAATAGCTTGTGAGTACGGGCTCAGACAAGGAACATTAGCTGCTTGATCTAAATGATTATATTTGCTAAGCCATGATTCCTCCAGTGTGCCCATTTCTACCACAAGGGTCTCCCTAGACACCTGTTCCTAGACCACTACTCCCCGTGCTGGAGACTGGAGACCCCCCCCCCCCCACTGTGTCTGCCTTCAACTCCTAAGCTTCAGTGGCTGACCTGGTCCCCCTCAGATGTAAGGTTGCTTTAGCTATGTTAACACCTATCTGGTTAATATTTAGTAAGGTTAAGGTCAGACCTTGGAGCAGTCGTTTAGACGATTTCACATGTCAGCTTTGATCTACTACATGTGTTTTATAGTTCGATTTTAAGAGCTGTGAAAGCAGACTATAGAGGACTTAAATCCACTTCTTTAAAAGTCTGTTATTTACTATATTTGTTTAAATTCCTTCAGGATCTATATTGCTAATTGTTTTAGCAAATGGCACTCTGTAGCCTTGAAATTATAAGCCTTCTAATGTTCTGGGGGGATTGTCAAAGCAGGTTCAAGAAGGAGATTTTAGGGGCACCTGGGTGGCTCAGTTGGTTAAGCATCTGACTCTTGATTTTGGCTCAGGTCATGATCTCACAGTTCCTGGGTTCGAGCCCAGCCTCAGGCTCTGTGCTTACAGCATGGAGCCTGCTTGGGATTCCCTCTCTGCCCCGTGTGCATTCTCTGTCTCTCAAAATAAATAAATTAAAAAAAAAAAAGGAGATTTTACTCTAAAGATGAAAGCCTTTTGGAAGGAGGTTGTTAGATAAAAGGAAGGCTGAAAACATTCATATGCATAAAACATTTTGCTATACTTAACAACCTCAAAGATATTTCTGCAAGATTGTCTGTAAGAGGCCCCCCTTGGAAAATCCTGATCTCGAACTTAACCTCCTATCTCGACATATTTCATGCTAATCAGATGTCATAGGTAACTATTTAGCATTTGGAGTCTTTAGCTGAAGAGCCTTAAAACCTTTTCTCTGTTTTCTACCGAAGACCAAAGGGGGCATTTAATGACCAGATCACTCTTGTATATTTATCATCTTGAAACAATAGGTAGAAGAGGTTTTGTTTTGACAGAAGGCATTCCAATGTGGCTAATCTACTGTGGCCTTCTTCTGTTTCTTGTTTGGACTGCCTTTGAAGGTTGGAGTGAATTTCCATTCTTACCATGTTTTCTTTCAAACACGCTAACCGTGGATGAAGGGAGGTGGGAGAGCAGTCTCTGAAGGCAGGTTTCAGAGACAAGCACTGCTTCACCTTCAGGGGCAACGTTCTGAGAAGTAGTTCCTCCCAGAATGCTGCCCCCTGAGGCCCAGTCCTGGTGGGGTACCGAGGGCCCGGACGGGATGCCTGGAGCTGCCTGGCGGGATATTCATCTTAAAGTCTTAGGAGCATGTCCTGAACGTCCATGGCTATCCTCAGTAATCCAGTCTCAACCCTGAGTGGGGAGAACGATGAGTAGTTGAGAGGAGACCCACAGGGATGGGCCCATATATCTGACTTGAATAGGGTATGCTCAGAGGCACGTCTGGTGCTGTTACCAAGTAGAAGAAAGGAATCAGGATACCAGCACATCAAAACATAAGCACATATAAGCAAGACACAATTATGCATGTGATTGTTAATATACACACACGATAGCTATAAAAGGCATAGGTGACTTTTAAACAAAATCTGTACAAAACTGAGCTGTGAGTATAATTTTATTCATATTCTTACCTAGAAATTTGTTATACAAACAATAGGAAAAGAATCCAAGTGATCCCTGAGGAAACTAACAAAATACTCACTTCATTTCAGGGTAACACTTAGTAACAAAAACAGCTTGAAAAAATTAATACCATTTAAATTCGGCCATGTACAAGGCTTTAGAATGTGCCTATTTACACGCCTGTGTGAGCCCACCAGCAGAAGGTATACGGAGAACACTCCAGCTCCTGTGAAGATGGGCCTGGAGGCATGTCAGAGGCTCTGGTTCACTCAACCACAGCCTGGGCTCTTCTCTCCTGGTTTATCTTTGGTTCTGCTTTCATTTTTGAGTCCTCCTCCCCTGCCCTCCCACCAAGTCTTATTTCACAAATTCCCTAACAAGGGAGATTTCCGTTTGCACGGTGAAGATTTAGTTTTTCCACATGACTCTATGACAGTTGCAAATTCAGGGTTTCAAAAGGCTTTGGTCACAGGGTTGTTAAGTCAGAACGTTTGTTTTCCTGAGAAAAGGAAGAAGTGGACTTCTCCCTGAAATATTTTAGGTTGGCTTCCCTTCTTCTGTTTATTCCTGCAGCAACCTAAATATTTTGCACTGAGCACTGCAAACCCAAAGGGGGGAAAAACCCTTTAGGATTCCACGGTTTCTCTTTCCGAATCCTCCAAAAGACTGAATCCATACAGATTCAGCGGAAGGTAGCAAGTGGCACTTTCTATGGCATCCTCAGTGTGTTTGGTTATAGGATGTTTATAGGACTGATGACTTTAAAATTAAAACAAAGAAAAACAGGAGAACCCTTTACCTTTGGGTTCTGAGTGAGAATATTGTGAGTGTGCAGATAATAATGACTTTTCTTTTCATGAATTTTTTTTTTTTTTTAAGAAATTCAACAACTTCCAAGCATCCAGAAACAATCTGAACTTAACTTTCAGGCTTTATAACATGTAAAACATCCCAAATGGATTGCAAATTGTGGCGTTAAAGGACCCTTGGATGCTGATAACTTGGTTCTACACGTTCCTGGCATTTACAAAATCAACATGTGGATTAAAGTGAAAACAGCTATGCCGAATATTTCATAAAAATGTAACTTTTCTTTAATATCTAGGAACTGGTTAAGCCAGGAACTTCTCTTATTTTACCTCATTGAAAACACAAATGCATTCTCATAAGAAAAAGATAATAAACCTTATCTAAAAAAATCCTTTGCCACGTCTAAGAAAAATAACATTCCAGAATAATTTTGACTGATAAAATCCCTTTCTCTCTCCTACAGCTGTGTCCGCCTGGAAAGAATCAGCCCGTCTCCCGTAAGAGAATCCCACCCACACAGGGCAGGATCTAGGCCGTTCTGCTGAGGGGCTGGGGCATGAGCTGTGGGCACTACCACTGTCATGTATAACTTGTATCAATTTCAAATAAGTCACACTGCTTATCTGAGAATTCTGGGTTGACTTTGACTTTGTGACCATGAATTCCATTCACTTGAGGCTTAGTTGTAGAGCTTAATTTTTTAATACTGTTAACATCACGTAGCCTAACCAAACACCAAGAATATCAATAAATGTCAATCATTAGCTCTGGTCTCACGTCTTCTTCTGTTGGAGCACTTGACCTTATGAATATATTAGTCTTAGCACCAACGGCCCACCAGGGCACACCATCTGGTCTCTCACATGTTTGGGGATGCTCCTGGAGTCTAAGAGAAAGCTACAAAATGAGCCTAAGAGCAGATCGCCAATGGGTTAGTAGTACGAAAGTCGTTAAGGGCAAAAAACAGCAGTTTGCCAAGACCCTGGGGGTCACCTGGGGCAGTCGGTCAGCCACCCCTTGTGACCATGGCTGTGGGTGGGGTTGCTCTCACAAAGGGCTTTCAACCATCCTTTTTTTCTTGGCTTGTATGTAGAAGATGCGGTTTTCTTCAGGATAAGTGACTTTACCGAGGGGCATCCTGTACATGTTGGCATTTTTCGTGGTCAGCAAGAGGAACAGTAGTGTGGCCAAACAGAAGGGCCAGGTACAAGCTGGCAATCCCGCCTGAAGAGGAAGAGACAAGGCACATGCTTCTCTGAGATCCTGTCACAAAGTACCACCCTTCATCCTATTCTCATTCAGCCCAGGGGGATGCATCCCTGGAGCACTGACCCAGGCTCCACTAATGCCCAAGATGGAGTCCAAGATCCCAGGGCATTTAGCAGGTGAAATGCCCTCATCTGCTTCTTAGGGTGGTCATTTGCCTGTCCACCTTGTACATCTTTCCCTTCCTTTCATACAGTGGGCTTCCTATGCCACGGGGCACCTAGAGATGTCACTTAGCAAGCCGCCAATGTCTCCTGACCCTCATCACACCCACAGGGCCCTCTTTGCTGAGTTCAGCCTGTGGTGCCGTCTCTCCTCCCGATTTCCACCCAGACTAGTCTTGGACTCTACTGGCTTTCCTTTCTCTTGTTCCAGTTCCCAAATAGATTCTAAGCTCCTTGAGGGGAGGTCCTTCCTCTGGGCTTGGCAACTCATGCAGTTCTGAAAGAGAAGGTCAGGGGCAGGACAGTGCTGAAAAGGAAGGAAAAAGAGGGGCAGGAGCCACTAAATGGGAGATGGTTTTGCCTACTAAATAGTTCAGCAGGGGTGGCACCTGGTGGCTCAGTTGGTTAAGTGTCCGACTTCTGCTCAGGTCATGATCTCACGGTTCACGAGTTTGGGCCCTGCGTCAGGCTCTTTGCTGACAGCTCAGAGCCTGGAGTCTGCTTTGGATTCTGTGACTCCCTCTTTCTCTGCCCCTCACTTGCTCATGGGCTTGGTCTCTCTCTCTCTCTCTCTCTCAAAAATAAAACATCAAAAAATTTTTTTAAATACTTAAGCCAGGATGTGAGTCTGAATAAGTCTTATGACTGATGGAGATTTAAAAAAGGACAAGGTGTGGGGCACCTGGGTGGCTCAGTTGGTTAAGCATCCAAGTCTTGATTTCGGCTCAGGTCATGGGATTGAGCCCTGAGTTGGGATTCTCTCTCCCTCTCTCTATGCCCTTCCCTTGCTCTCTCTCTCTCTCTCTCTCATTCTAACATAAAATTAAAAAAAAAAAAAAAAGACAAGGGGTATGAAAAACTAATGGCTTGACCCAAAACAAAAAACAGCACCATCTGGGTCATTAGCCAATTATATTTTTCTCTCTTTCCTGATTTCTCAACCACCACATAGTCTTGGCTTTCTGTTCAAGTAGAAGATATTCTAAGGTCAATTCCCTGACACTCAGAGTTAGAATATGAGCTTGATAAATATGTTATACAGCCTAAGTTTCACTTCTTTAAATTATCAATCTGATATTTTTAGCAAGCCTGGTGATTGTAGTTTGGATTATAATTCACGAAGAAGCTACAAGGTGAGTGGGGACAGGCAGGTCCAGGATATGAGAAAGTAGTGGCTATCACAGCCATGGATCCTGCATGGGACACCACCCAGGGGGACCTTGGGAGGGTTTCCATATCATCAAAAACTGATCAATCATGTTACGACAATGCAAGATTAAAGCAAACTCACCACAGCCATCATGTGTGACAGGCTGACTCCAAGGTAGGCAGTGAACAGGGCTACAAACAAAGGGGAACAACAGCACTTAGTAGGTGCACTTCTCATTACAGGGAAGACTGCCTTCTGGTATAAATCCCCTGGAAAGGAAACTTCCATGTTTTTCCAGCCAGCCCAGCACCCTGGTTATAATTATGAGCTTAGAGTCGGCAGCTCTGGGTTCAAATCCAGACTCCACCACTTAGGAGTTTGGTGGCCTCCATGCTAAGCCTTCACTTTCTCACCTGCACAATAGAGGGAATAGGAATTCCTTTCTCATGGGGTTGGTGTGACACGAAAGCAGGTAATACTTGGGTTTAGCATGCAGTACGAAGCACTCAGTAGGGGTGCCTGCGTGGCTCTGTCGGGTAAGTGCCCGACTTTGGCTCAGGTCATGATCTCGAGGTCCATGGATTTGAGCCCCGCATCAGGCTCTTGTGACAGCTCAGATTCTGGAGGCTGCTTCACATTCTGTCTCCCTCTCTCTCTGTCCCTCCCCCGCTCATGCTCTGTCTCTCAAAAATAAACATTAAAACAAATTTAAAAAGAAGTACTCAGTAAAGGTAGCTTTTCTGTGATTACTATTTGGTTCATGTTACTGCTGATCCTTAAGGCTTTCCATGGCCAATAAACTTCCCTGTTATTTTATCTGAGCATGGTTGGACTAAAATGAAAAGTATGAATGTTTCTTCGGATAGCACGGTTTCTGTACGATCACAAGGATTCTCGTATTGGTTAGAATTCACAGTTAGAAACACTTGTGGTATAAAAAAACAGATGCTAACTCAGAGATCAGTAGAAACGGAACACAAACTTGGGATTTCTCCCCATAACATTTTTCCAAATACCATTAAGATCGGCATACGGGCTAATGAACTAACATGCTACGTTTTTATTTACTCTGAGCAAGCGCAAATCTTAAAGTAGCAGTTTGAGTATATCTGTGACCTTCAATGTGAAACAACAAAAACAAAGCTCTCAAGTAGCTAATCATCAGTTGAAGGGGGGGGGGGGCTCAAGAAGGCTCAGGGAAGCCCTCGGGTTTCACCAAGGCAGGCTGCAGAATGACCTTCATAAGCTGGCCACACAGCCACCTGGCCCAGCAGCACTCACCAGTAGGCACACCCACCATCTACTGCCCCAAAGCAGGAGAAATCACACAGCCACCATGGGGCGGGGCAGGAAGTGGGGGCGGAGGGACTCCCTCCCTCATTTACTTTACCACAGACTTCCAACCTTTTATCAATCTTTGGTCTTTTTGTCCTGGTATTTTTTGTTCAACAGTATGTCTTTCAACATCTGAATTGTCTCCAGCTAGCGGGAAAGGCGTGTCTTGGAAAGACAAGCTTCAAACCCCAGCTCTGCCATTTAATTGTACAAATCCCTGAACTTCGGAATCTGGTTTTATCATTTCTCAAAGGGCAACTTGAAGATGCTCTTTACAGGGAGGAGATGAATCTCACATGCAATCCTGTATTTCCACAAAGAGCAGCTCTCAAACCCATCCCTGTCCCTGGGGGGTGAGATACTGACCTGAGCAGAAGCCAGCAACAGCTTGGGTTGGAAGAGCTTTTTTGTTGGGTTTTGAGAATTTCATTCTTTTTTTTTTTCTATTTCATTCGTTCATTCACTCACTCACTCATTCAACAAATATTCACCGGCCCTTGGGCAAGTACCGGAATATTCTGTCCTTGCTCCCTTGGGCGCCGGCTCTTCTAGGAGATGTCCCCTGAGCACCTGAGACTCATTGCCACTTCTCTCCATTTGATACTTATTACATTTGGAAGGCACTGCTCTGGTTTCTTACTGTTATGCGGTTTCCAGGTGCTCTCCAATTACGAGTCACTTTTCTCCCCATAGTAAGAGAGTCAGACTGCATAACAGTAACTGCCCATCAATTAAGATTTGCTAAATCAGACTGGGAAAGCCTTACGGTAGAGGTGACATTCTGCACACCACAGTTTGTAGGTGATGACTCTGACAGAGCTCTGGGCAGCAGAGGGAGAGGAGAGGCCCCGAGAGAAGAAGGGCCGGCAATGTCCGTCCCCACAGGCCACCGTGTACAAGTCCTACTGTGACAAGCCAAGCATTAAAAGGAGACGAAACGTGTTTGCAGTTTGCACTGATAAAATAACAAGACCGAGGAATTCCTTGGTGGGCAGCTTCCGGTGTCGAGGCAGGGAAGGCAGCAGTGCCGGGCCCTGTCAGAGCTTCCCGGGTCCTCTTGCTGATAAGGCCATGTGATCTAATGAACGAGCAACTCTGTAATGAATGTCCGTTCTTTATTTACTTTGGCTGGCCGAGTCGGTCTTTGGTTTGGCAGGGTCAGGGTGACGTGGGCAAGCTGGAACTTGCTGTTACGTTTTCCACGTGAGATTTACCTTACAGGAGGGGGCTGGAGGTCTGCCTCAAAACTTTATGTCCAAAGAGGGAAAGGATGGCCAGTACCTAGTGTGGATGAAACGTGCCCTCTCACACACCACTGGTGGCAGGGGAAAGCGGGATGGCCCCTGGGGGAGGGCATCTATTGAACGTGGCATCTACTGAAGTTAAACTTGGCAGAGCTAGGACGTGGCAGAGGGTCTGGGTTCTCAACTAATTCAGTACGTTGCCTCATCCATTACGCTACGCCATTAAAGAAAATCTGACCTGTCCGAAGGAAGGTAGGCGTGATAGGCACAGTCAAGGCCCCCAAATACGTTCACGCTCTAATCCCCAGAACCCATGAATATGTTACCTTATCTGTCAAAAGGAGCTTTGCAGCTGTGATTAGGTTAATGATCTTGAGACCGGGAGATGAGTGTGGGTTATCCAAGTGGACCCAAAGTAACCTGAGGTCCTTATAAGAGGGAGGCAAAAAAGTTATACTGAGGGAGCAGGGGGGAGTCTTTTTACACTCTGCTTTATACTCTTCTGTATTTATCGATTTTTTTTTTGGTACCATAAGCCCATACTAATTCTATAGTGAAGAAAATAATGAAGATATTCCTGCTTTGAGGAAACCCATCTGCTAACATCTTGGCCTCATCCCTTTCCACAGTCTGTCAAGATCTCAGCAACAACTCGTGTGACCAAAACAGTTTCTGCTTGATCTTGAAGGATGTACTCAGGGTGTGCCCATGCTGGCCCCGACCATCCAGTCAGATTGCCTCCACCAACAGGACTTCCTCCTCTCAATTTTAGGACATACAGAAAAGTCACCGTGTCTAGTAGGTGCTTTTTTTTTTTATTTTTTTAAATTTATTTTTAATGTTTATTTATTTTTGAGAGAGAGAGAGACAGAGTGAGAACAGAGAAGGGGCAGAGAGAGAGGGAGAGCCAGAATCCAAAGCAGGTTCCAGGCTCTGAGCTGTCAGCACAGAGCCCGTCGCAGGGCTCAAACCCATGAACCGTGAGACCATGACCTGAGACGAAGGGGGGCACTTAACCAATTGAGCCACTCAGGTGCCCCTAGGAGGTGCTTCTTGATGATTCTGCACTGTCATGTGCCCCCAGGGAATCTGGTACTGCGGATGTGTCCTTGTTCTGTCACAGATATCATATGGTCTCCAGTGGGCTTGCTCTCACCCACCTGGCTTCTGCCCTTGACCATAACACTCTCTGCGCACAGGAATTTCTGGATCTAAAGTTGCTAACCCCCTAGGTCTTCCCAGTACTGTCTGGGAGGAAGTTCAGATACATCATATCCGGCCATGGCCACGTGGGTTTCATGAGTGTTTAATATGTGTTTTCTATCACCGCCCACACAGAAACATAAATGTAAGCCCCTTGAATAAAGATTTGAAATCTCAGGGCGCCTGGCTCAGTCGGTGAAGTGTTGGACTCTTGGTTTCGGCCCAAGTCACGATCTCATCGTTTGTGGGATCGAGGCCCGTGTTGGGCTCAGTGCTGACAGCGTAGAACCTGCTTGGGATTCTCTCTCTCTCTCTCTCTCTCTCTCTCAAAAATAAACTTAAAAAAAAAAAGATTTGAAATCTCAAAGAATCTCACAGTAAAGCTTCTAACCTGGCCTACCTCAGGTGACATGTAATCAGTTTTCTCCTTTGCCCTAAGCTTATGAACAAATATGGGAAAATGAGCAAAAAGTTTGACAGGACTAGTTGGTGAAACAGCTGTGTACTATAAGGAAATTGGCAAAATGACATGTAAAGTGGCAACACCACAACAATCTGAGATTTTTTTAACTTCACTACAGCATCAGAAAATTAAAATTGAGTGAGGCCTTAGAAATCCTTGGTCCTGCTTCCTGCCCAGTGCAGGAATCCATTCTAAATTCTCTGCCTGACATGTGGTCTAGCCTTTTATTTTATTATCTTATTTTTTTTAATTGGGGTATCATTGACGTACAATATTATATTAGTTTCAGGTGTACAACATAGTGTTTCCATCTTTGCATACATCGTGAGATGCTCACCTCAGTAAAGTCACCGTCCATCACCGCACAAAGTTAATACAATATTATTGACTAGATTCCTCATGTTGTATATTACACCCCTCATGACTTATTTATTTTATAACTGGAAGTTTGTACTTCCCTTTATCCATTTATACTCCTAATCCACCTCTTCTCTGGCAACCACCAATCTGTTCTCTGTACTTATGGGTCTGGGTTTTGCTTTGTTTTGTGTTTTTAGATTCCACCTGTAAGTGACATCATATGATATTTGTCTTTCTCTGACTTGTTTCATTTAGCGTAATGCCCTCAAGGTCTACCCATGTTGTTGCAAGTGGCAAGATTTCATCCTTTTTATGGCTGAGTAGTATTCCATTGTGTGTGTGTATGTGGTCCACCATTTTAATAGCGGTGTAGGTAACTTGGATTGATTAATCTGGTGATAAACTGACTCTACACAAGTACTGCCATTAGATTACAAATAATTTCTGCACATTCCACCCTTCCCCAGTATCACCCAGGGATACCCCAGTATCCCTACACTCTAATACATTATCTTACTTTTTACTTCGTATTGAATTAGGGATGCCAGAGGCTCTGGGCGAATATGTCTCCACTTTACAAGGGCCTGAGAAATCCATTAGCTTTTCAAATCTCTATCACTTGAGGTGTGTTCTCTTAAAGGCCTGAATGCTGCCACTGGGAACAGAGTAGGGTAGGGGAATTACAGAAGTTGTTACCGAATGTAGATTCCGGGCTTGAATTTACCCTAATTGACTGGATGCCCTTCAGCACATCACTTCACCTCTCTGGCCTCAGAACCCCAGTAGTAAAATGAGAAGAAAGGTGTGGGGATCTCCAGAACCATCTGGCTCTGACAGGAGGGTCTGGCTGGAATATGGGGGTCTGAATGGATGAATACAGTGGGTCTGAAAATGCGGTCCCGGAGGAATAGCATCAGTGCCACCTGGCCCTCGTTAGAGACACCAACTCCTCCCCCACCTCTAACGACGAATCAGGGACTGGGGAAGGGGGGCAGCCATCTGTGTTTTAACAAGCCTTCCAGGTGATCCTGACACTCCCAGAAGTGTGAGAACAGCTGGTTCCTGTGATTCTCAAAGGGCCACATGTAGTCCTGCTTGACTCACCAGGAGAAATGGCTCTGTGTTTAGCTTGACTCATTTTATTACTGTTTCTTGGGTCAACGACTAGTATGAAGAACATAGGACGAGTCAAGTTTCTATCCCCCAACATATACATAAGGCAAATGTTTAATATGGCTCAACAGGCTCTCCTGTCCTCACGATAACCCATGAGGCAGGCCCAGCAGGGCTTAATCCTCCCAGAGAGAGGAAGCCACCTGCCCTGCTCACACACGCAGAAAGCCGGGGCCCAAACTGGAACCCTTGCCCCAGTTCCTCACACAGTCATATCTTACTGTTTGGGCTGATACCATAGTTATGAGCGAGCTTCCCTCCGAGGTACAGTATACTCACCGCAGGCGAGAGCCAGCAGGTGGGTTTGCCAGGTCAGTGCCATGAACATCCCTCCCATTGCAATGCAGGCCAGAGAGCTGTTGAAACCCCAGAGTCCAAAGTAGATGTTCTCAAATGGCGCTGAAAGACTGAGTCCTGTTAGGTAAGACAGAAGGAGTCACAGCTGTGGACAAAAGGCAGCATGCTCTGGAAGGAGGTTAGGGGTGGGGGAGGCACCAAGGGAGTTCTTGGAAGCAGAGCTCTCAAGAAAGGTCTGGAGCATGGAAGATGCCGGAGGGGGTGCATGCAGCGGAGGAGGTGCTCGATATCCCATTGCCCGTCTCAGGCTTACCTGCCGCTATCCCCAGCAGTGACCCGATGGCAGCGTGCAGGCACATGAGCGGGGAGGAGAGCAGAATGGCGCCCAGGAAAATGCCCCCCGACCACGGGTTATCGCAGCCGTAGATCTGACCGACACCCACGGGCAGGGATTTCAACAGCTGCAAAGCCATTTAGAGAACGAGGTCATTAAAACAACTGAACAGACACCTACAAACACATACAAGGCAATGGTAGAGTGGGCTTGTCTTTTGAGATCAGCGTGACTAATTTTTTTATTTTTTTAATTAAAAAAATTTTTTTTAATTTGAGAGAGAGAGAGTGCATGCAAGTGGGGGAGAGGGCAGAGGGAGGAAGAGAGAATCTTAAGCAGGCTCCACGCTCAGCACGGAGCCTCACGTGGGGCTCCAGACAAACCCATGACCCCGGGATCAGGACCTGAGCTGAAATCAAGAGCTGGGTGCTCAACCAACTGGCCCACCCAGGTACCATCACCCTACCCCCACCCCCCGCCTTTTAAAAAATTCTCTCTCTTTACAGAAAAACCTCACACTTTTGCTTTATCCCAAAAGATGCACCAGCCCATACCTGCTGCATACTGAGCACACCTTCCTAGAACCCCCTTCACTCTGGGGCTCTGTTGCTGCACTGACACGGTGGCTTTGGCTGCTAAGCTCCCAGGTGGAGTCACTGCCTCACAGCTTACACTTGTGTTGCTTTTAACTGTCCATTGGTTCTCAGGCCTAATACATTAGTGCACACTGTGGTCAATAGAAGTACTATTGCTCCCTTGCAATTGGGTTGTTAAGGCCAGAGACCCAGAGTCGGGTTCTCTTATCCATAATTCAGAAGCAATTATCAGCAAGTTCATGAATCAGGACCCTATTGACACTTCTGCTGTTAATGAGAACATGTATTTATTTAAACCAGAATATCCTTAGCTTATTCCAGTTATCAACAACTGCCAGTCAGTGCAAAAAAACCCCACAAAAATACATGTAAATGTCATGTAAATTTACATGTAATACATGTAAATGTCTACTTTCTGCCCGAGGCCTGAATTCAGCTCATGTGTTCACAGAATGGCGATTTTCGGGAAGGGACAGGGTTTGATTTAAGCTAACAAATGTGAATAGCATTTTATAGCAACACATTCGGTAGGTCCAGGATAGGCATAATTAGCCACACTAGGTTCCTTTGTGACCAAGACCATTTACTGAAAGATGCCTTCCCATCTTGCTCCCTCCGTCTTCTCTAGGTCACATGTATACCTTCTGAGGGGCTTTGGGGAAGCAGTGACTCTGACACAGGGGCTCTGCCTCGGCAGGGGGAACTGCCCTCTCCCTTCACGCGTTAGGCTGGAACTAATGCTGGCTTCCAAATGCTGCATCAGTCCTTGCTCAGAGCACGGGACCATACTGTGAGTTTGAGTCTATCCTAAGATGGACCTTAACATTTCCAGCCCACACTGGATCTTCATGTCTATGCGAAATCATTTCCTGTTTCTCTAGAGCAGGGAACTTGATGCGGGCAAAGACTACTTAGGCTTTCATCTCAGAACCGGACATCAGAACTATCCCCTGGGTAGCCCGGGAGGCGGAAGCTGGGTGAGATGGGAAATAAGGGTGCTGATGTTGGGGCCGTAGTTCATAGTGAGAAGAGCAAGACCCTTACCTCCGCAGATCAGCACTATCCAGCAGGACTTCCACGGAGGTGGAATATTCCATATGTGTGCTGCCCAATACGTGTGCCTACTGAGCACCTGAAATGTGGCTAGTGAGGCTAAGAAACCGAATTTTTAATTTCATTTAATTGTAATGAATTTCAAATTTAAATTAAAATAGCCACATGGGGATAATGGCTACTATGTTGGACAGGGACATTTTAGATAGATTACTTAACATTATTTATAATATTTTTCACAGGGGATTCGAATAAACATTTGATTTTCTTTTTGGGTTATTTCCAAATGCTCCTATTTATTTTCTGGGCAAGAATGTACAGAAAAGCCTGCCTGAGCTCTTCACATGTTTTGATTGCTCAGCAAGG